>NC_135847.1:8080000-8680000 GCF_029677425.1 Wolffia australiana
CTAAATGGCGCACTATTGTTTCCAGCAGTGGGCGTTTCGATAAACACAAAGCTTTGATTTTTTATATGCACAAAAAGTGTTTGTCAAAGTACCTCAAAGAGGCCAAGTTAGGAAATGACAATGAAACTTTAATTTGACAATAGACTTACCAAAAAGCACTAGTATATACTTGAATATGATGCAAAATATATACCAAAGAGTTGCAAAATATCACCATAAGTGCCTTGATTTGGGCGATCGAGGTTGGGGCATTTTTTGCATCTCCTTGGCTTTGGCATGCGTCTCACTCTTCTGCCTACCTGCAGTCGCGCTCCTATAAACTGTACAGCCACCTTTCAGAGGCAAGCGAGTTTTCCAGGACCTCTGACCTTCATAGTTTGGCCAAAGGAGCTTTGGGTGGGTCTATTGCCATCACCCTTATTCTAAGTCAGAAGATTGGAAATTGGGCGCTTAGAACCCATTTTAAACCTAATAGAGGGTCTCCACTAATGGTAAGTTAGCTGTTTTTTCCATATGGATATTCAAGGGGCTGAAGGATCGCTGATGCGGGACGTCGTCAAGACGTCGTTTGGTCGACAGTGAGGGTAGCGGCTCGATATCGAATGAGGATCTCTATCGGACAACGACGGTAAGTGTCGTCCGATAATGCGGATGGATAGTTATGAATAATGACGGAAATGCGAAAAGTCCTAACTGTAGTACGTGCAAATGCTGACTCGCGGTGATGGCGTTCTAGAGATCCGATGGGGTCACCTAGGGTAGGGTCAACCAGGCCACCCAAACCTCGCCCGAGAGGGTTGAGGACGACTATGTCGCCGAACAGGAATATCCCGCTTAGATGCTCACGCTCGTCGGGCTCGCCCGACTCGTACCAGCCAGGTAAGACTCTGAAAGATTTTGTTGTCGTTTTCTCAACCTGTCTCACTACACCTACGTCTAACCCGAGCGCGGTGGACGCAAATCGAAAGCGTACTGGAAAAGGTAAGAGATAAAGGGCAGTGGAGAGGGGTACCTTCGTCGCATCTAGCGACAGCTATCTCGGTAGTACCCAAGGACCGTTGGAGGGCGGTAACGGCGCGGTGATCAGGACTGGTGCCGATGAAGAGAAAGGCGGCACAGGTCGACGTCACGTGACTAGCGGCGATGCGGTGGTGGGGTCGCGCGGACAGTCGTAGGGCGGCAGCGGGCGCAGCCGGCACACGAACGGGCGAGGCGCGATGGCACGTGGACGACACTCCACGACGCACCAGCAACGCACGAGCAGGCGCAGACAGCGTGCGAGGGTGGTGCGCGGGCGGCATTAAGCGTGCGGGGTGGGCACGACGCGCAGATGGCGCACGCCGACGGGCGGCTGCGTGTGACTGCGACAGAGGGCGCGCGGTGCACGGACCGGGCGAGGTCGGCGAGCGGATGCGGCGTGCAGACAGTGCAAGATGGCGTGCGGCCGGGTGTGTCATCGGTAGTGGGCGCGCGGCGCGCAGGTGGTGCACGGTGGCGCACGAACGGGCACGGCGGCGTGCGGCCGGGTGTGTTAGCGGTAGCGGGCGCGCGGCGGCGCATGGCCGGGACATCACCGGCAGCGGGTGCACGGCGCGAAGGCCGGGCGTGGTCGGCGAGCGGGTACGCGAAGGGGCCGCGGTGGTGCACCGGCCCCAACGGCGGGTCGAGCACGAGGACGGCGAAAGCTTGCGGGACGACGGCAGCGCGCAGGGTGGCGCCAGCACGAGCTCGGCGGTGGCGCGTGGGACAGCGGCAGCGTGCGAGGCAACGTCGGCACGTGATGCGACGACGGCACGCGGAGCGGCGGTCGGTCGTGGAACGGCAGAGCACCAGGGCTGGGGGCAACGCTGGGGATGGAGGTGGCGTCGGCTACTCTTTCTCCTCTCTCTTCCTCCTCTTCTTCTTCCTCCTTCGTCCTCCTTCGTCCTCCTTCTTCCTTCTTCCTTCTTCCTTCTTCCTTCTTCCTTCTTCCTTCTTCCTTCTTCCTTCTTCCTTCTTCCTTCTTCCTTCTTCCTTCTTCCTTCTTCCTTCTTCCTTCTTCCTTCTTCCTTCTTCCTTCTTCCTTCTTCCTTCTTCCTTCTTCCTTCTTCCTTCTTCCTTCTTCCTTCTTTCTTCTTCCTTCTTCCTCCACGTAGTGACTCTTTGACTTCCAAACGTTATACTTTTTCAATGAAAATTCAAGAGTTGTCTGGGGGGATAAATGGGCCCATTAAACTACAAAGGGAAAATAAAATAAAAGGGGCTTATTAGGCCCACTAGGTTGATGGGAGGGGAAGGTATCCTCATATGGGAACTTCCCCTCACTACAACGTAGATGAGACGACAAAACTATGAAAGACGAGAAGTGCAATAGAAATAAAAAGATAGATGGGATTGAAGGGGGGCGCGCCGCTATCTGGGATATCTGAATCCGGGTGCGTGTGTCGTCGCTTTGGCTTGTCTTGCGGGCTGGATGCGAGTCGGTGGTGAGATCGAAGGCAATGCCGACTCCTCGAGCGGTGGTCCTGCGGTCTCAGACAGGGCCGCGCCATCAAATGCCCATATGGTCCACCATGGCCACAAAAAGTCCGTGTGGCTGTTTGAGGTGATGACCAGAATAAGAGATGGACGGATTTGTTGCTATCCATCTAACCTCTTTTCCAGGCAGTCCAACGCTTACAATTAAAGTGTAAATGTGCACCCCTTTTAGTCTTGGTGCATTCATAAGCCGTTTTACTACCCGTGATCAGCTTTGTCGGCCTTTTTATCATTTATGATTCATCTATTATAGGATTGTACAATCCTCGTCGAGGGCAGCGCATCAGAAAGCCCTGTGCTAGGCCTCCATGAGCTCCCTTTATGGTTTCCAAACACTATTGTGGGCCCATTGGTGCTTGGTAGTTGCAGGCTGCCTTGAGCACTAAGTGATCGACTTCATGCAGATGGCTTCAACATTGCTGCACCTAGCTAGCTGCCGTGGCTGCTAAATCTTCTTTTCTTAATATTTTTTTTATGCCATGGAAAATGTAGAATAAGCACTAGAGAGAGAGATTAACCAAGTAAAAATAATAACATCAAAACTCATTTTGCGTGAAAATATCTGGACTTATAAATTATGGATATATTACATTAAAATGTATTGTTTTACCAAGTAGTCCACCTAATGCATCAGACAAAATTTCTTATAAAAAGCTAACATTAATATAATAATGCCAAAATAGACTAAAAATATGTAAATTGTATGCCATATTTTGGGTTCATTGCATGGGAGAGAATTACTAGTATAGTAAGGTTGAAGGTTAGGTAAGCAAACACAACCAAAAACATTAACAGACAGATAAAATGGATAATCCGAATGTAGAATCCCAACGGGTAATTTATTATCTAGAACAGAATAAATTATGCGTTTAATGAACTATGTTGTACTTGCCACTACTTCATCCAAAAATTTTATCGACATTGATGCTGAATGCAACATGCTTTAATATGTTTCAACAATATGTGGGTTCATCCGTTAAGTAGACCCATTCTTCTCAGATGTGTGTGGGCAACATACATAATGTTTAATACCATGAGTTTGTAAGTGTTTATGACAAACTTGAAAATCTCCCTGCCTATGAGCTTGAAATTCATCTTAAGAAGTGTAAGAAGGTGGATAGAGCATCTATCTTGGCCTTTAGAGGCTAAAGCCAAGTGATGGCGCGTCACCACCGGACGTCATCGAGCCAGCAGCAGAGGAGCAGCAGGACTTCCCCGACCCAGCACCCGAGGAGCCGGCACTACCCAGCTCGCCACCGAGACGAGTCCAGCCACCACGACGAGCCGCCGCAGCAACACGGGGTCCCGCATTCCGTTACTCGGCATGACGCGGACGCCGACCACCGGAGCACACCGTTACAGTCAGTTACTTTATCTTATAGTTTTCCCTTTATTCGTATTGTCGTGTAGCGGGGGAAGGGCCCATGGGAGGAACCCTTTCCCCCCTTTTTTTTAATGTTGGGCCTGACAAGCCCGTTTCCTATTTTCTTGCTTATTTTCTCTCCCTTTTATTTTGTGTTATTGGACTTAAGGAAGGGCCATCTTCACCCATATATAAGGGGAAGAGGTGGGCTCTTCCCTTACCTTGACCTAAATTTTTGAAGAATTGCATTTTGAGAAAGAAGGGTCAGGTCGTGGAGAAGAATAGAAGAAAGAAGAAGAAGAGGAGAAAGAACAAGAACAAGAGAGGAACAGGAGAAAGCGAGAGGAAGGAGGAAGCCGCCGCCGCGCGCGCCGCGCGCGCCTGCCGCCAGCGCCGACAGCGCGCGCGCGCGCCGCGCCGCCGCCGCGCGCGCCGCCGCGCCGCCGCCGCGCCGCGCCGCGCTGCCGCCGCCGCGCGCGCCGCCGCGCTGCCGTCGATCACCGCTGCCGCCCGCGCTGCCGCTGCGTGCCGCCTCGCCGCCGCGCCGCTGCCGCCGCCTGCCGCCGCCGCACGCCGCCGCCGCTCCGCCACGCCTCACCAAGCTGTCACTCCGGTCGCGCGAAGCCGTGACCGCCGTCGTCCGACCGCGGCAACATCGCCGCCGTGCTCGCGACGTCGTCCCACCGCACTGCTCGCCGTCGACCACGCCTCCCTGCACCGCTCCGCGCCGATTGCGCGCAACCGCCCCTCCGCACCAGTCAACCTCCGGCGCACCCGTCAGTTGGTACGAAGATCCCGTCGCCAGCGCGACGAAGGTACTCTGCTTCCCCTCGCCTCTTTACGTCATTTATTTCCTTCAGTATTCTTTCGTATTGCCTCCACCGCGCTCGGGTTAGATAGGTGAGTGGGACAGATTGAGAGAACGACGAAACAAAGACGAGCGTCTTACCTGTCCGGTAGGAGTCGGGACGCCCCGACGCGTGTGAGCATTCCAGTGGGAGTTACCCCATTCGACGACGTGCGCGCCCTCGACCCACCTCGGACGACTTGGAGGGCTGGTTCGACCCAGCTTGGCGACCCCGTCCCCGCTCCGGGTTGGCTCTCATAGCTTGTCGGCGCATTGCACGTACCATCGTAGAACCATCGTCCTCGTTATCGTCATACATGTATTTCTGTTCTCCGCATATCCATCGGTTGACGTCGTGGACGTAACCCGATTAGTTAGTGATACGACACCGAGTTCCTACCCTCGGTGACGGTCGGACGCCGTTGAGACGACGTCCGGCATCAAATTGGTATCAGAGCCCGGCTGTGGTCGCCCACAGCACGTCTCCGACTTCGCATCGCATCGCATCGCATCGCATCTAGTGCATCGCATCCATCGATTTTATGTGCATCCATATCGGTACCCAGGGAATGGCCGTAGAGATGCGATCCGCACGGATGGCGCAACGCGGAGGTTCTACCTCCCCGCGACGAGTCGAACCGTCGCGAGACGAGAGAGGCAACGAGATTGCCCTCTCGAGACCTCAACCGGCCTCGCCGGTTGCGGAACCTACCTTACCCCATATCGAGGACACGCCGGTCCCACCCGACGTCACGGGTGCTCCAGGCGCATCGAAATCACCGGCATCGCCCGGTGGTTCACGCCGATCCCAGCACTCCCCACGCGGCACACCGCGCGTCCTCGACGACTCATGATCGAGTGACTACGAAGACCGGGATACCACGAGGCGACGACCACATGGGAAATCTCCCGTCGTCGAGTACTCCCTTAGAGCGACCCCTGCACGGGGTAGAGGACGAGGACGACGAAGCGCCACTCGCCAGTACCCGCCAAGAGAAGAACTTCCGGAAGACCAAGGAGCTCAACGTCGCGCATCGGCAGCTAGGACGGAGCGCTTGGAGCGAATGCTCGCCGACACTCGAGTGTCCGAGCACGGAGTTGAGGCGGGACCGGTTGCACGAGGCCCCCCTCGCCCCCCTTACGGGGCTGGTAGACCCGAATACCGTGGTCACCCCGACCCGGACCTTGCTGATGATTACGAGGTCCCTGATCGCCCGTTTTACGGCGTACCGCCACCGGTACGCCTAGCTAGGGAGCCCATGCGCGACCCACAGGATGTCCGCGCTTGGGACATGCATCGCCCGCGGGACGACTACACCCGTGGCTACGACGGGGTCCCTTATGCTCGACCTGATCTCCCTATACGTAAGTACGAGCGCGACCGAGCCGTGACTATCCGGCGCCGGTTCGACCCGTTCCTCCCGTGGTCCGCGGTTCGACGAGCCACCGCACGACGCGAGACTACCCACGCCACCCCGCCCTATTACGGGGCTGACGGTGCATGCCCACCACCACATCGCCCGGTGCCTTGGGACCGAGCACCGCGGGATGGTCGTCCCTACCACGGGACGACGCGGACACGACCCATTCCCGCCCGTCGCCCCATGGACCCGCGACGGGGACTACCGCGCCCGGCGGCACTATGATGACGACGAGCGTCGGCGCGAGGAGCATCGTGCACGCATCCAGAGGAGCGTGCGCGCCGACGTACCCGTCTACAAGGGCTCGAGGAAGCCCAAGGAGTTCATTGACTGGGAATCAAAAATGAACTCGTATTTCAGGTGGTACAGGATGGATGACGACCTTTGCGTCGAGTACGCGGAGACACGGCTTGACAGACAAGCCAAGATCTTCTGGGAGAATGAGCAATTCTCGGCCGAACGACGAGGACAGCCCATCATGTCGTGGGCAGAAATGGCACGGAAGCTAAGGAACAAGTACGTTCCTCGTCAGTACCAGATGACACTCTTCCTCTCGTGGCTCGACCTTAAGCAAGGTCGACTCCCGGTGTCGGAGTACATCGAGGCTTTCGAGGAATGCCGGATGCGTTGTCGTTTCGTTGAGGACCCCCGCGTCATCATCGGCCTCTTCGCCCACGGCCTTCGGCCCGCCTTGCGCAGCAAGGTCCTTGACTGCCAACCGGCAGAGGTCGACGAGGCATATCACCTAGTGGAACACATGGATCCGCCTGTCGAAGACACCCCGGCGCCCAACGCGCACACCACGCCGCGAGTTCCTACGGTTCGGCTTGCACCCGCTCGTTCCACCCTACCCGCGACCACTCGGGTCGCACCGGTCACCGGGGGCCAAGGAACGACCCCAACCACCTCAGTGGGGTCTACCCCGCAAGCCCGGGCCTCGACCGGCGATGCCTCGGCCCGTAGCGCTGCACCAAGTCAAGCACACATCACGTGCTACAAATGCCAAGGACGAGGGCACCGGGCACACCAATGCCCATCTACACTTTTGATTGATGTCGGGGAAACCGAACAGGATTATTGCGATGGAGCCGACGTACCCCAGGAGGACCACTATCACGGGAACGAGGAATGCGCCCTTGAGTACGAGGAGCCCGATGGACAGATAGGATTCATCCAGATCATCGAGGCGCGAGGAGCCCCACCCATGATAGGCCGTGCGTCCGTCCGGCCGTTAGCCAACTTCGCTGTCGACACACCCGGCAGCAGTAGAGATAGGATATCACTGCGGGTTGACAACTCCGCTAGACTTCCACGGGCCGCTCAACAGCCGACACCGTTCGTTGATGCGGCCACCCGTACATTGATCTTCTACACGTACATCAAGATCAACGGCAAGGCATGCAAGGTGATCGTGGATAGCGGTAGTTGCATCAACGCGATCTCAGATACTATGGTCAGCGGCTTAGGGTTGACTTCGATAGAGCACCCCACACCGTACGACGTTTCGTGGATCGACGCTTCATCACTATCTGTGAAGCGCCGTGCCGCGCCCCTGAAGGTGAACACATACGCCGAGGGCGTTGCGTGATGTACTACCCATGAAGGTGGGTAGCATCATCCTCGGACGGCCATGGTTATATGATCACGACGTCACCTTAGCAGGGCGCGTGAACACCTGCTCCTTTATGCACCAGGGGCGACGAGTTACGTGGCACCCGTACACCACGAAGCCGGCCAGCAAGCCGGCCGCGACCCGACCAGTAGGGTTAGTGATAGTCCGAGGACCCTTATTCACTCGCGACCTTGGCCGCGAGGGTGACGATACACCTATGTGTCTGGCCGTCACCCTTGACGTCCCTGCTGACAGTGCAGTGACCCCTCGCACCCCAGAGGTTGAGGCTCTCCTATCGGAGTTCGGAGATGTCTTCCCGGAAGAGCTACCAAGCGGATTACCCCCGATGAGGAACATACAGCATGCCATCGACTTGGTGCCCGGCGCGTCGCTTCCGAACCTACCGCATTACCGCATGGAGCCGCCGAAGTACGAGGAGTTGCTACGGCAAGTGAGGGAGCTTTTGGGGAAGGGCCTCATTCAGGAGAGCACGAGCCCCTGCGCAGTACCCGCTCTCCTAGCGCCGAAGAAGGATGGCACGTGGCGCATGTGTTGCGATAGCCGTGCCATCAACAAGATAACGGTCAAGTACCGTTTTCCCATTCCGCGTGTGCAGGATCTATTCGACATGATGGCGGGATCCATTATCTTCTCCAAGATAGACTTGAGGAGTGGGTACCATCAAGTACGGATCCGTCCTGGCGACGAATGGAAGACCGCCTTTAAGATAAAGGACGGTTTATATGAGTGGAGGGTTATGCCTTTCGGCCTCTCCAACGCGCCCAGTACCTTCCAACGTCTCATGAACGAGGTACTGCGCGCCTTCATAGGGAAGTTCGTGGTCGTCTACTTCGACGACATCCTCGTCTACAGCAGATCCAGAGACGAGCATGCAGACCACCTTCGGCAGGTCTGCACCATCCTACGGCAGGAGCAGCTCTACGCCCACCCCAAGAAGTGTAGCTTCCTTGCGTCCGAGGTTGCCTTCTAAGGGTTCATCGTGTCCGCCCAGGGCGTTGCCGCCGACCCGGAGAAGGTCCGGGCCATCACGTCGTGGCCGACCCCGGCAAACTTGCACGACGTTAGGAGTTTCATAGGACTGGCGACTTTCTATAGACGATTCATACGGAATTTCAGTTCCGTTACGGCCCCCATCACCGACTGCCTCAAGGAGGAGTCGTTCGCCTGGACACCGGCAGCAGAGAGAGCTTTCCAGCAGATAAAGCTCATGATGACACAGGCGCCGGTACTACGGCTTCCCAACTTCGGGAAAGTGTTCGAGGTTACATGCGATGCCTCAGGTATCGGCATCGGAGGCGTCCTCAGCCAGGAGGGCCACCCCGTCGAGTTCTTCAGCGAGAAGCTGAACGATGCAAAGCTTCGATACTCCACGTACGACGAGGAGTTCTACGCGGTCATCCAAGCCTTACGGCATTGGAGACACTACCTCCTATCATCGGAGTTCGTGCTCTTCTCGGATCACGAGGCGCTCAAGTACCTGCACTCGCAGCAGAAACTGAGCGATCGGCACGCCAGGTGGGTCGAGTACCTACAAGACTACACCTTCGTCATCAAGCACAAGAAGGGCAAGGACAACGTTGTAGCCGACGCCCTCAGCCGGAGAATTCACGTGCTCAACGTCATGAAGGTGACAGTCTTGGGGTTCGAGACCATCCGAGATGGGTACGATAACTGCCCTGATTTCGGCCCCATCATCGCGGAAGTCCGACGAGGACCATCCCAGGATTACACGGACTATGTCATCGACGGATACCTGTTCTCTAAGAACAGATTGTGCGTACCCGCACATCACTCGTGACTTCCTCACTTGGGAATGTCACGGAGGCCTTAGCGGTCATTTTGGCGCGACAAGACGATCGCCGCCATGGAAGGCCAATTCTACTGGCCTTCCTAAAGCGCGATGTTGGCAACATAGTTGCCCAGTGCCGTGTATGTGCCTTGGCCAAGCAGGTCAAGAAGAGCGCCGGACTTTATACCCCATTGCTGACGCCGAGGCATCCCTGGGACGACGTGAGCATGGACTTTGTCTTGGGACTGCCCCGCACCGCGAGGCACTACGACTCCATCATGGTAGTCGTGGATAGGTTTTCGAAGATGGCCCACTTCGTGCCCTGCGCGAAGACGTCTGACGCCGTGAAGGTCGCCAGATCTTCTTCCGAGAGGTCGTGCACCTCCATGGCCTGCCATCCTCGATCGTGGCCGATCGTGACGTGCGCTTCACGAGTTACTGCTGGAGGACCCTGTGGAGCCGCTTGGGCACGAAGCTCAAGTTCTCGACTACCTACCATCGGCAGACCGGCGGTCAGGCGTGAGGTGGTCAATCGTAGCTTGGGCAACCTACTACGTTCCTCGTGGCGAACACCTCGCGTCTTGGGATCTTGTCATACCACGCGCTGAGTTCGCATACAACTCCTCGGTGAACAGAACCACCGGGTTGAGCCCCTTTGAGATCGCCTACGGCCAGGCACCCCGTCGACCCCTAGACCTAGCTCCCATAGATCCTCATGTTAGGGTTTCCGAGGACGCACTTGCATTTGCCCAGCATGTCTCTGCATTACATCATCGCATTCATGATAGGATCACGCAGCAAAATGCATTGTACAAGCAAGCCGCCGACTTGCATCGCCGACCTAGAGCATTTGACGTGGGAGACCTAGTGATGGTCAGACTCAGGCCGGAGAGATACTCTCCCGGGACGGCAACGAAGCTGCATGCTCGCAGCGCCGGCCCGTTCTGGATCCTCCGTAGAGTGGGCGACAACGCGTATGTCGTCGAAATTCCTCCTACGTGGGGAATAGGCTCTACATTCAATGTGGCGGACCTAGCTCGATCGGGCCCTTCTTCCTCCCCACTCCCAGCCTCTCTAGACCCCTTCAGCGTGAGCGGTTTGCCGACACCACTCCCCAATTGTTTCACCCGATAGGCACGAGGCAATCGATTGTGTATTGCAGGAGGTAATTGACCATGCAGGTGGGGAAGCATCGAGGAGATTCCTAGTACGTTGGGCGGGCCACACCTGCGCGGACGACACGTGGGTTACAGAACAGGAGCTCCGACGCCTCCGTCCCGACCTCCTTCCACCGTCGCCGATCCTCCACCCTGACTCGCCGGAGTCGAGTCCTTCCCACCCCGGGAGGGTTGATGGCGCGTCACCACCGGACGTCATCGAGCCAGCAGCAGAGGAGCAGCAGGACCTCCCCGACCCAGCCCCCAAGGAGCCGGCACTACCCAGCTCGCCACCGAGACGAGTCCAGCCACCACGACGAGCCGCCGCAGCAACACGGGATCCCGCATTCCGTTACTCGGCATGACGCGGACGCCGACCACCGAGCACACCGTTACAGCCAGTTACTTTATCTTATAGTTTTCCCTTTATTCGTATTGTCGTGTATCGGGAAGGGCCCATGGGAGGAACCCTTTCCCCCTTTTTTTATGTTGGGCCTGACAAGCCCGTTTCCTATTTTCTTGCTTATTTTCTCTCCCTTTATTTTGTGTTATTGGACTTAAGGAAGGGCCATCTTCACCATATATAAGGGAAGAGGTGGGCTCTTCCTTACCTTGACCTAAATTTTTGAAGAATTGCGCCGCGCGCGCCGCGGCGCGCGCCGCCCTGCGCCGCGCGCGCCGCACGCGCGCTGCTGCGCGCCGATCAGCGCGCCCGTCGCGCGCCGTCGCATCACCGCCGTGCGCCGCGCTGCCGCCGTGCCGTCCTCGCTGCCGCCGCGCCGTGCCGCTGCGCCGCGCCCGCTGTGCCGCCGCTCGCTCACGCCCTCACCAAGCTGTCGCTCGGTCGCGCTAAGCCGTGACCGCCCGTCGTCGACCGCGGCAACATCGCCGCCGTGCTCGCGTCGTCCACCGCTCGCCGTCGACCACGCCTCCTGCACCGCTCGCGCCGATGCGCGCAACGCCCCCTCCGCGCAGTCAACCTCCGGCGCACCCGACAACTCCCTCCTCCGGAACCAGTTGGTACGAAGATCCCGTCGCCAGCGCGACGAAGGTACTCTTCTTCCCCTCGCCTCTTTACGTCATTTATTTCCTTCAGTATTCTTTCGTATTGCCTCCACCGCGCTCGGGTTAGATAGGTGAGTGACGTAGGACGACTATGGGATGGACGATTTAGGGCGGATGACGAGGCTATGGGTAGGAATGGGTTAAGGGATAAAACAATCCACAGAAATCACGGTCGATTCTCGGACTTAAAACCGATGAAATCTGGTGGTGCAGCTCCGACCCTTATCGAGGGCGGGAGTACTGTCTTCCCCCACCGCGACGATGCCTAAGCACCGCAATCAATCCCTCGAATTCACGCCGAAGAAACACTCGAGAAAAGGAGAGAAGAAGAGGAAATCCAAGTCTAATTCTGGCGGTGGAAACTTCCGGAGAAAATACTGAGCGGAGAACACGCCGACACCACAGGTTCAGGTATACCTCAGCACCGCGGTGCGTGTAGAGGCTGCAGGTAATTCTGCTCGTGGCGGCGGCGGTGTGATACTGAACGGGCGCCCGGCGTTGTCCGCCCTGGTTGGCGTTATGAAGCGGGACGCCAGGTCGAGCGCGAACTCCCGGCGCGCGCGCGGGTGCGCGCGCGAGCGCACGGAGCAGCACGGAGCAGGCGCGCGGGCGCGAGTGCGCGGAGCGCACCAGCGCGCGGCGCTTGAGGCGCCGACGGCGCGCAGCGCCGCCGACCGCGGCGCACGGAGGCGCACGGCGCGTTGCGGGGATGGTACGCGTGGCGTGGCGCGGCGTGTGACCGCGCGGCTGCGCGCGCGGTGATGATGACGGCGGCGCAGCGGCGGCGTGGTGGCGGCGGCGACGGTGATGACGGCGGCGGCGGCGGCGGGGAAGGTTAGGGCAAGATGAGGGGTAGGGCAATCCTCCAAGAAGAGTTTGAAAGAAAACTCAATTCTTGAATTATGATTGCCTAATGAGTTCTTGAAACAAATGACCTTATATAGGCCTTGGAGGAAAGAGAAAATAACTAGAAAATAAGACACTCAAGGGAAAACGTGCATCACGTCACGCCAAAGGGCAGTTGTGGATCTGCCTTTGGCGTCGTGTCATGACGCGCGTGGAGACGTGCGCGGGTGGTGACGTGGCGGACGACGGTTATGGCGTGTTGACTTCTTCGTTGACTCCTGTTGACCGAGGTGGGTTGACTTCTGTTGACTTCATCTTTGGATCCGTAACGTCTGTGTTGACCCCGACTGCCTGCGGTGACGTGTCCCCGGCTGATGCATTGGCGTCCTCGCCATCAGTGAGTGGAACAGATTGAGAGAACGACGAAACAAAGACGAGCGTCTTACCTGTCCGGTACGAGTCAGGACGCCCCGACGCGTGTGAGCATTCCAGTGGGAGTTACCCCATTCGACGGCGTGCGCGCCCTCGACCCACCTCGGACGACTTGGAGGGCTGGTTCGACCCAGCTTGGCGATCCCGTCCCCGCTCCGAGTTGGCTCTCATAGCTTGTCGGCGCATTGCACGTACCATCGTAGAACCATCGTCCTCGTTATCGTCATACATGTATTTCTGTTCTCCGCATATCCATCGGTTGACGTCGTGGACGTAACCCGATTAGTTAGTGATACGACACCGAGTTCCTACCCTCGGTGACGGTCGGACGTCGTTGAGACGACGTCCGGCATCACCAAGTATACTTGCTGTCTTACACAATGAACTTGACATAATATGATATTAAATGAAGTAAGGATATCCACAAAGAGAAAGAGGAGACAATATGAACCTTTGATGCCGTTCTGGTCTGGGTGACTCAAGGGTTTATCTTGGAGATTAAAAATTATAGAAACATTTATTATTATTGATCGCAAGCAACTCGATAATGATAACCATCAGTTGTGGAAGAAAGCAATTCTTGCTTTCTTCCACAATTTATGAAACTTATAAAAAATGGTCTTCCATGTATTTAGTGTTTAATAAATGGTTGACAAGAGATCAATCAGTATTTTAATTCCTCTATAAAACTATTTTATTATCTATTATTCCTTAATTTAATAAAGCAAAGTCACATGGCCATGCCTCTCAAAAATAAAGTTCCTACTTAGAATTCAAGTATTATAATTTGGATATAAGGCCAAATAAAATTTTAGACATAAGGCCAAAGAACATCCTAATTTGGAAGCAAACCTTTATAATTCTAAATAATTGAATTCCAATAGTGCATCCAATATGTCAACGTGTCAAGCCTACACTGGAAACGCCTTAGATAATTTTATCTGGTACCGTGACAACAGATAAACTTCTGATCAAAACGCAAGCTGGTACCATGATAACATGATTGTAATGAATGTCATCATCAACAAATTAGTATTGGTACAGCTTCGAAAAATCATATTTATCTGCTATCCAATAATTTCTCAATCCAATATCACTCTTTATTTGAAAGGCATGTTACACTTTTCTCAGATTAGTCATTACTTATTACATTATTTAGAAATTATGCATGGATAAAACTGTAGTTTTTTAGTTCCAAAACTCTTATTCCCTTATGAAGAACAAAACAACACATCAGACCTGCCTTTAAGGAATATTTAAAGATAGCCTCTACTATTTGGAGATACACTTCTTAAGCAAGGCCACATTTCTTGGACAAAATACATCATCTAGGACCTGGCATTCCAGACTTTGACATTTGCAACTTCAGAACATATCATATGTTACCATATGACTTTGTTACCTGCTACGCATCTTAATATTGAAATCATATATGATTCTTACATTACATTTGAATATTAAAAAACCTTATTTTTGTTACACTTCTGACTCATACGACAAATATTTGAAAACAGTTCACTCAGATTTATATTTCCTCTCCTATTATTTTACACTAAAGAATTATAGATACATGATATTCATATATAACTTAAGTAAATTTACATGGCTTCATCGCCATACAAGTAAGAGTGATCGACTATATACCTTTAGGGATATTCAAACCTAGTTGAATATCAATTTAGCACTAAAGTAATGTATCTACGTTTTGACTGGGATGAGAGGATTAATGTCTACACTTTTATCTAAAAAATAAATGAATTTTTCTAGGCTATATTGTCCCTACAACCATGAAAACAATGGAATAGTAGAAAGGGAAAATAGACATTGTAGAAAATGCCCTTTCTTTGTTCCATATATCATACATGCTTAAAATATTTGTGCAAGGAAGCCATTGCAACTGGTGTGTTTTCTTTATATGGAATGAAGACTATGTCCATAGAAATAAACCTCTATACGAAGTTACATTTAAGACACGATCAGAGTATTCATCGCTGAGAACTTATGGCTGTCTTTGCAACCATTATTTTGAACCATAATCTCCGAAAACCTTGATGCACAATTTGAGATGTGTGTCTTCTTGAGCGACAGTTTTATATATACATATATATGGGTTATAGAAGCTGGGAGCCACACGTCAAATTTTAATATCATGAGATGCATATCTTAATATATATGAAATTACAAGTCTGCGTCATCAACAACAAACAAAATTTTTCACTAAATTATTCGATCCTGCACATTTTTTTATTAAAACCAGTTTTGTCAAAAAGGATTGTGGTTATATTTTGTCCCATAAAAAAGTATATTCCTTCTCTCTTTCATCCCTCAAATATGGACACTAGAAAACCATCATCTTGACTACGAACCCTTTCAAACTCTCTTATCCACATCACTACTTTGGCGATGAGACACCATGCACCAGTTGATTGGTCTTAATTATCTCATATTTACTACATAACTTGTCGCCTCTAATTGTGAAGAAGACGTGTCAACATCAGCACTCGCCCACCAACAATACCTATCTAGATCTGAAACATTTACTCTGCTATCTCAAAGTCAACATCCTATGTATATTATCCATCCATAAAGGCTCATATTTAAGTGTTCGTTGTTTTCCTGATTTAGATTGGATATGAGACATAATTGATAGACAATCAATAGGAGCCATCCTGGTGTATATAGGTAAGAATCTCATCTCCTGTAGCTCTAAATGACAAATAACTGTTGTTAGATCAAGCACCAAAGAATGTTTCAAGGAAATACCAAACAGTGCTTCAGAATTGATCTAGGTATAGTTAATACTGAAGTATATCATTGTCATAACTGAGAGCTCACTGGTCATACGACCTGACAAAATTTGAGCGATATATTTAGCTCCAAGCATAGTGTTTCATGTCAGGACTGAACAGTCAACATTGATTTCCATGTTTTCAGGATCAGTTAGCCAATGCATTGATCATATGCACCCCAAATTTTGGTATATTAAGCTAATGGGAAAGCTCAACATCCTCGAGAGAATGTTGTGATTGACAAAGGATGTTAAGCGATATATCAACTTGTTGTGTAAATAGCTGCCAAATCAGCATTGTATGGACCAATAGGATTTTTTACAATAATTAGTTTGTAAGTATTTAAGACATACCCTTATAGTCGTTATGAATTAGTGTCTATGATTCAATATATCTTTTTAAAAAGGCAGGACCAAAGATAAACGACTAGAATGAAATCAAGACAGGAAACACCTTCAATTGCTAGGACTGCATCTTAGTCTAGGTGATATATTTAATTATAACTGCCAATATTAATTTATTGAATCTCACCATTATAACAGATCCTATATACAAACACAAATACAAACCAATATTCTGTTGATTAATTGATTCGAAACGTGCTGAAATCTGTGCACATCTATGCATCAAATCTTTAGCCACAAAGTTATTGCACATTTAATATGATAAATAGACCTGATTCTGTTTGACTATACATCATCATATAGACATCTCCACCAATGCCAATGACTCATCAACTCGATTAGACGCGTGCGGGCCTATACTGCAAAAAGATGAAAAGAGCATCCTTAATAAAACTTTGAGAATATTGCCATTTGCCAATTCTGTCCATGACAGACACATATCATACTGACCCACTTTTACAATAATTCATCTACATGCCTCGTTAACTCGTCCCCTGCTAGAGATCATTATTATGAGACTAATAAAGAATTTGATTGTCAAGATTTGTTCCACAAAAATCCCAAACGGATGTAGACATAAGCATCTTTCAATACTTGAGATGCCCGACTCATCTCGTGGGATAAAAAATTATCCTGTCCATCGTGCCTCACAAAAAAAAGTTTAATAATTTTTTTAACGCATGCTGATCGCCGTCTGGCCCTCCTACCCTCCAATTCCTCCACCCGGTCTTGTACACCACCGCTGGCCCACTTTCTCTTCCCCATGTGTCCTCATTATTGTAGTTCGCTCTCCTCACAATCACCGCTCCTACTCTCATCAGATTTATCGTCAAACATGGTCAAGGTAAGTTTACAAAGTTTTATATTCTAATGTGGGTATTCATTGAGTCTAGATGTTTGACTCTCTCTTTAGAAACTCATGAAAAAAAATTGGAGTTGTTGTTGCCTTTTCGATGGCTTTTGTTGAAACTTGACTTAAGAAGAAATCATTTTTACATCTTTGATTTTTTTCCTTTACTCCTTTTTATACTTGAGCAAATAATGTTTAGAAACCATGGAATAGAGTTGTAATGTATGATACTTTATCATTAAAATTATTGTGTTCTTATTATTGACAAGCAACTTCTGAAGTATCAATAAGAGTTATCACTAAGAAAATAAATATGAATTTTCACTCAATCTGGGTGCCGGACACTCTCTTTTGAAGCTCATGAAGAAATTTGGAATTGTTGTTTCCTTATCGAAAGCTTTTGTTGAAATTTGACAAAAGTAGTAGTTCTTTTCATATCTTTCAATTTGTTAAAGAAAGTCGATTTGCAGATGATATTTAGAAACCATGGGACGCGTTGTTGTGTAGGATACTTTATATAATCAAACTTGTTGTGGTGTTATTATTGATGAGTAACATTTGCATTATCACTAAGAAATATTTGTATGAATGGACATCAAATAATTTTTAGGGAGTTGACCAATAGTCAAATTATGTAGTTGATGAGTTTAGTTCATTACTATGTAGGTGGGTATGTCATATATAACCTTCATGCTTTTTGTTTTCCCAACCTTTAAGTTACTTGGGTTTCCATCTCTGACTTATTCCCAGCATTTTGTTTCAAAACTTCAATTATCATGATTTGAAAGAAACACAAATTCAACTATTCCTTATGATTGACGTAGTTGGGTTAAATTTCCACATACCAATCCCAATATTTCCACAGTTCATCCTTTCTTTATGGTAAAATTATCCATATATGATATTTTGAAGAACTTGGTATGAGTTTAAGAAACTAACCTACCACGTAGAAATAAGATTGCATAAAATGTATCATAATAATTTCCAGATTATTTGAGTATATGTGACTTCTATTTAAATATTATTTATTCTTCCACCATATTTTTTCTAAACCCACTTGTCTTCAAGGTCAATAAATTAATACATATGAATAGTTGTCATTGCCATGTATTAAAATAATGTAATGCAGCACGTTTGTATGACTGACTCAATCGCTGCTTTCCTAATGGTACTGCACTATCACGATTAAGCTCTTACCGAGACATTACTTGGACCAATCACCAATCCTCATTCTCCAAGATTCAAACACTCGAGTCTGACGTCCTCCATTCTGATTCCAAGCTATGTTGTTGGAGCATAAACACTTTCATAGTTTTGTGCACATCTAGTGGCATGGAACGATCTCAGCATCGCCTATGGAGAATTTCAGTTAGACTGCAAAACCTTAACCTAAAATGGTGGAATCGACATGTATTTAGAGACATTCACACCCTAGTTGAAGCACTCAAAATGGAGCTAGCTGCTATTGAGAGACAACTATAGGATGGTAAGACAGACAAAGCGCGGAAGCGACAACTTAGGCTATGTGAGAAGCTTGAGGATTCGACGACATGAGATTTTCTACCTCCCAAAATTCCATATCCAATGGCTGCAAGAAGGTGATAGAAACACACGTTTCTTTCACGCTTTGATTCACCATAGAGCATGTCCTCATTGCACGACCTTGTTAGGGATGTATAGTCAGGACCTCGCCCAGCTAGTGACTGCTGGCGTTGAATGTTATAGCTCGCTCCTTGCCTCACATCTGAGTGACATGAGTGAGGACCTACTCACCTCTATCCCCCCCTTAGTGATCAACCAGGAAAACACATTAATACGCGAGCAGAGATCAGGGAGGTAGTCTTTTCCTTGGGAAGGAATAAGGCTCCGAGACCGGATCGATTTCCAATAGAATTCAATATCATATGTTGGGGGCACGGACTTGGTGCTTGCCATCCAGGAGATATTTACATGCAAAGTGATGCCAGACGTTGTCGAGATGTTGTCCAGCCATCACCGAGAGTGACGGCTCAGTGCCGATGAAAGTGTCCATTTCAGACTACGGCTGGGGGCGTCGTTTGACGGTGAATCCTAACGGCTAGGAACTACGATGAAATGCAAAATGCATCTACTTGTGGTATGTGCAAGCGCCGACTAACAATGGAGTCCGACTCCTGGGAAACCGACAAAGTCACCCAGTGGTGGGTGGTTAGATCTCTTGAGCCTCGTCCGAGGGGGTCGAGGATGATACGGCACCGAATGGATTGTTTCCCCGCCTGATTTTTCTGACATTGGACGTCCAAGTCCGACTCGTACCAAACAGGTAAGGCACTCGAGATTTGTGTGTTTTCACTCGTCCTGACCTGCTCACCTATGTCTAACCCGAGCGCGGTGGAGGCAAATAAAAAATGCATTGAAGAAAATAAGAGACAGTGATAGAGCAATCGTACCACTTCAACGTCCGTTGTCAGATGTATTGGCTTCGTGTGTTCGGCCTGGTGCAGCGACGTTTGAGATGATGGAGCTGAGGTGCGGATCAAGGTCGGCTAGCGGTGAGGAACAGCTCGGTTGGTCACGCAACATGGGTGACGACATCGAGTGTGAGGCGGACGCCAACCTATACCAGCGACAACCGAGGAGAATGCCCGCAGATGCGATGGCGTGGCAGGCGTGCGAGCGACAGCGCGGCAATGGTGCGGTGAGGCAGTGACGGTCGCGCGTAGGCGGGTGGCGTTGGCACACCAATGGGCGGAGGGCGTGGGTTGGCAGCTCCTCAGCGTCACGCGCACGACAACAGCGTTGGCGCACAAGGGACTGGGTGGCGGCATAATGGCAGTCCCGCTCCCGCGGTGTCGGGTGTGGGCAGCGGTGTCGGCATGCGAGATGTCGTGCGCAGTGGCGGGTGTTCATGTTGGGATGTCGTGCGCGGACAGCGGCATCGGTGCATGGACACACGAGTGGCGGCGGCAATTGTCACGCCGGTTTGCACGCGAGAAGCAGCGTCGGCACACGGACACGTGAGTGGCGACGACAAGCTACACAACAGGCTCATTTGTGGGTGGCGGCATCACCGGGTGGCAAACAGGATGATCGTGGTGGGTGGGGCCAGTGTCACGCGCGGTGGCTATGACGTGCGAGGAGATAAAAACGGTAGCAGCGGGCAGCTCCCAGCGACGCACGTGTGCACGGGCGGCGTGGCGCGCATGAAACTTGGGCGACGGCGGCTGGCCGCGCAGGCTCCTCTTTTCTGTCCCCTTCCCCTCTGCTTCCTCTTCTCTCCTCTTCCCTTCTCCTCTTGGATCGTGACCCTCTTCCTTCGTCAACTTCAAATTTTCAAAATGCAAAAGGGTGTCTTAGGGCATCCATCGTTTTCTTTCTTGTAGGGGAACATGGATGGACCCTTAAAAGTGACAAAATAAAGAAAAATAAGAAAAAGGAAGGCAGTTCTAAAATCCCTCAGTGGGTGGAGGGGAAGATCCATATATACTAGATTTCCCCTCACTACAACGGGAACGTAGTGGTGATCAGAACGAAGGAAAATGCGAGAAATGCAGATTGGCGATCGGAACGAAGGAAAATGCGAGAAATGCGGATAGGCATTCCGATGAAAATTACAAAATAAAACAAAGATAGCGTGCGCCTTGGCTTGGGCTGCCGGGAATGCGTACTGTCACCTTGGCTTGCCGGGCGGGCTGAACACAAACCGGCGGCGATGTCGATGGTGATGGTGACGGTGACATCTCCGAGGACATTTTTGGGAGCTTGGGTTCCGTTGCGCCATCACAAAGTCCTATCTTAAAGTTGGAAATCCACTTTCTTGGCGCTAATCCCAAAAGTGGGCAACCCCACTTCATATAGAGACTTTCGCCCTATTAGTCTTTGTAATGTATGTTATAAAATTCCATCCAAGATCATTACAAATCGACTCAGGGACATTCCTAGATAGACATATCTCACCTGAACAGATCCAAGATAGTCTCATGCTCATTCACAAGTTCGCCCAGTCACTAAATACTCATATTCGGGGCTCGAATGTCATCATCAAACTAGATATCGAGAAGGGTTATGATCGAGTTAAGTGGACTTTCCTTACCGAAGTGCTATCTATCTCAAAATTAATGAAATATCCAAAAGACACAAGCGAGGATGTTTGTTTTCTAGGGTTGGTAGAAGAAGATGATTTTGATTTTGATCCGTGCTCTTATGATTTATTTTCTTGTGAATCTAATGAATGTTTGAATGAAAAATCTTCCATGCCAACAAATATTTCATTACATTCTGAAATTGAGCTTAAGCCTTTACCTTCGTCATTGAAATATGCTTATTTAGGACCATGCAATTCTTTTCTCATAATTATATCATCATTGTTATCATCTGAACAAGAATTAGAGCTTTTAGATGTTTTATCTGCTTACAAAACTGCTATAGGATGGAGAATTGAAGATATTAAGGGAATTAGTTCACACATTTGTGAGCATAGAATTTTCTTAGAAGAAAATTCTAAAGCAACGAGACAACCTCAACGGCGACTCAACCCGCACATCTTGGAGGTTGTTAAGAAAAAAATCATGAAATGGCTAAAAGCTGATTTCATATATGCGATTTCAGATAGCCAATGGGTAAGTCCTATTCAGGTAGTACCTAAGAAAACAAGAATAACAGTGACGAAGGATGAGAAGGGTAATGAAGTTCAAACTCGAGTAGCTTCTAGTTGGAGAGTATGCATAGAATAGGAAGCTTAACTCCGTGACAAAGAAAGATAATTTTCCATTACCATTCATTGATCAGATTCTTGAAAGACTTTCAGGTTATAACTTTTATTGTTTTCTAGATGGGTATTCTGGATATAACCAAATTGAAATTAACAAAAGTGATCAAGAGAAAACAACATTTACATGTCCAGTAGGTACTTTTACATTTAGAAGGATGCCTTTTGGGTTATGCAATGCACCAGCTACTTTTCAAAGATGTATGACTACTATGTCTTCCGATTTAGTAGGGGATTGCTTAGAAATTTTTATGGATGATTTTTCAGTCTTTGGTTCATCATTTGATAGTTGTCTATCTAATTTAACCAAGGTGTTGCCGATATGTGTACATAACAATCTGGTTCTAACTTGGGAGAAGTCTCACTTCATGGTCGAGGAGGGAATTGTCCTAGGGCACCATATCATCAAGGATGGGCTAAGGGTGGATAGGGCCAAGGTCGAGGTCATCAAGAACCTCGCCCTGCCCACAACCCTAAAGTAACTTAGGGGATTTATAGGGCATGCTGGCTTCTACAGAAGATTTATTAAAGTTTTTGCTAAAATTTCTAAACCCTTAGCTAATTTACTTTCTAAAGATACATTGTTTGTTTTTTATGAAAATGCTAAAGCATCCTTCTTGCAGATTAAAGAGGCTTTGATTCAAGCACCAATATTACAAGCTCTAGATTGGAGTAAGCCTTTTGAGATTATGTATGATGCCTCTGACAGTGAAGTGGGAACTATTTTAGGACAAAGAATTGAGAAGAAGCCAGTTGCCATCTAGTATGCAAGCAAAACTTTAAAAGGAGCACAGATAAACTACTCAATAACTGAAAAATAATTGCTTGCTATTATTTTTGCCTTAGAAAAAAAGTGTTCTTCTCTGTTAGGTAGTAAAATAATTGTCTTTTCAGATCATGCAGCTTTAAAGTTTTTATTAAATAAAAAAGAAACCAAACCTAGATTAATACGGTGGATTTTAATTTTGCAAGAATTGGATTTAGAAATCAAGGATAAACGAGGAATAGAGAATACTGTTGCAGATCATCTTTCTAGATTATCTATAGAATTATCTATTCCTATCCATGATTATTTTCCTGATGAATATATTTAAGAAATTCATAGTAAAAAGCTTCCATGGTATTCTCATATTGTAAATTTTCTTCTCACAGGGTTAGTACCTAATGATTGGGATGTTAATGATAGAAAGAAGTTTTATAAAGATATTAATTACTACTATTATGATGAACCTGAACTTTTTAAATTAGGTGTTGATCATGTGTTTAGAAGGTGTGTACCCGAGGAAGAACAATGGAGCATATTAGATGCTTGCCATTCTTCTTTATGTGCTGGACATTATGCTCCACAATTAACTGCATTTAGAGTTTTAAATTGTGGATTCTTTTGGCCAACCTTATTTTCAGATGATTTTAAGTTCTGCTCTAGTTGTTTAAAGTGTCGAGCTGTGGTAAATATAAAAAAGAATGATAGAATGCCACTGCAGTCCATAATTAAAGTAGAAATATTTGACCTATGGGGGATTGATTTTATGGGGCCATTCCCAAATTCAGATGGACATGAGTACATCTTGATGGGAGTTGATTATCTTTCCAGATGAGTTGAAGCAATCCCCACTAGGTCAAATGATCATAAAGTAGTGCTTAAATTTATTCAACAACATATATTTTGCAGGTTTGGTTGTCCTAGAGCAATTATTAGCGATGGAATAAGTCATTTCAATAATTCTCAATTCAAGACCATGCTTAAAAAATATGGGGTTCAACATAGAATCACTACCCCATATCCTCCACAAGCCAATGGTCAAATTGAGAATTCAAAGAGAGAGATTAAGAAGATTATTAAAAAGATTATCCGGCCTGATGGGAAATATTGGTCAAGTAGGGTATATGATGCTCTTTGGGCATATAGAACTGCTTACAAAACACCTTAGGGATGTCTCCTTATAGGGTTGTTTTCGGTAAAGCATGTCATCTACCGGTGGAAATAGAACATAGAGCTTATTGGGCTATTAAGAAAATTAATCTCTCTTTAGATGTAGTAGGAAAACAGCGTTTATTGCAGATGCACGAACTCCAGAAGCTGAGGAATGAAGCTTATGAAAATTCAAGAATTTATAAAGCCAGGATGAAGCATTTTTATGACAAAAACATTAACCATAAGCATTTTCAGAAACATCAAAAGGTATGGCTTTATAATTCAAGGTTTAAACTCTTTCTAGGGAAGTTAAAATCAATATGGGATGTACCATTTATAATTACTGAAATATATGATAATGGAGCAGTTTTGATTTTTGATCCTAAGACAGGGAAGGAGTTCACCGTAAATGGCATGTGGTCAAAGTCTGACAACTCTTATGCATGTGACACTCTAAGACTATGTATAGTCCTAATTAATCACTTCAATGGCAAAATGACCCATTTTCTGGTAGATCTTTCCAGCTAATTAAATCACATAAGGATTTCTTAATCAAGGATAAACTTACGCCAATTGTTTGGTTAATTCGCTAGATGTGGGGTGAGAAACTACACATTGTGCCTTAGATGATGCAAATGTACACTCTCTTTGAAACTTTATTGTCCTTGGTATTGTGTATGTTTAATCCCTTATATGCCCTATACTCTAGGATAATTTGGGGTATAGTTACATATCAAACCATAATTGGTAATATTGGTTGGTATTGCTGCATGGAAAAACTATTAGAGAACACCTTCTATAATATTTCTAGTACCCTTGCAAGGGATTGCACTCTATCATCTTTCGTGATATGATTTCTTTTAAAACCACGAGAGGATGATCCCATACTAAAGGCAACGACGTCAACGCATCGACACTGGACGCGTCACCACCGTCATCTGAAGTCAGCACGACTGCTGAAGACATGTCGCCATCGTCACCGAATAAAGTCAACGAGCCAGCGTCAGGCATGTCTCCACCCATGCACACCCCTTCGCGCGTCTTGACATGTCGCCAAAGGCAGATCCAGAGCTGCCCTTTGACGTGACACCTGCTCGTCAAGTCGCTCGTCTTTATTTTCATTTATTTTAACTGTATTTTCTCTTTACTCCAAGGGCTATATGTGTAGGCTATTGTTTCAAGAAACAGTTAGGCAAGTTTATTTCAAGAATTGAGTTATCTTTCTCTTCTTGGAGTACTTGCCCCAAACCTAACCTCTCTATCTCTACCTCCGTTCGCCGTCACCGCCACGGCCACCGTCACCGCTTCACGCCACCGGCTACCTTGTGCTCCTTCTCGTCGTCGCCGCCTGCACAAACAGCCCAAGGCCGCCCGCCCCAGGCGACCCAAGGCCGCCCTAGGGCAGTCTAGGACTGCCGGCCCCAAGGCGCCCAAGGCCGCCCCAGGCCGCCCGCCTAGTGCCGCCCAAGGCCGCCCCATGACAGCCCAAGGCCGTCCACCCTAGGCTGCCCAAGGCTGGCCGCCCAGGCTGCCCAAGGCCGGCCGCCCACGCCGCCCATGGCCACCCTAGGCTGCCCTAGGCCGCCCAAGGCTGCCCCAAGCCACCCAAGGCCTCTCTAGGCTGCCCAAGGCTGCCAGCCCCTGGCCGCCCACGGCTGCCCGGCCTAGGCCGCCCAAGGCCGCCTGTTGAGGGCCACCCAAGGCCGCCTAGGACAGCCCAAGGCTGCCGCCCCAGGCCACTCAAGGCCGCCCAGGGCAGCCTAAGGCCGTCCGCCATAGGCCTACCTACGCGCGCAAATCGCGCTGGCGCTCACGAGCACCAGTCCCCATCCACGTGTGCTTCGCTCCTCCGTCTGCTCCAGGCCTGGGTCGTTCAACATCCGGAATGCTTAGATCTATCGTATAGTGGGCCAAACGACGCCTAGAATGTCGAGTCTTGTCACGATCAGAATTACCCGCAATCTCTTCACACTCCTCGGAGCAGAGGTATTCCTAAATTCTTTGATGTCGACGTGTTCTTCATCCAGTATTCCACGAAGATTCTTCCAGCGTCATCACATTTGATTTGAATTTTCTCCGTCCGTCCATTAAAATTCGTATCACGAGATTTCCCGCGACGTGAATTCGAGTATTGGATTTGGTGCTTCAGCATCGTCACGGTGGTTGAAGACACTACTCCCCCCCTAGACGAGGAACGGGGCTGCACCACTAGTATTTCATCTGTTTTAAGTTTCGAATTCGAACGTGTGGATTTTGTGGTCTTTT
The DNA here is from genome assembly GCF_029677425.1 of Wolffia australiana. Taxonomy (NCBI): domain Eukaryota; kingdom Viridiplantae; phylum Streptophyta; class Magnoliopsida; order Alismatales; family Araceae; genus Wolffia; species Wolffia australiana. The sequence continues at coordinate 8,106,041 of NC_135847.1, forward strand.
TTATCCGCCCATCCAAATCCGTCATGTACCCTCCACCTGTCGTTGTCCAATCCATTCCCACAGTCGTCTTTTTCCCTAGTTGTCCTGCATCAAATTGGTATCAATGCCTAACGTGTGTCAGCCTAGTCGCTTCCGCCATCGTAGATGTCTTCATCCATCATTTCCATTGCACGCATCTGTGTTCAGGCAAACGAATATCCGCTCCAATGACTGACCAAACCCAAGATGGTCGTGAGGTGTCTGTCCCCGTCCACGAGTAATCCTCATTTGTCCCCCCAACCTCCTCACACGGGGACATCGATCACGGGTTAGACGCTGTCCAGAAAGGTTTCTGTGATGTGAATACACGAATTACCAACATGGACAAGCGTTTAACTGGTTCGATCGATGCGATTAGCGAACGGACTTATCAACTGGAGAATCAAGGTCGTGATAAAAATTGTCGTGAACACGAGGACCACTACCCACTTGAACCCAGACCTCGAGATCCTGATAGGAATCATCATGACTTCGATGATGCTATACGTCCCGAGATTAGATCTAGGAGTCAAAATCAGAATCATCCTGAGCGAGATGATCTGATTCCTCCGGAGGTTTAAACTCCAGCCCGTGATAGGAATCGTCGAGACGATTACTATCCGCCTAAGCCTAGAACCCGAGGCCAAGATAGGAATCGTCCTCCGCGGAACAATCCCTATCCACTTGTGGATAGAGACCCGGTATGTGATGGAAATCGTTCCCCGCGGAACAATTCCTATCCACCTGTGGATAGAGACCCAGTATGTGATGGAAATTGTCCGCCACGAGATGATTACCATCTATCCAAGGAGAGGATCCCAGAGCGTGAGAGGAATCATCCCCCTCAGAATAATCCCTATCCGCCTGACGATAGACACCAAGGGTGGAATGGGAATTGTCCCGACAAGAATGATCCTTATCCACCCAAGGATGTAGCGCCCCCTAGCGATCACCGCCGTGAGGATCACGATAATCAGTGGCAACAAATCCAACGTAGTGTCAAAGTCGATGTTCCGTACTATGAGGGATCTAGGGACCCTAAAGAGTACCTTCATTGGGAATCTAAATTGAATAGCTATTTCAAATGGTATAATATGCCTGAGTAGCAGAAAGTCCAATACGCCGAGATGAGACTAGGAGGTCAGGCAAAAATCTTTTGGGAAAAACCTTGAATTTTTTATTTACAACCATCGAGAGGCACCCCTAGATACTTCTCACATATTGTGTGAGAAGTACGTTCCCCTTGCTTACTTAGATAACCTTCTTGATCAGTGTTATAAACTACAGCAGGGTAGACGTCCCGTCTCTGAATATATTACTCAATTCGAATAATTCTACATGAGATGTCGAGTTCAGGAGAACCCCTAAGTCGTTATTTCCCGATTTAGAATCGGTCTTAATCCCTATTTGGAGACAGAGTTACTTGTCCGCAAGGCTACTACACTAGAGCAGGCTTATCAAGTCGTAGAAGACCTAGAGCTCTACAATCGCCATGTTCTTACCGATCGGTCTCAATCATCCAATTCAGCTTATCACAACCGTGTGGCCCAGCGCAACCTCCCGTTAGCTCTTCTGGGACCACCATCAGTTCCCACTCCCACTCGTACTCCCACCAAACACCGTCCTCCAGCTCCGATACCATCCTCCGTTAAGTCAAATGCTCGTACATCATCTTTCCTCGATTCCAGTGCTAGAGCCCCTCCTCAATCCAATCCTGCACAATTCGGTCCCTCTGGCTTGACTTGCTTTAAATGCCACAAACATGGTCATAGAGCTTCCCAATGCCCGTCACGAGTCCTACATATAGGTCAGGAGCCCTCCGATAACGTCTCTATCATAGATGAGTAGCCTGTCGATGAGGAAGAGTATAGAGTAGATAGTTATGTCGAAGATGAATTCGTGTAGGAAGAAGATTTGGTGGGCTTTATTGGCATCACTGACTGCCCACCATCCCTTCTTCGTTGGGATCCATCCACATCTGTTAGGGGAGTAGTTCGATGCACTCTTACCCAGCCCTCTACCGATAATACTGCATTAAGGACATCCATATTTTACACATATTTTAAGATTGATGATAAGATGTGTAAGACAATTGTAGACATCGGTAGTTGTATCAATGCCGTATCTGATGTCATGACTTCACGTTTAGGATTAGCTTTGATTGATCATCCTCACCCATATTTTGTATCTTGGATTAATGCTACCTCAATCCCCGTGAAGAACCAATGCCTTCTTCCTTACAAGGTTCAATCATACGAAGAAGAGATATTGTGTGATCTTTTACCCATGAAGGTGGGCAGCATTATCCTCGGCCGCCCTTGGTTGTATGATAATGATGTACACCTCTATGGTCGGAGCAATACCTGCTCGTTCATCCATCAAGGCAAGAATATTACATGGCATCCTTACACTCAATGCTGCAAAAGTCCTCACCAAAATCTCCTTCCTTAGGTCTATGTATTCTTAGCGGTCGCCAATTTGAGAAGGAGATAGCTAGTGAAATGTCTATTTGTTTAGCCATGATTCCCGATCATTCCTCTAAGGATTCCACATCACCATCATCGGAGGTTTCCAAATTACTAGCTGAATTTGAGAGTGTCTTCCCCGAGGACTTACCCAATGAACTACCTCCTATGCGACAAATCTAGCATGCCATTGATCTCATTCCCAGATCCTCTTTGCCGAATCTTCCCCATTGTCGTATGGATCCCACGCAGTACACGAAACTTCATCGCCAAGTCCAAGAGCTCTTGGACAAGGGCTTCATTCAGGGAAGCCTCAGCCCATGCACCGTCCCTGCACTACTAGCTCCCAAAAGGGATGGGAGTTGGCGCATGTGCATTGATAGTAGAGCCATCAATAAGATCACCATCATATATAGGTTTCCCATTCCTCGCATTGATGATATCTTTGATATGATGGCTGGTTCGAGGATTTTTTCCAAAATCAATCTTAAAAGTGGTTATCACCGAGTCCGTATCCGTCCGGGAGATGAGTGGAAAACTACCTTTAAAATCAAGGATGGATTATATGAATGGAAAGTCTTGCCCTTTGGATTATCTAACGCATCCAGCACTTTCCAGCAGTTGATCAACCACATTCTTAGGCCATTCATAGGAAACTTTGTCGTTGTTTATTTTGATAATATTCTTATTTACAGCAAATCCAAACCCGATCATATCTGTCACGTACGTCTAGTTTGCGAAGTACTAAAAATCGAGGAATTATATACTCATCCAAAAAAATGCTCCTTTCTTGTTGATCATGTCTCGTTCCTATGTTTCATCTTGTTGGCCCAAGGTGTATCTGTTGATCCCGCCAAAATTAATGCCATAACCCAATGGCCGACTCCCAAAAATGCCCATGATATTCGTAGTTTTCATGAATTAGCGACTTTCTATAGGCGATTCATCTCTAATTTTAGCACTATAATGGCTTCCATGACCGAGTGCTTAAAGGGAAATAATTTCGAATGGACTGATATAGCGCAACAATCTTTTGATGCTATTAAACTTAAGATGACACAAGCCCCCATCCTCCGTTTACCCGATTTCGACAAAAGTGTTTGAGGTCGCTTGTGATGCATCGGGAATAGGAATTGGCAGAGTCCTGAGTCAAGAGAATCATCCCATAGCTTTCTTTAGCGAAAAGTTGAACGACGCTAAGCTCAAATATTCGACCTATGACAAAGAGTTCTATGCCATTGTTGAATCCTTACGTCACTCGCCTTATTACTTACTCTCTAAGGAATTCGTTCTCTACTCCGATCATGAAGCTTTAAAGTATCTCCATTCTCAGCAGAAATTAAATTCTAGACACGTTAAATGGGTCGAATTCATCCAGTCATATACCTTCGTCCTTAAACATAAGAGGGGAATCGAGAACCGAGTGGCCGATGCCCTTAGTAGATGTGTCCATCTCTTGAACGTAATGAAGGTAGAAGTTATCGGATTTGAACAGATGAAGGATCTATATCCCGATTGCCCAGACTTTGCTCCCGTTCTCCATACCATAGGCAATTACCCGAATCCTGAAATCTAAGATTATATCCTAGAAAATGGATTTTTATATTCTGACCGCCGCCAATGCATTCCGCAGTCCTCCCTTAGGGATTTCCTTGTATGGGAAATACATGTCGGAGGCCTTAGTGGTCATTTTGGGAGAGATTAAACCATCGCTATGGTAGAGCATAGGATTTTTTGGCCATCCCTCAAGCGAGACGTAGGTAATATTGTTTCCCAATGTCGTGTATGTGCTCTCCCCAAGCAGGTGAAACAGAACACTAGCCTATATACCCCTCTATCGGTCCCTCAGAAACCTTGGGATGATGTGAGCATCGACTTTGTGTTAGAACTTCCGAGAACAAACAAGCGTTATGATTCTATCATGGTGGTTGTTGATCGTTTTTCAAAGATGGCCCATTTCATTCCTTGTTGTAAAACTTCCGGTGCCTCTCATGTCGTACAGCTTTATTTCAATGAAGTTGTCCGTCTCCATGGGCTTCCAAAAAGTATAGTTTCTGATAGGGATGTCAGGTTTACTAGCTACTTTTGGAAAACCCTATGGTATCTCTTGGGAACAAAGCTTAAATTCTCCATTTTCATCCTCGAACAGATGGGCAAACTGAGGTCATCAATAGAAGCCTTGGCAATCTATTACGATCGTTAGTTGGGGAGAACCTTAAGTCTTGGGATTCTGTCATTCTACGTGCCGAGTTTGCCTACAACGCGTCGGTCAACCGTACCACTGGCATGAGTCCATTTGAGATAGTACATGGTCATCCACCTCGTCAACCCACCGACCTTATACCCATGTTACCGCATGCTAGAGTCTCAGATGATGGTCATGAGTTTGCCAGTCATATTAGAAGTCCGCATGAGGAAATTCATACACGCATCATAAATAGCAACACCTTGTATAAAATGTGGATTTACACCGTCATTTTCGTGAATTTAAAGAAGGTGACATGGTGATGGTGAGGGTTAGGTCGGAGAGATTCTCTTCTAAGCAGGCTACTAAGCTTCATGCTCGTAGCGCTGGGCCGTTCCCAATCCTCAAACGAGTAGGGGAAAATGCCTATGCCATCGACATACCCTCCACGTGGGGGATAAGCACCACTTCAATATTTCGGATTTTGTCGCGTTTAAAGCCCCACCGTTTTCATCTAATGACCCTTTTATACCCCCGGACTTCCCGGTGAGCAAGTTTGACTTGTCCACTCCCCCATCACTACCTTCTGATTGGCAAGAGAACATGGAGGCTATACTGGACGAAGTAATCACCTTCACCAAGGGTGGGACGGTGCGAAAGTTTCTTGTTCGTTGGCAAGGCAAATCGTTGACAGACGAAATGTGGATCACGGAAGCGGACTTGGCTCACCTAAGCCCCGACTTGGTGACCCCGCTAGAGTCTTTTGATGCCTACTCGATGGAGTCGAGTTCTTTGCACCACGAGGAATGGGTGGCAACGACGTCAACGCATCAACACTAGACGCGTCACCACCGTCATCTGAAGTCAGCATGACTATTGAAGACATGGCGCTAGCGTCAACGAGCCAGCGTCAGGCACGTCTCCCCCCACGCACACCCCTTCGCGCATCGTGACACATCGCCAAAGGCAGATCCATAACTGCCCCTTGACTTGACACAAAACCACGCTGCTCGTCACGTCACTTGTTTTTATTTTCATTTCTTTTAACTGTATTTTCTCTTTCCTCCAAGGCCTATATGTATAGGCTATTGTTTCAAGAAACAATTAGGCAAGTTTATTTCAAGAATTGAGTTATCTTTTTCTTCTTGGAATACTTGCCCCAACCCTAGCCTCTCTATCTCCACCTCCGTTCGTCGTCACCGCCACCACCAGCGTCGCTGCCTTGTGCCACCGGCTACCTTCTGCTCCTTCTCTCTATTGCAGCCTGAGCAAACAGCCTAGGGCTGCCCGCCCCCGGCCACCCAAGGCCGCCCTAGGGCAGTCCACGATCGCCCGGTCCACGGCGCCCAAGACCGCCCAGGCTGCCTGCCTAGGGCCGCCCAAGGCCGCCACTCGACAACCCAAGGCAGCCTGCCCAAGGCCACCCTAGGCCACCCCACGCCGCCCAAGGCTGGCCGCCCAGGCCGCCCCAAGCCGCCCAAGGCCACTCTAGGCCGCCGAAGGCTGCCCACCTAAGGCCACACAAGGCCGCCCCAGGCTGCCCAACGTCGCCCGCCCCAGGCCGCCAAAGGCTGCCCAAGGCTGCCCGCCCCAGGCCACCCAAGGCCGCCCAGGGCAGCCTAAGGCCGTCCGCCCCAGGCCTGCCCACGCGCGCAAATCGCGCCGGCGCTCACGAGCACCAGTCCCCATCGACATGTGCTTCGCTCCTCCGTCTGCTCCAGGCCAGGGTCGTTCAACACCCAGAACACCTAGATCTATCGTATAGTGGGTCAAACGACGCCCAGAACGTCGAGTCTTATAACGATTAGAATTACCCGCAATCTCTTCACGCTCCTCGGAGCAGAGGTATTCCTAAACTCTTTGATGTCGACGTGTTCTTCGTCCAGTATTCCACGAAGATTCTTCCAGCATCATCACATTTGATTTGAATTTTCTCCGTCCGTCCATTAAAATTCGTATCGCGAGATTTCCCGCGACGTGAATTCGAGTATTGGATTTGGTGCTTCAGCATCGTCTCGGTGGTTGAAGACAGTACCCTGCCCTCGACGAGGAACGGAGATGCACCACCAGTATTTCATCTGTTTTGTGTTTCGAATTCGAACGTGTGGATTCTGTGGTTTTTTTTATCCGCCCATCCAAATCCGTCATGTACCCTCCACCTGTCGTTGTCCAATCCATTCCCACAGTCGTCTTTATCCCTAGTTGTCCTCCATCACATGCTCATTGATAACACCATCATTTTTATAGACTTGTTGCATCCAAGCTAGAACTATTTGTAGTTCCACAATATGATGCTATTCAGTAAAAAACATTTACACTATTCAGTTCAATGGAACCTTTTTCCTATGAGATACCTAATGGAAATATATGTGGCTGGTAAGCCCATCACATATTGCATATCTTGTTCCATGTTCATTAATAGAACATATTCATTATAGTGCACATGTGATGCTTACAATAAAGCCCACAAATACATGACCAGACTATGTGAATTATGATGAGATTGTAATACGGAGATCACTGATCTTTAAGCACATGCTATAAATATTCATTTTTGAACAATAAGCGAGAAAGACATCAAAGTATCCAGATAGAATAGCACTTTCTAGCCTTAGACATATGACGATCATGGCCATTCTTGTAGCCATTAGTGTAGAGACACTAAGGATAGATACTGGGTGCTATTTAGTGGAAAGAATTTTGTGAATTGATTCGTAAAAATCATTGAATAGTATTATACAGAACTATCAATCAGGTTGATTCACATCACGGTTGTGTAAGTGGTCCTTAGACCTAAGACATCAATGACATATTGTGGAGAGATAGTTGTACTTTGACTATGACCTACATGTCCCTAATCATGAGATTCAAAATAGTTTTAGTTCGAGTACATCAAGAAGTTCGCAAACATGATTGAGTGGTAAGTATTGGAATTTTCACCCTCACTACAAGAGGTGATAGCTCAAGGAAGAGATTGTGATGAAGTCCTTTGCGAGGGCAACGAAATACCAAAGAAAAGTTCTATGATGATTTTTGAATGCATCATTACTAACTCAGATGACCGATAAGGGTTTGACATTTGAGGATACCCTAAGTCATCCAAGCAGCATCAAGTTGATGATGGATTATACATACGCAATAACCGATGATGAACAAGTTCCATGATTGAGTCGATGCACACTCATTTGTATCTTCTAGAGCACGAGGTGTATCTTGGTACCCCACGTGTTAGACTCAACCTATTTCTTGGGTTAAATTCATATGATGTGAATTGATCCATATGGTGATATATTTAATAATTTGGATGGCTGATAAAGGTTATTGGGCCACTTGAGTAGTCAACTAGACTAATACATAGACCTAGAAGGTCACACGCAAGTGGTCTTTTGGACGTCGGAAGATATACTTAAGATTTAGGGATTTTTATGAAAATACCCACTTAGTATAAATTGGGGAAGGCCCTGAACGAATTCACCTAGGCCAAAATTGTTAAGGGGCCTTCCCCTTCTTATCCCTTCTCCCCATGGCTCTTTTGCCTGCCCGATGTAATCGGGATGGCATAACAATGATGATGAAGATAGAACGGGGCTCATCAAGAGTAGGAGATACAGTGTGCAGAGGACCGCATGGATTCATCTAGAGGATATGCACTTGAGCTGCTCAACTCGTCTCACTCCGAGATCCAAGAAATCATGGATGTGACTGCCTAGGGATTTCGCTTAAGTCTTTTGTTGGTGATCTTTTCTATTTCTGCATCCATGTCCAGCCTTTTAGAATCCAACAACACCACTAATGCATATGGGATTAGCTATAATTATCCTATGAGGCACCTTTTCAGATATTTTAATATGCTGAAATATCATTTGAGTTGAAGTGTGCAGATACAACCCTTGTCATATTTTGGATCTCATCTTAATTCATTTATTAATTTGATTTATTTATGGTCTGATCCTAAATATTTTTTTATTATAGTACAGTTGATATATTATAATCAGTAAATTATATGAATGAATGTTAGATGAGGTGTGGAATGCACCACTGGTTGCTAGCCGCAGATACGTCTAACGTCTTTGATGTCATTCTAGTATCAGCGACTAAAGGGGTTGTCTATTAAAAAAATAAGATGAAAAAGTATTTTTTGTATTTACGAATGATTGGATAATGGCTCATAGAGAACCAGATATAAACTTAGAAATACATCTTTTAACTTATTAGAATAAGGGTAAATTTGAAATGATTGTAGAGAACCAGAAAATTAACAAATAGAATAAGACGGCGACTGTATTTCAGAAATGTTTATCTGAAAAGAAATAGAGAAGCGGTCCTTGTGACCGTGCTCTATCACCTCAATCGATGAGGCAGGATTCTCATGTGGCTATAGGTACATGCCTCCTTCTAAATGTAGATGTATGGACCAAATATGCAATAAGTGGAGACCATAAGAATCCAATATCCGATTAGGGATCACGGTTGCCCTGCTTGTACTACTTATTTATAAGCGGAACTGAGAGGATAAAAAGAGTTAGATATAACGTGAACTGAGATTAGAATCACAAGGTATGTGCATGTATATATTAAGAGAAGGAGAGAGAATCTGAAAAAATGGCTAGAGACACAATGTACGTGTATAAATATAGAGAGAGACAATCTGAGATGAGGACTATAGCAACAATATATTTGTATGTGTGTAGAGAGACAGAGGGAGAGACAGAGAGAATACTAGTCTGAGAGTATGAATATATATAAGGAGAGAGAAAGAGAATATGAAACTGAGAATATGAGTCTATATGTTTATAAGGAGAGAAAAAGAGATGCACTCATGCATGCATGAAACTGCAACTGAACAGTCAAAGTGTAAAGTGCTTTTGGTGTACATGCTTCATTCTGCCTAGGGCATGGCTTGGTGAGTAACTGCATGCTGAAATCTCTTCCCATATCTTTATTAGAGCTCTTGGACGGATGGTGGACCGTCATCCGTTCGCGCAAACACCGTGATTTATATTTCTCCAGATCAAAAGATGGATGACTGAATGAAGTACTTTCAACCACCACTCATTAGTCATCCATCATATGTGATGGATGCTTGGTGACGGGAATGACAAAACGGATGACAAAACTGACTGTTGATCTGTGGACTATATATAAATATTTCCCTCTCAATCGCTTACTCTCTCTCTATCTCTCTCTCTCTCTTCGATCATTCCCTACCAATCTCTCTCTTCCTCTCAATCACTCCCTCTCCCTCTCTCACTCAATTGCTCCCTCTTCTGCTCCCTCTCTCTCCCTCTCAATTGCTCTCATATCTTCTCCCTTTCTGTCTTGAGATCACTCCTTTTCCTTTTCCATCTCTCTCTCTATTAGTCTCTCTCCTTCTCCATCTCTCTCTCTATTAGTCTCTCTCCTTCTCCCATTCTATTAGTCTCCCATTTTCTCTCTCCATCACTCCCTCCCCTTCTCTATACCTCTCTCAACCTTGATAACTCTCTTTTCCTCTTTCTCACTTCGTCTCTTCCTATCTATCGCTCCATCTCCTTCTCCCTTTGTCTGTCTCTCTCTCTCAATCATTTTCTCTCCCTATTCCTGCCTCTCTCTAGATCACTCCCTATCCCTCTCCCTCTCCCTCAGTCTTTCTCTCAATCGCTCCCTCTCCTTCTTCCTCTCTCATTCTCCTTCTCTCTCAGTTTCTCTCTCTCTAGATCAATCCTCCCATTCTCCCTCTTTCATACTCTCAACCACTTCCTCTTCTTCTCCTTCTCCCCTCCACCCCTCTCTCTCTCACACACTCTCTATTTATATCTCTTTATGTGTCAGTCATCATCCATTTCTCTGTCATCAGCTCCCTTTTCTACAGTAGAGGAATGATGGAACGAGACTGATGACGTAGTTGTGACGATGACAACGTACGGACGGATAACAAAACTTACAAACTAAAATGTTTTGGACAGATGACTCAACCGAATTCCAATCAGTCCCCTTTTATGCATCCAAAATTGTCATTTGTCATTCATCAAACAGCTGTAATCTTGGTCAAATCTTTCACCCCAAAGTTATCGCACACATAATAAGGGAAATAGACTCGGGGCCAATTTACTTCTCGATGGATCTCATCAACTAGACGGCTTTACGAATTGCGGTGAATCGTCAAGTCAATTGGACACGTATGCGCATTTACTACGGAGCATGATAGCTGCATCCTCTAGAAAATCTAGAGAACATTTTCATTTGCCATATCATATTGCCCAATACAGACACATTCTGTTAACAATTTGCAAAGAAACTTCATTTACGCGTCCTCTACTTAAGGTGGGAAACTTCATCTAGAGAACACTCATAAGTCGACATATACAGGACAAAAAACACAAACCACTATAGACATCAGCATCTTTCAATACTTGAGATACCCTAAAGTCAAAATATTCGAGTTTTTCAAGCAGCTGGAATCTGCATCAACCCCACCCATGTGCCTTAAATGTGAAATATCACTTCCACCCTTTAAGAGCACAGACTTTAAACTTGGAAGTGATCCACACATCAGTGTAAACAAGGCGACCTTCCCTCATTAAAACCTTTCTCCCTATATAAATTATTGTCCTTTCGTTTGCTTGAAGCCAACACAATGACGTTTGCTCAACTTTAATGGCCGTTAAGATTGGAGTCGTGGGCGTGTACTATTTTTTCTCTTCTTCTTCCCACCAAAAACATAACCTTTCTTCCTCTATAAGTTACCGGAAGGTATAAATGCAACTTGCACAGCTGTCATGCCCATGCAGAGGAGCACGTACAGATCTGTCATAAGCCGCACCGTGTAGCTCGAGCTGACCGGAAGAATCATAATTTTTGTTATCAGGTCTGATGTCGGGTTTTCCGCGGGCGGGTCCATTTCGCCTGTCCATTTGTTTTGCGTCGGTATCCATTTTTATTTCCTTTGCCTTTGTGGAGGCTCCCCTACATGTGCAAGGGCCTCCCCACCAATGGTGTTTAATGTTTGTGTTTTGATTTGTATTTTGGTTTATGCTTAGTGGGGGAGTTTCCTTTGGACACTCCACAAAGGTGGCCCATTCGGACACCTCCATTTATGCCCCTCCTTTTTCACTATGAAAAGAGAGGGGGGGGGGGGTGAACGTGGACAGTATTAATGAGACAAATATGAAGCTTGTTCAAGAGAAGATGCGAAGGTCCGACAACGACCAGTTGCATTTTGAAACAACCAAGAAACGATCAGTTGCTACAACGGAATCACAATATTCCGTTATGAAATGGTCTCATTTTGAGACTATAAATGACTCTATACTGCTCTTGTTTTAGTGAGGCCTTTTGTTACTCAAATATGTCTCCCAGGCGGCGGCTTCGTCCGTCGCCCTATCCATCCTCTTATCCCTGTCTATCTCTCTTGCTCTTTATTGTTTCAGCCTAAATGGCTTGGTGATGGAAGACTATGAGATGCCCCTTCTCTTCTTCTCTGGTTTATCTTATTGATTGCATATTGGCATGTCACATTTCACAACAGACAGATGTTGCTTTGTTGTTTTGAAAATTCTAGTTTGTGTTTTTTTTTCTTCAAGAAGTAGAGGACAATGTCAACATTGCATTAGGGTTGTCGTTCTTCTGTTTGGAAAAGGAAGACTGAAATATCTATGGGTTGTGAGTGGATTCTCATGAAAAAATACTGCTAGAGTACATGCTCGATCATCTGACATTCTTTGCCATGAGTCGGTTAATCCTGATTGCCTGCCACCGGAGAAGCAATTGAACGTACACACTTTTGCCGTGAGGGATCCACGTACGATGATCATTAGATGTCACATGGACGATGATTGCAACTAGTGAATTGACCTTCTCTCTAATCCAGGACTAATGACTCTAATTATGTCAAAAAATAATCAAGAATTTGCCAGTAATCAGAGCATCATTTGCATGCATTGATTCCATATGTACCATTATTTGCATGTATTATTTCCATATTTACTAACCCCACATGGTTCAGCGAATCATGTGGATTGGATCTCACCTTTTCATCTCAATGAGTTTAGATGTGGATAAAATACAATGAAGGCACTGGATTAATCAAGACTTGCAAAAGAAACTTACAAGAGAAGCCCTAAATAGACTCAAGAAGCTCAAGGGAGGAACCCATAAATAGTCCTTCAAAGAGCCATTTTGGGTTGTCCAGAATTGTTGTCTAAACAAGTTAGGGCTTGGAGAAGAGGAGTTCTACTGACCGTCCAAGGGCTGATGAGCATTGGAGCTGGGAGAGAAGCAAGCTGAGGCATAACCAGAGCAAGACGATCATAACCTTGCCGGAAGGGTTGTGACACCAGGTTGGTGTGATTGTTCTGGTTTCAGAAATTGTGTTCCTCTCCCTCCTAAGACACTCTAAGTTGGGTTGGAAAGCATCAATCAGTGCATTTCCAGTGCTTTCCACCTGAGATTGTTCTTCGTTTAAGGTTAATTTCAAGTTTGTTGTTCAAAAATCATTCTCTACCGTCTATTTCTTGTTTGATTTCACCGCCACCCAAGGATTCTTGCTCAACTGCAACTCCTATGCCAGCGTAGCCAAGGTTTGGCTCATCTAGGGCCGAGCACAACTAAGGCCACACCCAGCCAAGCTGAGCTCAGTCAAGGCTGAGCTTAGCCAAGGCCACGCCCAACCAAGGTCACGCCCAGCCAAGGCCGAGCGCTGCCAAGACCGCGCCCAGCCAGACCGGGCGCAGCCAAAGCTGCGCGCAGGCACTGCGGCGCGTAGCCCGCGCACAAGCAGGCCACGTGCAGGCATTGCTGCACGCAGCCCGCGCACAGGCAGGCCACGCGCTGGCATTGCTGCGCGCAGCCCGTGCACAGGCAGGCCGTGCGCAAGCAATCCGTGCGCAAGGAGAGCCGTGCGCAGCTCTTGCGCACGTCCCGCGCGTAGGGAAGGCCGCGCGCAGCTCCTGCGCACGTCTCGCTCGCAGATAGACACACGCAGCTAAAGGATTGCGCATGTCATTTGTCCCCTGCTCAAGATTTCAGGCAAAGAGCGTGCAATCGAACAGAGTATCGCTCCATAAGATAAGTTTTCTCAAGTAAGATTTTCCTAATCTAATCATCAGAAGAAAGGCAGTAATAAGAGTTAATTAAGATTTGCCTAAACTGAATTTTCTACTAAAGATCCTGCTAAATTGATTTTACTAAAGAACATTCTACAGAGTTTTATTGAAGATAATTTAATTGATTGTTAGAACAAGTTATAGAGATCTGATAACATAGATTGAATTGAAAAGACTCATTATTTCGTTACCTACTCCCTGTGGTTCGACGCCTTACTCGCTCTGTAGCTGTGAGGTTAATTTTTAATGTTGATTAGCTCTAACAATCACACGACTAACTAGTAAAATAATCAGTAAAAACCCCATAATTATAGCATATCCTCTCCAAGACTGCATCGCTTAGAAAAACAAGACAAAATGAAAGTTCACCGTAGATTGGTCGTTACTGATGTATCTCTTTGTGTGTGTGTGTTGTCAACTGTGGAGTTCTTTAGTGGGTTGCTCCATGTTGAAGCCCTAACACTGCCTTAGGAAAACTGCACTACCGGATGTGACTCTTTTGTAGATGGCAGATTTATACCTCTTAGTGACTTCATCGTCGCATTATCTCTTGAATTGCATCTATATTTTTTGTCTTCATTGCATGATATGACTGCCCCCCAATCCTTTGGCGTAACAAGAGCCGTTTGATCCCAGCGCCAGTCTTGCTACATCGCAACCATCAATTAAAAGCCTCTTTAGCACATCCCCCGCTTAGGATAGTACTCACGCGGGGCATAATGAATTCAATACTCAATATTTCTCAGATCAAATCAAGACACTAATATGCCCAATGTATCTTTCAAGATTCAATCCGCCATAAAGTGAAAGCGTGTATGGCTTAGGTTAGTCTAGAAGAACCTTCAAGAGTCCAGCCCATCCTCCTTAAATGTGAAGGTTCACTTCTACCAGCTCCCAAGATCCTAAAATAAGCAGACTTGGAATTTGGAAGTGATTCACGTGGCACTGTTATCACAATGACTCTCCCACAACACAACTCTCGTCCCTCAATAAGTTACATGCCCTTGAGATGGCAGAAGCAAAAGCAATGCTCTTTGCCTGGCTGTGAATACCTTAAAGCGCAGAGTCGTGGGCCTTGTACTTCTTTTGTCTCTTCTCCCTGACAACGCATTGTTGACACAAGTTTCAAGATTTTTCTCTCCCTTCTGACTTCCTGCCCTCCGTACTTTGCTGCCACCAGCATCAACCCGCCACCAGTGCGAGCTTCGTTGCCTCCATCTCCCCCACCCCCGCCATCTCTACCACTTTCATCTTTGATGCCGCCTGTGGTCAGTTAGAAAAGTAGGAGTCAGCATTAAGTAGTGAAGAAGCATTGCAGAGATTGGGTCAGTAGAACAAAGTCCGATAAACCCATTAACTGCCATGTCTCCATTATTGTACGGGGGATGCCGTGTCTCTAGTACCATATGGAGGAAAAAGAGAATCAGGGAGAATAATAATATTTATAATGGCAGGCCACTAGCTAGTACTTCATCATGACCGATGGTATGTGCCACACATACGACATTAAATGTTTCGGGGCGGTAGACAAAAGGGCATGGCTCTAGGTGAATTGGCGGTGGTTTACGTACACTATGGCGATGACCTGCATCAGGTTGTGGCTATAGATAAACTAGCTGAGGCTCATGTACAATATGGCAATGGCAGGCATCCGGACATGGCTCAAGGTGAGCTAGCGAATGCTCACGTATAGTATGGTGACGGCAGACATCAAGATGTGGCTCAAGATGAACTAGCAATGGTTCACATACAATATGCTGATGGCAGGCATCCGAACATGGCTCAAGGTGAACTACGGGTGGCTCAGGTACAGTATGGCCACAACAGGTATCTTTAGGTGGCTTGAGGTGAAATGGCAGTGGTTCACGTATAGTATGACAACAGCACGGATCGGGATGTGGCTTGAGGTAATAGTTAAATACTGTAAACTCCTGATGATTTTTTGATGATATTTGGGTTAGGCATGTTCAAATTTTTACGGGACAAACATAAGGATAAACTGCAATGGGTGTTAGTGAGCTTATAGTCACCCGTTTCTACTGCTTAAAGAAATTGTGCTACATATTTTAATTGAGAAAGTGCGATATATTCATGTGTGGAAATAATTTCAACTCCACTAAAGTATTTTGCAGTACCAAAGTATCGGATGGGAAAGACACTTTGGAGAATAAGAATTTTCCTTGTGATATCATAAGTGTTAAACCCAAGAACTAAAATATCATCAGCATAAACAAAAAGAAATAGTCCAGACTGCGATGTTTTCCTAAAGAAAAAGGAAGTATCATTTTTTGAACGCTGGAATCCTAATTTGGATTAAAAAACTGATAACTTTGGATGACGTATACGAGGTGCTCGTTTTAGACCATACATAGATTTTAAAGTAAACATACATGTTTTGGGACATGAGGATTCTCAAAACTGGGAGTTTGCCGTATATAAATAGTTGCATAGAGATCTCAATCAGAAAAGCATTGGAAGTATCTAACTATTTGATGTGCGAGTTATTTGAAATAGCCGCAAGTAGGAAAAGCTGATGGTTGTGATTTTAACAATGGGACCAAATGTATCTTGATAACCAACACTGGCTGATTGACTTATGCCTTGAGCAACAAGTCTTGCCTTACACCGTTCAAGAGAGCCATCCACATTGATTTTTTATTTAAATACCCATTTATAGCCCACAATATGGGCACTATGTGGTGAAATTGTCTGTAGTCAAGTTTTACTGTAATGAAGAGCAGAAACTTCGTCCTCCATGGCCTTTCTTGAGACTATGTTGTGTAAGGCCTATCAAAAATTGGTACGTTCAGAAGAAGATTCATTGTGTTGGTTACACACCTCAATATGGAGAGCATTGGTGGAATGAATAAGACCTGTTTGTTCACAGGTCACATTTGGCAAATTGAGCAAGTCATACATACAATGCATACACAATTGTGGAGTAGAGGACTTTGTATCTGTAGAAGCATATGGTTCTAGCGAATGTAACGTAGAAGTAGGTGAAACAGGAGTGGAAAGAAAACAAGGGCCATTGTCAGTAGAGGTGAATGGATTCGGTGACAAAGACATACAATTGGAAATGATTTCCTCATATATGTTGAAGTGATATGAAAAAGGAGATAATCAGGGGGAGCGGTACTTAGTAACCAATCAGAGGGGCGAGGCAAATGAAGGGAATGTGCTAACGGAAAAATAAATTCATCAAAAATTACATATGTAGAAATGTAGAGATGATAATTAGCTAGAGAAAGAGAGTGATGACCTTTGTGCAAGGTACTATATCCGAGAAATATTTGTACTATATGGCCAAAGATTAGGGAACTAGAGACAACCAAAAAGTCTAAGCAAATTATAATTTTGTATCTTGGAGCATAAAACCTCGAAAGGAAATATGTTAACAAGCACACGAGAAATGATACAGTGGATGAGATATGATGTAGTTCCAACAGCTTCATCTCAGAACATCATTGCCGTAGACGCTTGATGAAGCATTCTCAAAGTCGTTTCGACAATATGATGGTGTTTACGTTTGGCCATCCCATTTTGTTCCGGTGTATGTGGATATGAGACTTGATGGCTTATGCCACGTGTTTGAAGACGTTTGTGGAGAAATTTAAACTCACCTCCCAAATCATATTGGATTGTCTTAATCTTCGTGCAAATTAGTCATTCTACCAACTGCTGGATTTGAATAAAAGTAGGCAAAACATCACTTTTGGCCTTGAGTGTATATAGCCAGCTATACCTTCTAAACTCATCAATAAATCTAAAATAATAGGAAAACCAATATATGACTTAACAGGCGCTGGACCCCGTAAGTCAGAATGAACAGTTTGAAGTGATGTTACAGATGAACATCAGTAATAATTAAAAAAAAAATTGCATTTTAGCAAAAACCCTAGAATGAAAAAACAAAGGATTTTAGAGTTTGACAAAAGAGAAGACCAAAACGTGGCACTATTTGTTTTAGGGTGTGGAAGGCTGTATGTTCTAATCCAATATGCCACAAACTCTGAGTCTGTCATTCCTAAACAAAATATTTGCTTGTGCGGGTTCAATGAAGAATAGATTGTTGGGGGACACTATTGTGAGCAGTAGCTCCCCGTAGTGCGATCATTGACCATGCACACATTAATATGAACTTCTACAAACATGCTATTATCCCAAGTAGGTTTTAATATTGAAAGGAGATTCTAAGAAATTTTCAGAACATTTTCAACATTACGTAGACGAAGTATGTACCCTGGTTACGATATGAAATAGAGGAGGAACCAGAAGACGTAAAAAGCAAACCTAAAGAATCTCCTTCAAAGAGTTGCTCCGATTCTTTGTATGGGATAACTCCGTAAAGACTGTTGATGTAGAGGTAATGTGACGAGAGGCACCACTATCAAGGTATAATGTATCATTATAATAAGGATGAACAGGACTAATAGGTGAATGTCCTGGAGGCCGGATCAATAATCCTCCAAAAGTAGAAGCATAGGCCTGTAGAGGTGGACATCCTTGTATAGCAGCGAATGGGTTAAATGTAGGGGGCGAATTGTTGGTAGTAGACCTGCAGTCTAGGCCCTGATAGCCTCATTCGAGACAGAAATGACATCGTGGGATAAAACGTCCACCACGACCTTCCTTGCCTTGTCCATCTCCATTGTGTCCACTATAACGAGTGCTGCATTCTCACAGACAACTGGAGTGGTAAGCATTTTACTGAGCTTAATTTGGGAGAGAGGTTTAAACTTGATTCACCATTGAACCAGGCAATGTTTCCTTTGAAACATCACCACTTCCAAGGTTGTCAAGGGATACCTCAGACCGAAGCGCAGGTAATAAGTCAGCAAATGACAAATTTTTGTAGTAGGTTGTAGCACCCATACAAAATGAGCGGCACTTAGACCCAAGTCCATGAAGAGAGACGAATTCAAGCTCAGTAACATGTTCACCACCACTAAGAAGTTTAGTTAGAACCTGTCAAAACAAGCAGATATAGTCATGAAAGGATTGGTTCCCTGTCGTAAGGGAGTGAAACTCAGAGGTTAACTTCATTATGCCAGACTTAGAGGCAGAAAATAATTCCGTTGCAAAATTCTTCGAAGCCTCTCTCACTTACGCCATGGGAAGAAGCTCAGTAGTCTTGGAATAAATAATAGTAGATAATATATGTTGACCACTCAATTGTGTCATCTGTGTCACATCCTTTAGGCGGAGGTGGGTGAGTGAGAAGTTGACCCAAACTTTGTGCCTTAATAATAGAAACTATTTGAAGCTTCCAGATCAAATAGTTGCATTTGGTGAGCTTAAACATCATCATTAGAGGCATAGAAATAGTGGATGCTCATGTGGCTTCTTGGTTGCGGCCAGATGAGAGGTATACAGGTCTTGGCATACCATAAGTGGAGGGACTTCCCGCTCCATGTGGCTCTAATACCATGTTAGAAAAAGAGGAGTCAGCGGAGAGCAG
Source organism: Wolffia australiana (assembly GCF_029677425.1). Classification (NCBI taxonomy): domain Eukaryota; kingdom Viridiplantae; phylum Streptophyta; class Magnoliopsida; order Alismatales; family Araceae; genus Wolffia; species Wolffia australiana. Next base: position 8,125,253 of record NC_135847.1, read on the forward strand.
TGAAGAAGGGTTAAAAGAGACTCGGTCAAGAGGGGGAAGTCCCATAAAGCCATTACCTAGCGTGTTTCCATCATTATGTAGTAGATAAAGAGAATCAGGGACAACCCTAATATTTATGATGGAGAATCATCCAGTCAACTACGTTCGGACTCGTCATCAGCCACGTCGCGGAGCTTGAGCCGATGAGAAGAATCTGGATTTTCACTACCAGGTTTGTGAAACTGCGTTTGGGTCATTTTATTTTGTGTTCATGTCTTCTTTTGGTATTATGGAGGCCCTTCCCCTCGTGCTGGCCCCCTCAGAGTGTTGTTTGGTTATGTCCTTTGACTGTAGGGAGCCCCCCTCTTGCACGGGTATGGGCCTCCCCCAGGTGTGCTTTTGTGCCGTTATGCATTTTTGTTTACACCCTTCTGGGGGGAAGCCATTGCTCGGCTTCTCCTCCTAAATGATCCTTTTGAGGGGAAGCCCATGCTTGGCTTCTCCCCCTAAAGGGACCTTTTGGGGTGAAGCCCATTAAGCTTCTCCCCCTAACGGAGCCCACTAGGGCACCCATAAGCCCCCCCCTTTTTTTTACTATAAAACAGAGGGGGAGGCTCGTGAAAGATAGTGGACTTTGTGTTTCTGAAAGAGTTGGTTTGCTGAAGAAAAAGGAACTACTTTGTTTTGTTCTCTCTAGGGTTTCCAGGTTTCCCTTCCTTTGGATGGGGGAAACGTTGTGTTCTCGTTTACCAAAGTCAGTTTTACACTCAGAATACTAAGACCTGCCGGCGCTTCCGCCCTTGCACCTCACGTCTACCTGTGATCGTTGACCTGCTGCGGCGGGTGTCGACCGTTACTCTGCAGAAACTCCAGCCTTGTTGATCGCGATTAGTGCGGCCGTTGGAGTCACCCCTCGGACCTCATATTGGTGGCGCCAGGTTGCCCTTCCCGAAACTGCATGACCAACAAGGCAAGTGCAATGTACTGGAATGCGCTCTGAGCCCTCCCGACACTCATCGAGTCCGGTTACACGACTGCGGCTTCCTTCGCTCGTGGCAGAAACCAGGTGCTGACACCTCCTTGGAAGCCTGCCAAGTCCTCTTTCATTTTTTTCTCAAGTGCCCTCAATATGTTGCTCGCGACAACGGGCAGCTTGCCCCACTCATGACCTCTGGTCATGGTCTCCGCCATCCATCACCTATCGTGGGCGTCAGTCCTTTCCTTCTACGGCCACTACCACTCAAAAACCAACGTTCGAAACATCGCCGGCGGCCAACGATCCGAGTACGTCAAATAAGTATATATCTAAAAGCTCTAGCCTTTATAGGCACGAGAGCTCCAAAAAAATGGCACTTGACTTAGACTTAAAATCACACAATAAACTCAAAAAGAACATAAATTGTCACTCTGCCGACTCACCTGCTGAAAGCGTGTTTTCTGGGTGGATTTGGGACTCTCGGCCCACACCAAGGTGCCAACTCGAGATGGTTTGCGGCACTTGCCGAGTCATGTGCCAAAGGCGCAACCTCTGGAGGACTCCAGTGCGTTCGATGTGCATCCGGCAAAGTCCACGTCACAAACAATTTTTCCGCCAGATCTTCTCTGACAAACACCTCGCCCAACGCTCTCCCACCTCCCATTGGTTCAAGCTCCCTCTTTCGCCCTACCGAAGGTGGTGGCGGCATTCCTCCGTACTTTGGTGGAGATGACGGCGGGGCTCTGCCACTTTCTGCTGGTGGTGGCACTCTGCGTCACGCTGCCTTGGATGGAGGAACACATCCTTCAATCTTATCCTTGTTACTCCCTCCATCCAACACTTCAGATACCCCTATCTTCTCACACACTTCTTGGAGTTTGATTCCTCCCTTCATAGCTGATTAGTTGTCCACTCTGGGCTTGCACCAAAAATTCATAAACTCCTCCATTCTAGCTATCCATAAGCGTTGACATGTCACTAAGGTAGGAGACACATGTTCAGCTTCACATGGAGATAGACCAAGTACCTTCTGCTTCGAAGAATAACCCATGATGGGTATTCCTCCAAGAAAAAGCATATCTCCTGAAATACTGTTCAATAGTCCTTTTTTAACACAAGCATTGTGTTTTACCACTTTGCTTACATAACACTTCTTTAGCTTGTTGACCCACCTTACACCAATGGTCAAACACATCTTAGGAGTCTTCACTAAACTCCAAGTATTGCATTTGACAATACTAGCACACTCGTTCTTCATTGCTTCACTCGATGCTTGAGATTTAGTGGCTTCCTCATCTGAAGAGGTATCTTCATTGCATAAAAGACATCCATCTCCCCCAATTCGATATATTGACTCCATCAATTTATGTTTCTTCACTTATTCTTCGAGATATTATCTTTGTTCACTTATTCCACGTGTATCAATTTCAGCATATTATTTACTTCAATACGCTCCTCCTCGATCAGGACATTCTTCTCTATCAAGGTTTTCACTCAAACCTGAAATAACAAGATTGTTAGTGGACACTCCATTGCTTGTTTAGAGTTCCTCAAACTCTAACGATAGCCCTTTTTCAAAGATCACACCACGGATCATGTAGTCTTTGTTAGTGCTAGGATCAAGACACCAATTGGCTCTAGTGCCTCCCCCACACCCTATAAAGATCATCTCCTTGCTTCTATCTTGAAGCTTGCTCACTTCCTCAGAGGTCTTCACATGCTCAACACATCCGACTTCTTTTCCAACTTCTTCTCCAAGAAGCCTTTTCTCCCTTATTCTTGTGGGTCTTGGCAAGCAATCTCCCTTCCTTTTCATAAATATTAAGAACCCCACTTTTCAAGTTGGTTTCACACCCACAACCATCATGTCTTCCAAGGCTTAAGATGTTAGTCTTCAACATTGTTATAAAAAGAACATCACACTCGCCATTCTTAAAATTTACAAGAAGGTCACCCTTCCCTTCCTTCCCTTCATACTTGATTGAGATCCATTTTCACACTTCACAAGCCCCTTCAAATCTTCATTTATCATCTGAAAGTAAGGTATCTTCCAACCCATGTGGCTGCTGTTACCGGTATCAATATACCATAAGTCCTCCTTAGTTGCTCCATTCACATCTTGCAGCAAAAAGTAAACACAATCATCGGCTTGCATTAATAACAATGAAGATTCTTCCTCTTCTTGTACCATATTGGCCTCCTCCCTATCTCTGGGCCTCCTTTTCTTTGAGAGCTTACACTTATCTGCAAAATGCCAACATTTTTGACAATTATAGGATTTCACCTTTGAAATATCAGAGGGCTTCCTTTCCTCCCTTTAATTGTCTTTTCCACTCTCATCTTGACTTTTCTTTGTCCTTTCGACATGAAGACGAATTATCTTGCCATTTCTTGGCTTTGAAACTTCGAGAAAGGAGAGCTAGCTCATCTCTTTTGTCTTGACGATCTTTGATCTTGTCCTCGTGGAGTTTGAGAGATCCCATTACTTCATTTAGTGACATGTTATCAATATCAGTAAATTGCTCTTTGTGCCTCTAGGAGCACTTGCATTCTCATTGCCCAATACGAGTAATTAGTTCGCGAAAGCATAGGAAAAATAGTAGCCAGTTTGACAAGGGATTCGACTGTAGTCACCACTCCACTTTTAAATGCTATGGTTCAAGCATCCTCTTGCACTTTAGAAGCTTTTCTCCTCCTTGGAATAATACTCTGGCCACTACTAGAACATTAGGCTCTTATACCACTTGTTTGGATAAGCACCCCCTCTTAGTAGAGAGAATGCTCAAGGAGTTACACAATAACACCACTACACACTCGCAAGGATCACACTATAAAGAGAAAGAAGATAAATACAAAATTTACTAATATCTCACTCAAAATGGGATACAAAACGCTCTAAAAGCTCTAGCCTTTATAGGCACGAGGGCTCCAAAAAAAGGGCACCTAACTAAGACTTAAAATCACACAATAAACTCAAAAAAAAACCTTAACCGTCACTCTGCTGACTCACCCGCCAAGAGCGTGCTTTGAGGGGGGATTTGAGGCCCTCGTCACACCCCTTGGTACCCACTCAGCATGGTCAACGGCACTTGGCAAATCATGTTCTGAAGGTGCAACCTCCGGAGGACTTCAGCGCACTTGTGCATGCATCCGGTGGAGTCGGCCTCACAGCCAATTTTTCCACCAGATCTTCTCCGGCCACCACCTCGCTGATAGAACCCTAATTTTGATCTTTATTTCATGTTATTAGCATGATTTATGCATTTAAAAGGCTTAAATTTGGGTTGTTATCATATATTTACACAAAAATAATGCTTCCAAGTAATTTCTGATTTTTCCCTAATTTTATATTAATTATATGAATTTTTATGGATTTATTGAAGCTCGAAATAATTATTTTTGGATGAAAATGGCACATTAAAAAGTTTATTTCGACATTTATCAACATGGGAATTAATCAGGGAATTTTCTAGAATTTTCTAGAATTTTCTAGAATTTTTTACGAATTTTTAGGAATTTTCTGGGATTTATTTCAAGAAGAAATGCATTTATTCTATGAAAAAAGGGCATATTTATAAGAGAAAAAAATGTATTTATGCAATTTCTAGACTTTTCGGGGCCTTTTTGCAACGTTTCGTTGCAAAAAGACCCTGGAAACAGCTCTCGGTCGCCACGGCAGGCGTAAAGATCCTATTTAAAATCATTCAGGGTTTTATTGCAATTTTTAATATATATTTTTAATGTTTTAGGAGAAATCGGAGGAGAGAGAGTGCGCCAGTATATACGCAATTACTTTTGGCGGCGACCAAAAGCAATTCCAGGCTTTTTAAGGACTTTTCTGCAAAAAGGAGGATTCAAAATGCGCCAGCCAATGAGAGAGCGACACGTCATTGCGTGTTTAAAAACGAAACTAATAAATAAATCAATTTTAAATCCAATGGATTAAATTGGTTTAAAATTGATTTATTAATAACTTTTGATCCTGAAGTCCGATTGAGATGATTTTTTTATGGATTTGTTCGTCTTGATCCCCTCTTTCTATCTGTATGGTTAGATCATTCAGATCTAGCCTAAATTTATAGATAAATATTAAGTACTAAACGGTGGTAAAATGGTGATTTTTACCCTATAACCTAAGTATAAAAGCTGAATTTCGAGAGGGGGAGCTCATTCTTGATGGTTCTCTATCACAGCTGCAAGACAGAGAGGAGTCCCACCCTGGATCAAGTTATCTGGTACTTTTTCCTTGATTGTATTTGAACTTTTATGCATTTTGAATGAATTAGGTTAAGTTGTTTGTTTCTTCATCTCTATTCTGATCTGAACTTCTAAATCGCTTGGCTTGAGCGGCATGTACAAGCCCTGATTAGGATTGAGAGGAGAAGTTGAGGGATTTACCTTGGCATTCAATTGCATTCCAAAAGAAAACTCTAAAAAATTAGTTTTAATTCTTAGGAGATTAAAATTTAGCAAATTCTCAAAACCAACCAATCTGACATCAAAACCCTCTTTCAACCTCTCTAAATGACTTCTTGGATCCTTTAATTAGGATCAAAGAAGGAAATTTAGAGCCCTTAATTCTTCTAGTCTTCTCATCTCTTCTATCCCCCTCTCTAAATTCTCACCTAATTAGGGTGACTTGATCCTCATTGAAGATCAAATTCACTCTAATTAGGATCTAAAACACCAAAAATTAAATCAAATTGAAATTCCTACTTGCCTCCCTTGGACGACACTCATACTTATCACTATACATATTAAGTAGAGTTTTATAAATTTTATTGCATAAGCCAAAAATTCACAACGACAAGGGCTAAAAAATTTGCGTAATTTTCACCCCTATTTTCGGCTTATCACTCGCCCAACACTCTTCCACCTGCCATTGGTTCAAGCTCCTTCCGGCACCCTGCTGAAGGTCGTGGCGGCATTCCTTCGTACTTCATCGGAGATGATGGCGGTGCTCCGCCACTTTCCGTTGGTGGTGGCAGTCCGCCTCGCGATGCCTTGGATGGAGGAGGAGCACATCCTTCATACCCATCACTCAGCGGTGCCTGCCATCACCACTATCAAACTGGCATAATGCCCACCGTGTCGCCGCATGCTTGAAGACATACCAGTCCCAGACTTGTCTGCTCTTACGCGATGGTCATAGCCCCTCGCGCCCTAAGGATCGGCCCCTAGTTCACATGTCCCCTCGTCTATCTTTACAGTATTATTATGCCTTTTAGTGTTAAACTGTTGACTGTTCCATCACCCGAGCGAATCTTATACATGTTATAAGACTAGCCATCATTTTCATGTCAGGACTTTTCTTTCATTAGTGTCGAATCAGAATCTTTTGCGGTGATGGACGCAGATGCTCACAAATGGTGTTCGTCCCGTTATCCGTCAGCCTTCAAACTGACCATGAGGGTCTTTGGGAGCCCGCCCCTGACACGACCCCTTGTGTCCTTTACCTGTCTAATCGACTCATATCAATCAGTTTTCCCTTGTATTCCCCGTTGAATTTAAATTCTGCATCATCTATTTGCGTTAGGGTCTTTAGGAGCCCGCCCGTGACACGACCCCTTGTGTCATTTACCTGTCTAATCAACTCATATCAATCAGTTTTCCCTTGTATTCCCCATTGAATTTAAATTCTGCATCATCTATTTGCGTTCACACTACATGCACTCACGCTGTTCCCATCTGGTGTGACACGAGCCGCTCGATTCCAGCATGCCATGTTACATCTGATACTTCATAATGAGCATTTATATGCTTCACATTTGTAACCTGATGTGTTGGACAATGGCAGATGTCAGGGCATGGCTCGAGGTAAACTGACGATGGCTCAAGTACAATATGTTGACGGAAAGCATTAGGACGTGGCTCGAGGTAAACTGGCAGCCGCTCAACATGGCAATGGTAGGCATTGGGACGTGGTTCAAGGTGAAGTGGCATCGGCTCACATAGTATGGCGAAGGCACCATTGAGGTGTGGCTCAAGGTGACTTAACGATTGCTCACGTATGGTATGGCGACGGAGGCATTGGGAGCTGGCTCGAGGTGAACTAGTGTTGCTTTAACACAATCTGCTCAATCTTCCCCTTCGGGCAGGATGTGTGCGGCCTAGTTCTGACCGGTCTCAAACGATGGCTATGACCGCCATTGAATGGGTGCTTTAACATGAATATAGGACTAACGGATCAGCAGACTAGGCCTGGCCTCAGTCTTGCAAACCAACGAGGCTTCCTTCGCCTACGCGTGACCGTGCCATGGAACCTAACTCTTCTTCTCACCTACTATCATAGAAGTGTGCCCTCCTAACGCGATTTACTGAGATGGGTTTCTTCACCACCGTTATTGTAGGTCCGCCATGTTCTCCGTCGTCACTATTTTTGCGTAATAACTGGGAACTATCCCCCCACGTATGGATATTGTTTGGTAAGTAAACACATCGATTTTTACCCAATGAATGACAATCATCATCTCACACCCAACGGACTTTGAAAGCATTGTTTGTAGAAAATGACTGGGCTTAGATAGGCCACTGTTCGTGTAAAATGTTTGAAGGTAAAATACCAGTAAAAAAAGTTAACGTCCCAAGTTCATGGACATATCTATGAGCATACTGACAGATATCTGTCCAGAATGTGTTCCGTAAAGTAAGACTACATGGGCTTGACAGAAACACATTGGTAAACTATGAGCCCAGATTTAGAATAGAGATAAAGATTGAGCAACACATAAATGTGACAAGGATACATTATTTATTTTTCTTATCAAACTTTATTTCACTAGTTTCATTCAATGTTCAAATCGTGGATAAAGGTCTGACAACAGGTTTCAAGGAGGCATTTAAACATTTTCGAATATACAAACAATCGCACGACTATAAATTTCACAAAACCTACCAAAGGTGGACTTATTATGTGACTGAAAAAACCTGCAACAATAGAGGAAGCAAAAAATATGAGTATTCCTCTTCTTTAAGCATTATCGAGTTCCATACACCTCGGAAGGTTATTTAGATATTCATCCTTAATCATTCTTTTTGGTGTTTATGACGAGTCACATCTCATCTATTTATTCCGCTTTTGGGAGTTTGTTTTAGCGCGGTCACTGTTATACCATTTTGAGTTATTATCCCTTTTTTGTTCAAGTTCCTCTTTCCATATATCTTCTGCTGCAACGATCATCTTCTTCTTGATAGATATATAACATCTGAATTGTTTTGTTGACAGTTCACTTATTTTCTTTAAAGACAAAGTCAGCCCTGTCACCCTTGTGAAAAAGAGGGCACACGTTAAATCTCATAATAAAATAATGCACAGTCCTTTAAAAATAATAATTAAGTCTGAACTGCTTTTAGTGTGTGTCATCATGGACTGAATAACTATATTGTGTCTTCAACAATGGACTGTCTCACCATGTACTAAACAACTATATTTCTATATGACCCCCTATGATCTGGACTCCAGGTTCATTTTGTGCCCCACTGGCCGTAAGATAGTGGGATGAGTACTAAATTGTTATTTTAAAAAAGGCCATGTCCACTTCATTATACAAATAGATATTAATAAGCTTCTAAAAGATATAATATGTATATTAACATAAAAGATTTAGTATCTTGGGCAATAGATAATAATATTTGTCTCAATTTATTATGTTAATTTTTTTTATATTCCTGCCCATTCATGTGAATGTTTTTATTTATGTAACATTTTATGCAGTTTGAATTTATGTTCACTACATATATATATAGAAAGTCATTGGAGTGGACCTACAATCAGGGAATGTGTCTCGCAGATGTCACAAAAATGATAGCTTAAAATCCTCAACAAAAATCTTGTGATTCACATTAATGAGAAATAAGAAGATTAAACATCAAGGTTCAAAACATGAGGCTTCCCAGTTATAGAATTAACCCGATGTAGTATTTCTATAGTCAAGAAATAAGATATATAAAAAAGAATCAGTTATCACACTTCTTATAAATGATCCAGCACCTATTAATTACTCGTTCCCAGTTTTTACAACAGTAAGATGTGGCAATAACTTTGATAATCATGTGTGGTGCCAACATGCAGCTTCTCTTGGTTTTATCACACATATTACTCAAAATTCTACACTAAATTGACTTTATTGGACTCTTATCGTGAATAAAATGTTGTTTTGTTAAGATGTAACAGGGCTTTGAAAAATGTGTACATTTATTTTATTTTATTATTCTTCAATTTCATCTTTGCTGTCATATATTCTGACGTTCAAAAGATAACTAAGATTTGGGTCTCGCTTGTGTCTTTCATCCACATTTCACGTGAGCCTAAACAGTCGTCAGAGTATTTACATCAGATTAGAACCACCATTGTGCTGAAAGCTAACCTATTTGATTATTTAATTACTATACTTTCAATCTAATTCAATTTTTCATTACCACACAATTAAACTTTAATTTTGGCACGTACCCTACCATGAGGATCGAACCTTCTTCAACTACACTTTACGTTGATTGGTTACAGGAAATTTAAAAATCTTATTTTATGAGACTAGAATCTCGTGACACATTGAATCCATATTTAGCTGTCCCATTTAACATTGTTTAAGAGTATAAATGTTAAATTGAGCAATAGTCTGACTTTAAGCATAATTATTTATATCACTAAGTCATATAACTTTAAGCATATTTGCCATGTTATTTTTATATTTATGAATAAAATGGACAAAAAATGTGGTTATGATTCTCACAATGTAGGCCTAAGCATATAAACTTAATTTCTTTCATGATAATCTATTAATTGCCTGGATTAGACTGTACCATGAAATAATACAATATCCTCTGATCTAATATCTTTCAAAATATTTTCACTTGTAAAAGAGCAAGTATATTAAAATTTACTATTGCCGTTTATGAATAACACGAATTGACTGCTCTGCTCTGATATTTATTAAATGAATTACTAATATATTATCAAAAAGTATTTGGATATTATTTAACATGTTACAAGAGTTATTATCACCGATTCCGTTAACTCAGATTTTATCATCTACATCCATTTTATATGTATTTATACATTGAATTCCATTGCCTCGTTTTTTTGTATTAATAAATGTAAATTTATGTCCAATTAATGATTTTTTATACGTTTTTACATAGTGGTGGATAAATTAAAAACATTAATGATTTATAACGTACTTATTTTTTCCGCAAAATATACCATTTATAACTCTATTCCTCTACTAGGTTATTCATGTGTCAAGTTATATTAATATAATTTAAAACATGTGACTTTATCTACCAATCAAAGGATTCCATTTTGATGTGTATGTCAATAAATACTTATTTGGTCAATGGTTATCTTTTAATTAGATCTTATGCATATAAAATTTCTGTGAAAAATATCATATTTTATCTCATAATGTGTCAAGAATAATGTATACAAGTGGCGTAAGATCCTTTGAATGAATAAAACTCATGAGGTGACTATATGCCTGTGCAAGTAAAAAAAATATTTAGGTGAGTATGGTATTGACATGTTAGTACGAGGAGGATTTTACTCAGAAAGATATTTTATTTAAAATTTTCCAATAAATTGTCATTCATTGTTAATTGTAAGTCAATTAAAAGTTCATGAGCTTTGGTTTCAAATGAAACTTATTTCCTTGTGGGTATGAAAATGCTTATTTGCTTTCACAAAAATATCATTTTTAATATCCACAATTAGAATATGAACATCAGGAATAGCTTCAGTAACTTTCTCCTTAAAAACTATTTATATAATGTTTCTTCGCAAAAATATTTACATAAAGCTGGTGTAGAGATGTGTTGTTTATAATAATCAGACATCATATTCATAGGTGAACCATCACCACCAATAAAAAAATATTTATTTTTCAAACAAACCCCATAAGTTTGACATTGCATGCCATTCCTTGAATATTATTATTGTCTATGATAATCAGACTCAGAACCTCTGTGAACATATTTCCCAAGATCATTAATATAATAATGCATAGAAAAACATAAAAATTTTCAATGAACTTTCTCTTCGTTATAATAATAACGTTATTGGCAAGAGTTCATTCTTCGTACTATATGATAAATGACGATTCCCTCTAAAAATGGATATAAAAAATTGCGTACCAGTAATTTAAAGCACTGCCACTTTTTAAAAATAGAGTATCTCAAAATAATTACATCCCTTGTACAAAATAGTCATAAAGCCTTGGGAAATATGATGGACAAGAGGGTTGAGACAACTTCATATACGTTAAGGGTCATTAATTAATGCTTACATAAATTACTCAACTGCATAAACTGAACTAAAAGGTATTGATTTTGCGGCGGGACCACAGCAGTGCGCACATGCTTGGCATCCAAGGGGTATAGCAGTTAGTGGGCACCATGGCCGTGGCATGTGTAGTGCGGCGACAGTGACACGAGAACACGTAGCATCCAGGTGGTAGAGTAGACACCGTGGGCAGCAAATGTGGCTCTGGGATCACAATGCGCCCTCAGGATGGCCACAGCGGCGCACAAATGCACAGTGTTCTGGCAGTAGGGTGGTTGGGAGTGGCAATTGTCATGGCATGCGTGCAGGGCGGTATCGGTGATAGTGGACGTGCGGTAGGCGTGCGGCATCTAAGCAGTCGTATACGGCACTTGCAGACTCAGATTGTGGTACTTGGCTGTGCTGCTCGTGGCACAAGGTGACTGGCTGGCAGTGCTCCTTTCCCTTCTCCTTCTTCTCCATTCTCTTCTTCTTCATCTTTGAGAGATCTACAGCTTGCGCGATAATTCAAAAAAAAAACAAACCAAATGTGTACCCTAATTTGGCGCCCATCATGCCCTTATGTAGGGATTATGATGGGCCCCTTACAAAGATTCCAATATCCCTTACAAAGTCCAATATGGGAGGAGCCCTTATCACATGGGGACTCCGTTTTCAAACAACACAAAATAAACATTACACCACTAAGGAAAGAAGACGATGTCACGAAATATGACAACACGCAAGCACGATATATGACAAACACACAAACATGATGAACACGGTAAACACGACAAACATAAAAAGAATGTGCCTAGAAAAATCAAAACACTTGAGTACGCGGGCATGCTTTACCCTGGGTATTTGAATCCAGGTATCTTTACTTTTGCCCTAGCATGCATGTCTGGTTGGACACGAACTGGTGGGTTTGTCAATGACAATGATGATGACTCTGAAGACGACTCTGATGGAGTGGGTCTGCTCGCTCCATCAATACTCATAGGGTTGGAAGAATTCTTCTCTGATGAGTTGGGGGTAGCAAACGTCTGTGACTCAAGCAGATCTGGCTGCATGCATTGTAAGTTGTAGCATGCGTCTGAGATCCACAAATTGCCTACACCTGTACGGTGATGCCAACAGTGCAAGAACTTCTGCGATACCTCATCCCCTGCATAGTTAACAACCTGTTGTAGTATATTCTGGACTTACTCATGCTAATCGGGTAAAAATGTCGGGGGGTGGTCACAAAAAACTCATTCATACTAAAAGGGTCTAAAAGGGACAGCTGAGAGGAGGGGAAAGGGCATAGTACAAAACCAGGTCCACCATGTTAAATGTGGATCTCATCCCCTACAAAGTAGGGATTTTGACAACGTAGGCATTATCCCCCACTCTTTAGAGGATCGAGAATGGTCCCGCGCTAGAATCATGTATGATGTAACACGACAATGGCCGGGATCGACGGCTCATATTACATCACAACTTTGCACGATACGTATTTAATAATGCCAATGGATGCGAGTTTAAGAATTCTCTATAGTGGCAAGGACGGTCCAACGGTGGAGTGACGGCGCAGCAAAATCCTAGTAAGGAGACAGATCAGGGTAGACTCCAAGTGACCCTTGAAACCTATACGATCAAGCACGACGGGAGGGGCATTTTACGACCCGGCGGAGTTCACCCCCAACGACAATAACTGGATCATCAATCGCAAAGGAATCCTATCTCTCGACGGTAGTGGCTAACCTAGCTAGACTTTATCGATGGGGAGCGGCAGAGGAATGCGATAGGGGATGACGATACTAAAGAGAGTAATAATATTGTAAATTGAAAAGGGGGGTGATCAGGAGTAGAACTGATAAGCTCAATTTTAGTGGTTTTTACTAGTTATTTATCAGTCTAATCATGTGAGGATTGAGCTTATGCAACACAATTTATAACCTCACTGCTTTAGGGCAAGTAAGGGTCGAACCTCAGAGAGCAAGGAAAACAGTGGCAGTTCTTTCCAGTTCAATCTGTATATTCAAATCTATATTTTCAAATATCAAACTCTCTTAGAAAATTCTTCAGTAAAAGCTACAGAGATTTCTTTACAGTATTGGTTCACTCAACTCTTCAGTTAGATTATCTTTAGTTAGGTTCCACAGAGTTATCTTGGTTAAAACTCAACTGCGCAGAACCGTCAGCAAAGAATTTCTTTGCTGACGGTTTGCTTATGCTCTATGAAGCAATAGAGCAAACACCCTGCGCGCGGACCGCTCCTTGCGCGCAGGGGTGCCACTCAATCGCCCTGGCAGCCTGGGCGGCCGATGGCCCTAGCTGCTAGCGGCGTGGGCTGCTAGCAGCGTGGGCTGTTGGCTGCCTTGGCTGCCAACAGCATGCGTTGCTGGCGGCTGAGCAGTTGGCAGTCGTGGCTGCCTGCAGCTCGCGCTGCTGGCAGCTCACGCTACTGGCATCCTTGGCTGCCCGCACCTCACGCTGCTGGCAGCTTTGGTTGCCGGCGGCTTGGGTCGCTAGCAGCTTCCGCTTCTGGCGGCCTTGGCTGCCTACAGCTTGGGCTGTTGGCAGTGCAAGCTGCTGGCTACCTCGACTACTGGCGACCCAGGCTGTTGCCCTGGTCGCTGGCTGTCTTGGCTGCTAACAGCCTAGGCCGCCCACCCCTTAGGTAGCTGCAACTGGCTTGCTGGCAACCTAGGCGGTTGCCTTGGTTGCTGGCTGCCTGGAAGCTGCCACCAGAGGTGGTTTCACCTGGACAATGGAGAACAACAGGGTTTCTTGGGAGAACAAAAGGGAGATGGATTTGAACAAACAGAAACTCGAAACCAAATCAAAAACGAAATAATCTCTTATGGAAATATTAGAAGATCACTGGTGTGAATCTTCCAACCCAACCTAGCTTGTCTGAAATGGAGAGAATTACACCGCTGAAACTGGAGAGATCGCTCCGACCTAGTGTCACGTCCTTGCGGCGAGGCGGAGGTCTTCAATCCCCAGCTAATCTTCAGTTCGTTCCTCCTCTCCAACTCCAAAGCTCATCAGCTCCTGGAGGGTCTGCAGAAATCCTTCCTCTCCAAGCCCTAGCTTCCTTGAGAGAAATTTTTGGGCCACCCAAAGTGAACTCTCAAGAGAGTATTTATAGGTTTCTCTTAACACATGCCCAGGGGCATTTTTGGAATTTTCTTCTTCTTTGAGATTTCGCCATCTCCTGTTGATCCTTGACGTCCTCCTTGGTTGTCTTAACCTATTTCTGAACTTACTAACCAAAAAATGTCAAATATAATCCACTTGATTCGAAGAATCAAGTGGGGTTAGTAATTTTATGAAATAATGCATATGCATGACAACTCACATGAATTAACTAGATATTCTTGATGCTTTAATGCTTAAAAGTCTAAATATTTGATGACTTATTGAGAGTTATCAAACACCCCCCAACTTAGATCATTACTAGTCCCTTAGTAATGAAATGCAAGTGAGAATAAATGATGATCTCTAGTTGACTTTCGACTTTTGATAACTTTGACTCATGCTCGTTTCAAGGAGTGTCTTCACCAATTGAACTTGACGAACTTAGGAGAAAACTTAGGATCTATTTCAGCCCTTCTACCTCAAGTAAGTGCACTTCTGATTTATGGAGTACATATAGTAAATACATAGTATATGGAGTAAGGTTGAGTCAACACCCCAAGTGCACTACTGAACGAGGCGTAGAGAGCGGTGCTAGTGCTAGCTCAATACTATGGCTATAGTAGCATCGGCCTAAACACATGGGAGACAGCTTTTCCACCTTTATTTTCACCAACATTTGCTGCTTGTTGGTCATGTTTGATGACAATCAACTTTGGTTGCTTACGATGCAAGCTTATGCTTGTTTTGCGCAGTGCAGCTTTCACTTTGCATTTCGGTGGCGCTTATCCACTACCCATGTGCCGTCCTTAGTAGACCGGCAGCTTATTCCCCCGAAGAAGTTTTGTATCCCTCTTGATTCAGGGATATTCACTCACGTCATAATAATATTGCCAATGAACCAACACTAACCCTACTCTCCACAAAGCTAAAAATTTTGTGCATGTAAGTGCTAACTCAACCTGAGGTGGATGGCCAGATGAGAAAAATATGGTGATAAGATATGCGAGTGTGAATAGTAGGATCATTGTGCACCTAGCTAGGCCTATTTCACCTAGGATTCCCTAATTGGCCAGTCTTTCACTTCTACACCTTTGAACAGAGCCTAATTATCATGCGTATCATTGTACAAGCATCTTCTAGGATCATCAAATATCCATGGTTTGGTGGATGCAAAACGAGAAAAAATTTCATGGATGATAGAGTAGGTATGCATGCGACTCTAATTCCCCCCCTCCCCCCATAAAAAAGACATGTTCCTACATGACAGGAAGTAAATAAGAGTAAGGGGAAATGGAGATCAAACCATGGATCGGAGAGCGGCTACCGGCATTCGAGTTGTCCATTTACGGTGTAGGTGAGCTTGGATAGGACTGGCTGCACATGAAGGCGCAAACAAAAATGAAGGAAACAAAAACAGAACCAAATAACAAACAGAGAGAGTAAGAAAGGAAACAAAAATATGAATCAGATCACGCTGCTATCATGCGGTGGTTTCTCTAAAGTGATATTCATGGGGCTTTGTAGATCTTCCCCTTCTAAATAAGGTTTGAGCCGTTGCCCATTAACAGTGAAATGCTTTTGAGATGTAGGATCTAAGATTGTGACCGCACCGTTCTCAAACACTTGTTGGACAATAAAGGGGCCATCCCATCTAGTTTTCAATTTCCCTGGGAAGAGTTTCAACCTAGAGTTGTAAAGCCATACTTTTTGGTTTTCTACAAAAACTCTTCTCCTTAATCTTTTATCATGAAACGTTTTCATTTTGCCCTTGTAAATTCTCAAATTTTCATAAGCCTCATTTCGTAATTCTTCTAATTCATTCAACTGAAAAAGTCTATGTTTGCCGGCTTTATCAAGTTCCAAATTGAGCTTTCTAATAGCCCAAAGGGCTTTGTGTTCTAGCTCAAGAGGTAGGTGGCATGCCTTCCCAAAAATAAGTCAAAATGGGGACATGCCTAGAGGGGTTTTGTAGGCTGTCCTATAGGCCCATAATGCCTCATCTAGCTTCCTAGACCAATCTTTACCCTCAGGACGCACTATTTTTCTCAAGATTTTCTTGACTTCTCTATTGCACAATTCGACTTGGCCATTGGTTTGAGGGTGATAGGGTGTAGTGACTTGATGATGGACACCAAACTTCTTAAGGAGGTTTCTAAAGTTGTAATTTGTAAAATAGGAACCTCCATCGCTAATGATGGCTCGTGGGCAT
This sequence comes from Wolffia australiana, assembly GCF_029677425.1. Classification (NCBI taxonomy): domain Eukaryota; kingdom Viridiplantae; phylum Streptophyta; class Magnoliopsida; order Alismatales; family Araceae; genus Wolffia; species Wolffia australiana. Next base: position 8,141,798 of record NC_135847.1, read on the forward strand.
CCATATCTATAGAAAATATTTTTCTCAATAAAATTGGTCACTACCTTACTGTCATTGGTTTTGGAGGGAATGGCTTCTACCCATTTGGAGACATAATCGACATCCATCAAGATATACTCATATCCATGAGAGTTAGGAAAAGGACCCATAAAATCAATTCTCCATAGATCGAAAATTTCTACTTCTAGGATGGGTTGTAAGGGCATTCTATCCTTCTTATTCATATTGATGGAGGCTTGGCATGCTAAACAGGTATTGTAAAATTTTTGGGCGTCTTGAAATAAGGTAGGCCAAAAGAAACCCGATTCAACAATTTTATGTGTTGTTACCTTCGCTGAGTAGTGTTCTCCTCCGGGCTTTGCATGACAGAATTCCAGAATGCTTCGTTGCTCGTTCTCTGGGATGCACCGCCTCGAGACTTGGTCTTGCCCTTGGTGAAACAGCTCTGGATCTTCCCAGAAATAAAATCTTGCATCTTTCAGCAGCTTCTTTCTCTCGTGGGATGTCCAACCTGTAGGAATTTTTCCTACAACAAGAAAATTGACAATATGCGCGTACCAAGGAACCAATGTTCCTTGTGCGGTTAGGACGTGTTCATCAGGAAATGCATCATTTATTAGTTCAGGTTGGGCGCCTATGATTTGGGAGAGGTGATCGGCTACTACATTCTCACACCCTCTCTTATCCTTGATTTCCAAATCAAACTCCTGTAATAAAAGCACCCATCTAATAAGCCTAGGTTTGGCCTCCTTCTTTGTTAACAAATATCTAATAGCTGCATGATCAGAAAAAACAGTAATCTTACTACCTAGTAAATAAGACCTAAACTTTTCTAATGCAAAAAATAATAGCTAACAGCTCCTTCTCGGTGGTGGTATAATTCAGTTGTGCGTCGACTAAGGTTCTGCTGGCGTAGTAGATGACCACGGGTTTCTTGTCAATTCGTTGATCTAACACTGCACCTACTGCAAAATCAGAAGCATCGCACATTAGTTCAAAAGGAAGGGTCCAATCGGGCCCTTGCAAGATAGGCGCATTTACTAAAGCTTCTTTCAATTTATCAAATGCATTTTTAGCTTCTAGTGTTAGTTCAAAATCATTGTTCTTAGACGATAAAAGATTTGTGAGAGGTTTAGAAATTTTAGCAAAGTCGAGAATAAAACGTCTATAGAAACCCGCATGGCCGAGGAAACCCCTAAGGGTTTTTAGGTTGGTTGGAGGTGGAAGGCCCTAGATGATTTCGATCTTGGCCATGTCCACTTCCAATCCACGGTTGCTTACCATGTGGCCCAGCACTACTCCCTCCTGCACCATGAAATGAGATTTTTCCCAACTTAGGACAAGGTTGGACTCAATGCACCTCTTTAATACTTTGGTGAGGCTTAGGAGGCAGTTTTCAAAGGTAGATCCAAATACAGAAAAATCGTCCATAAAGATTTCTAAAAACTCTCCCACCAAATCGAAGAAGAGTGCATTCATACATCGCTGAAATGTGGCGGGAGCATTACATAGCCCGAAGGGCATACGCCTAAAGGCGTATGTCCCTACAGGACTCGTGAAGGTCGTCTTCTCTTGGTCATCTGGATGAATATTCACTTGGTTGTATCCTGAATAACCATCTAGAAAACAGAAATATTGTTTCCCCGACAGTTTTTCTAGTATTTGATCCATGAAGGGTAGTGGATAATGATCTTTCTTGGTCGCTTTGTTTAATTTCCTATAGTGCACACCCTCCATCCCGTGGTTAATCTCTTCTGCACCTCCTCCCCTTTTTCATTCACTTCTACTGTCACTCCAGACTTCTTTGGAACCATGTGTACGGGACTCACCCACCTACTATCAGAGATAGCGTATATAATTCCTGCATTTAACCACTTTAAAATCTCTTTCTCAAGGACTTATCTCATGTAAGGGTTGAGCCTTCTTTCATGCTCTCTACAAGGTCTAGATTCCTCTTCCAAAAATATCCTATGTTCACATATTGAAGATGGAATTCCTCTAATATCATCAAACGTCCAACCTATGGCGTTCTTATGCTCTCTAAGTACCTTGAGCAAGTCTCCTTCCTGTTTAGGAGTTGGTGATGAAGAAATGATTACAGGTAGGGTTTTCTTCTCATCTAGATATGCATATTTGAGGGATGAGGGTAAAGGTTTTAGTTCTAGGCCTACCTCCACTGAAGGGGAGTCCATGATCTCTTCATCTAGCTCTCTACCCTCTACATGTGAGACATATTCCTTTATCACTTCCTCCTCTCCTTCATCTTCTGTACACAGTTTTAATTCTTCATTGCTTCCTAAGGGGCACTTCATCATTTTTGATATGTCAATTTGAACTCTCTCTTTCCCATTCTACAGTCCACTTCTCCCAATCCATAATTGTTTTCGCCGTGACTAAGAATGGTCTTCCTAAGATTATAGGAGCTAAGCTAATGTTCACCGATATCTTCACATCAGTCACTATAAAATCTACAGGTATTTCACAGTTCTCTACAGTGATCATGACATCAGTTAACCTTCCCTCAGGTTGCCTAACAGTTCTGTCAGCTAGGAGTAGGTCCATATGTATTTCCTCCAACTCTCCAAACCCACACTCCTCGTATAAGGCTGTTGGAATGATACTTATGCTTGCTCCCGTATATAATAAAACTTTAGAAAATGTGTTTCCTCCTATTTCACATGTAATGAAAGGGGCTCCGGGATCTCTCATTTTGATAGGGATGGCATTCAAAATGCTAGAGGCATTCTCAGAAATTTTAACTACTTCCCTAGGCTTCCTAGTGGTGCAAGCATCCTTAAGGTATTTCTTTAGGGAGGGTACACACCTAAGCATGTCTTCTACAGTAACAGTCATGGTGGCTCTTTTAAAATTCTCTAATAACCTATGTTCATAATCAAGGACAGGTCTTTTTCTATTCAAAGCTGAAGGGTAAGGAACATCTTGCCCACTTGTAGAAGGTAGAGGTTCTTCCGCGTAGGGAAGATCCTCTCCTTCTTCCTCTCTTGGCTCATTCCCCTTCCTAGAATTCTCTCAAGAATTCTAATAAGGGTCCTGAAGTTCCTTTCCATTTCTCAACTTTGAGATTGAAAGAACTTCAGGATCTTCTCCATTCATCTCATCATGAGTGGAGTGTTGCACATGATGTAAGTTGCATGGGTTAATTACAGGTTTCGTGGGAAATTTATAAGATGCGCAAGGGAGTTCTGTAATTATACCTTGGTGTTCAGAAGGTGCAGGCCTAAAGCTCTCCAACAGCTTCCTCATTTGTTCCTGGGATTCCAACATCTGCTTCATCTGAAATTCCATCATGACCTGCATCCGCATCTCCATCTCCACTCGCAACTTTTGGTTTTGCTTCTCTATCATATCTGAAATGACGGGGGTGAATGTAGAAAAATCAGGTTGGTTGTGAGAGGGAACCTGATACTACTGCTGGGGCCTGGACTGGAACTGCTGTCTTTGTTGGAGTGGAGGTTGAGCTGCCGGCTTACTCCCTTGGTGGAAGGTCTCTCCATTTTGAAAATTCGGCCTCTTTTCCCCTGCCCATGGTTGCTGCGGTTGGTTGAAGGCTTTCACCTCTTCTTCCATGGCTTGGCAGGCTCTGTCTTCATGTTCCCTGCTGAAATAGAGAGAGCAAATTTTGGCCTTAACGATGGGGGAGTTACCTAAGAAAAAATTCTTCAAGGTGGAGGTGAGCTCCTCCAATTTCTGGTTGGTTTCTCTTAAACCCGCTTGTAGCTCGCCCTCCTTAGCATTAACTTGCAGAACTCCTGCTCTCTTGGGCTGCAGGTTCCTCCCATTCTGACTTGCTCTAATCTCCTGCAGGTCAGTTTCTGCAACTCTCTCCAAAATATCAAACACTTCATCCTCATATGCGGTATAGAAAGTTCCCCCGGAGGCTAAGTTAACCTTATTTTTCATGAAATCTGATAAAGATTCATAGAAAATCTGGGCTAACTGACAATGTTCAATTCCATGATGAGGACATTTCCTCAGCAAGTCATTGAACCTCTCCCATGACTCACTAAAAGCCTCACCTTCATGGGGATGAAAGTTATGAATTTCTCTTCGGTAAAAATTAGTTTTGGAGAGAGGGTAAAATTTCTACAGAAATTTTCCTTGCATCTCTTCCCAAGAGTTGAACGTGATTACTAAATTGTGATACCATGAAAATGCTTTATCTTTTAAGGTAAGAGGAAAATACTTCATTTTCAAGATTTCCGTAGATAGTCCAGGAACGTTTTGAGAAGAACATCTAATATGAAAATCGTCGAGGAATTCTAAAGGATTCTGTGCAGGTAGTCCGTTAAATTCAGGCAAAGAGTTAATCAAAGCATTATCATATCTAAATAAAATAACTTCACCTGTGTTCAGGTTGACATCGGTTTGTCTCAGGCTACCCGACGGTGTCGACCTGTGCAGCATTGTCCTCCTTCTCTCACTCTGCTGATGTCTCTCTTCTGCCATTGTTTCCTGCTGAATTTCAGGTTCCGTCACTGTAGAATCTGGAGTTGCGTCGCGTGCAACGTTCTCTGTGGATCTTTCACCAGCTCTTGAACGTGTCACTACCTTAGAACTTCAGCAGAGAATTAGAAAGACAATAAGCTGAGGATTTCAAGCCTTGCAGCTTTAGGAGAAGGAGTTGAAGATAAGTGAAAACACAGAAAAGATAATTCTACTGTAATACCGTGCTCCCCGGCAACGGCGCCAGTTGATAAGCTCGATTTTAGTGGTTTTTACTAGTTATATATCAGTCTAATCGTGTGATAATTGAGCTTATGCAACACAATTTATAACCTCACTACTTTAGGGAAAGTAAGGGTCGAACCTCAGAGATTTCTTTAAAGTATTGGTTCACTCAAGTCTTTAGTTAGATTATCTTTAGTTAGGTTCCACAGAGTTATCTTGGTTAAAACTCAACTGAGCAGAACCGTCAGTAAAGAATTTCTTTGCTGACGGTTTGCATATGCTCTATGAAGCAATAGAGCAAACACCCTGCGCGCGGACCGCTCCTTGCGCGCAGGGGTGCCACTCAGTCGCCCTGGCAGCCTGGGTGGCCGATGGCCCTAGCTGCTAGCGACGTGGGCTGCGAGTAGCGTGGGCTGTTGGCTGCCTTGGCTGCCAACAGCATGCGTTGCTGGCGGCTGAGCAATTGGCAGCCGTGGCTACCTGCAGCTCGCGCTGCTGGCATCCTTGGCTGCCCGCAGCTCACGCTGCTGGCAGCTTTGGTTGCCGGCGGCTTGGGTCGCTAGCAGCTTCCACTTCTAGCGGCCTTGGCTGCCTACAGCTTGGGCTGCTGGCAGCGCAAGCTGCTGGCTACCTAGACTGCTGGCGACCCAGGCTGTTGCCCTGGTCGCTGGCTGTCTTGGCTGCTAACAGCCTAGGCCGCCCACCCCTTAGGTAGCTGCAACTGGGTTGCTGGCAACCTAGGCAGTTGCCTTGGTTGCTGGCTGCTTGGAAGCTGCCACCAGAGGTGGTTTCACCTGGACAATGGAGAACAACAGGGTTTCTTGGGAGAACGAAAGGGAGATGGATTTGAACACACAGAAACTCGAAACCAAATCAAAAACGAAACAATCTCTGCTGGAAATATTGGAAGATCACTGGTGTGAATCTTCCAACCCAACCTAGCTTGTCTGAAATGGAGAGAATTACACTGCTGAAACTGGAGAGATCGCTCCGACCTAGTGTCACGTCCTTGCGGCGAGGCGGAGGTCTTCAATCCCCAGCTAATCTTCAGCTCGTTCCTCCTCTCCAACTCCAAAGCTCATCAGCTCCTGGAGGGTCTGCAGAAATCCTTCCTCTCCAAGCCCTAGCTTCCTTGAGAGAAATTCTGGACCACCCAAAGGGAACTCTCAAGAGAGTATTTATAGGTTTCTCTTAACACATGCCCAGGGGCATTTTTGGAATTTTCTTCTTCTTTGAGATTTCGCCATCTCCTGTTGATCCTTGACGTCCTCCTTGGTTGTCTTAACCTGTTTCTGAACTTACTAACAAAAAAATGTCAAATATAATCCACTTGATTCGAAGAATCAAGTGGGGTTAGTAATTTTATGAAATAATGCATATGCATGACAACTCACATGAATTAACTAGATATTCTTGATCTTTTAATGCTTAAAAGTCTAAATATTTGATAACTTATTAAGTGTCATCAAGAACCTTGTTTACGGTCCGTCCACGGAACCAGCATCAGTAACTCCAAGATTCCCGCTTGGCATGAGGATGGTAATGCAAGCAATACAGATTGACGGCGCAGGCGGCAAGCGGTTGGCGCACAGTCGCACAACTGGTGAGCGACGTAGTCAGACCAAGACGCGCGGCGAGAGAACTCAAGCGTGCGCAGAACTCGACACACGTAAAAGTGGCTGTCGCACGGTATAGCGGCAGATCACGCGCAATAGCGCCCTCGGTGCACAGCGTTGATTACACGGGGTAGTGGCCTCGCGCGAAGAGTCCTCGTGCTGAGAGTCCTCGAGCAGAGAGAGCTCAGCAATGTTGACGTCCTCCCGAAGGGGACGCGTCTGCATGGCGTCGAGGTGAAGAGAACAGTCTGCTGAATCAGGCTAGATGGGCGGCGCCCACGTAGGAAATGGCGATTATCTCCCGGTAGCGCGCGATGTTGGGCGAGCCAGATGCGAGAGGGCCGTGAAGGGGGGGGGTCGTTCACGAGGCACTCAGCGAGTGCAAGACCCCAGCAATGGCGGGAAGTGATGCTCGCTGGTCGGGCCTGGCGAGACGGATGCTCAGGGTGGGTTCGTCAGGATTTCACACAACGTTGGCAGAGGCGACCCTCACCAACAGAAGACCAAAGCTCAGAACCAAGATCTCGCAAGTGGATGAGGGGGAGGGGGAAAGCTAAACGGCGATGGTTGTTCCCGGCAGAATCTTCCTCCAAATCTGAATAGACGATCGAAAGGGGAGCCAGAACCGCGCTGAGTGCAAACGGCTTCTCTAGAAGCTAACAAAGGAGGGCGATAGGTTTCTCTAGAAAAAAAAAAACAACAAAAACAAAACGAAGGGTTTCTTTGTCAAAGTTCTCTCTACCTGCCCTTGGGCATCCCTTCCCCTTATATAGGGGGGGGGGAAGGGTGCCAAGAGGCCAAGGACTAGAGAAGGGATCCGTCGCGTGACGTGGCCCTCCTCTTTACACAAAATTTCAACGAAAGAGAACAAAACGTAAAAGACAGAATCGGTCCAACACACGACCCGATCCGGTATTACAATTAAGCAAATGACAAAGAGAAAACTTACTTCGAGTACTTGAATTTGGGGTCGCGCACATCGGCACGAGTGGCTCAGAGAGGTCGAACGCGTCCCGTATCGGCGTTAGTGTCGTCGCGATTGTCCCCCATCAATGTAGCTTCGTAGCTGTTATGTGAGAATATCTCTCCAGTCAAAGTCTCACCATTACACAATTTCCAACAACAAACACTTAGGTCGGCAATGCAAGTCGGCTGCCTGATTGTACAATGCATTTTGACTTGTGATTCTATCATGAATAAGATGATGCAAAGAGGAAACGTGCTAGGCAAATTCAAGACCATCCTCTGAGACTCTAACATGATGGTCAATATGTGTTAAGTCAACAAGGAGCCTGGCCACATGCCATCTCAAAGGGATTCAATCTGCTGGTGTGGTTCACTAAAGAGCTATACGCGAACTCGCCACAGGAAATGAAGGGATCTCATGTCGTGATGTGCTCGCCTACCAGGACTTGTAGTAGGTTACCTGTGCTCTGATTGACTACCTCAGTCTGACTATCGCTCTTAGGGTGGTATGATGCCAAGAACTTAACCTTCGTTCCAAAGAGACTCCGTAATGTCTTCCAAAAGTAGTTAGTGAAACAGACATCTTGATCAAAAATGATCAAAGTCGGCAACCCGTGTAGGCGCACAATTTGTCGAAAGAAAAGTTCTGAGACATGGATGGCTTCAGATGTCTATGCACAAGGCATAAAGTGTGCCATCTCTGAAAACCCATCAACTAAAATATGATGGAGTCGTGTCATCACACAGTCTTGGATAACCCTCAGACAAAGTCCGTGCTAGAAGCGAGGTGTATAACCAATGCTCTTCTTGACTTGTTTGGCTAAGGCACATACGCGACATTAAACAACGTCACCAATCTCGCGCTTTAGATTTGGCTAGTAAAATTGATACTATGTGGAAGCTATAGTCTTGTCATGACCAAAATAGCTACTCATACGTACAGCGTGACATTCCCATGCGAGGACGTCACAGAGTGATAGGCATGGCTAAGGCACATACGCGGCATTAAACAACGTCACCAATCTCGCGCTTTAGATTTGGCTAGAAAAATTGATATTATGTGCCAGCTATGGTCTTGTCACGACCAAAATAGCTACTCATACCTACAGCGTGACATTCCCATGCGAGGACGTCACAGAGTGATAGGCATGGCACGCACATCTTGTTTTGGAAGAACAAGAAACCATTGGTGATGACGTAATCTCAAAACTTGTGAGCTGGTCGACGCTGGATCTCTACGCTTACTTACCCAAAATTGGGCTAGTTGGCATATCCCTTGCGAACCTGTTAAAACCCAAGAGACTTTGTTTTCTCCATATTTAGCATGCATGCTTGTTGGCTGAGTCTGTCGGTGATAATGTTATCCTTGACCTTCTATTGCTTGATGATGAAAGTGAAGTCTTGTAGGTACTCAATCTATCTCGCATGGCGATTGCTCAACTTCTGGTGGGAGTGTAAGTACTTGAGCACCTTGTGATGGAGGACCATCTCGAGGACGACGCCACGATGACGAAGAACCATCTCGAGGATGACGCGACTGGACGTTGTCAGCCACACCAAGCAGCTCGCGCCGACGCTCACCACCCGGGGTTTAAGTACCCCGCGTAAGAACTTTTATCTTTTTACTTATGCTCATTTTCATGTGTGTTTGTATTTTTGGATTCGTGGACTGGGCCAATGTTGTTGGGCCCCGTCCTCATCGTTTTTACTTTTTATGTTTGTATTTTGAATTTGTAAGGAGAGGCCGAACCACGTCTCGTGACGGTTCATCCTCTCCCACGTTCACTTGGCACCCATCCTCACTATATAAGGGGATGGCATGCCCAAGGAACACCTTGGAGTCGTTGTTGAAAAGTTTATTCACAATTTGTCTCCCCCCCTATTGTAGAGAGTAGTGTAGGGGGTTTGGCTAGCCCCACCCCACGCCGAGATCACTCTGAGGGAGACGTGTTAAAGTGCGCTGTCGAGATCACTCCGGTGCGAGGAAAGAGTTTCAAGAAGCCGCCGCCATCAAGAATCGAAAGAGGCCTTCGTCGAGATTACTCCGGGGGTCTTGGGAGATTCAAGAAGCATCGCCAACACGCCATCAACCGCGGAAATCTGTTCCGCTAAGGGAGCACACCCCATATCCGTCAAGAACACCTCTTTCTTGGAGGGTTCTTGGTTGTTACAGTTCAAGAAAGCCATTTCTTGGTACCTTTTTCCACCCTTCCACCATTCCTAATCCATACCCCCCCCTTCTCTTTGTTCTTGATCCACCCCACCACCGTTCTTGAACACCCTCCCACATTTCTTGAATTTCCCCTCTTTCCCCTCCCCCACGTTTTCTTGATTCCTTCCCCTCGCCCCGTTTCTTGATTCTACCACGCTGGACCCATTTTCTTGAACTTCTTGATCCATCCCTTCACGTTCTTGAACCCCCCCCATCTCATTCTTGATCCGCCCCTCCACGTTCTTCAACCCTCCCCATCTCGTTCTTGATCCTTCCCATCACGTTCTTGAACCTACCCATCGTTCTTGATCCGTCCCTTCACGTTCTTGAACCCCCCCCATCTCGTTCTTGCACCCCCCCCATCTGATTCTTGATCCGCCCCTCCACGTTCTTCAACCTTCCCCATCTCGTTCTTGATCCTTTCCATCACATTCTTGAACCTACCCATCTCGTTCTTGATCCGTCCCTTCACGTTCTTGAACCCCCCCCATCTCATTCTTGATCCGCCCCTCTCCGTTCTTCACCCCTCCCCATCTCGTTCTTGATCCTTCCCATCACGTTCTTGAACCTACCCATCTCGTTCTTGATCCGTCCCTTCACGTTCTTGAACCCCCCCAATCTCGTTCTTGATCCGCCCGTCCACGTTCTTGAACCCTCCCCATCTTGTTCTTGATCCTTACCATCACGTTCTTGAACCTACCTATCTCATTCTTGATATGTCCCTTCACGTTCTTGAACCCCCCCCATCTCGTTCTTGATCCTTCCCATCTCGTTCTTGACCCTTCCCATCTCGTTCTTTATCCTTCCATCTCGTTCTTGATCCATCCCATCTCGTTCTTGACCCTTCCCATCTCATTCTTGATCCTTCCATCTGGTTCTTGATCTGTCCCATCTCATTCTTGGTCCTTTCGACATCTCGTTCTTGACCCTTCCCCATTACCATTCTTGAACCCTCAATTCTCCCACACTTCTTTCCTCTCGATTCTTGGCCCCTCGCCCTCGCCTCCCACTCGATCACCCTTCCACCGTTCATCGCCCGGCGCCCGCGCGAGAGGGTACCCCTCCCGCGCGCCTCTCCGCCCACCGCTACAGGCGTCCGTGCGCCCTCGCCTGCGACCACCGCACGGTGCATCCGCTCGCCAGTGCGCGTGTCGTGCTCCTCGCACCCGCCCATGCTCGTGCGCACCAAACACCGCCGCGCATGCCCGTCTGCTGCCACATCCTTTGCCGTGGTCCCAAGGTCGGTTGACTTGATCACCTCCTGCGCTCATCAATCCGACGTCCGAGCGATCTCGGCAGAGTCGTCGACCGACACGTTACCATCTACACCACATCACCTGCGAGAAGGAGATTTGACGCCGTGGATTAGCGGGACTTAAGGTTAGTCTCGTCTCCCCTCCGTTTACAAGCATTATTATTTTTTCCAATCTCGTCTTCCGCTATCGCGTCCTCTGCCATCATTTTCATTACAATTCATGGATAGGATAGCCACCGTCATCGAGTGTAGGAATTCTTGAGGTTGACGGATATTCTTTGGCCTAGACGCCGAACACTCCAGGGCCGTCATACGCCCCTCATTGTCTAGACGTCTAGTTGATTTCGCGGGTCATTGGGAGTTTGATCTAGGGATCATTCTTCTCTCATTGACCGGCACGGCCGACACCGTTATCCGCCGATTCCCTCTACTGCTCATCCGCTATTTTCCCGTGCATTGAATTACATCTCACGTCCTCGCATCATAATTCCTGTGACGTAATACGAGCCGATCGATCCCGGCCGACGTCGTATTACATCACCTTGTGATCTGAAAAGAGGACTAACTCTTTCGAGATGATGTAGTGGCACCATTGCTTCAATGCCTGGACAATTGCATAGAACTACTTGTCGTAGGTTGAGTAGCAAAGCCACGTGTCATTCTGCTTTTTGCCGAAGAACTCTACGAGATGTCCTTCCTAGCTAAGCACACCCCCAACTCTAATGCGAGAAGTGTCGCAGGTAACCTCAAAAACCATCCCAATGTCAGGCAGGCAAAGGATGGGTAGGTGTGTCATAATGAGTTTTACTCACTGGAAAGCCCATTATGTTTCCTCTGTTCACAAAAATGGCTCCACCTTGAGGTAGTCAGCAATAAAAGCCGTGATAGAACTAAAGTTCTGTATGAAATACTAGTGGAACGTGGCGAGTCTGATGAAACTGCGCAGGTCATGGATGTTAGCCAGCGGAGGCCATAATGTGATGGCTAGGAGCTTCTCTAGGTCTATGGCCACACCTTAGGCTGAGATGATGAGCCCGAGGAATGCAACTTCTAGGTGAGAAAGTTGCACTTCTTTGGATGGGCGTATAGCTGCTCCCACTTGACAACCGTACAGACCTGTCGAAGGTACACGATATGCTCATCATGCGTGCGGCTATATATGAGAATGTCCGCAAAGTACACAATAATTAACTTCCCTATAAACGCACGAAGTACTTCATTCATTAGGCGCTGGAAGGTACATTGTGCCTTGGAGAGGCCGAAGGGCATGACTCTCCACTCTTACTACCATTCCCTAATTTTAAAGGGGGTCTTCCATTTGTCCCCTGATCATATCCAAGCCTGATTGTACCCACTACGCAAGCCTATCTATTCAAAAATAGTGGACCCTCCCATCGTGTCGAATATATCTATTATACAGGGAATGGGAAAATGGTACTTGACCATTATCTTGTTGATCGCATGGCTGTCACAACACATGTGCCACGTGCCATCCTTCTTTGGGGCTAATAGTATTGGGACAGCAAAGGGGCTAAAGCTCTCTTGCATGAGGCCTTTCACCAGCAACTCATAGACCTATCGAAGCAATTCCGCGTACTTATGTGGCTCCATACGATAGTGAGGCAGATCTGGCAATGTCATATCAGGCAAGAGGTCGATGGTGTGTTAGATGTTACACATCCATGGTAACTCGCCTAGCAACTCACCCTAGAACACGTCGCTCAACTCTGATACTAGGTGCTCAACCGCCGATGGTCAGGGAGCTACGGGGGTATCTGTAGGAGAATTGAGAGAGAACGAGGCAGAACGGAGCGTCGTCTCTCAAACGCCCCAAATCTCAGGTAAACAAGGGGCCACGAATGACTACTAACCCCATTGGGTTGGTCCAGAACTTCTTGTTCGTAGGCTTGATGGTATATGGGTTTGTCCTTAACAAACATGTGTTTGTCCTTCTGGCTAGAGTGACATCATGGCGACATATCCAGGGAAAGCCTAAGATGAAGCTTCCTACTTTCATAGGAAGTATGTCAAATATGACACTCTAATCCTAGGTACTCACCTTTAACGGGACATGACATTGACGCTTCACCGATCTCGATGAGGCATCAATCCACGACTCATCATAGGGACTTAAAGGGGGGGTATGGTTGTCAATCCTAGTTGGGCGACCATCGTATTGGAGATGACGTTCATGCAACTTGTGTTATCCATGATCAACTTGCACACTTTGTCATTGGTCTTGACATAGGTGTAGAATATTGAGGTACGGAGGGTCGTGTCGGCCATTGGGTTTATCCTCTACATGATAGGTGTTGGCCTTGTACACACTGTATTCATCATCGTGTGGGTGCTCCATCTCTCCCGTGTGGTCCTCATCAGCATCTCCAACATTGATCAGGAAAGCTGACGACTGGCACTAACTGGCTCAGTGCCCTTTCCCTTGGCACTTGAAGCACATAACAAGTTCTTGGTTCACTGTCGTGCTACGGGTTGTTGTATTGGTGGTGATGGCCCGAGTGGGTGGGGCAAATCCACACAAGTATGCAGGGCATTCTCTTGCCCTCTAGCACTCTCAAAGGTCCGTGCGAATGCAGATGGAGTAGCTCAGGCTTTGGTGGCTCCAAGTGCGGCGCTAATGTTTTTAGGCGCGAATGAGCAAAAGTGACGCGCAATGTGCAACTTGAGGAGCTTTGAACATTTTGGTATGTATGAAGTAGTGCTAACGGTCACTTGCCCACTTGGATGCTCTAGATGATCCGCTATGTGGTAGGTCTCATCAACCTCGACAAGGCTGCACTTAAGCACCTCGCTGTGCAAGGTTGGTGGAAGCCCTTGGGCAAAGTGAGACCAGTGAAGATTAGTGGGTCTTCCACAAACTGGCACCGTATCTGACACTCTTCAAAGGCCTTAGTGTACTCCGTCACAAACTATCGACCTTTCTTAAAGGTGACCCACGAGAGGAATAACGTCATATGGTATAATTAGGCATGTACTTGCTCTTCAGCTTCTCTGCCATCTCGGTCCATGTCGTAATGGGCCGTCCTTGCCGTTCCTTCGCAACTTGATCATTCTCCCATAGTATGCTGGACTGTTCACCAAGTCTCGTCTCCACATATTCATCGCACAGCTCGTCGTCCATGCGAGAGTAACGAAAGTGAGAGTTCATACTTGACTCCTAGTTGATGCTCCTCTTGTCGGTGCTCGTAGTCATCCAGGTGGTACTAGGGAATGGGGTATCCTCTATATCCTGGTCTAGTGTATCGTCGAGGTTGGGGTCAGGTAACGCTCATGGTCATCCCAGCATCAGGGTTGACCATCATATGGCACGTGGATGACTAGTACTATGCGTAGTGGGTATCGAGGAACCTCGTTAGGCTCCTCATATCAGCAGTTGTAGGGCCATATGTTGTCATTTTTGCCGTGATCTAGACATTCTGGCAACACCCTTGTTGTTGGGTGTTGTCCTGATCGTTACCCAACGCCACATACGGTTGTCGTCCCCAAGGAGGCTATGAAGTGCCACCTACGGGTGTTGGGAGATGGGGTTCCAAGACGCAAATGGGGCTGCCTCTCTCAAATGGCGACGAGCCTTCTGATCGGGGGGATATCGATCCCACTGATGCATCCTCTTGCTAGATCGTATCTCCACAACCATGGCTAATATTCTCTAGGGGGTACCTAAATGAGTTTTCTAAAATGGATGAATGCAGATGAGATGATGCTATGGTACAAAAGGCCAACTATGGGCAACCACAGCCTATGCTAATACGAATTCAATGTGGAACATCGTTGGGGACATCGTATGACATGTAATTCCCTATAGGTATGGACATACATGATGTAATGAACCTAGGTGGAAGTACATGTAGGCCCTGACTCGTGGAGTTTCGCCGAGTTCAAAGCTCTGGGTTGGGTCACCAATCACAATGACGGTGACCTCTGACCCTCATCCAAGTGATGGTGGCCACTACGGTGCCAAGCTGATTAGATTCGTTGGCACCCACACCTAACCTTGGGGCTAGGCTTGTACTTAGAAATTCACTCAAGACGTATCCTTCATGTAGTAATTTTCTCTCCCCTATCATGTCCCAAGCACAATGGACTACAGTAGAGTAGTATACTAAAGCCGATAAATGAAATGACGGGCAAGGGAAAGTGAGATACATCTTTGGTCATGTCATCCCGATGTGAATCTACTTCTCGATGAAATATTCAAAGCCGGTAGGTTTCCCAGATGCATGCCGAGATAGCTATGTCATCGCTCGCCTAGTGACAGGATGCAATGTAGGAGACGTTATGTGATGTGGGGGGTAGGGGGGGGATGCAGTGGCACAGGGTCTCGTAGCGGCACGACAAAGGACGCTTGGCGTGGCATGGTGCACACAATGCGTCAAAATGCGAGGGTGCGGCAGAATGCAGGTGTTGCAGCAATGTCGGAGGTGTGGCGCATGCGCTCAAGGTGCACGACTGTCTAGGAGGTGGCACTCGAGACTAAGAGGCACTACGACGTAGGTGCACGGGTGACTGGTGGCAATGGCACAGCAGGTGGCGCGATGCGCGGAGGGTAGCAGGCTGCATGACTAATGATGCTCGAGGTTGCACAAATTGCCTAGTAGCGAGATCGGATGCGCAATGTGGGTGGCACAACATGCAGCATGGCTCTACAATAATGGCGCAATGGTTGGGGAGCCATAAGCCGTAGCAAAAACAAAAATCATCCATCCATAGAATGCCCTTTGCGTCTCAAATCAATGGATCACTAAAAAAATATAACATGAATCAACCTAATTTATTTAAAAATATTACCCCATTCAGGGTTTAGCATGGATCAATTTTGGAATATTTTTCTCCATAGAGCACCCACCATCTGTTTGAAGTGTGCTCACACTAACAGCCATAGGATCAGCCAAGCTTATCATAAAACTATGAGCCCATAGTGTTGTCCTATTCGGATATTATGATGTCCACCTCGTCCATCCATAGAATAGGAATATTTAAAATACATGATTAAATCATAGTGATCATTTTATAATGACCTCATAATATTTCATGCACTCATACACTTATTCAAATTGGATAAATCATACTTGACCTGGTCGACCTAGTTGACCAGGCCAGAAAGGCTTTGGTCAATTAGACTGACCAAGTCAACCCAATCCATTGGCGCTAGCTCATTGTCACCAAAACCTGATCGGGTTTGACCTGATCATCAGCCACATAATAGGTGCCTAGTGCCAAGTTGCTAGTATTGAACATGCCACCACTACAATCCAAGAAATGATGATAAGAAAAAATAAGGAGAGAAAATTGTAATGAGCCTAAGAGTGAAGGAGGGAACTTCTTGTGTCATCAATGGCATGACACACAAGAAACCAAACCTTGTAAGGTACTTATGTCACCATTTCATCATTTTACCTTGTAAGGTAATCCACAACCTTACGGAGGGGCGACGATAGAGCACTTCATTACTGTCACCATTTCACCTCTCCAATGGAGCGAGCAATGTCTGGTATTAAACCATAGTCACATACTTTTTAATTTATTGGGTATCCTCATCCTTGTTAAATCGATACCCTTCCTCATTAGTATCACTCGTTGATGGAGGACCATCTCGAGGACGACGCCACGATGACGAAGAACCATCTCGAGGATGACGCGACGGGATGTCATCAGCCACGCCGAGCAGCTCGCGCCGACGCTCGCCACCCGGGGTTTAAGTACCCCGTGTAAGAACTTTTATCTTTTTACTTATGCTCATTTTCATGTGTGTTTGTATTTTTGGATTCGTGGACTGCGCCAATGTTGTTGGGCCCCGTCCTCGTCATTTTTAATTTTTATGTTTGTATTTTGAATTTGTAAGGGAGGCCGAACCACGTCTCGCGACGGTTCGTCCTCTCCCACGTTCACTTGGCACCCATCCTCACTATATAAGGGGATGGCATGCCCAAGGAACACCTTGGAGTCATTGTTGAAAAGTTTATTCACAATTCGTCTCCCCCCCTATCGTAGAGAGTAGTGTAGGGGGTTTGGCTAGCCCCACCCCACGTTGAGATCACTCCGTGGGTAGAGCCCACGTCTCCCCGTCGAGATCACTCCGAGGGAGATGTGTTAAAGCGCGCAGTCGAGATCACTCCGATGCGAGGAAAGAGTTTCAAGAAGCCGCCGCCATCAAGAATCGAAAGAGGCCTTCGTCGAGATTACTCCGGGGGTCTTGGGAGATTCAAGAAGCGTCGCCGACATGCCATCAACCGGGGAAATCTGCTCCGTCGAGGGAGCACACCCCAGATCCGTCAAGAACTCCTCTTTCTTGGAGGGTTCTTGGTTGTTACAGTTCAAGAAAGCCATTTCTTGGTACCTTTTTCCACCCTTCCACCATTTCTTGATCGCCCACCCCCCTTTCCCCATCGTTTCTTGATTCCCAACCGCCTCGTCTTGCCTTTTTTGATCGCCCACCCTCCTTTCCCCATCGTTTCTTGATTCCCAACCGCCTCGTCTTGCCTTTCTTGATCGCCCCCTCCTTTCCGCATCGTTTCTTGATTCCCAACCGCCTCGTCTTGCCTTTCTTGATCGCCCACCCTCCTTTCTCCATCATTTCTTGATTCCCAACCGCCTCGTCTTGCCTTTCTTGATTGCCCACCCCCCTTTCCCCATCGTTTCTTGATTCCCAACCGCCCCGTCTTGCCTTTCTTGATCGCCTCCCCTCCTTTCTCCCATCGTTTCTTGATTCCCAACCGCCTCGTCTTGCCTTTCTTGATCGCCCACCCTCCTTTCCCCATCGTTTCTTGATTCCCAACCGCCTCGTCTTGCCTTTCTTGATCGCCCACCCCCCTTTCCCCCCCGTCTCTTGATTCCCCCCCGCCTCGTCTTGCCTTTCTTGATCGCCTACCCTCCTTTCTCCCATCGTTTCTTGATTCCCAACCGCCTCGTCTTGCCTTTCTTGATCGCCCACCCTCCTTTCCCCATCGTTTCTTGATTCCCAACCACCTCGTCTTGCCTTTCTTGATCGCCCACCCCCCTTTCCCCATCGTTTCTTTATTCCCAACCGCCTCGTCTTGCCTTTCTTGATCGCCTACCCTCCTTTCTCCCATCGTTTCTTGATTCCCAACCGCCTCGTCTTGCCTTTCTTGATCGCCCACCCTCCTTTCCCCATCGTTTCTTGATCCCCAACCGCATCCTCTTGTCTTTCTTGATCGCCCACTTTCTTTCCCCTTGATTTCTTGATTTCTTGATTTCTTGAATTCTTGATTTCATGATTTCTTGATTTCTTGATCTCACCATATCTCCTTGATTCCCCTTCGTTCTCCCCTTCGCCCTCATCTTTCTTGATTTCTTGATTCCCACCCTCTACGCCATAACCGATTACTTGGTTTTCTGCCCCACCCCCACGACTATTCCCACGATACTTGGTTCGAGGAAAGAGTTTCAAGAAGCCGCCGCCATCAAGAATCGAAAGAGGCCTTCGTCGAGATTACTCCGGGGGTCTTGGGAGATTCAAGAAGCGTCGCCGACACGCCATCAACCGGGGAAATCTGCTCCGTCGAGGGAGCACACCCCAGATCCGTCAAGAACTCCTCTTTCTTGGAGGGTTCTTGGTTGTTACAGTTCAAGAAAGCCATTTCTTGGTACCTTTTTCCACCCTTCCACCATTTCTTGATCGCCCACCCCCCTTTCCCCATCGTTTCTTGATTCCCAACCGCCTCGTCTTGCCTTTTTTGATCGCCCACCCTCCTTTCCCCATCGTTTCTTGATTCCCAACCGCCTCGTCTTGCCTTTCTTGATCGCCCCCTCCTTTCCGCATCGTTTCTTGATTCCCAACCACCTCGTCTTGCCTTTCTTGATCGCCCACCCCCCTTTCCCCCCCGTTTCTTGTTTCCCACCCCCCCCGTCTTGCCTTTCTTGATCGCCCACCCCCCTTTCCCCATCGTTTCTTGATTCCCAACCGCCTCGTCTTGCCTTTCTTGATCGCCTACCCTCCTTTCTCCCATCGTTTCTTGATTCCCAACCGCCTCGTCTTGCCTTTCTTGATCGCCCACCCTCCTTTCCCCATAGTTTCTTGATTCCCAACCGCCTCGTCTTGCCTTTCTTGATCACCCACCCCCCTTTCCCCATCGTTTCTTGATTCCCAACCGCCTCGTCTTGCCTTTCTTGATCGCCTACCCTCCTTTCTCCCATCGTTTCTTTTTTCCCACCCCCCTCCTCTTGCCTTTCTTGATCGCCCACCCTCCTTTCCCCATCATTTCTTGATTCCCAACCGCCTCGTCTTGCCTTTCTTGATCGCCCACCCCCCTTTCCCCATCGTTTCTTGATTCCCAACCGCCTCGTCTTGCCTTTCTTGATCGCCTACCCTCCTTTCTCCCATCGTTTCTTGATTCCCAACTGCCTCGTCTTGCCTTTCTTGATCGCCCACCCTCCTTTCCCCATTGTTTCTTGATCCCCAACCGCATCCTCTTGTCTTTCTTGATCGCCCACTTTCTTTCCCCTTGATTTCTTGATTTCTTGATTTCTTGAATTCTTGATTTCATGATTTCTTGATTTCTTGATCTCACCATATCTCCTTGATTCCCCTTCGTTTCTCCCTTCGCCTCATCTTTCTTGATTTCTTGATTCCCACCCTCTACGCCATAACCGATTACTTGGTTTTCTGCCCCACCCCACGACTATTCCCACGATACTTGGTTCGCTGTCTTGCCGCCCACGACTACGCGTCGCCAGCCAAGCGCGCGCCTTGTGCGCCCTCAGCTCCGACTTTTGTTGCACGCCACCCGTGGACTCAGCTCTCTGCTGGTAGTTACGACCGCACCGTCCGCACCCGGTTTTGTCCTCGCCAACGACACTTGTCCGCACGACCCGACACTAAGCATCCGCTCGACGACTTGGACGCCTTGGACTAAGCGATACAAAGGTCAGTCTCGTCTCCCCTCTATAAACTCCAGTATTATTATCTTCGATAGTCTCGTCTTCCCCTATCGCGTCCGCTACCGTGATATTCTCGAACATCATCGGATAGGACTAGCCACCTTGTCGAGCATAGGGATTCTTGTGGTAGACGGACTGTCATCCGACTTGGACGCCGAACTCTCCAGGGCTGTTAGATGCCCCTCACTTAGTAGACGTCTAGTAGGTCCAGCGGGTCATTGGGAGTTTGATCTTAGGTTCACTCGTCTCTCATTGATCGGTACGGCCGACGTCGCTATCCGTCAAGTCCTTATCTGCTCATTCGTATTTTCTCATCATTCGGCTTACATCCCATACATTCGCATCATAACCCTGTGACGTGAAACGCGCCGATCGATCCCGGCCGTCGTCGTTTCACATCACTCGTCCAATCAGATTGCTGCTCAAGTGGGTCTCAATGTTCTCGCATGTTCCATCACCCGATCATCTTACAATAATACAAAAACTTTGACCATAAGTTTAAGGTATTTTAGTCTAACCATTTTTTCTTCACCAAGAAGATGCAACATTAAATATTAGTTTGCGATACTTTAAAATTTGTGTGTTATGCTTGGCCATAAGCCGAACACTTTATTATGAATAATTATTTGATTCAACAGACCGACACTTCCCAATCCAATCGATGTATACAATCATAGATATTTTTAAAAATATATATTTACATAACTGTGTTTTGGATTATTTTCATTTTAGTACATAAAACATTTAATGCGTCAGTATATTCATTGATATAATTCTAAAATTTTCTACAGCCATGTTTAAGTGATGTACAAAAAGAATATCTAGAATATTATATAACATGAAATTGTGTTTATTATATATTATAACTTCAAATGTTGGAATATATTTTGGGCAAAATAATACTTTTAATTAATGAATTTTTGTTAAAATTAAGTTCTGATTATTGTGCTTATTTTTTTTATAGTCCTTACTGCTTAAATAATATGTTTTCATGCATTGTTTGGTGATTTTAGAGTCAATATGAGGGGAAAACATCAATAATTCCTTTAATGAGGTTCTTATGAAGAATCTTCATCTCCATGTCCCCAGGTGATGGAAGATTTTATCTGAGACATTGAATTTAAACCACTACTCAGTCGGAGATAAACATAACAAAAAGTGACGATGATAATCAGGACATAAGTAAGGGATGGTATATTGACCCATATTGTTATGCTTTAAATACAAATATTTCATATGAAAAATACATTTAGTGGTTATCTTTTGTTGAATATCATATAAAATTTATCTACTTGATATTATATGTATACATGTGAACATTTAGTTAACAAGATGTTCAAACTCGAAGTGGGTCCTTTTAGACTTGTATCTACATCACCTTTAGCTGGATACACTCCAGCACCATCAAAGACAAGCCTAATGAGTCCACCCTATCACTGTCTTATTCTAGAATAAAATTTATTCAAACTAATCTTTCATGACTTATCAAATTAAACTAATAAAATTAAACTAATCATTTTTAACCACTTAACATGGTAAGGAATGCTAAAAGCTTGTGCAATAACACAATTGATGGTGTCAATGTAGTCGTGGGGGAATACATAATAATGGCTGAACTAATGTGCATCGACTAGTGTCCAAACTAGTAGGGTTTGTCATTCTTAGAGGCTTCATAGTGAAGTTTATCAGAATGCATTCAAATATTATTGCTCTTACTTAAGAATGATCATACATTATCCATTGATAACGGTGGACATCATTTTTAGAAAACCACGATTGAGCTAGGATGGTGTGGCCCGTTTTTATGAGAATTACAACACATAGGATCTTCTCTACACAAGACTACGCCTTAAGAGGGATCAAGTTTTGATTATTGATCAGAAAGGATGTGGTGTTGATACGCAATACCTCATAAGGTTTGAAGTTGTGAACCAGTGGTAGATCAAAGTGAAAATTTAAGGTGCTTTATACGGTGCTGATATTGCTCCATGGGTCAATAATGTTCATGCACATTGTATCCTCAATATTTACCTATATATAAAAGAAAGCAATTCTCTAGATGCTATAATCTTAATTAGATTTGGCCGAAGAGCAATATCACCATAAAACCTAAAAATGTGATCATAATTGATTCCTTAATACCAGATATATCATTATGTTTTAGAGCATTGATGATGCCCATGTCGTCTACCCCATGCTCATTCTCATCCTCAAATATTTTCTTTCCCATAGATAAATCAATATCACCATCATCATTCCAAACGTAAACTTGTGATTTGGATATCAGTTGGCTCGGTGATCATACTCTTCATACTTGAACGCACTAGGACGATTAGGTTGTAAATGGTTGCTATGATTGCTTATAGACAGTATTTTGGTTGTATGGCTCCAGTCGAGGACAGGTCAACCAATGATGATCTCAAGTATGCCAAGTCGAATGTTTTACCCAATTGATCGAGAAAACATGGACCAGAAAACACTCCGTAGTATCCGACATCTCCACGAGTGAAGCAAAATAATGTGGAAAGTGGAGTGAAGATGGAAAGTATCCTTATTGTTTTGGTGTGCTTGGTCAACAATAGGCATATTAAAATCCCCTCAATGATTCTACATGGAAAAGTAATGGTCCTATGAATGACATGTTATGAGATGGTGGTGACAAAGTTTTGGTTATGATACCAAAGTGATATGGAAAAGGGTTTTGTAAAACTCAGAGATATCACTACAGGGATAAGCCAGCAGTGCATATGCCTGACCTAGAAAATCAAGTGAAATAATAATTTAAAATGTTTTAATGAAGATGACCGCCCAATTGTCCTCTATGGATGGGAGCATTATCTTTTGGCATCGTGGGAATTTAATACTTAGTAGCTTGGCACCCAAAAACCCAGAATGGCACTATGGAATACAGTAACTTCAAGATCTTCCACTATTGACGATGAAACCTAGATATATGGTAGAAAGGCAAGAACACTTAATGAGAGAAGGCTGTTTAAAAAAAAGAGAGACAGGCAAGGATGAACCTTTTTATGGGAATTTTGGACCTCAATCAAAACTATCCAAAATCAACTGTGTCCGAATATAAAATTTCAGACAGATACGAAGATAAAAATCTAGAATGATTAATAATACTGCATTCGCACACATCAAATATGTGATTTCTTACTCATTCAAGTGAGCACCTTCCCTCATTCAAATTTCTAGTCTCTACAGACATCCATCAATGCTTTGTGGTGATGGATATTATTTATTCCCACAAAATAGGGTGGTAGATATTTGATTTCCACTTGATCAGGCTCCATGACAAGCATCCATCAGGGAAGATGAACATTTTATACAAGGGGGGCACAAAATTTGGCTCGCATGGGTAATGCATGTGCAGCCCCTATACATATAGTTTTGGGAAACGTTTCATAAAATAATTAGGTAAAGTTTTACAAAAGTTCCCTACTATCAAAGTACTTAGTAAAACCCCTGAAACCTAAAGTATATCTGTCCACGTCTAAAGAAATCTTATGCAGTTGACCCTCTAGCCCAAAGTATCCATCTCATTGATAACTTCAATGGGCCAAGAACCTTTATTTGGTGGACCTTATTAACCAACTACTTCCAATAAGGATTAATTAATTAAGGATAAATTTCACCCAATCGATTGGTTAATTCACTAACTATGGGGTGATAACCTACATCTTGTACCTGAGGGAGTGCAAATGAATAAAGAAAATTCTGACGGAAACTTTTAAATCTTTGGTTATTTTGTATGTCTCATCCTTCATTTGTACTATTCTAGAAAATGATTTGGGGTATAGTTACCTATCAAACCCTAATTTGTAATTTTCATTAGTACTGATGCATGGAGAAATTTTTCGAGAACACCTTTAATAAATCCAGTACTCTTCCATAGATTTAAGTGTGTCGTCTTCCTTGTTCCAATGTCCTCTAATACAGAGGTTGGGTGATCCCAGGTTGACAATACTACCATCTTCATAGACTTGTTGTTCCATCCAAGCTAAGACAGTTGGAGGTGTGCTGATTAGGTACTTGTAGGTCATTGTAAAAGCACAACACCCTATATGCAAGATATCTTTGGTACGTTAGGTCTGGGGACGAATTGAACAGCTGTGACAATGATCAGCTTGATCGCCGCCAGGTATAATGGCATTCAGGGATTCACAGTGTTCAATTCAATGAATCCTTTTCCCTAAGAGAACCCACTAATGCCCATTGGAGTGATCATAATCATCATAGAAATATTAGTTTGGAATACTTCAATGTCCTTCTCGAATATCATTCAGATATAATAAACTATATTATATTATAATAAACTAGTTATAATAAATCACATGTTTAATCATTAATTACCACCGTGGCCTGATCTCCTTATGATTCACATAGTCACTCTATTTATTCATGGACTTCTATTAATTTTATTGTGTTATATTATATTATAGTTATTTCATATAATTAAAATATTATATTAATCCATATTAGATGAGGCATGGAATGTGTTACTGGCTTGCAGGCCACATATTTTATTTTGACACATACGATTCGTGGGTTAGTGTATTAGAAAAAGAGATAGAATTTTATTTGAGTTTGCAAGCAATTGGAAGACGGGTCATATAGTACCAGACATAACCATGTAAGGGCATCCTTTAATTTAATAAATTATAAGGATGAAAAGGGAGTTTGTGATGTTTATACAGAACTAAAGAGTGAATGAACGGAAGAAGAAAACAAAAACTTTGTTTACGGGGACGTATCTGATAATAAACATAGAAGTGATACATCTGCACTAGGCATTTCTAGTGGCAGAGCCCTCTCGCCTCAACCAATGAGGCTGTATCCTGCTTTTCATCTGGGTACACACCTTCTTGTAAAAGTACACATCTAAAGGTATTATGCAATAAGAGGAGACTGGAATTTATAAGTCAAGATGTCGTTAGAGGATACCATTGTCTGCTTATATTCTTACCCTATTTGATAATAAATGGATACCAGTATATAATAAAGAATAAGAGATTGTGTCAATAAGGATTAGAAACACAAGATATGTGTGAGTATATTTAGAGAGAGGGGGCAAGAGGGAGAGCGGTGGAGACACCGTTGTTGAGTCAACAACCCCACAATGATGATCCCAGAGGATATTCCCACCGACTGCACCTACAACGGCCAATGAACTACCCCAATGTAATTGCCATGCCCCACATGATCCGATGTTCATATGCATGTAGGGACAACATTGGAGTTTCAACCTACGCCATCTTGTTCTCCCTTTCTACTCACTTTATTGTTATTCTCCTCTATAGATATATAAGACCAAAACTTGAGCTTGTATTTTTTATGGTGAAATTTGTTTTGAAAATGAAGCTGCTTTGTTTAAAGATTTCTCCCCCCCCTAATCTCTCAGCTAGCAACAATGCTACCACCGGCGCTGCTGAGGGGTACCACCCTGAATGTTGGACGTCGTCTAGGACATCGTCCTGCCAAGTACCGAAATAATGTTCTGATACCAAGATGATGTCGGATGTTGTCACTAACATAGTCCAACAGATAATTCCCTAAGGAACTGTAACTATGTGATGCCATGACTCCTAGGCGGATGTACGTGCAGGCCCCAACTCTTGGGGTTCACCGAGCTCTAAGGTCCGAGGTGGATGACCGATGACAATGATTGTGACTTCTTGACCCTTGTCAGAGAGATGACGGTAACTACGGTGTCGAGCATAATAATTCCGTTGACGCGCGCACGTAACAGACAGGCTTGACCTGTACCTAAGAATTCACTCGTTTCCTAATTTTCAATATATATACTTTCACCTAATCTAACTCGAAAGCGGTGGACACGAGTTGAAAATATACTAAAGATAGCAATGCAACTAAAGCGCAGAGGGGAATGGCGTACCTCGTTATCGGTGTCGCTCGTTGTTAGGGCCTTCGTGGGTACGCGAACCGGTACGGGCACGTGTGGTGGAGGAGTGCCAAAGATGGGCACGACTTCGCTCTACTGGTGGTACAGGTGCAATGCAGGAGCATGTATGTGAAGATAGTCGAGGTGGAGGAGGGATGGCAGCAATGCACCACGGTAAATGACCATCGCTTGGCAGGCACGACCGCATTGGTGGGTCGGTGTGGGCAGGTCGCATAGGTGTCACTCGTCGACGCAGAGCACGATCATTACATTAGCACAGAGCAGCGGTTGTGTCGTGCAGTCATAGCGATACGACACAGCGATACTGGCGTCCGCGCTAGGCAACAATTGGTAGGACGGATGCATAGCTAACGGCGAGTTGGCATCTCTAGTTCACCAGCAGTGCACGTCCGGCGATACAATCTCAGTGCGTTGATGGTTGCCCTGATAGAGGACCATCCAGTCAATCACGTCCCGATCCATTGCCAGCCACATCGTGAAGCGTGAGCCGACGTGAAGAATCTACAGTTCCACTACCGAGCTTTAGAGGCGACATCTTCTTATTGCTTCGAGTCATGTATCTTTATGTTCTTTCTTTCTTCCGTCGTCTTTGGATTATCGGGAGGTTCCTCCTGCATGAGTACCGGCCTCCCCTCGTACGTGTTTTATTTAAATTATGTTTAAGTGTCATCTTTAGGGGGAGGAAATTCATGTTGGGCTTCTTCTTCCCCTGAAGATCCTTTTAAGGGGAAAGCGCAATAGGCCTTCTCCTTAAAAGGGGGCCCAATATGGCCTCCATAACTGCCACATCCCTCTATAAAGAAGAGGGAGGAGTGGACGTGGAGGCCAAGGCTTGCATTTTGAAAATTTCAGATCTGTGTTGCTCTTTTGGAGCTACTATTTTTTTGTTTCATCGTGATTGTTTTCTGAAGAAGATGACACTATAGCTGAAAATTTTTCTTCGAGTTGCTCTTCTAGAACTTCATCACCACGGTTATCTCATCACCGATGATCGGATATCACAGTATTAGAGAAATGCTTTGACGGTCAGAAGTAGCTTGGTCTTCCCCTTCCTTTGTTACTCTGTCTTTTGTTCAAGTTGCTGTTCTTCGAAGAAAGAAGGGTGTTTATCGGTGTTGCTCATCATCGTTGAATTCAGATCGTCAAACAGTTCCCTCTTATTCAATGCTTCGAATACAGCTTATGGACCTTTCGGCGTGAATACAAGAAGATGCATTCTTCGTGACAGAAAATCTCTTCAATTTAGGGCCACCAGAGTCTCCTACGTACGGTGTCCAGAATTGTCCATCGGAGTCCTCCACGCTACCGAAGGATTGGAAGTTATGTTCCCATGAATCACTACAGACGTTGGTTCTTCCACCTTCAAAGCCGTCTCTTTGTGGCATCCTGCCTCGTTGTTAGCCTTGACTCACCGCAGTCGACAGTCCTGATTGCTATGCGAAGGCATACTTAACGGAATTGTTGACCATCGCTGATAATCTCTATGTGATATAGTACATCGGTCCCAGTTTGGCAGATCACGTCCAATACAAAGGCACGCTCTCGTTGAATCCACCTTTGACCTCTACTTCTGGGGTTAATACTCTAAGAGTGTTAGCTACTTCAGAGAGTCAAAGAGACTCCCACCACCGGAAGAAGATAGGTTTTGAATGAACAGTTCTGCTCAAGACCACCTGATGGCGTCATCCAAGCCACCCGCCGTCGCCATCAAGGACCGGGTGAAAGAAATGCTTGATTATCTCATTTGATTTTCGCTGTCTTCCTAGTCGTGACTCATGTTTTCTTTGCATTCGTCCCATTTTCTTAGCAAGGCAATGCGCCCCCTGTTTGTGTTTTCAGCGTCAAAGTGAAGGGATCCTTAATCTTTTGGATCCCTTGCTTTGCCCCTTGTCTTGTCCTTTCTCTTCTTGTTTTATTTAGTTTCAGTTTATTCCCTTTTATCTTGCAATGAGGGGGCCCATTAAATAAGGCCACCCTAAATGGACCCTTTTCTTCCTCCTTTTTGACCCAATTTGGGGGCCCATTGACCTCTCCCCTTTATAAGAGAAGAGAGGGGGCCCTAGACATTTCCGACCAGGAAGAGTTCAGTATTGTTTATTTTCTATCTTGGTCTCACCGCTTCGTTCAGCGAAGAACACGACGGAAGATTGAACGGGTAGAAGAGGAAGAAGGAAGGAAGGAGAAGAAGGCAGCAGAAGGATAATTGGGGAAGAACATGAGATAGAGGGAAGGAAGGCGAATTGAATTGACCTACCCCTCCCACGCTCATCCTGCCCGTCCCAGTTCTTGACGCCCAATTTGGCGGTGTATGCGCCACCTTCTCCTCTACCGCCGTGAATGGCGCCCTCTGGACCTGCAAGGAAGAATGGACAGATAGAGAGTAGGAGAGGGGTTAAAAAGAGAAGAGAAGAGGGTCAGGAACACTCCATCGACCGTTCCCTCTCAATTCGTTGTGCCCCCATTTCTCAGCGATCGCGAGCCAAGTCGCCGTTGTCGTTGGGAACTCCGCCGTGGAAGCCGTAGAAAGAACAGGAGACATTGACGGGAAGAAAGGTACGGGAAGAGGGGAATTCACTATTGGACTTCCTGTCTCTTCCCCTTCCCCCCCTTCTCTGATTCTCCCCCGTCCCCTCCCACGTGGGAGCTTGGTGCTCTGCCCGGCCTCTCCACTGTCGACCGATTCTCTCTTTGCACTGGTCCAGGCCACGCCTGATCATAGCCACTACCTGAACTGACCGACTTCTACCCAGCCAATTCACACCATCTGGCCTCAGTTAGGAGTCAAACCCGCCTTCGATCCGTGACACCCGCTCGCGTAGGCCGCACGCGTTGGCCCCTGCACCGAGTTACCAGTGCACCACAACTTGCACCACTTTGTTGCTGTGCTGTGCTCGCTTGCGCCCACGCTCATGTCACCTTTCCATTGTGCAGCAAGGAGTTGTGCCCAACAGCGCCACCTGCATTCGAGATGCACCGTCGCTGTCCGATTGCTGTCTGTGCTGCTCACCGTGCCGAAGGTATCTGCACCAGTGTCCGGTGTCCGTGCGCGATGGTGCCTGCCCACGATCACCCATCCGCGTCTCAGCCACGTCCCTCCGTCTCCAAGTACCGCCCATTGCTCCTGTGCTCTGCCGCCAGTCGAGACGCCCCTTATTCACCGGCTCTTCTCCATCCCACCCGGTCCAGCCGCACATCGACAAACAGCCTACACAATGAGCCGCCCGGCAACAAGGTACGCCCTCTCCCCACAACTCGTTATTTTACCTTATGCAGTATACTTTTGTCTCGATTCCACCGCTCGGGCTAGGTAGGTCAGAGAGGAAATAATAGAGTGAAAACTACAAAATATTCGAGTGTCTTACCGGTACAGACAAGTACGTCCATTACGTGCGAGCCCTTTGGATTGATTCTGTTCGAGCGTAGACAGCTTCGTCGCTCCGAGGAGGTTCAAGAGGCCACCGTCGCCGTCATCTAGCGACCCCCATCCAAGCTTGGTGCTCGGTGCCTCCCTCGAGTTGGAGCCTGCACGTATGACACGTAGGACATTCAAACTTGCATCGTAGTTACATCGACCCGTTAGGTTTACCCGTTCGACGATGACACCGTCGACGTTCAATACCACTATCCATTAGCGGCACAGAGCCATCATACTCGGTGTCGACCGGACGGTGTCCTAGACAACGTCCAACATCACCACCCAGCCCAAGCTTGATTGCCAATTTTCTCTAGTAATGTGTGGTGGTGTCTCACTTTTGTTCGCTCCTGCTGTGTGCTCCAGATCTTCATCAGGTCACATCTTCTCCTTCTATCATTTTCAGTGTTAATTATTTCTTTCACTGTCAATTTCTGATTGCTTATCGCCCCGAGAGAGGCTTAAATTTTTTTATACGACTTAGCCACCTTCATTGTGTTAGGATAATTCCCAGACCGTATCGGATCTGATCAATAACTTTGGAGTGCGGACGCTCCTGGACGAGATCGTTCCCAACTAGTAGTCTTTTGATCGGCTCACCCCGATCATTGGGAGCTTGCTCGTGATATAACCTGTCATGTGTCATCTAATTGATCTATGTTTCGTGTCGCCCGGCGATTGGCTTTACTTCTCGTTATTATTTTCTTAAATCATTTTAATATTCCACGACATTAACATTTCATATAGTGATTGATATCTGTGACATAACACAAATTGTCAATTCAAACCATCATGTTACATCATGTCGGGTATTTCAGAGTGGAAGTTCAACGATCGTTGGTTAGGCGGAGCTTCGACAAGCGTACGTAGCGACAAGAGGCCAATGTCGCGTGTAGCAACGACTCAGTCAACAGCTGTACACTTGTGGCAAACACCTGAAGGGCCAACCGAGGATGTCTAATGGCTTATGGGTGAGTCGTGCTCGCAGATTGCAAGCACTGTGCACTTGTCTGGAGGGTCCTCTAGAGGTTGCACCCACCGCACAAAATTTCTAGCATTGTAGGGGGTGCACTTGGAGCTCGCACACTCGTCCAGAGTGTGACTCATGTGTGAAGGAGTTCAACTTGCCATCGGCCAGTAGGATTTAACTTATGATTATACTAGTAAAATACAGACGCGTACCCTATACTCGCTAAGAGAATTAGTGGCTAGGATTCAATATTTGAAAATATAGTTGGTTAGGATTTCAAATAGTTAGGACACAAATAGACAGACATGATGAAATCTAGACAAGACACAGATAGACGGTTGAGATTTGGTTTAATAGAACTGATACAGGACTAAGCGGATCAGAACATTTGAACAAACTCAGCATCTATATTCAGCTATCACATACGTATTATAAATAGAAACAAACATGTATCATTTTAATATTGTGGAATAACAACGATCCTACTCTCTCATGTTCTTGTGCATCTTCGTCTTATTCTCTCTCTGTTGTCTATCCCAACACATTCTTCTCTTTCTTCAATCACACTCTTGTGCCAGGCTCAATGAATTTCAACATGGTATTAGAGCCACATATTGTCAATTTAGAAGACACATGTGTTTTAGTCACAACTTTTATAAACAAACCCCCTTTTGAGATTCTCTACAAAAAAGAACACGATTACTCAGTCTCAAAGGTTTATGGGCGTCTTTGTTATCCATGTCTAAGATCTTATTCACAAGACAACCTGCATCCAAGATCAGAAAGATGCATCTTCCTGGGATACAACTCAATGCATGTCAGCTACAGGTGTCTATCACTCCTACCTGATAAAATTTATATTTCAAGGCATGTTATTTTTGAGGAAGATAGTTTCCATTTTCATCAAATACTAAGTACAAAAGATAACTTGGATCACACTCACGTGTAGCATCTAGCATTCTGATTATAGAAAAAACACAAAAAATATTATTATCAGAACAAAATTATGCAACTGATAATAATACATCTGAGGGTTATACTAGTAGCATTCCTCAATCACCTAGTCTAGATGATCAAGTGTCAACCACATTATTAAATAAAAACACAGAATCATCTGATCTAGATGGTCTCGTCTTTCACGAAATTTCCATTACTCTCGATCATACTCCTCAACCAGGTGAAAATCTCAAAATGAAGAAACATAGTGATGTATACGATAAAGATAACAGTCATTTATCTTTATCAGCTATCAAACATCCTATTCCAGAATGTTTGTTTACGAGTCTAAAATACATTGAGGCATCTACTTACATTGAAGCATCCAAGGATAACAACTGAATGAAAGAGATGAAAGCTGAATAAGATGCTCTTATGCAAAACAGGACATGGGTTTTGATTCCTAGAAACAAAAATCTTCATGTCATCGGGTGTAAATGGGTATACAAACTCAAGTACAATCCTGATGGTAATATAGATAGATATAAGGATCGATTAGAAGCTAGAGGATTCAATCGGCAGGAAGGATTTGACTTCACATAAATGTTTAGTCCAGTAGTAAAACACAGTACAATATGTTTACTTATGTCATTAGCTATTAGCAAGGACTGGAAAATTCATAAACTTGATGTATCAAATGCATTTCTGCACGCGGAGCTGAAGGAAACTGTCTATATGGAGCAACCTCAAGGTTTTAAAAATACTTCTCATCCTAATTTCGTTTGCTTAGTCAATAAGTCTATATATTTAAAACAATCACCTCGACCATGGTTTTACAAATTAACTTCATCACTCCACTCTCTTGGTCTTGTTGGTTCTAAAACAGAAACATCACTGCTTTTGAAACATGATGGAGTTGAAATTTTTGTTTTAATATATGTTGACGATATTTGGATTCTCTCCAGAAACTAATGAAATTCAAAATGTCCTGATTAATTTGCATAAGCAATTTTCAATTCATGCTCTTGGACCAGCTTAGTACTTTCTTGGAATAGAACTTGTACCATATCATAAAGGATTTATGCTTACTCAATCAAGATATCTCTTATCTGTATTTAAAAGATCAAATATGGAAAATTCAAACCATAATCAACTCCCTTTCTCAAACTTCAACAGTCATGGCTGAAGACAGAACAATGAACTCTTTGAGTGTTACAGAGTATAGACATATAGTCGGAGCTCTATAATATTTAACTCTCACAATGCCTGCTATTGCATTTGCAGTGAATAAGACATGGTAAAAAATGCATTCACCTAACTCTAACAATTGGATTGCTCTCAAACACTTACTTTGTCATCTCAAAGGCAGTATTCTTCATGGATTATTCATTCATAAAATATCTGACTCTAACATTATTGCTTTCAGTGATTCTGACTAGACAGGTGATCGAGAAGACAGAAGATCAACTGGAGCCTACTGAATCTACACTGGAGGAAATATTGTATCATGGCGTTCAAGAAACAGTCTACGGTTGCCAGATCAAGCACTAAGGCAGAATATAAAGCAGTTGCAAACGCAACTGCTGAAATTCTTTGGATTCAGTCACTATTGAAGGAACTAAAAATGCAATCTGAATCCATACCAACATTGTGGTGTGACAATGTTTGTGCCACATATTTGATAGCTAATTCAGTGTTTTATGATAGAATGAAACACATAGAAATTAATTATCACTTCGTAAGTGAACAAGTTGCTACCAAAACACTTAAAGTTTAATACGTTAACAGTGATAATCAGCTAGCAGATTTACTGACTAAACCAATTGCGAAGATTCATTTTTCTTTTCTCAAGACCAAGCTCAACGTAGTCTCTGACTGCGATGATCTTGCAGGGGTGTGTAAAGGAGTTCAACTTGCCATTGGCCAATAGGATTTAATATACGATTAGACTAGTAAAATACGGACACGTACCCTATACTCGCATAAAGAATTAGTGACTAGGATTAAACATAAGAAAAAATAGATGGTTAGGATTTCACATAGTTCGGACACAGATAGACAGAAAGGATGAAATCTAGATAGGACACAGATAGACAGTTAGGATCTGGTTTAATAGAGCCAATACATGACTTAACGGATCAGACCATTTGAACAAACTCAACGTCTATATTTAGCTATCACATAAGTATTCTAAATAGAAACAAATGTGTATCATTTTCATATTGCGAAATAACAATGATCTTTCTCTCTCATCTTCTTGTGCATCTTGTTCTTCTTATCTCTCTCATCTTCTTGTGCATCTTCTTCTTCTTATCTCTCTCTGTTGTCTATCCCGAGACATTCTTTTATTTCTTCGTTCACGCTCTTGCGCCGAGTTCAATGAATTTCAACATCATGGAGTCGTGAGTCGCTGACACAACATCGGCTGTTTGGCGCGTGCAATGCGAGGCAGAGGTCGGTGTCAGCGTGACATCTGATCAATCGTGTGAGGTTTGTTGTGATGCTTCAGGTAGGTGCGGGGCTTTCACCACAACAGAATCACCTTTCCAAAGGGGAAGCGATGGGGCAGATGCCTCGTGCACGAACGTGCAGCTTGCCCTAAAAGTTGACCGCAACCCTGAGAGGGGCGGCGACGCTTAGGCAGTGTCGTTCCTGTTGTTGGAGAGAACTCCAGATGACAACATAAGAGCCCCTTCTCTCTCACACAGAAAAAGAAAGGAAAACACTTGTTGTTGTGATTTATCTTTGGTCCACACAGGTATTTATACAACTGATGGGGCTACCACCTTGGCAGGCCATGTAACTACTGGTTAGTTAGAATCACCTACCTGTGATTATCTGAACCGCCCACTCAGAAACAGAAAAAAAACTATCTTGAAACAAAAATAACAAGAAAGCAACTGCTCCAATAACTGTTTTCTCCTAGATTACCTTGATGTAATACGACAACGGCCGAGATCGACGGCTCGTATTACGTCACAGCTATGGGCGATGCGTGTTCAATTATGATAGTGAATGCGCTTTTAAAATTCTCAAGAGCGAGGAGGACGGTCCGATAGTGGCCGAGGATTCAGTAAATCCTAGAGAAGGAGAACAGGTCCGGGTCGACTCCAAGTGACCGACGGAACCCACACGATCTAGCACGACGAGAGGGGCGTTTGACGGCCCGGCGAAGTTCACCCCCGACAACAGAAATCGAACGTCAATCTCAAAGAAAACCCTATCGGTCGACAGTGGTGGCTAACCTATCCGTACTTTATCGAAGGGGAAAACGGAAGCGGAATAGATAGAGGATGACGGTACTAAAGAAAATAATAATACTGATAATCGTACGGGAGAACCGAGTAAGAACCTGGGTAAACGCTGCGAATCCTTGAGAGATATCGGCGCCGGGGAATCGACGACAGAGGCAATGCGTGACAAATGGTGGTTGCGGCCCACAGTGGAAGTGCGGTGTCCCACGAAGGAATCGTCAGTTGCGGGCACACGAGCTTCGAGTTGGGCACGACGGCGATCGCAGATGTGCCGACGCTTGGTCGAGGGCGCGAGTTGGCTGAGACACGGCGCGCGGCGGGCGGTGAACAACTGCGGCGCGCATGCGCGGACACGCGAGGGTGTGCGGGCGCTCGGCGCTAGACGGGCTGTGAGAGGCTACAGCGTTCGGCAACGCACGTGGGAGGCAGAGGAGCTCGCGGGTGGGGTGACGGTTGCGGCGGAGGGGAGGGGCCGTGGGGGGGTGCGCGCACGACAGCGGGATCGATGGCACGCGGTGTGCGTGCACACGGTGCTGGCGGACGGCATATGGTCGCGGCGTGCGCACGCGGCCGGCGCGTGCGGGCAAAGGGGAAAGGGGCCGAAGCGAGGGGGAGGGCTCCAGGCGACCGGCTACTGCTAGGTTGGGCCACTACCGCGCTGCTGCTGCGCTCGGAGTCGGCCGGCTGCTGTTGCACTGTCTAGTCGCGGGACCTGTGGGCAAGGCTCCAAATGACCGGGAGGAAGGAGTCCACCAGCGTGGCGAGTTCTGAGGGCGATGTCCTGCTTAGGCGTTGTCGTCGACGAGGAGAGAACAAGGTGCACGCCAGGCAGCCACCGAAAATGCTGGGAAGTCCAGAGGCGGCGATGGCAGCTGGGCTGGCGGAAGATCAAGCTATAGATCTAGTTCTCGCTGGAGGAAGATGAACAGTCTCCAGGTTGCTGGGCGAGAGGTAGAAGATGACTCCCTTCTATCTTTAACTCAAAGACTGAAAACTAAGTGAAACAATAAAAAATGTTCTGTTTTCAAAAGGCTCTGTCTTGCCCTTGGGCATGCCTTCCCCTTATATAGGGGAGGGGGGGGGGAAGGGTGCCAAGAGGCCAAGGACTAGAGGAGGGATCTGTCGCGTGACGTGGCCCTCCTCTTTACACGAAATCTCCAAGAAAGAGAATGAAACGTAAAAGACGGAATCGGTTCAACACACGTTCCGATCCGGTATTACAATTAAGGAAATGACAAAGAAAAAACTTACTTCGAGTACTTGAATTCGAGGTCGCGTACGTTGGCACGAGCGGCTCGGAGAGGTCGAACGCGTCCCATGTCGGTGTCGGCGTCATCGCGATGGTCCCCCATCATACCTCCATCACCTATTCTGCCCCCTTCCCCATCCCTTCTTCTCCTCCTCCCTCTTGTTTTTATTTGCTCTCCTTCCCCTTTCTTCTGGGTGATAGCTAGGTATTTTTTATAATGTACTTTCCAAAACACAAAATCACGTCTGAGTTGTAGGATATCCATCGTGTCCTTATAGGAGCACGATGGGCCCTTACTAAGGGTATGGTAGCCCTTACTAAGGGCACTATGCCCTCACAAAACCAACATAAACATGAAAATGAAACACGACAAACATGAGATCCGACGCTACGAACACAAAGATGACAAACACGAATAGAGACACGAAGAAAATGAAAACACAGACGCCATAAAACACGATAAAAATGAGCACGGACAGGCAAAAATCAAAACACTAGAACGTGTCAACGATCAACAGTCAGTCCATCTCCACAACTAGCCAATGGTCAAAGGTCAACTTGATCCACGGTCAACCAACTTCTCGTCCTGATTAACAATTTGGTCCACCCGGATAACTTTCTGATTCAGAGTACCAACCACGGTTGTTCGACCATCAGGTGCGGTCACTGTGGTAGCTTGTTTATTTACACAATCTAAGACGCCTTTGTGGACGGTAGCTTGTTTATGTCCACCTTCAGTCATCCTAGTCCGTATTCCGATATCTTCATAGCTGTCCTGCATTAGAGAGAGAATCTGAAATAATCACGAGAGACACATTATATGTGCACATAGGTAGAGACGGAGAGAGAATATGAGATGATGACTCGAGAGACAGCATATGTGTATATACCTAGACAGAATGAGAACGAAAGATAGACTACGGAGAATATGTATATATGGGTGTGAGAGAGAGATATAGAGAGAGAGTCAGAGAGAGATGCAGGCATGCAATCCAGACGGGACAGCCAAGCAGCAAAGCGCGTTTGGTTTCATCTTCCATTATGCCAGTGTCATGCCTTGATGGATAACGACGGGCTGAAATCTCTTCCATATATATCTCGGTCAAATCTTTTGCCGCAAAGTTATTGCCCTTATAATCTGGGAAATAGACCCGAGTCCGTTTGATTCGAGCTCATCTTCGCCAATGGCAATGACTCATCAAGTCGATTGGACGCGTATGGACCTTTACTGCGGAAACAAGAAAGTGGCATCTTTTAGATAACGTAATAAATATTACTATTTGCGTATTGTTTTCATCGACGCACACATTGGGGCCACCTGATATCGGCCAACAGTGACCGACTCTGACAATAATTCATAAAGAAACATCGATAACGCGTCTCCCGCTTAGAATGGAAATCATGACGGCAAAAAAGAACTCAATAGCCGACATTTACTCGTCAAAAAACACAAACCAACGTACACATCATCGTCTTTCAATACTCCAGATGCCAAAAAGTCAAAACCCTCAAGTTATTCTTGCAGCTGGAACCCGTAGCAATCCCACCCATGCGCCTTAAATGCGAAAGCTCACTTCCACCAGCTCCCAAACATCCCAAGAGCGTAGACTTAGAACTTGGAAGTGATCCGCACGGCAGTTTTCACACGGCGACTTTCCCACGACACAATCTTCCTCCTTTTATAAATTAAAAGGCCACTCGGAAGGCAGAGCCCAGAGCAACGCACTTTGCGTAGCTGCCATGGCCTTTAAGGGCGGAGTCGTGGGTCTTGTGCTCGTTTTGTCTCTTCTCCTCCCCTACACAGCGTGGGCACAGGGGTCAAGATTTTTCTTCCCCATCCCCCGCCCCTTCCGTCGTTCGCCGCCACCGCCATCTCCCCCGCCACCGCCGCGACCTCCGCCGCCGCCATCTCCCCCGCCACCGCCATCTCCGCCACCACCATCTCCACCGCCGCCTGCGCTCTGCCCGATCTTGCCCTTCAGGCTGGACGTGTGCGGGCAAGTTCTGACCCGTCTCAAACTCGGTCTACGGCCCCCGCTGAACGGCTGCTGCATCGTAATCGGAAGGCTCACGGACCGGCAGACTGGGCCCTGCCTCTGCCTGGAGAACCAGCGCGGGTTCCTCGGCCCGGGTGTGAACGTGCCCGGCGACCTGGCCCTTCTTCTCACCTATTGCCGTAGAATCGTCCCCCCCGGCGCTATCTGCTGAGGTGGGCTTCTCCGCCGGCGCGTCTTTGTTCTCGACGCACCTGTCTTTCTTTACCCTACATGTTTGGCCGCTGTGCCCTTCGTCGTCCTTGTTTCCGCCCAATAACTGGCCACAGTCCCTTATATGCTCAAAGTTGGCTGAACACGAGTGTCGTCTTGCACCGAATAAGTGGCAATTATCGTCTTGCACCCAACGGGGGTCGAACTCGACTTCCGCAGAAAATGACCGGGAGGAAGAGCGGGCAATGATTGCGTAAAATCTCAGATGTTAAATTACTAATGACAACCTCTAACGTCCCAAGGTCATGGCCATATCTATGTGCAGGGAATGAAAGATCTCACCACAATGCGGTCTGCAAGAAGATACGTGGAGTAAGAATGTATGGGCTTGATAAACTCTGAGCCCGTTGATAAACTCTGAGCCCGGTTTGAGAAGGAAGATAAAAATGGAGATATGCATAAATATGACGGGGAAACATTGTTTATTTTCCTGATCTAGCTTTGTCCGACCAGTCGCACTCAATGTTCGCTCAAACCATGAAATCATGGATAAAGATTCGATGGCAGGTTTCAATGAGGCATTTTAACATCTTTTGGTTTATAAGCAACTATTACGGATATAAAATTCGCAAAAACTTAGATGAGTTGGACTTTTCCTACGAGTGAAAGAAACCTGGAACAACAGAAACCCGCATCATGATGCAACGCTACTATAACATGAACCTGATTGAGCTTTTTGCATATTAAATATATAAATACATATAAATGATCCAGAAGTTAAAAGGTTTCCAATAAATGATGCAACTGTTAGGAAAAGGATTTTGATGATTTAATATAATAGATATTTAATGAAATTAATTAAGTAGTTGAATATAGTAGTAATATATAGACATTTATTAGATAAATATGTCATGGAGTATATTAGGGATAATAAGTTTATAATTAAGGTAGAAGCCCAATAAGACAAGGAAAATTGGGCCCAATAACAGTTGAAGGCTTTAAATATCCAATGTAGCCTCTTTCTAAGGTATTATTTTTGGTGCTCATTCTATCTTCTCTTGAAAAATCGTGATCTCTCTCTCTCTCTCTCAACTGAAAGTTCTTGAAAGTTCTGGCTGGTGGTGAGGAAATTCAAGACTGGTGGACGTCATCATCTGCATGTTTGTGATTACTGATTCTTCAAGAAAATCCTGGTTAGATTATTCCATATCTTGTTGAAGCTTCTTGATACCAATTTCTTGATTTCTGTTGAAATTAATTGACGTCGTCATCTGCATGTTTGTGATTACTGATTCTTCAAGAAAACCCTGGTTAGATTGTTCCACATCTTGTTGAAGGTTCTTGATACCAATTTCTTGATTTCTTGAAATCAAGATACCAATTTCTTGATTTTTGTTGAAATTAATTTGAGGGTTCTTGAAATCAAGATACCAATTTCTTGATTTTTGTTGAAATTAATTTGAGGGTTCTTGAAATTCATTGACTTTTGTAAGTTAGAAACTAAAATCAAAATTTGAACATTCATAATTTGAAAAACTGATTTTGATCTTGGATTTTTGAAATCTAAATAACAAGTTGTTTTTGGTTTCTTGATTATGTGAAATCAAATATAAAATCTAATTGAAATCTTGATTGATAAAGATTAAAGATTAAATCGCTTTTTACTACATAGTTAATTGATATAAAATTCAATTCGATTTTGATGTTTGCAATTATTTGAAATCATATAACCAACTTTCTTGGACTTCTTGATTATTGAATATATTGACAGCTTTAAATCTATTTGAATTCTTTGATTAATTCAAATTAGTTTTGAATTCGATTTCAAAATACTGGAATATTTTAGGCACCCTAATTCTAATTGATTTTAAGTAACGTTCTTGAAATTCAGTTTTCTTTAGATATAAGAAATTCAATTCGAAAACTATTCATTCATCTTTTAAAATTGAATTTGAATTTAGATTGGATGAAATTTAAATAACTATCTAAATCGATTTCTTGAATGCATTAACTCGCAAATTCAAATACCTTTGATATCTCCCATATATATATATATATTCGATCATAATTGATATACCTATTGGATTTGAATTG
The DNA here is from genome assembly GCF_029677425.1 of Wolffia australiana. Taxonomy (NCBI): domain Eukaryota; kingdom Viridiplantae; phylum Streptophyta; class Magnoliopsida; order Alismatales; family Araceae; genus Wolffia; species Wolffia australiana. The sequence continues at coordinate 8,181,506 of NC_135847.1, forward strand.
ATATATCTTTGTTATAACTGATCAGATTTGATACAAGTGTTTGGTTTAAATTGATATCATCTAACTACATTGGATCAGAATTGATATAAGTGTTTGATTTAAATTGATATCATCTCTACACTGGATCAGAATTGATATAAGTGTTTGATTTAAATTGATATCATCTAACTACATTGGATCAGAATTGATATAACTATTTGATTTGAATTGATATTTTCTAAATCACATTCGATCAGGATTTACACAGTGAAATTGTTTGATTTATTTTGAGATTTCTAAATCACATTCGATCAGACTCACTATAATTACTTTATTTGAATTGATATTTGTTAAATCACATTTAACTTGAGTTAACAATTGATCTTTAATATTGATTGATCTGATTGTCTACTTTGAATATTTCTGATATTAGTAAACATCAATTGATCTCATTGGACTATCTTATTACAATTGAGAAGAATTATTACCAGTTGATATAAGTTTAGATTTTGACTGCATTTGATCATATCCATTGATAGTTGACATCAATTGACATTTGATACACGATTTGTGACTTGAAAGTTGAAAAACAGAATTTAGGAGAAAAGTTGACTTAAGGTCAACAAAGATATTGTCATTATATTGCTTTTCAGGGAAGTGCACTAACAGGAGAAAGATCACATCCACTTGAACACGGGATGGTGGCCTGAGACGTGAGGACTTCGTCAGCACAGAGTGGACTGAGGAGAGGCTCAGAACGTTGCTAGAAGCTGAGAAGGCACTCGATTGAGGTCGAGGAAGACGTCGGCACCGAGCAAGTGTTTTTAGTGTGTGATTACTTGAGATCAGTGCGAGCGATTGTACATCGCGAACAGTTTTTCTCACTTTGCATTTGTCAAAGTGATTAGTGGAGTCAGGGCGACTCCTCGGGCGAGGCGCGCTGTAGTAAGGGCACATTAGTGCCCCGAAGCAGGGTAAAAATTTATTGTCCCTTGAGTGAAGTAAGAGAGAGTTAAAGAAGGAATCTATATAAATAAAAGAAGTAGAACTAATTCACCCCCTCTTAGTTCAACAGCAACAACTCATAGATAGTTGTCCCCGGTTTTCGTACAAAGAATGCATAACAGTAATAATCAAGGGTATTGATAACATGCAGTTTGTCTTATTTAAATCACAAATATTACTTAAATTTAAACATTTAACTGACTACGTTCGAAGGTTATCATGAAAAAAATATAGTTATGTTAATTATACCAGAGCCTGTCATAACAAAACTCAAAATTTTCTTGCTAATGATTGGCTTTTTAGTGATGATTGGAAGCTATGTTGTTTCAACCGTGTGATTTGCAACTTAAGATTTCAATTAATGACTTGGCATCACACATTAAGAGCGCACACAGTTAACAAAGATCGATAAACTAATTCAAAATAAATATGATTTAAATACATACACCATAATGCGTTTAATATAAATGCATGTGGGCTACAACCTGAACATGCATCCATTTCTAATTCAACATTTATACAATATCTAAAAATAATGTATGTGTGATGCTTAGATTGAAGTCTATGACTCCATCAAAGGACAAACTGAATTATGGTAAGACCACAATCTAATTATGATTTGTCTTGAAAGAAGTATTCGAAATATGAAAACATTTAAAATATTCAATTAAAATACACAATATTCTATTAAAACATCTAAAATACACCCCAATGATTGGATATAATTCATACATATCATATTTTGGTCGATCATATAGCTAAGTGTTGAGGCACTAAAAACATGTGCTGAATGATATTCAAGGGAAAGATATAAACTGATCTGTATGAATCTTGTAATAGTGTTATAGCAGACTTCAATCAGGTTTCTTCACACCGTTGTTGATAAGTAGTCTTGGATGGTTATGCATAGTCTATGAACAACACGCGATTGTTATGGAATTATAGAGTGTCTTAGCTCAAGTGCAGAAAAACGTTTTTGAGGAATATTTAATGGGTAACTATAGATCGGCCACTATGGTTACAAAAAAAGAGATAGCTGAAGGAGGAAGATATGACAAATTCCTTAGCCAAGATAAGGGTATATCTGAGAATAATTGTCTATATTCATTTTATTTATTAGTTATATTCTTCTTTTGAAATGGCAAAAACACATCGCTAGGTACGATCACCTAAGTGTTGTGCTCATTGACCAAGCATGCCATGCCTTTGAAGTCACCAAATATGGGTTTTAATAATGTAATATTTAGTGTTTGTAAGAATTTATGGGCGTGGAGCGAGTATAAATATGCCAATTACACACCTACAATACTCTCCCACGCCCTTGGAAAGGTAAAATGATAGAATAGTGGTACCGCTGCAAGTACGAGATCTGAAGCACGAGATCCTCAATCTTGTTCATTAGAGTTGGAAATGCACGGAGTAGGTGTTATCTTTGCATCATCGTCAGGTATCATCGTGGAGTCCCGCAAAAGGTACAATAGATAGGTGGGACGTTGTGCACTGCTACCTCTAGCGCTGCAAGTCGTCGATGAGACCTCAAGCACAATATCCTCAATCTTGTTCATTAGAGTTGGAAATGCATGGAGTAGGTGTTATCTTTGCATCATCGTCAGGTATCATCGTGGAGTCCCGCAAAAGGTACAATAGATAGGTGGGATGTTGTGCACTGCTACCTCTAGTGCTCCACACAACACACCATTTGCAGGGGCTAGTGGGTGCAAGTGTCTAATGTGTGCGGAGAGGTGGGACGCACAGTCTCTCAACGTGATGGCTTCTATGGGCCTCACGAGGAAGCGCCTGACATGAAATATAGAAGGAAGGGATGCGAGACCATACTGCATAGTTAGCACGTGCATTCCCTGTGCGGTTCCTCTCTCTTAGTTGCCTGCTCTAGTACTAATCGTATGGCCATTTAGGGTTTTGGCAGCTGACAAAATGCTAAGTCATTCTTGGACTGTCATGTGGACAAGGATTATACATCCACGGTACTCGATGAATATGAAGATTTATAAGAGCGTTATTTGACTTTGTTACTTCAAGAGCACGAGGTGTGACTTAGCTCCTGAAGGGCTATAAACTCAGTCAATCGATTGTGTTATCTCTATGAAATAAATAAATATTTTTGTTGCCCAATAAAGGTTAGAAGACCCTTAAAGGGCTTACCTATACTTCTACGTGGGCCTGGATGGTCAAATACGATTCGTCTATTGGACATGATCAGAGTAGTTAAAGTTATGGGGTCCTATATAAAAAATATGTGAAGCCCTTTAAGGTCAAGAACAAACTTTATTCAAGGCCCGATTCTTCCGGTACCATTTTTCCTTCTCCACTTCTCCTTGAATCTCCCCTACTCAACATGTCATCCAAATGACATAATCACAATTGTGGGCGGAGAACATGGATTATGACAATTGAATATGATATTAATGTGATATAATAGCCTGGATGGGTCTAGAGGCTGCACACTTGAACAGGTCATACTATTTTGCTTAAGGAATCAGAAAACTAATGATTCCATATAGATAAAGGTGATTTGATTAAGGATTTGAAAATGTTTCTTATGATTCTGTTGTTCTTGATCCATTATGGGAATCATAAATGTTTCATCTCAGTTACAGACTATAATCCTACAACTTGATGGGATGGCTCAATAAAAATATAGTTTGATTTAAACTGTATCCCTCACAATACAACTTTGTTAAATCTCAGGCATGTGTTATGTGCTGGGAATAGAAGGGAAGATAGTTAGAATTAGTTGTCTAATTGGTATATTATGGGGTTATAATTCAGAAAGGAATGGTACATGACTTTGATACCAATTAAACAACAACATTGTTTAGCTAACTAGAGAACTGGAACTTAACTAGATGAAGATGGCTTGAAAAAGGGAGAATAACGATCCAATCATGACAATTCGCTACATTTCAAAATGAGATCTTGATAAACCCAAATGAGTAATGCAACTATACTTTTAAAAGCCATTTTGGCATTATTCTTGTAATGTTACTTTCATGTTTACAAAAACTTTCATATCCTGCATTAAATGGAGTATTTGGTAAGATAGTACATTTTAATTTTATTTTTTCCTAAGTCATAAATGCAATTATTATCATAGTAAAATGTGTTCAAAATATTATTAAATTGAATGAGTTTAATGCTTCCTCTAGTGTGTCAGTGTATATTTTACAATAATGAAGTCACAGTTGAAGGAAGTAATGAAAGGATGGATTTAAATGAATATATGTTTTCTGCGAAGCCCCAAGCAGCTTAACCCCCCACAACAGTAGTGCTCAGGTGCTCGGTAAGTGCGCAAGCACAAGGTACTCAATCTTGTTGGCAAATGGTGAGCACTAGCATGTGCGTGAGCCAACAAACAACCACACATGGATCATGGACACAGAAGGCCAGCCCACAAAGCCTCATCTGCACCGGCCGAACACATTGATAGCACCGCATGCAGGGGAAATAATCCTTTAATTCATTTAGTCATTTTGGACTGTATTTATATAGCAATATTTTATTTATCATTTTATGATATGGGTCATATCTAACTTTTTCTTTCTTCTTCGGGCTTAGCCATGACACACAGAAACCAAAGAGATTGTTCACAACAGGCTTGAATATTAAGAGAATAACAAATAAAAGATGATTGGGCTTCAAGCAAACCCAGCGTGAAGTATGTTCGAGATCAGGTGATTTTAAGTTAGGCAATATAATCTTGGTAGTATGATCTTCCTAAAGTAGATCAGACAGTGAGATCTTCTTAGCGTGATCTTTTTTTCTTTCATTCTTTTTTAGGCTTCTAATTAATTGCGCTCATTGACAAGGATGCCAGGACCCCTAGATGGATGACTAATGCAGGCATATGCTAATGGGGCAAGCTGGCAAGGATGCTAGCCTGGATAGTGGGTGCACCATAAATAGTACTTTAAAAAACATGTCCTGAATTTTTATCTGCTTTATCTTTCTATTTAGATTTCCATATTTTTTTTCTCTCCATACTTGGAACTTCATTGCTTCACAATTTGATAACATAATAACAATGCCAGTAATTTATGCACTTGTACGTCCTTAGGCATCTGAAGATTAAATTCTCATAACATAAACAAGAGTATTTTGTCATTTAAAAATATTCCATAAAAATCACTTTATAAAAAGTTTTTCAAGTTTTATTAACAATACATGAATTATATATCTAGTAGCTTATCGAAGTGATGAACATTTTCATACCCTAGCAGTGAAGAATTTGAAATGAATTAAATTAGATTACAAGCATTGGGCTTCTAAACTTCAGGTGATTTTTAGAGCTATTTATTTGGACCACAGGGCTTCAAGTCAGATTCACATAGTATAGGCCATTTGCTGGATTCCTCAAACATTCTCTGCAACTTATTCTTAAAACAAAGGAACAAAATTCAAATGCAGCTACTTGAAAAATTAAAATTGAACCAACTAGAAATGCATAATCTGAACATAATTAAACTAGATAATAATCATTGGGCTTCTACAGTTCATGTGCTTTTTAGAGTCAGCTCTTTGTACAATAGGGCTCCAGTCACTTACATTTGGATAAGCCACCATCTGGACTCATAAAATATTCCATGTAACTTATTTTTTCAACAAGAGAAAGAACTTAGAAAAATGTACATGGGAAGTTCAAATTTAACTAATGATAAATATAAAAGAACAACACGAATAAAACTTATAAAAACAATAGAAGATCAATCCAAGTATTAAAGCTATATTCCCCTCTGGTTGACTTATTGTTGATGTGATTTACATGTTGCAAGCCAGCACAACAATGCTCTAGACGACCCTGGTTGTGGAACAAGGTTCAAGTTAGTCTTTTGAAGCCTTCATTGTTGGCTCCTTCTTGCCATATAGAGAAATCCTTTTTATTCGGATAAAATATAAGGATGAAAATTTAGGAGAGCCTTGGGAGCTCAAGATATAGGCATCTATAATTTCAGAACCTTGGTCAAACATTTCATTATTATAACAATCATATTTCTTTATTCTGTCTTTATTCTCATCACTTTTTCTATCTATAATACGTCTCTTATCTATATGAACATAACATTATCTGATCACATGATAAATATACGGATATTCAGATACATTATAGATTATTTAAGTACTATTAATTTATAATTTATTCATGTTATTCTTTAAATTACTAAAATATTTATTTATAAAGTTTAACTTGTTTTTTTTCACATCATGGTTATTTTTTACTAAACTTCTTGACATCTCTGAAGTCAATCAGTTTGATTACTGATGAGTATTTTATAGTTCCAATGGTGCAGACATTTGGAGGAATTAAAAAATACAATTCTTAGTGAATTGGAGAATTTTGGGGAGCCTAATGATTCTACAAAGGGGCTTGAATGGATCAAGTGGAGTTGTGGACCTTAAAAATAAAAATCTGGGGAAGATGGGCCACTCCCTGACCTGCCCATTGGGCTCTCAAAAGTTTTACAAGAGTGAAGCTGAAGATCATAAGGGAAACTCTCAACCCATGGAGAAAAAGAGGCAAAATGGAAACAAAATATAATATGTTTAAATACTCCTGTTCTCCCTCATTTCCCATCCTTCTGGACGTGATATAGCAAGTGGCGTGCCAGTAGGACAAGTCATTTTAGAGAATATAGATTGTTCAGCCTGCTTAATGTAAGTTTTTTGAAGTTTTCATTTAATCTGGTCTCTAGTTTACATTAAAAAAAAAGCCTGGTCATTGCACAATACAAGGATCCAGACTTGTGAGTAAGCATTGATGGTCACCAGACTTGCATTGAGGTTTTTGAAACCTAGATCTACATTTTCCCATCATTATCCACCCATTTCCATTTTAAAATAATCACTTTCGTACTCTAAATAATCAGTTTCCCCACTTTCTCAATTTAGGATCATCTCTTTCTCTTTCTGGACCTTCATCCATATCCCTAATTCATATCCTTCATTTGCACCTTCAAGTTCCATCTAAAACTCCGTCTATACGATCTCATCAATTACTCTGTCTATCTCTTCATTTTAGTCATGTTCTCTTTCCAAACCCATTTCTTTCTATCTGTAAAATCTCTGTCTGTCCTTCACTAGAACTTACATCATCTCTCCCATTCGTTCTTCTTGAAATACCAAAGAAAAATCATTTTTTCATCATTTTCAAGCTCTAATTTCCCAATGTCACCGTTAGTGTGCACGTGTGTTGCAAGACAGGATCGGAGCCCAGCGCAGCAAGCTGCCCACCAGATCGCACGCACGTCCAGCAGCACACGCAGCAAACAAAGAGGGGTACCCTTCTTGAGGACTTAACTGGTTTTTTACTAACTCTAGAAGAGGTGGACTGGTTCTCACCAGTTTCAACCGGGTCAAACCAGCTTATTAACAAAACGAAACAAAATTCAGTGTTCTAGCAAATTAAAAACATTCCGCTCCACCGTCGCCCTACCGCTGCCACCGCTGGCACTTGCTGGAGCAGGTATTTTTTGTTATTTTCTTCATTTAAAATCCATTTCTTAATTAGGAAAAGTAGGAAAACTTTTTATTCAATTATTTGAATTCCAAAAAAATCAGCAAGATACCAAAAAATAATATAATCAAAATTTTGAGTTTTTACATTAAGAAAAGTTTCTAAAAAATATTTAACTATCGTTTTTAATACATATAGTGGTTTTTGGTGTAAATTAAATTTATGAAAATACTAAAAATATTTCTTTTCCATCTTTGGTGTTAATTAAAATTAAGAAAGCTAGTGCAATATATTTATACTGTTTTTCTTTGTGTTCCTGTTTCAATTTAAAGCAAAAGAAATTCAAAAAATATTTGAAATAAAGAATAATCCCAGAAATTATATTCCTCGCTTTTAAGTTCATGCTCTGCATCCCAAACTCGAGAAGAAGTGTGAATTTATACTTCTGCCTCTCTGTGAGTCGCCACCTTACTTGCCCTATGTATTGAAGTGGAATTTTTGATAAATATTATCGGCTAGGTCTGAATTAAAACAACCACATCCAAACCTGAATTTAGATTTATCAACTAGCATTGTTGCTTGGGAGCGAAGGAAATTTTGAATTCTGAATTTTTTTGGGTTTATAATTTCTGTGCTTTCTATTTTCGACATGCTTGCCTGAAGTATGAAGTGCATGGATATAGTTGATAGTGGAATGGGAGAGGATAACTAGGTGATTCTATATTTTTCGCTTCAGCTTAGTTGCTTTACACAAGGTAGAAGATCTCATAACCTACGTTTAATATCCATAGAATCTGTGGGAGAGACTTAAAATTCCATAGAAACTTGTGCATAATTTTAGGAGACATTTGTAGAAGAGATTAAATGTGTGGGTAACATTACTAATGATGCACATAGAGTGGTGAGATGGAGGGCGTTTCATGAGCCAGCTGCGAGCAACATTTATCCTACAGTCCATGGGACCACAGATGTGAATGTGAATTTTAAAATAGACCCTCACCTTCATCAAATTTTGCCATCATTTTATGGAAAATTGAATAAAGATACATATGAGTATCTTTATGAATTTGTGTAGGAATGTGATTCTTATAACATTACTGGAGTGACTTCAAATGATTTGAAAATGAGAATGTTCCCTCATACTCATAAGGAGAAGGCAAAGAATTGGTTCAGAAGTGTAGGTAAAAATTTTCAGCATTGCAGTGCGATGGAGAGATTTTATTGGAAAAAAAGATTCAATTGGAAGTACTAATGCCTATAGAGAAGAAATTGGGTATTTTACCTTGGGATCTAATTCTTTCACTAAAGCATGGGAATGATTGAAAGTCCTTTCTAGAAATCACCCTCATCATGGTCTTCATGATTGACAATGATCAATTTTTTTTTATGATGGGTTGAATGACCATGAGAGAGGCAAAGTGTATAGTGCTAGTGGTGATACTTTTATAGATAAAACAAGTAATGAAGCTTCTAGTACTATTTAGAGATTGCCAGATAGTTGTGAACATCATCAGAGCTTAAGTCACAATGGAAGAACTTCAAGACCAGAGCATTGAGGGTTGATTGATGTTAGAGCAGTAAAACCTAATTTGTGGTAAGTTATGGTAGAGAAGAACTTGAGCAAAGTGGGTAAGGCTGTTGAGGAGCTTCCCATAACATGAAGGAGATGATGAGCTCCTCTCCAACCTTTACTTCCCCTTATACTGTCCCTAAACATCCTTCTCCTCTTTGTTCCATTCGTGAGAGTTTTGAATTCACACTAAATAACATTTATCTTACTCTTGAACAGGTGAATGCATAGAAAAGAACTAATGTCATGCAAGGAGCTTGGAATCAGAGGGGCAGTTATGAAAATCAAGGATTGAGCATAAAATGGAAGCGCAGCTTCCAACCATGTCCATATGATAAGCAAAATAACCAAAATTATCATAATTTGCTTCTAACCGTAGTCCTAAATTTATTTTAAATTATCAAGATTCATCTTCTAACTCCATGGTATACATGTTGAAGTAGATGGGGCTGACGCGAGAGGAATTCTGTGAAATCAAAGAAGAATATAGGCCAGAGTGGATTATTTGGAGAGGAATAATATTGGACAAGGAGGGCTAAATTCTTAAGGGAACTTTAGAGGTGACAATAATAAAGGCATAATGGATGACTTTGGCATAACAAGCCAAAATAGGTAGACTTCCAACCCAACCCAGTGTAAAACCTAGGTATATTACTTTTAGCTTTCATGATTTTGATGATTCAGAACATGCCCCGTGTAGTTAAAACTTTGAATATTGTGAATCCTATGATGAACATATGCATCTTAGTGAAATATTTGGAACTTGCAGATCCATTTTTGAAAAACCTTGTGAGGAACCTGATATAAAGGAGGAAGATAGAGCTGCAGATGATTGGAGAGAAGATCTTGCAGAATATCTAGAGAAAAAAAAACACACTAGAACCTAACCCAAAAGTCTATGTACCTTTATTCCTTTCCCCCGAGCTTTATAACCCTCCAAAGTTTCTCCGATTGATAGTCACTTAAATTTTTTAAGGAAGACACTATCACTATTCCTTTGGTATATGCAATTCAGAATACTCCTTCATACTCTAAGTTTTTGAAACATTTTTGTACTCCATCTAGGAAGCAAAAGAGGATTCAATTATCTAAGAGTATTAGTTCTATTCTATTCAACCAAATTCCTATGAAGAAAAAGGATCCAGGATCTCTATTGATTAAAGGTGAAATTGGGGGAGTGATACTTGGTAGATCACTTCTGGACACAGGGAAAGTCTGAATATTATGCCATAAGCTATTTTTAAAAAGTTTATATTTGTAGAATTAGAGCCAATCTTGATAGAATTGCAGCAAGCCAATGGATCAATTAGTCAACCATATGGGAAGCTAGAGGATGTGATTGTTAGAGTAGATAATTGCTGTTTTCCTGCTGATTCCAGTGTGGCAGAAATAATGGTTACAAAAAGTTTGAGCCATGCACCTATAATCCTTGGTAGATCTTTCTTAGCAACAGCGAAGTAACTACTCATTGGTGTAAGGGGACAGGTGAATTAAAAGCTGAACAGGATTATATAGAAATTCAGATTTATTGGCTTCTAAAATTCCCTGAAAATTCTGGCGAGGGTGCATGTTTTTGTGATCTTGTTGATGAAAACGTTTTTGAGCTAAAGGCATTCCCTTTGAATTGGATTACTCCTTATAAAGATGCAAAGAAAAAATATATGATCTAGATATTCATGTTTCACCAAGTAAGTGTACTTATTAATTAGAACTCAAAACTCTACTTAGCTCTCTCAAGTATGCATTTTTAGGACCTAATAGAGCTTACCCAGTTATTATTTCTTCTCATTTATGTCCCGATCAAGAATATGCACTGTTGAAAGTTTTATCTTTGCATAAATCAGCTATAGGATGGTCTACTAATGATATCCACGCTATTAGTAGATCGGTATATAAGCAAATATTTTATATTGAGGAGAATATCAAACTATTTAGAAAGGCCCAAAGGAACCTAAATCCTCATATGTTGGAAGTGGTTAAACATGAAATCATCAAATGGTTGAAAGCTGGTTTTATTTACGCAATTTCTGGCAGCCCATGGGTGAGCCCTGTTCATGTTGTGCCGAGTCAATATGGAATAACTGTGCAGGGGAATGAGCAGGGAGAAGAAATCCAAACTAGACTTCCCATAGGATGGAGAGTTTTCATGGATTACAGAAAATTGAATTTAGCTACCATGAACGACCACTATCCTCTTCCAATTATTGATCAGAATTAATATAAAATTTTAGGGCCAGAATAATTTTGTTCTCTTGACAGTTATTCAGGCTATAGTAAACTTGGGATACAGGAAAATGATCAGGAAAATACCACATTACTTGTACCGTATGAACTCTAGCTTTTAGGTGGATGTGTTTTTGTTTTGGGTAATACACTAGCCACCTTCAAAAGATGCATGAGTGTCATGTTCTCTGAATTAGTGGGAGATTTCTTATAGATGTTTATGGATGACTTCTCTGTTTTTTCTTTCTTCATTTGATATATGTCTGTCTAACTTAACTAGGGTGTTGTTAATATGCGTGAAGAACAACCTCGTCCTAACCTGGGAGAAGTCCAATTTCATGGAGCAAAAGGGATAGTGTTGGGCCATTGAGTTAGCAAACATGGGTGGAGGTATACAAGCCCAAAATAGAAGTGATCCATGGCCTTTGTCCTCCCACAAAACTCAAGAAACTCAGAGGTTTTCTTGGCCATCCAGGCTTCAATGGGAAATTCATAAAGGACTTTGCTAAAATCTCCAAACCCTTAACTAATTTTCTTTTCAAAGATGTTGATATTATTTTTTATTCTCAAGGTGACACTGTCTTCTTGCAGATCAAATAAGCTCTCATCGAAACTCAATTTTATAGGCTCCTAATTGGGATGAAACAATTGAACTAATGTGTGATGCTTCTTATTTTGTAGTTAGGGAAGGTTTGGTTCAAAGGGTTGAAAATAAGCGGGTGGCCATCTACTACGCTAGCTAGACACTAGGAGAAGCACAAGTCAACTACGCAACTATAGAAAATGAATTGTTAGCAATTGTATTTGCTTTAGGAAAAATTGGTTCTTATTTATTAGGTCAGAAAATAGTTTATTTTTTTATCATGCAGTTTTTGAACTTTTTGCTAAGCAAAAAGGAAGCTAAACCTACACTCATGAGATGGCTTTTATTGATGCAGGAATTTGATTTAAAAATTAAAGATATGCATGGGTGTGATAATCCCGTTGTAAATCAACTTTCTAGTTTAATGTGTACTTAGAATCACCCATTATTGATAATTTACCTGAGGAGCAGACCTTGGAAGTGCAAGCAACAAAGATACCATGCGATGCACATATTGTTAATTATTTGGTTTTAGATCAACTACCTGATAATTGAGATGTTAATGCTAGTAAGAGGTTCTATAATGAAATAAAGTATAATTTCTGGGAAGAAAGTGAATGATTTTATAAAGAGGTTGGACGTGTACTTATTAAGAGGTTGGCAATGAAGAACAATAGAATATTTATGAATCTTGGCATTCTTCTCCATATGGGAGACATTATTTTCCTAAGACTACAGCATCTAAGATCATGGAAGCTGGCTTCTATTGGCCTACCACACACATGGGTTATTGTTTTGAATTCCGTAAAGTTTGTTTAGCATGACAAGCTGTAGTGAATTTGCGCAAGCAAGATCACATGCCCTTGCAGCCAATTATAGAAGTTGAGGTATTTGATCTATGGGTAGTGGACTTCATGGGACAATTTCCAATTTATGAGGGACATGAATATATCCTAATGGGAGTTGATTATTTTTTCAAATGGGAGGATGCCATTCCCACTAGATCAAATTATCACAAAGTGGAGTTTAAATTTATTTTACAGAATATTATTAGCATGTTTACATGCCCAAGAACAATCATTTATGATAGTGGTAGTTACTTCAACAATTCCCACTTTAGGAATCAGTTGAAAATATATGGGGTCCATCATAACATGACAACCCCATAACACCCTCAAGCTAATGGGCAAGTAGAAGTTAATAATAGATAAATTAAAAAGATTTTGAAGAAAGTGTAAGGCCAGATGGAAAAGATTGGGCAAGTAGACTCTATCATGCTTTGTGTGCAAATAGGACTGCCTATAAAATGCGAGTAGGAATATCCCCCTATATAGTTGTTTATGTAAAACCTTGTCATCTTCTTGTTGAAATTGAACAAGACATATTGGGTATTCAGAAACTTCTCTCTTAACATGATGCAGGAAAGAATTGCCTTTCGCAACTACATGAACTTCAAGAATCTAGGAATGAAGCCTATAAGAATTCTCTCAGCTACAAGTCCATGATAAAGAACTTTCCTGAAAAGGTAACAAAGAAGATAAATTTGTATGAGAATCAAAGAGTTTGGCTTTCTAATCCCCGCTTGATGTTATTTCCAGGGAAGTTGATATCACGATGGGATGAACCTTATGTTATGAATGAAAATTTAGCTTCTGGTGCAGTCTTTATTACAAATTCAGAGACTTGGAATTCTTTTACAGTTAATGATCAACATTTGAAGCTCTAGTTTTAAGCAGATCAAATACAGCAACCTATGGTCACCGTCCTTGAAGATATCCAAGCTCTACACCCACTTCTTGATTCTTCCACCCTGTAGACATCTTCTGGTTTTGAACTTTTACAAGCTCTCTTTTGCTTAGCTTGATTTCCAGCTAAGACATTTTACTTTTGATTGTTTTCACTTCGACAATTAAGGCCATACTGGCCATTTGTGTTTATTTCTTGTTTTATTTTTTCTTTTTTAAGGTTTTTCATTAAGCAAGATGACAGCTGAAGCACCATCAACTAGTCCACGGACAGCCAACTCTCATGGGATGATCAGCACCTACTCCATTTGAAATTGCGTTGTCATTTCTTTTGCCTTGTTTTACTGTTACTTGTAGTGGGTCAATGCACATAGCAGTCGGGGTGTTAATTTAGATGTAAGGCTGAAAATGCAATAGGTCTCTATGCATGAATGTACCATTTTTCCACTTCTGAATGATTTGAATGATATTATTCTTGAATGCGTGCATCTCATATAATCAACCCCACCTTGAGAAGTTGTCCAAACCATGATCCCAAAGGCATGAGTGCATAAGTTAGGCTACTGTAGCAGATCAAAAGCATCTTTTGATGGTTTGGAACATGAATCTAGACACTCTTACTCAGCTCCTAAGTGGTTAGGATATCTAGTAGGGTGTGGAGCATGCATGAAAATCAAAGGTCGAAAGTACTATCCTTGTGGAAATGAGTGATGAGATTACTGATTGGACCCCACTCTTTGGTCAAGGATATGCATCATGAAGAACTTCATTTGGAAGGAGAGATAGTCATTTCTTTGAGTATTAAACACAGAATCACCTGCCCTTGAACCACCTAAAGCCATTTTGAGAACCATGTGTACTACCCTTATTTCATCGCCCACCACCCATCTTTCCCCACCTATGTATTTGGCGACTCAGATTTTACCCTTTTAGCTATTTTCCATGTTGCTTAGAAGATCCCAACTTCTCAATTTTTCTTCTCCTCCTAGACTTTGTGATATCATCTGCTTATGATATGTTTTCATTGCTCTGTTCCTCCTTGTTTCTTCTACATCCTCACGTCTTATTTTGTCCCAATAGCATGAGATGAATTGCTTTCCTTTCAATTGCCAGAAATTCATCCTATGTGATTGTGTTGTGTAACTTCCTCTCCTGTGTAGAGAATCAAATTAGCAAGGGAGAGGCAATTTAATGCTCCAAATGCTATACAATTGTTAAACATGCTCCTACACATCAAGAGCATCTAGCTAAACCAACATTTCATTTCTTATCTTGTAGAATATGATCTCATATGTATTGTTCTTGGTCGTTGACCCCTTCAAAAAAGAGAGAGAAAAAATCAAAATATTAAAAATGTGAAAAATAAATTATAAAATATGATTTTGAGGTTTTGTTTCCTTATTTCTTCATTCCCATTTCTTTTTTCTTATGATTTTTTTGACATTGTTATCATCCTTTGTTTATGTGGAAACATGCCTATCTCATCAACACGCTTGACGAGACTCCACATCCTTGTTTTTGTTCACCTTCTTCTTGTGTATTCTGGTCGTTCGTTCATCATTGGGTGTGGGCTAGTTTAAGTGACATCTACCCACCTATCATCCATCATTTTCCCTCCATCCAAACCTTTTCATGTTGATATCACTCAGCTTTTTTTCTCTTTCCTACCTATAGGTACCCTGGTCGGAATTTAACCTCACCACACATGTATTCCTTTGGTACACTCTTGATAGTCGATGCTAGAACTTGGATGAGAAGAATGACTGACTTCAATTTTCAGATGGAAGTGAGGTAGTATGCGGGTGAGACGAGGGCCACCTTTCTTGAGAGAGTGATAACTTTTCAGGCCGATAGTACCATAAATAGAGAGAAGTAATCTTCCCTCGTCATGACCACTAGCTCTTTCCATCACCACAAAGGACTTGATCATTAGTGCCGTAATATTTTATGTCCTATTTGTATCCAGATATGTGATTGATACTGATGACACTTTGTACTTTAGTCTCTTTGTTTAAAGGGATAGATGAACTGATGGCGAGGATGCCAACACTTCAGCATCGAACGCGTCACCACGGTCAATCAGAGTCAACAAGCCCGCTATGGACCACGGTCAACCGGAGTCAACCGAAGTCAACACGCCGCAACCGTCGACAAGTACGTCTACAACCACGCACGTCCCTACGGGCGTCATGACATGACGCCAGAGGCACATCCACAACTGCCCTTTGGCGTGACACGACGCACGTCTTTATTTCTCGTCTTTATTTTCTCGTCTTTATTTTCTCGTCATTTTTTCTTTCCTATATATAGGCCATTGTTTTCAAGAAACATTAGGCAGTCATTAATTCAAGAATTGAGTTTTGTTAACTCTTCTTGGAGTACTACCCAGCCTCCCCTATCCTTCTTAACCCTAGCCATCATTGCCGCCGCCACTACTACTGCCGCCGCTGCTGCCTCCCACCTCCCCTCCATTCTCTCTCTCTCTCTCTCTCTCTCTCTCTCTCTCTCTCTCTTCGTTCACCCAGCCTTAGCCGCCCAAACAGCCCCGCCAAGGCCGCTCAGGCAGCCCCGCCAAGGCCGCCTAGACAACCCCGCCGAGGCCGCCCAAGCAGCCCCGCCAAGGCCACCAAAGCAGCCCCGACCAAGCCGCCCCACCAGAGCCGCCCAGGCAGCCCCGCCAGAGCCGCCCAGGCGGCCCTGCCAGAGCCGCCCCATTAGGGCACCAGGCAGCCCCGCCAGGGCCGCCCTAGACAGCCCCGCCAAGGCTGCCCAAGGCAGCCCCGCCAAGGCCACCCAGGCAGCCCTCACCAGAGCCGGCCAAGAGTGCCCAAGCCGGGCAAACCGGGCCGCCCGAGACCGCGTTCAGGCTGCCCCTGTCCGAACGTCATCGGCGGTTCAAGCCGCGCGCGCTGCGCGCGCTCGGATGCACTCCGCCGCACTCCGCGCACGCCCCGGCGCTCTGCGCGCTCAGCGCCCGCACGCGCTGCTCCGCGCGCTCCGTGCGCTCACGCTTGACTCTACGCCCAGTGCCCTCGTGCGGGTGTTTGCCCACGCTTGATTTTGCGCCCACTGCACTCAACCAGGGTCGTTCAATGCCCGGAACGTCCAGCCTCGTCGTCATCCACTGGGCCGCTCAACGCCCGGATTCGTCCAGTCGCATCACGATCAGAATTTCCCGCTCCCTCTTCATGCACTACAGTGCAGAGGTACACCTGAATCCTTTGGTGTCGAAGTGTTCTCCGTCCAGTGTTTTCTCGGGAAGTTTCCACCACCGTCAGAATCTGAATTGGTTTTGAGTTTCTGCTTCTTCTACCTCCCTCTCGAGTGTTTCCTCGTGACGCGAATCCGACGTATTGATTTCGGTGCTTAGGCATCATCGCGGTGGGGGAAGACAGTACTCCCACCCTCGATAAGGGTTGGAGCTGCACCACCAGATTTTTCATCAGTTTTAAAGTCCGTATCCGACCGTGGGGATTTCTGTGGATTGTTTTATCCCTCCTTATAAACCCAATTCCCTTCGTCAACCTGTCCGTCGTCCTTTCCCCTTTGTCATCCCTCACACATCCATCCCACCCTTACCCATATACCCAGTCGTTCTGCCCTTCATCGTCTACCCCGTAGTCATCCTACGTCATGAACTTCTCAAACAAACTCTAAGGCACATTGCTGGCATTAGAAATTAATCAAGTGGGGGAGTGTTGATACATGATAAATGCATGTATATTTCCATACATTTACATGTTTTTGATATTATTAATTTAGAATTTATCACATTATCACTTGATTTAACAAAATATTTATGCACAAGCTTTAAATTCTAATTTTTTCACATTAAGGCTGTTTTTGACTAAACTTATTGACTCCTTTGAAGTCAAGATATTGTAGTACTACTGAGTATTCTACAGTTTCTCACGTACAAAAAATTTCAGCCATAAGAAGATGGTAACTCTTAAATTGTTAGAGAAGTTTTGGGAGGTTAGTGATTCTACAAAGGGGCTTGAAAGGATCAAGTGGAGTCGTGGAGCTTCAAAAGAAAAATCTGAGGAATATGGGCCACTATCTAACTTGTGTGTTGGGCTCTCAAAAGCCTTATAAAGAAATATGCCTTGCAAGGGAAGCTCTCAACCAATGGAGGAAAAATAACCAAAATGCCAAGAAACAAATAATAGGAAAACCCCAAATAGGTGTTTTAGCTATCATCCTAACGTATTAATACACTTTACATCCTTCATTTTCCTTCATTCTGGACGTCTCTAGCAAATGCCTGGCCAATAGGACAAGGTGTTTTTAGGAATCCAGCTTGTCCAACTAGCCTACTATGTTTACTGAAGTTTTCTCTTAATCCCCTCTTGTTTACATTGAAAAATGCCTCATCCTAGTAAAATATAAGGGTCTAGACATGATAGGAAACATTAAGGGCTTAGTAAACTTGAATTGAGGTTTAAGCAACCTAGATTTACATTTTCCCCATCATTATATATCCATTTTTCCTCAATACCCATCATTCTCTCACCCTAAACACTCATTTTCCTTCTATCTACATAATATGTTGTTTCTCTCGCTAGTCCTTCATCCATGTCCCTAGTTGCACCCCTTAAAGAAATCATATAACTCTTCTTCATTTGCACCTTCAAATTATATGTCAAGTTCTTTCTATAGTCTCTCTTCATTTTCTCTCTCCATCTTGTCTTTTCAAGCTTTTATCTCTCTAGAATTGGTTGTTTCTCACTGAACCTTCATCCATATCCCTAGTTCATTCCCTGATAATTTCATAAAAATTATGATCACTAACACCTTCAAATTCCATCTCAAACTCTCTTTACCTGCTTTTTCATTTCCTCCATCTTTCTCATTTCCATATTTTCTCTTTAAATCTATTTCTTCTGTCTCAAAAATCCATTCCTATCTCTCCCTATACCATCCATCATTTCCATTTGAAGTCCGAAAAATAATCGCATGAAAAAAAATCAGTTTTATTCTTTTTAAAAAATCATTTTCTGTCGTACCGTCGTCGCCGTGCGCTTACTTGGGTGTTGTGTCGCTCTTATGCAGCAGAGACATCCCTCTGCTCGCCAGTCTGCACGCGGGCATCACGTGTGGCTGCAGGGCACATGGGAGCCCTTTACATGACCTAGATAAATCGCCCAAGTTCTGACCATATTGGCCGAAGCTTAATAGCCCATTTGGCCAAGACCTAACTTACCCAAATTAGGCTGAACCTTCGTAAGCTGACTCACTGAAGCCCGCCCTATACATGCCAGACCTCGCTCGCCGGCCCACCGGTTCCACTGCCGCCACCCTCAGTGCCACTAACGCTGCTGACCTAACATCCCCACCACTACTACTACTGCCACTACCATCGGTGATGACGTTGCTGCCATCAATCACCAGAGCAGGTACATCTCTATTTGAGCATAAACAAATTATAATAAAATCAGGAAGACCTGAAACGGTTAGTAGAAACCTTTTTCGCATTAAAAAGAATTCCAAATTAGAAAAAATCGCTAAAATTCACATAATCAGTTTTTAGTGGTTTTTACAACAAAACAAAAAATATTTCTTGTTGTTTTGGTGTAAATTAAAATTCAGAAAATTTTAAAAACTATTTATTTTCAATTCTGGCTATTAATTAAAATTCGGATAATTAGTGTAAAATATATTTAGAGCTTTTCGTTGTATTTATGAATGAAATTAAATCCTATGAATTTTAATATAAATTAACTTAAAATTCTTTAAAAAATCCTAGAAATTGTATTTTTTACTTTTAAACTTGTTTTCTTCATTGCAAGCTTGAGAAAAAAAATCTGAAATATATTTTTTGCCTTTTGTGGATCGAGCCCTTACTTACCCTGTACGAAATTATAGAGTTTTTAATTGGAAATTTTCAAAAATATGGCTGATTAAGTCTGAATAAAACAACGAAATAAAACACTTAAATTTAGAGTTATGAATACTCAAAATTTACATTTTTGTCTATTCCATGTTTAGACTGAAAGTATCACAACTTACATCTCAAAAAACAGTACAATGTTAACAATAATCTAAGAGTTTATTTCTAAAATTTTGTGAAAAAAACTGAATGCATACAAATACAAAAAATACTTGTGTAATTTCCATCATTTATAAGTTTTATAAACAACATTTAATATTTTTTTTCACTGCCTCCATGTAAAGTACTGCCTTTCTCATCATTTAATATTCCTATTTTGAAACATAAAATTTTGAGATTACTATTGTCCAAGTCTAAAATTTAAAATTATATTTAATTCACATTTAATATTTGCATGTTTATGCGTAGAAGTATACAACTGCCTTTATTGTCCACTCTTTTAAAGGACTTTACATCACAATATCCCTCTACATCATTCTGGTATATTCTACTCATTTTCTATTTTTTCCAGCTACCTCTCTGAGTCATTTTCATCTAACCACGTCTTTTACCTAGCTTGGTAGTTTCTTTTATGCATCTTCCATTTCCTTGTTTAGTTACCATTAGTTATATATGAGCAGTATCACTAATATTTTCATTAAAATACACACCTGCATATTTGTGGGTACATAGAATGAGAAGCAAGGTCATTTCCTAATTTCCAGGAGAGTAGAAGTTAGGAAAAAGCCGAAGCACTAAGTGAGCAGTGATCTTGCTTGGGCGAGATGTGAGCCAACCAATTTAATGAGTGAAAGGAGGAGGTCCCAGGCTCATAGGTTCATACCCAGAAAAAAATATGTTATAGGCTCTACGAATCATATTGTTTTATTAACTAATGGGTCGATAACATGTTCATGCAACAGAAAGTGTCCGAATTATTATGGGTAGTATTCATACTAATCAAGTCATTTATGTTTTCTAATGCTTTATAACCATGTCTTCATTTTCAGCAAGTTAAATGTAAGGCCTTAGCGATCCTAATGGGCATTGTTAATGGACTAGAAATTTATAAGTTGTGATTGTTAAATAAACAGAAATAGCATACTTATTTACCTAGTAATATTTGTGACTTTATATGTTTATTGTCATTTGAGTGATGAGATATACTTGTTATTGGGACTTAAATAATTTACATGTTTAGAAATCGGTTTCTAAAACTTCATTTGTTGCTACTATCAAAATAAAAATATATTCTTAATCGATAAAATAATAGGGTAGTTAATCTTTACTTGAGAAGGCCCAATTTTGCGAGACCTTGCTTCAATAACCCAAAGGATATCTAGACATCCTAAATCTGCTTAGCTTTATTTTATTTCTATTACCCATATCCAATGGTGTTTTTTAACAATGTATGTTCATTTGAGACTTATAACAAGATCAAGATAATGGGTCTAATCTAGTCACAGCTCTAATTTGGACAGGAAATGAAGTCTAGTCCCATCTTCACTTCCATTTTTATTTTAGTGTTTGACGTATGGGAATGTGGAATTTTGGTTGTATGGTATTAGATACTTTTCCAGGGCATGCTTTGCTTGTAATACGGGAATCAGTGACAGCTGACTGTTTTTGATCCAATCTTGAGTGTGCCACCTGCCCAATTGGACACATCTAGTTGATGGATCTTCTAGTTACTACTGATTGCTAAGGAAAATAGTAATCCAATGGTGGTATGTTTGAATACAAGACACATTGTTTCAGTAAAATAAATTCTCTCCTCTTGGTTATTCCAAAGCTATAGATCCTTACATGGGTTATGCCACCTGCCTGTACAAACCCAACATGGGCAGCATGGTGCTGACACAACTTATGTACCGTTGTATAGCTATGGCCTTGATTTTACAATAGGGCGCACTTGATTTTACAGAAACATCTAGTCCTGTATTCAAACACATCAACATTAGATTATTATCTTCCTTAGCGATCAGCAATACCTATAAGAGGATGGAAATATATGTGGCCCGCAAGCCAATCACACATTCCAGCTCTCGTTCCATGTTCATTAATAGAACATATTCATTATAGTGCATGTGTGATGCTTATAATGAAGTCCATAAATACATGATCAGACTAAGTGAATTGAGATGAGATTGTAATACGGAGATCACTAGTCTTTATGCATGTGTTCTAAACATTCATATCAGAGAAAATGCGAAAAGGACATTGAAGTACTGGGATAGAAAAATACTATCTAGCCTCACTCGTATGATGAGTATGGCTGGTCTCGTAGCCATTAGTGTGGAGACACTAAGGATAGATAGTCGGTGTTCTTTAGTGGAAAGAATTCATTGAATTGATCTGTATGAATCCTTGATTGGTATTGTACCAAACTATCAATCAGATTGATTGGGGTCATGGTTGTGTAAGTGGTCCTTAGACTTGAGAACCTAAAGATGTATTATTGATGGACAGCTGTACTATGAGTATGACCTACGCGTCCCTAGTCATGTGATTCTAATTAGTCTTAGTCTGGGTGCATCAAGAAGTTCACGAAGACAATTGTGTGGCCAATATAAAATCATCCACCCTCTGTATATGAGGTGACAGCTCAAGGAAGACATGCGATGAAGTCTTTGGCTTAGGTAGTGAAATATCAGAGAAGAGTTCTCCAATGATTTCTGAATGCATCAAGACTACCTTGGATAATCGATTAGGATTTGAGAGTTGACCATACCCTAAGTTGTCCAAGGAGAGTCAAGTGGATGAGAGATTATACGCACATGGTAACCGATGATGAACAAGTTCCATGCATGAGCCAATATACACTCCTTTGTATCGTCTAGAGCATGAGGTGTACCTTGGCACCCCACGTGGTGAGACTCAATCTATCGATTGGGTTAAAGCAATCCAAAGTTAGTTAATCTATATGATGATATAGTTAATTAATTTGGACGGCCAATACAGGCTATTGGGCCATTGAAGTCCTTAAATAGACTAATACATAGGCTAGGGGATCACACACAAATGGTCCTTTGGACGTCAGAACATATACTAAAGTTTTGGGGGTTTTTTATGAAGAAATCTCACTTTGTATAAATAGAGGAAGGTCGTGAACAAAATTCACACAAGCTAGATTGTTCAGGGGCCTTCCCCTTCTCATCCCTTCTCCCCACAACCCCTCTCCACTCTCTATGCAATTGCAACGATGTAAAAATCATGACACATAATGAGCATGGCTCGTCAATGAGAATGAGGAGATTCAACGTGCTGAGGATTGCGTGGATATGTCTAGAGGTTGTACACTTTACCAGCTCAACTACTCTCACTCTGGGATCCAAAAATCACATATGCAATCTGTAGAAAGGTACTTCGTTTCATGGTTTTATCGATGTCGTACGATTTCGCTTAAGTTTTACACTATGTATTGTTTTGATTTCTTCATCCATATCTAGGTCTCTAGAACCCAATAGAAGATCTATCAACTAGATCTGTCCAGCACTTTCTTGCACTGGGACTTTGCATGAACTGTGTATTTCGAACAACCTCCGAGCTTTAATTTTTATTTTAATCCTGATAATGTGTGTGCCATTCAGAAATCAGTTTATAGTCCAAAATATTATCCTCTATCACAGTTTCGTATACTGTCCTCTTGTCTAACCAATTATTATTCCATCTGATCACAAACTGATATTTTTTGTTTTTTAAATACCACAATACCAACCTAATCTTGATCTTGATTTAGGTAGATCTGATATTAGTATTTTTCCTCGCAACATAGTGATATTCATGACATGAAAAGACAGCTAAATAACCAGTTTGCTATATTTGATGTTGATCCAGAAAAGTTCTTTTTTGGGCATGAAATTAGTTCATTATCCTGATGGATATATTCGGTCTCAAGGTAACTCCTGCCATTATGTCAAAATTCTCACATGGAACATAGCAAACCATTATCAACTCTGATGTCTTTGTCCCCGTCTTCCATTGATCACACTCTTATAGTTGCTAATACTTGTTATAGACAAATTGTTTTTTCTCTTCAATATCTCAGTCTCAAAAGGTCAGATAAAGCATTTACAATAAATTGAGCATGCTAGAAAATGTATTCATTTAATGCTGATGATTGGATAGCTTTGAAACATTTACTTTGATACCTTAAAGGCACCCTTCTTCATGGTTTACACATATATAAAAACTCTGGCTTAACCATCAATGCTTTTACTGACACATATTTGGCAGGTGATGAGAGATACCAAAGAGCCTGGTTTCTTGGAGCTCCAAAATGCAATGAACCATGTCTTGGTCAAGTGTCCAATTATAATACAAAGCATTGGCTAATGCATCCAGTGAAGTCCAATGAATGCAATAACTACTAAGTGACCTTCAGATGTCAACAAACAGATCTTCAATTCTAGGTGTGATAACGCCGGTGCTACTTATTTGGCTCCAAATCTAATATTTCATGCTTGGGTGAAACATTTTGAGATCGGTTACCATTTTGTCCAATAACAACTTACTGCCGAGACATTACAAATTCAGTTCATCAACACTGAAGACCAAGTAGCTGACGTCCTTAACAACCCACTATTTAAATCTCATTTTATTTGTTTCAAGAGCAAGCTCCCTGTTATTGCCATTGTTGATGATCTTGCAGGGCATGTTGAAGAGTTTCACTCAACATGTCAGCCAGAATCTCACCAGTTGGATTTAACAGAAGCTTAGAGTAATAGTAATTGTGAACATATTCTATACTAGTTAAAGAGGTGTATGTGTTAGGATTAAATATATTAAAACATAGAAGGTAGGAGTTAACATAGAAAAGGCACATAAACAATCGAGAAACCTCTAGATAATCCTGTTATGCTGATTATAACGGAAATATAAGATATAGGAAACTTTCCAAATCTAGTATCACTACAGTACTATTAATACTAACCCATGTAATGACCTATAGCTGTGGAATAACAACGATCATTATCATTCTCTGGTCTCTCACTCTCTTCTTCTTTTTTATTATTCTATTCCTATTTGATCTTATTTGTGCAATCTTGAATTCTCAATATAAACCATTTTAGGACCTAGTACAATGGTTGATTGAATTTCAGCATTGTCGTTCATAAATACTCAGCTCAATGGTATGTCCTACTCTTGATGAGGCTATTTGGAATATTATTATTGAAGAAACAAGTTTTGAGTTGGCATATATTTCTCCTCAATAGCCTGTCTCATAATCTGCTCCCACTGCTCAACCTCTGAATCCTCCCAATATTATGTCCGCGCCGTCGCTGCTCGCGCCGCCGCCGTAGCCCATGCTTTGCGCATCTCCCATGCTGACTCCATTCCTGCACCACGACCTCTAAGCTGTGCTACGCCACCAGTCGGGCGATGTCGTGTCGCCTCCGCCACAGCTCCACCAACCCTGCCCACCGGTATCTCCATATCCATAGGCGTACGACTCCGGGACGACGTTGCCAAGAGGTACCTCACTCCTCTAGCCGGCCCGTTAATTATCTTTTGTCGTATGCCTTTAAAATTGCACTCCACCACGCTTGGGATAGATAAGGTGTGAGTATAAATGGACACAAGAACATCCAATAAGCGTCTTCCCTAGGTGCAGGCTGAGCCCATCCGCTACGCGAGAGCACAAACAGATTTAATCCCTTTGGCACCGTAGACTCCTTCGTCGCTTCGACGAGGGTCAGGAGGTCACCGCTACTGTCATCGGTCGCCTGTCCCAAAGCACGCAGCCCGAAAAACCCCATGAGTTGGGGCCTACACGTACCATCATCTAGGTTATCATCGCATCACGTAGTCACATCAAAGTAGGTCCATAATGACGAATGAAATATTCGACGACGTCTTTGTATCATCTCCCTCGGTATCAAAGCTTCATCTCGGATAACCCCCCAAACCCCATCAGGAAGACGTCTGCGATGTCATCCTGCACTATCTCGATACCCGAGCAGTGTCCTCGGTTACCCATCAGGATGACGACACTGTCGTCGGCCTACATCAATAAGACAATGGCAGTCACGAAGAAGGGTGAGGAGGAAATAACGGTAACCCTTACTTCAAATAAGAAAATAACATCAACATATATATGGAGGAACAAGAAGAAGAATACAGTGGAGAATGTAGACATGACATTCAAAAAGATCCGAGGACACGATGGAAGACCCAAGAGGTCATATCCCATTCATGAAAGTGAGTGAATAGAGAACAAAAAGATATGTTTCTTATCCATGCGAGACTATGGATCCATATCCGCAAACACATGTTCCGAGAAAGGTGATGCCATATGGATATGACTATGGTCATATGTTGAGACAGCATTATGCACATGGTTATTATTGTAGATATGTTTCTCCTAGGAATTATCATAGCATGTATCATCATCTCCCTACATCTATTCAGTCATATACTTTCTCTCGTATACATTCCATACCTAGGAAATATGGTATGGAACTCAATTTTCACCATGTTTATACCACTACACCTATCCCACTTGCTAGGATGACATGGTTAGGAAATTGACCTAGATTTATTTCAGGTCAGTCACGATCAAAGAGGAGTTGGTACTTAGATAGCAGTTGCCCTAGACACATGACTAGTGACTCGTCATGGCTGACATGCATGAGAAACACAAAAGGAGGGAAGGTAACTTTTGGGGATGATAAATGTGGACAAATTCTAGGAATGGGAGACGAGTTTGAATCAAGAGGTTTTGGTCCGGAATGTCTTGTATGTGGAAGGGCTTCATCAAATTTTAATTAGCATTAGCCAATTGTGTGATAGCAACAGATGACTTGAATTCACAAAGGAAACATGTAATGTCCTTAATTCAACTATTGGAGAACTATTGGTTACTGGAAAGTGATACAAAAATCCTATCTTATAGACATAGATGCAATCAGTATGGAAAGCATATGCCTTATGGCGATAGGCAACGAGAGCCGTTCCGACCTATGGCATAGGCGTCTAGGTCATATAGAACATCATCAGCAACGGAAGCTGATTAGTCAAAGGTTAGTTAGAGGCCTACCAAATTTTAAGTCATTGAGAAAGTGTGCTCATCATGTCTTAAGAGCAAACAATTCAAACAAAGTTTTCCTTCAAAGTTGTATGTGTCAACTAAGAGACCACTTGAGTTGCTACACATGGACCTATTTGGGTCAAACCAGACTTCAAGCCTGAATGGAAAGGCATACTGCCCAGTCACAGTGGATACTATTCAAGATCTACATGAATGTATTTTCTACCGCATAAGAATGAAGCATTTAAAGTTTACCAGAATTTTTAAAGAGAATCCAAAATGATTTTGATTTTAAGATTAAGATGATTAGAAATAACTGTGGGAGAGAATTTGACCATATGATATTTACTGAATGTTGTGATGAGAATGAGATCACACAATAACTTTCAGGCTTGAGAACTCCCCAATAGAATGGGATGGTTGAGATGAAGAATCAATCTTTGATTGAAATGTCTTAGACTACGTTAAAAGAATATACGGTAAATGAGTCCATATTGGCAGAAGCTGTGAGAGCGGTATGTGACATTCAGAACAGGGCGATCCTTAGACCTCATACGGAGAAGACCCTATATGAGTTACTTAAAGGTAAGAAACCTATACTTTAATACTTTCAAACATTCAGATGTAAATGCTACATATTGAATATCGTAGAAATGACCTAGGAAAATTTGGTCCATCTATTCATGAGGGGATTTTAGTTGGATATACAGAGACACCAAGAGCCTATCAAGTGTATAACATGACTTCAAGAAAAGTTGAAGAATCTATTTATGTTAAATGTATGGAATTTAAAGAGGCCGAAGAAGATTGCGCGATTGATGGTCTAGAAGATAATGAGAAGAATGAGGAGGAGATGAAGATAAATGAACCGATTAGTGAGAGAGAAAGAATTACAGATTTTATAGAACCTGATGATAAGGAGGAGGAAGTAGATCAAAAGATGATTGAAATTAGAGAGTAACAAAGAAAAATTAGACTAGCTAAGGACCACCCATGAGAGAACATTCTTCACAGTCCTATAGATCAAATTAGGACTCGATCCACCTTTAGAGAAAAATGTAGATGTAGCCTTTGCATCCCAAATTGATTTAGAGAAAGTAGATGAGGCTCTAAGCGATCCAGATTGGGTAAATGCTATGCATGAGTTAGCCCAATTCAAAAGGAATAAGGTCTAGGAGCTAGTACCAAGACTTAGGGGTAAGAATGTCATAGGCACTAAGTGGGTGTTTAATAATAAGTTATGTCAAAATGGAGAAATCAGTAGAAATAAGGTGAGGCTTGTTGCTCAAGGGTATGTCCAAATCGAAGGAGTCAATAATTATGAGACATACACACTAGTGACAAGACTTGACGCCATTAGGATATTATTGGCCTTCACATGTGCCAATAGTTTTAAACTACTCCAGATGGATGTAAAGAGTGCTTTTCTTAATGGAGAGATTAAGGAAGAAGTGTATGTGAAAAACCCATCAGGTTTTGAAGATCTAGAGAAACCTAACTAGGTCCTAAAACTACATGAAGCCATCTATGGTCTTAAGCAAGCACCTAGACTTTGGTGTGAGAAGTTGAGTACATACTGAGCTTTTCATGGCTACAAGAGAGGTAGTGTAGATACCACTCCCTTTCATAAGAGAGAGGGAAAAGACTCGATATTAGTCCAAATCTTCCTCGGTGATATTA
This sequence comes from Wolffia australiana, assembly GCF_029677425.1. NCBI lineage: Eukaryota > Viridiplantae > Streptophyta > Magnoliopsida > Alismatales > Araceae > Wolffia > Wolffia australiana. Next base: position 8,209,659 of record NC_135847.1, read on the forward strand.
TATTTGGATCTAAAAATCCAAACTTATGCAAAGCATTTTCACAGCTCATGCAAAATGAATTTGAGATGAGTCTAACGGGGGAACTAACCTACTTCCTCGAACTTCAAATTCTATAGAATCAATGTGGCAACTTTATATGTCAAGAGAAGTACACAAAATCACATTTTGAAAAGTTCAAAGTCGAGGATTGGCAAGCCAAAGGTACTCCCATGAGTCCAAGCACTAAGCAGGACATAGACATTATTGGTTAATGTATTGACGAACCGATGTATCGAAGAATGATTGGATCCCTACTATACTTCACAGCTAGCCGACCAGACATACTCTTTAGTGTAGGTCTTTGTGCTAGGTTTCAAAGTGATCCCAAAGAATCCCATCTAAAGGCAGTGAAGATAATACTACGGTATCTCAAAGGGATGGCTGATTTAGGGATTTGCTACCCTAAGAATCAAGATTTGACATTGGTCAACTTCTGTGATTCAGACTTTGGAGGGTGCAAAGTTGATCGAAATACACAAGCGGCACTTGTGCATCTCTTGGGGGATGCCCATATCATGGACATCTATAAATCAAAATTCAATTACTTTATCCACAGCTGATGCTGAATATATAACACGTGGAATATGTTGCGTTAAAACTCTATGGGCTAAACAGCCTCTAGAAGACTGTAGATGATAACATGGAAAAAGAGCTAATAAAAGGATAATTTCACCGTATTTGTAGGTTTTAAACGTTGGAAAACACTAAATTCTAGTGCATGTTATTATGCTTATATTTTAAAACAACGTTTTTCTTGATTTGCAAGAGAAACAATACTTTTGACAAATAATGAGGTTAATTAAAAGATTTTAAACGTCTTAAAATTGAATATTATAATAAATTGAATGCTTTTAATTAACCTATTTCTCTAAATAAAAATAAAGTAACAAAAAACTTATTTTATGAGTCAATAATTTTTTTTTCAACGTATTAATGAAGGGCTTTTACGATATATTCCAAGTTACTTTTAAATATATATATTTTTAATGAAACGAGCCCTTGTTGGAGTAGTTTAATAGCTAGCGGCATTGTTGAGTGGCATAGAGCACAAGCAAATGGCGCATGCCAATCAGAGGTCACAATTGCGCCTTCGGTGTGTGACACGCACGTACACAACTCCGTGCGTGTCGGGCCCTACACGAAGCCAGGCGAAGCACCAAATAAGCCTATTGCAATGCTCTGTATCTCCTGCATACAAAGCAAAAATGATAAGAGTTAGTAACGGAATCAGAAGAACAAGTTTGTCTGATTCCATGGCAATAAAATGAAGAAAAAGCAAAATTAAGCTGCATCTTGACTTTTAAGCTCGAGGAAAGATAGCCTACCTTCCTGGATGACTCAAGAACAGCCCTGGGAGCATTTTGGAGCTCAATTTTGAGATAAACTTGACGATACGACACCGCAATTATTCCCAAAATTCAAGCCTAAAATTATGGAAATTCGATTGTTCGTGCCCGGATTCTTCTCAATATAGCTCTTAAATCATTATGGGTATATCTAGGCTCAGCCCAAATTTTATTTGCACTTGATTCTTACGTTTAATTTTAGCAATTTCTTTGTTCAATTTACGTGAGAATTTGTTTGATGAATTTCTGATTTTCATTTTGTTCATTCTCAAATTTCTCTTATTTACGAATTGTTTAAGCTTTAGTAGTCCAAGTTAAATAACCTTGAATTGAAATTGACTTATAGTCAACTCATTTTTTTTCTTAATTACCTCAATTGGCCAACCGTGTTCACAATCTGCAAATATACGATAGCTCTTAGTTTCAAACAAAAAAATGAAGAAGTCTGAGTTGTTTAGGTATTGATTAGCGTTTTTTTTGGAAATTGAATCAAATCAAATTTTACGTCCACCGTCTCAGCTCTCAATCACCCCGATTAGCAAATCATAGCAAAGATTTGCAAATTAGGGCATGTTTGCAATTTCAAAATAACTGGGACAAAAAATGCAAATTGTAATAAACATTACCTTCTGATCTCTGATCTGTGAGGAATTTGGACTAGATTTTGCAAAACAATTTCAATAAACTAATTGGAACCTAAAAACAATTCCTCCACCATTCCCAATTCACTAGTTAACCTGAGAACTTGGTTCAATTGAATTAAATTTTGGATAAAATAATTGAGGCAAGAGTCGGTCAAACTTTGATCTAATATTTAGTTATTCACACTATTAAGTGAAAAGTAATGCTAATATTCTGAAACCTAAGATCAAATTGACATATAGTCAGTCTAGTTAGGGGATTATTTAGCGATTCCTGACAAGAATTTTTAACTAATCACAAATCTGACTATCAGTGGTAATAAAAAGTGTAGAGATTAAATCTCTGATTAATTAAGAAAATATGAACTGAAAAAGGGTATAATATTAAATATATTTTACTAGTATTGTTTTCTCTCGATGAAAAGGACATCATAGTAATTCAAATACGAGTTCTAGCCCCAACGCAGATAAAAAGTGAAGTTTACCCTAGGGTTCGACTTTAAGCACTAAGGGATAAATAAATTTTATTGAATAAGTTCAGAAAACCCTTAAATAAGGACATATAAACATATATTTGTTAACTTATCAATGGGGTCACACTGAACAAAATACCTATAATGTGCGACAACACAAGTGCCATTAATTTTGCCAAAAACCCCATCATGCATTCGTGAACAAAGCACATTTAAGTGAAGCATCACTTCGTTGAATATCATATAAATAGAGGTGACATTGATCTTCGCTTCATAGTCACTGAATAGCAAGTTGTAGACATCTTCACTAAATCTTTAAGTGAAGATCGGTTTAGCACTCTACAGAGAGAGCTAGGCATGGCTCATGCTAGGGATTTATGATAAGTGCCCATCCACAATTTTTTTTATGGATGTTTTTTAAGATCCATCAAAGATAAGGCATCAAATATGATGGTCCTACTCCTATTACAAATCATATTAAACTGAGACACAAGGGAAATCTACTTGTGATATGCAAAAATTTGTAGTTTTTAACACATTCATATAAAAGTATTGGATTGCTTTAGCTAATATAAATGTGTCCGCATCAATTATTCTTGCACTCATTCATACGCCACACGAAAAATTGTTTTTCTGTTTTTTGTGGATTCTTCCAGATGCATGTCTCAAAAATTCCCATTATCATCTTGAATCTTTCCCTATTTGTTGATCTCCAATTTGACTAACCCTTGCTGATAGAAATCTCAAGAATCTGCATGATATGTGTTAGGGGGAGCTAGACAGTAGGGAGATAAAGAGCTTAGGGGGAGGCATCCTGATATTTTTTATCATTTTAAAAAGGGGGAGAAAAATATGAGTATTTCTGTGGCATGCTTAGGAATTCATAAAAAAGGGGGAGATTGAAGATAATGTTTCAAGGGTATTTAGCGTGATGCTTTAATGTGTATTTTGATGAATGTTCAAAATGATGCATGCGTCAATATGGGTTGTGATCAAAGCACAATAAGCCCTCTGTCAAGTAGTTTACTGATTGTATGTGAAGATAGAATAAGAGCCTTAGATATATTAAAAGGTTACTTAGTTTCACCATATAGTAAACAAGTCAAATCATGTATTTACGACCTGTAATTTTATAACATGAAGATAAACATAGTTTTTAACACTATTCAAGTATTTGTGTAAATTTGTCTTCATCTGATTTGTTGAATAATTGGTTCAAAATCTTAATAACTACCTTAAAGTATTTAAGGCTATATTGATGATTTAAGGAAAATTAGTTACATGAGGATATTTTTATCCAATGGTGACATCTTTATTTTAATGATGTGGTAAACATATCTAAATTTTTAATACAATTTTAATCTCAAGCTCTTGGTATAACAGCTAGTTTTTGCCCTTAACCTTTGAAAGGTATTTTGAATTGATAGCTAAATTGTAAATACAAAAAATTGAAATTAAAATGATTCTTATTGCATATTTCTTAATCATAATCAAACAATATGACTGATGGACTTTAGGCAGATTACCATTGTGCACTTTCAGATTTCCAAGTCCATACATGCAGTTTTGAGCCCTGATTTCAACCCCCCCTTTTCCTTGCCCTTTGAAAATCGCAGTCCAAAAGTTAGAGAGATCTCTCAATTCCTGGAGCAATTTTCAAGCAGTTTTTGAGCACTCTTTAAAAACATCATTAGTTTCTAACATAATCCATGTCCATAGAACTTGTAATCGTGGTTTTTGGTGTAGGGAATTTCAAGATTAAAATATGGATGGGATGTGAACTTCACACATTCTGGATTGTGTGATAAGTTGATAATGTTTAGAATATTTGTTTAACTGATTTTGAGTTTTTATTCAATGTAAGAAATGTTGCTCACATTCATACAAAACAAATGAAATTTAGTCACATCATTCTGTTGAGCTTAGAAAGAGTTAGAGGCGCTTAAAGTTGGACACATAGGAATAGAGCGGTAAACAGAGAATATTGGTAGATTCATCTCTATAGATTTCTCTATGATGTTTTTAAATACTTTGTGTGTGACATAATAGTTGTGCAAAATTGTGTTAAAAAATTGTTACAGGTAGAGTCATTGCATTTAGTGGGGGATTGAAAAACATATTGGAGTTTTTAGCATCAAAGGTCAAACACAAATCGAGAAGGTTGTCCAATGAACTACATGGAGGAGAAGAGGACTAAATAAAAATGACTGAAAACAAGGAGGTATTACTGAAGGGAAGTCATAGATATATTTATGAATCTTTATCTCTTAAATAATAAAATTTTGTCATAAAAGTTTTCTGGTTGAAATACTTGAAATTCTTCATTGTCTTCAATACTATTTTGAGTAGCCATCAATACTAGGTGCTGTTGAGGAGAATACATCATTCAGAAATATACTGTTCTTAGTAGATCTGTGTGTTCACTCGCGTGAAGGCTTTGTGGGCCATAAGAAGAAGACTTTAAGGGCTAAGTTGACGTAGATTAAGCAATGTCATTTTTATGGAAGCTTTTGAGGGTTGAGGACGACAAAGCTTTATGGATATTTTATTTTTTCTTGGTATCCTTGTTCAGCCCTATTTCCAAGTGATTCGATTGGGGCGCATTCACACAAACTTTGTTAGGGCACATCGTCACCTCGGAACGGATAACCGTGAACTGCATTAAGGGTTAGCCTATGCTGTTTGAAAAAAAACAATTGTGTCTCCCATAAATAGACAACCTAATTCACCCCCCCGTTTTATGTTATTCCTTGGCCACCTAAACCAACAAGTACTATTTTATTTTTATAACCTGGATGGATGTAAGAAAAATGTAATTTAAATGATCTATGTAGAAATAGCTTTTGGTACTTATTAATCTCTCATGGAGTTATACTTAATGGGACCCGCTATTCCATCAAGTATGTGTTTCTGCTTCCATGTCATTGATACAATGTATATCAACGTAAAGCTGAATTAACTATGGATCGATTTAGCAATTTTTGTGGATTAAGTTTCAAGCACGTGAAGTACCAAGCTACACATTAAAATCTATCATGCAAATTAACCATCACCAGGTACTACCTATATATAACAAATAATGTACACGAAACTCTCAAATGACTTATGGGTAATTGTCAAATGTTATTCCATCATTTGTTCATTACCGATGCAAATGGGGAATTATTAGAGAACACAGTTTTCAGTATCCTCACTACCCTGTCCAGCAATTTAGCAGCATCATCTTATTTGAGTCAATAACCTCTTATATTGATGATGGATGATACTATCTTGATCACCCATAAACCTATGTGAGTTTCTTACTATATCCTAGCTAAGACTTACTTGATTCCAATGACTAGAGACTTGTAAGGTGTACTCAAAGCACAGCCGCCCATCCTCAAGATATCCTTCATGTATTAGGTCAACGGATCACTTATAAAAGTGTAACATGAATAACCCTATCTGACATTTAGATATTATAAAAGTGTTTTCATACAGATCAATTCAGTGAGCTCTTGCTCCAAATAGCACCCACTATCTATCATAAGTGTGTTCACACAAGTGGGTATCAGATCAACTATACTTGCCACAAATTAGGAGCACATATTGCTGTTCTATTAAAATAATTAAACATTATCCTTGTATTATGACTATCCATCAAATGGGAGTATTTACAATACACATTTAAACAATAGTGATCTTTGTATTATGATTTCATCATAATTCATTAGGTTATTGCATATACTCATGTAATTTTATTATAAACAACACAAGGGATTAATATTGAAAGAATATTTCATTTTCGGGACTTAAATAAAGACATAGTGGTGTCATTGGTTTGAAAGCCATGTAATGTCCATCAAGTCTCCTGCGGCCTTTGAATTTTAGGTGTGATGAAAAAGATAAATAGAGTGAAAAAGTCCTAGATGGTGTGGGGCAAAAAATAATCTGCCATTGATCAAGGTAATGAAGCTAAAGGGTTAAGGATGGGACTCCTGTACCGTGGACGTGAGAAGAACCCTGGAGTTAACCACGTAATGTGTATGGTTATTCATGATTCAAATGAAACAAGTCTAGCTTCTGAGTTTTGCACTTTCTCAACGTTCTGATAAGTTTGACATCCTTTAAAAAAAATTTATATTTATTTTGAAATGGTTTTCAACTTATAAATAGTTTATAAAGTTAATACAAATCCAGAGAACTTAGGATCTATTCTTTTGCTTGAGTTTTTAAAGAGTTAGAAATGTTTGAAACTTGTATGCGTAGATATCGAATGGTTTTCTACAGATATGGAAGGATTCACCTCTAGGGATTTATTTAGATCGATTTTCACTACTGTGTCTGTGGCACCAATTATTTGTAATTGTGTTACAAAGCCATGTTGATTTATTTTGGAATTGTATCATTTGGTGGGTGTATTAAGAAGATATTACAGTTTTAAGTACCAAAGTTCTAATGTGAATCGACAATTTTCATCCAAATAGAAACATGAAAAACAAACAGACTTGACAAAAGAACAACAGAAATGGAGGTATTGTTGCAGTGAAGCCATAATTACACTTGGATTACATTTGTAGTACTTAATTCTAATATTAAAATATTTTTTTCTGAAATACATGAAAATAGGCTGTGTTTTGAATACTATTTAAGCAATGATTAAATACTAAGTGTTCCTAATGAGGAATACATATTGTTCAGAAATATTTGTTCTTCCTAGACCTTTGTGGTCAGTCAGATTAAGGATTTCGGGGCCACAAGAAGAAGGCTTCGGGTGCCAAGTTTAAATGGTTCATAACAGAAAGTCAAGTTGCTTGCTACTGTGCTGATAAAGCTCATTGTATCTATAATGCTCTTGCACGTAGTATTCCTAATCTTTCTCTAATTTTATAAAATATATATATTATCATATGTCATCTTCTATAATGATCCAGTTATAATGCAATAAATGACAATAATGCCAAATATGGAATCCCCGGAGTGGATAGAAAGTTGACGATGCCCAAGTCATCCATTCTAAGCTCCTCCACCTCTTCCTCAAATATTTTTTCCTTAATAGGTCAGTCAACCCCATTGTAATTATTCCCCAACTGAACATGTGACATGGACATCGTTGGCTCGGTAATTGTATCCTTCATATTTTAAGACACAAGGGTATTAGTGGTTACTATGACGGCCCATAGATAACATTTTGGTTCTACGACTCCAGTCATAGGTAGGTCAACATAGGATGACTTTATGTATGCCAAATGGTTTGTTTTACCCAACTGGATCAGACGACATGGAATAGACAACACTCTAAACCATATAGCATCTCCATGAGTGAACAAAATAATAATCATAATTGGGAGTCAATATGGGGAGTACCCTCATTAGCGTGCCCTGTTTGGTGAACCATATCGAGATATAAATATCTAAAATGTGTCTAGATGGGACAATTGTGCTTCTATATATGACAGTATATGAGGTGGTGATGACAACTTTTTTTCCTCTGATAGGAAAGGGTCCTTTGGGACTAAAACATATGACTACACTGATAGGCTGCAATGCATGACCTAAGTAATCAATGTAAAAAAAAATTTGCACTGTTTTAAAAAAGATGCCAGTGCAAATTGTTTTTTGATTAGAACATTATCTATCATTGCCATGGGAAGTTGAAATTCAGTAGGTAATGATGGAAATATATGTGAGCGGCAAGCTAATCCCACATTATATATCTCATTCCATGTTCATTCATCTACCATATTCATTATAGTACTTGTGTGGTGCTTATAATGAAGTCTATAAAAACATTATCAAGCTTAGTGATTTATAATGAAATCGTAATATGGAGATCACTAGTCTTGAGGCATGTGTTCTAAATATTCCTATTTGAATTGTACTCATGAAGGACATTAAAGAGTCAGTGATCTAACACGATAGTGGGGATCATCCATATCACATTAGACAACAACAAATCGGTCACAAAACACCAAATGAAGATGTAAAATAATGCGTAAGTTTAAGAAGTAGCGAGAAAGTGCATCAATCATCGAGAGACACAAGTGGTAGACCAATTGGACAACACGTGACGGTTTTATCACGATCAAACTCCCAATGACCCGCGTGACCAGCTCGATGGATAAATGTGGTGAGGGACGATCTTCGTCCACTAGGGTCCACTCTGTCGACATTAACGAGCGGATCCAATACCATCAAAGAGAATTTCTTAACACGATGGCGGTGGCTAAGTCCTATATCAAATTTTGAAATCACTCGAGATACCGGAGTATGCGAGACCAGCACTAAGGGAGATAATAATACAAAGAATAAGGGAGGAGAAGATAGAACCTGTGGGATTGATAGGGTGCACTGAGTAGATCACGACTTGCTCGTCAAGAAGAAGGGACAAGCATCACAACAGCATTCAATCGTCATTCCAAGTAGGAGATGGCAGAAGCTCTCGGTGTCAAAATATTCTACATAGAAGAGCAATTGCACTACGTTGATATCACCAGGAGGGAACCACTGATGCTGGTTGGGGCTCTCTGATCCACTGATCAAAGGTCGTCCAAGAGATGATGGTCAGGCAAACAAGTCTTTAGAATTGGAAAATCCACGGACAAGTGCAAATGAATGTTTGTTGATCGATGGCATAGATCCCAAAATGGCTCTATAATTTTGGGAAGCCCGTTTAGTGGATCAATGCACCACGGTGGTAGTTATCTCGATAGAGAATGAATTGAAGCCAAAGTCAATATTGGATACAAGATTGAATTGTGGTTGGCCATAGGATGATCCCGTAGTGGGCAAGAGTCGACCCGCTCAATCCAAACGAAGACAACGGTGATCGTCAAATCGTGAGAGTCAGATTCAGGCGGAATAGGCAATCGAACACCACTCACTGGAGATGTTGAATGTGGTCATGGAGATATCAAGCTCACCAGTCGACGGCGATAGAAGATGGCAGATCCATTGGGAGGATGAGGCAGACACCGTAGGCATTGAAAGGAAGGGAGATTGGTGGACAACTGAATACTCCTTCGGCTTTGTGGAATAGGGCGATGGTGGTTCAACCTTTCACGGTGAGAGTCGGGACCCCAACATGGGACTCACAATAGCTGATAGGAACAACTCAAAAGAAGAACGATTCAGTTCGAGATGCAGATGGCCAATCATGAATCGCCTAGGGAGGACATTCAAACAGGGGTCTTCGATGTAAGTCGAAGGTTGATAGAACTTTGCCGATAGCAAGTACGTCAACGTAGTACCTCGATTCTCAGAGATAACAACGTCCACGATATCTTTGGCAACACTGTTCTGTTAATAAACTTTTGTCGATTCTGGTGGCGATGATGCACTGATCACTTGAAGATGTCTGCCCAGAGATTCCTAGAAGATAGAAAATATAACATGCGTGGAGGAACACCTCGCATAAAACAAAATAACTGCTTCCAATTCAGATCAAAGAGTTCTTCAAAAGTACAAGTCTGTCCCTCCCATGTCCACTCCTCCCCCTTCTTTATAGAGGGGAAATGGCATTTATAAGAGGCCCGACTGGGCACCTTTTGAGGGGAAAGCGTATTGGGCTTTCCTCTTAGAAAGGCTCTTTAAAGGGAGAAGAAGCCCAACATGGATTTCCTCCCCCTAAAGATGACAACTAAATTAATCAAAATAAAACATGTGCGAGAGGGAGGTTGGTACTCACGCAGGAGGGGTCTCCCGATAATCCAAATACAACGAAAGGAAGAAAAGAACATAAAGACACACGACACGAAGCGACACAATGATGACGCTTCTCAAACCTGATTGTGGAACTGTGAATTCTTCATGTCGGCTCGGGCTCTGCAACGTGGCTGGCGATGGGTCAGAGCGCGATCCATTAGATGGTCCTCCATCAATCAGGATAAAACATCCCCATCTATCCTACTCGTCTAATAAATATGGCCGGTCCCATAGCCATTAGTGCGGAGACACTAATGATAGTTATAAATAAAAAATAAGGGTGAATTTTGTATTTTTATAATGCCTTATCTTTGTTAATTTTAGCTTATGCAGTAAAATTTACAAAACCTTCACTTAAGATGTAAAAATGATAAGTATGGCAATCAAACAAGGGAAGCTACTAAGGAATTTCAATTGTGATCTGCGTATATAATTTGACCCTAATTACAGTTAATTTCATCTTCAATGAAGATCCAATTCCTCTAATTACATGATGAATTTCGAAAGGGCGGTAGAAGATATGAGAAGAATATTAGAAATTGGGAGCTCTAAATTGAATTCCTTGATCAAATTTAAGGGATCAAAGGAGTCAATTAGCGCGAAAAAGAAGAAAATTTGATTGGGGTTGGTTAGTTTTCGAGGCGTGGTAATTCAAAAATTACTAAATTATTAGATAGTAAAAGGGTCAATTTAATCTCCTAAAAATTAAACCCTTTTTTTGATTTTTTATGGTGCACTTGGAATAGCTAAGTAAATCTCACAATCTCTCTTCTCAACCATATTTAGGGGTTGTACATGCCGCTCAAGCCAAGCGATTGAGAAGTTGAAACCAGGTTCTAGAGGGAAAATCACAACTTCACTAAAACATAATCCAAGTTACACTAAAATTCAAATACAATGAAATAGAAATCACCTAATAGAGTCTATCTAGGATGACACTCCTCTCTGTCTTGCAGATGTGATAGAACCACCTTTAAAATGACCCTCTTCTCTCACTTTTCTACTTAGGTTACATGGTAAAATTTACCGTTTTACCCTCATTTAGTAACTAATTTGTATCCATCAATTTAGGCTTGATCAGAATGGTCCAACACTAAAGATAGAAATAGGAGGTTGAGATGAGCAAATCCATAAAAAACTCATCTCAATCACACGTCAGGATCAAAAGTTAAATGAATTTTCACCAATCCTAGCCGTTGGATCAAAACTCATTAATTTAATTGTGAGTGAATATCTCTATCCAAGTGGCATTCTTGTAGTTACTCGGATATTCTCTCTCTCCTCCTCTAGGCTTTCTCTCTCTCTACATATAGGGAGGAACAATGTAGTTATTCCACACGGTGTCAGAGCTAGGTCATCCATGACCTTGGCGGTGCTCCGCCGCCGCCTCCTCCTCCGGCGCCTTCACCCCTCTTACTATGGCGTCCTCTATTGGGCGTCGCCATCATTCGAGAGGCATCTAAGCTCTCCGTCGCCCTACTCCACGCGCCACCATCCTTGCTCCGCCATCCTTCGGTGCGCCCCTTCAGATTCCAGTGCCACCACCCTACTGTGCGCAGCCAGCAGCCTCTCCTTTCCAGCGCTGCCGCCCCCTGCTCCTCGCGCCGCCGCCGCAATCCTCTATCGCCGCCGCCACTGCTCCGCACGCCACCGCTGCTCCATGCGTTGCCGCTACTTCGTGCGCCGCCGCTACTTCGCACGACGCCAGCGCCGCCTAGTAGGGATTGCCCCCAATCCGGGGCCAATTCCCAAATTGGCCCTAATTTGGGCTCCTTTCCGAAATCGGGGCGAAATTTGGGGTAATTTGGGCCTATTCCCAAATCAGAGCCCCTTGGGGCCCAAATCTTTTGGGATTTTGGCCCAATTGGAGCTACTTGAGGCCATTTTGGGCCAAATTTGAGCTAATTGAGGCCCAGTTGGAGCTCATTCCAATTTACGCCACTTCGAGCTAATTGAGGCCGATTTGGGTCCCCTTCTCGGCCACCCCCACCTCCTTGCTGACTTCATGACGGGTTAGACCTTCTTATCTCTATCCTACTCTACTTAAGGGTTCACATGGCGGGCGAGGACACTGCATCGGCCTCCGAATCGCCTACGACTACTCCTACATCTCCGGGCATGCACCTAGACCTCCGCATGTCCTCCCCAAGCTTCATCACCGGCCTTCAAAGCCCAACAATCCTCCTTGACGGTACCAATTACGTTACGTGGTCCGCGGGATTTCGGCGCTTTCTCGAGATCCATTGCTAGGTCTCTTTCCTCACTGACGACCCACCCTCTCTTGAAGACCCAAAATTCACTACATGGGTCATTCAAGATCAGGCCGTCACCTCTTGGCTACTGAAGATGGCTATTCCCGTCATTGTAGAGCCGATGCAGCTTATCTCCCCGTATAAGGCCATTTGGCACGAATGGGCCCGCATGTATGGGTATCGGTCCAACATTGGTTGGACTGTGGAGATTGTTGAAGGAATGTTTCGCGCTCGTCAGGGTGATCGTCCACTTCAGGAGTTTTACGCCACTCTGCGCTCCCTCCTCAACCAGCTAGCGATTTATCAGCCGTACACGGCTGACCTCGCCACGCAGCGCCGCTATCGCGAGGAGATTGCCGTTGGTTTAGTTCTATCTGGCATCAACCCCACCCTTGGCTCACAGATTTGTGGTCACATTTTGAGTGACATCACTCTGCCGACATTGGGCGAGGCCTTCTCCACAGCATTACGAGTTAGCTCCCTGGGGTCAGCTATCTCTGTTCCCGCTCCCTTGTCAACTGACTCGACCGCATTCTCATTGAAGACCCAACCTCGCGAACACGGCTCAGATGGTGGTGGTCGCAATCGGGGACGGGGCGGTGGTCGTGATGGCAACCTATATCCTCCATACATGGCCATCACTTTGACAAATGCTGGCAGAAGTTTGGCAATCCTGACCAGGTTGCCAATTCCAGCACGACGGACTCCTCCTCGACATCGGACGTGCTTACTATCTCTCGCGAGGAATATGATCGCCTGCTCTCCACTCGGCCTCCGACGAACAGCTCAAGTGCTAGCGGCTCTCATGCCTCACACATTGAGTGGGCTTCGCCATCAGGTACTGCTCTTCTTGCCTCTTCTCCGGGTCCCTGGATTATCGACTCGGGCGCCTCTACACACATGTCAGGTACCCCCTCCCTTCTTTCCTAACTTCCTAGCCTTCCTCACCCAGAGTCGGTTACTATTGCAGACGGTCGTGTTTGTCCTGTTCGGGGCAAAGGACGTTCCCTCCTGACTCCCTCCCTTCCATTATCTGACGTTCTCTATGTCCCTAACTTTCCTGTTAACCTACTATCCATCAGTGCCATCACCAAAACCCTCTTCTGATCGGTGTCTTTTTTCCCTTATCACTGTATTTTTCAGGACTTGCGGACGGCCAAGAGGATTGGTTTGGGACGTGAGACCAGCCGGGGTATCTACGACCTCGTTCCCGATCTCCCTCCCACTGGCTTTCGTTGTCTTCTCTCCCAGTCAGAGACTTCCTTTCAATGGCACCGTCATTTGGGCCACCCCGGCATTACCAAACTTCGACAGGCCCTCCCTTGGATAACCTTATCCCCCTTTGATTGCGAGTCTTGCCAGTTGGGCAAGCACTTTCGCTCTACATACTCTCGTCTTGACTCTATTTCGAGCACGAAACCTTTTGACCTCGTACACTGTGATATATGGGGACCTTCTCGTGTCTCGTCTATATCAAATTTTTGCTATTACATCGTCTTTGTAGATGACTTCTCTCATCTCTCTTGGGTTTACCTTCTTCATGACCGCACCGATGTTCTCTCCTCGGTTCGTCAGCTCCTCCACGAGATCTCCACCCAATACACTTCCACCCCCAAAATTCTCCGCACGGACAATGCATTGGAGTTCGTTCAGACGGCACTCCAGGATCTTTGCTCCTCACTTGGCATCATCCACCAAACCACGTGCCCCTATACCTCCCAGTAGAACGGTGTCATCGAGCGAAAACACCGTCATCTACTGGACATGACCCACACTCTTCTCGTTGAGATGGGCGTTCCACACTACCTTTGGTCGGACGCCCTACTCACCTCTGCCTATCTCCTTAACCGCTTACCCTCCTTTCCTCTGGGTGGTGAAGTTCCCCTCCGTCACCTTCACCCTGATTGCGATCTTTTCGCGCTACCTCCTCGAATATTTGGGTGTGCGGCATTTGTCCACGATCACACCCCAATTTATCCGAATTGGCTCGTCGTTCTCTCAAAGGAGTCTTCGTTGGCTACTCATGCACCTAGAAAGGTTATCGTGTATACCTTCCTGGTCAGCAAAAATATCTTGTATCGGCCGACGTCACTTTCTTTGAGTCCACTCGCTACTTCTCCCCGACTCCATCTCTACCCACTTCTACACCTACTCCATCTCCACTAACGCCACCTTCTACATTCCTTCCACCCGATCCTCCTCCATTGGTGCCCACCCTTTCGCTCCTCGCAGAACTTCCACTTGGGACCGCCTTCTCCTCCGCTACTCCTCTTCGGTTGGGACCTTCCACTCCATCTGTACTTGCCCCGGCTCCGGACTCCGTCAAGCCACCAGGCGGGTCCTCGCCCTCGTCCACAAGTTTGGCACCCCTTGCATTGGCACCGACTGACCTCCATCTACTAGTGGCTCTTTGGAAAGGTACTCGCTCCTGTACCCTTCACCCTATTTCCCATTACGTCAACTATGACCGCCTCCACCCCGCCTATCGTGCCTTCTCCCTATCCCTCACCTCCGAGTCAATACCACGATCCCATGTGGAGGCCTTGAGCATTCCCCACTGGAAGCAGGCTATGGATTAGGAGTATGCGGCCCTTACCGAGAGTTGGACCTGGACACTTGTACCTCGTCCACGCGATACAAATATCGTCACATGCAGATGGATATTCACGGTGAAGTATAACCCAGATGGCATGGTCAATCGCTACAAGGCCCGGCTAGTGGCCTGAGGCTTCACCCAGACATACGCCATCGACTACAAGGAGACCTTCTTTCTCATGGTCCGTTTGAATTCTATCCGAGTCCTCCTCTCCATTGCGGTGAATCAGGGGTGACCACTACATCAGTTGGATGTCTCCAACACCTTTCTCTATGGGGAGCACACCAACGAGGTTTTTATGGAGCAACCACCCGGATATACAACTCCAGGCTTGATTACCTAGGTCTGTCATCTTCAGCGTGCACTATATGGCCTCAAGCAAAGTCCACGTGCATGGTTCGCCAAGTTCAGCGAGCTTGTACTTGCTCAGAGACTCACCCCATGCACGGTGGACCCCACGCTGTTTCGCAAACACGGCTCCAATGGCACTGTCATACTTGTCGTGTACGTGGATGACACTTTACTCACGGGTAGTGATCATGCACGCATTGCTCAGATCAAAGCATACCTCCACCAACATCTCATTGTTCGAGACTTGGGCACACCCAAGTACTTCCTCGGCATTGAGTTTGCTCATCAGCCGGGTAAGGTGATATTGAATCAACGAAAGTACGTCCTAGATATGCTAGAGGAGACCGGGTTACTTGGGTGCAAACCTCAAAGTTCTCCCATTGACAGCAAACCTTGCTTCTGGGACTCTATTTCTCCGCTACTTACTGACGTCGAGGCTTACCGAGGATTGGTGGGGAAGCTCATCTACCTGACGGTCACCCACCCAGACCTTGCTTATCCGGTGGCACTCCACAGCTAGTTCATGCATGGCCCCCAGGATATCCGGTGGCACTCCTTCACGTACTTGCCTACCTGAAGCATGCCCCCGGCAGGTGATAATTCAGATTTTGGGGTAATTAGTGATGAGTTAACTTCACTAATTAGTGTCGTTGCTTTATCCGAATTAAAACAACAAAAATTTATAATAACCGTACTAGCATAGGGAGAGTAAGGGTCGATCCACAGGGAGCAAGGGTTTTTTTCTTAGGAATTTGTGCTTTAGTTATGTATTTTTTAATAATTTTAGAGGTAGGTTTACTACATATGAAGATAAATAACTAATGAAATAAAAATATATAACAAAGAAAAATAAAATATTATTATAATATTATAATAATATTAATAGGCAGAAAATAATTTTTTTGTATTTTTTAGGAGTATTTGAAAGCTAAAACAAAATAGGAAATGAAACAGTTTGGCGCTCTGGACTTAGTCAAAATTTGGCTAAGTCCGGATGCCAAATGGGGAAGGTGCCTTGGTGGAGGAGAGAGAAAAAAATGGACTGTACTAAAATCACTCTAGAATGAGTTCTAGAACGAATTTTAGACCGTGGTTGGATGCACTGGAACCGTCTGGATATTAGCTAGCTGATCCAAGACTAATCACAAGACAAAAGACGAACAGAAAAGAATGAAAAAGGAGAAATAAGAAGGTAAACTCTTTGTCACACCCGCTAAGGTCCAAGGGACTTCTTCTTCTCCTTTCCACCAGCTTCTTCAGCCCTGGATGCTTCCTGCTCAGCCTGGCACTCACTGAGGTGAATGGATCTATGACTCAATTGCACTTAGGCCACCAAACATTACTTTGGATTGAATCACAAGATGAATTTTACAATAGGGTGAAGGGGTTTATATAGGGAGAGAGAGCAAAGGAGAGCCATTGGATTTTTAATACAATGGATGGCCAGATCTTCTTTTCAGGGTCATGATCCATGTCCATTATGGTCCTCCAATCAGCATTGAGACCTTTGAAATACCCCCTGGACGTTCAAGGCTTCTTTCCTTAATTAGCATTAAAGGTGCTATCTTTAAGTCTCCACCCTTGGATGTTTTGTGGATTGAATGGCTGGATCTTCTTCTCTGGCTTGGATCCACGTCCAAGGTTGTCCTCCAATCATCATTTAAGCCCCTGAAATATTCATAAATAATCATGACTGGACCTTCCCCTTGCCCTCCTTTCTTTGGCCCAACATGCCTCTCATAGTGGGCTTAGTGGAGCTTCCTTAGTGGGCCTTTAGACTAGAGCCAATTGTCTTGCTTTGGGCCTTCTTTCTTGGCCCAGGGTTGTGGCTGAGCCTGCTCCTCTGGTCCAAATAGCTTCCTCTTCATTTAATTATCCCCTTTATTCATGAAAGTTTCACCTAATTCCTGCATCTTCCACACAAACTAAGAAGAGAGTGAGATTCATTCCACTTAACTCATTGAGTTAAGTGGGGTTAGTCCCACAAATGATAATAATTAACTCCAAATTAGAAAAAGGTGATTTTGTTTCATGATGTTTCACAACTTAACATAAATGTTGATAATATATCCAGATAAAGATAAAGAAGTACATAAATTAGCTGAAATTGCACATATATATTACTATCATTTTGGATTTATCAGCAGGGGGCTCCTCTACCAGCGTCATGGGCATCTCCGAGTGGAGGCGTACTCGGATGCCGGTTACGCTGGTGATCGCGGTGATCGGAAGTTCACTTCGGGTTTCTGCAC
Source organism: Wolffia australiana (assembly GCF_029677425.1). NCBI lineage: Eukaryota > Viridiplantae > Streptophyta > Magnoliopsida > Alismatales > Araceae > Wolffia > Wolffia australiana. The sequence goes on from NC_135847.1 coordinate 8,227,292, forward strand.
CTTTGTTGGTGGGAACCTGGTTACATGGCGTAGTCAGAAGCAGAGGGTGGTCTCCCTCTCGAGTGCGGAAGTCGAGTACCGCACCATGACGCACGCCTCTTCGGAGCTACTGTGGATACGCTCTATCCTTCACGAGCTTGATTTTCCTGTGGAGGAGGCTATGCCAATGTACTGTGACAATCAAGACGCCATCTTCATCGCCAACAACCCCACCTTTCATGAGCGGACGAAGCACATCGAGATCGAGTGTCATGCGATTCGTGATCGCGTGCTCACTGGCCTCATCACTACTCCACACGTGGGATCTTCGGATCAGTTGGCGGACATATTCACCAAAGGACTGAGCACCACCGCATACGACGTCATCTCTCGCAAGCTGGGCTTGTTTGATATCTACGCTCTAGCTTGAGGGGGAGTGTGAGTGAATATCTCTATCCAAGTGGCATTCTTGTAGTTACTCGGATATTCTATCTCTCCTCCTCTAGGGTTTCTCTCTCTTTACATATAGGGAGGAACCCCCTCTCTTGTTATCTTGATCAGTGAAGTTATTGCACATTAATTATTTTTTTTTCCAACGCAATGATGTGTCGATGGCAGATTGGCTGCAAAAATTTGAACTTAAAATGGCGAGTTGATTCTCAGCGAGCCACGTACCATGTAAAAATTAATAGAAATAGACATAATACAAAACCATTTGCACTTACCTGTCCGCCTTCAAAGTTTAACCGAATCACAAAGTGCCACGCGACCTCCCGTGCGTGCGCTTTTTATGCACAGGACTGGAGGTGAACTTATCTCTCGGAGAGATAATGGCCTAGAATTTTGCAAAAAAGTCCATGATTAAATATGCACATGCAAACCTACGCCGCCCATGATGTATATATCCTTATCGCTCTCTCCTTTATTTTTTGCTGAAAACATTAAATACAATAAAACCGTGTAACTATTTCAATTTCTTAAAACCACAACCGAGAGCTGTTTTAAGGGCATGATTGCATAAAAAGTTATAGAAATACCCCTTTGATATAAATATATCCTTCTCTTATTTAAAAATTCATTTCTTTATTGAATAAATTCCAAAAAGCCAAGAAAATCCTAGAAAAAATCTAAAAAAATTGAGTAATTTTTGAACCTGACATTTTTATTTAAGCAGAATTTTTCTAAGCTTAGATAAATTCGATAAAATTATAAATTAACATAAAATTAGGGGAAAATCAAAATTCACTTGAAAAAATTAATTAACATCTAATACATGATATTAACCCTAGTTTAAACTCTTAAAATGTATAAATTTGTGCCAAATACTTTAAATAAATATGAAATATTGGGTGTTATCAGGTAGATAGTGGGTTCTCTTTAGTTGAAAGAGTTCACTGAATTAATCTGCATGAAGTCCTGAATGGTATTACACCAAGCGGTCAAGTAGGTTGATTCACGTTTGTCCACAAAAATATTTTATGGACGGACAATTGCACTTTGACTACGACATACGAGTCTCTAATCATGGGATTCCAAAAAGTCTTAATTTGGGAGCATCAAGAAGTTCACAAAGATGATTCAGTGGTCAAGATTGGATCATCCACCCTTCGTATAAGAGGAGATAACTCAAGGAAGATAATGCGTTGAAGTCCTTGCCCAAGGTAGGGGAATATTAGAGAATAATTATTTGATGATTTCAGAATGTATGATAACTAACTTGGATGACCAATTAGGATTTGAAAGCTCACCATACCCTAACTCATCCTTAGCACGTCAACTAAGGTATTGATTGTATTAAATAAATCTAAAATTAATTAACTTGAGAGGTCAATAAAGGTGATTGGGCCGTTGGAGTCATTAACAAGGCTGATACATGGACCTAGAGGGTCACGGGGAGATGATTTTTTGGAAGTAGAAAGATATTATTTAATTTGAGGAACCTCCTTCTTTCTAGTTGTTGAGGAGCTCCATTTTGGTAAGTTCAAGAGCTCTGGGAAGCAGACGATAGTAGTGAGGGCAACAGCCAGGAGTCACAAAGGGCTAACCAAAAATTTTTCTTCGTTATTTTTTCGCTCCCACTCCTCTCGCCTTTTACTTCGTTTATTGAAGAACGTGTCATTGCATAACCTTTGACTTTGTAACACTTTATGTTAAACCATAAACCTTTCTGACTGTATAGTTGAAGATGAGTCTGAATAACCTTCGTAACATGAATCTGAATCTTTATCGCTCCCTCTCCTAAACTTGCGCCTTTATTTAAGAAAAATTCCTACATAGAATAAATATAAAAGGCCCTAAATGAATTTCACCAATCCCAGAATTTTTCAGGGGCCTTCTCCTTTTCTCTCTTCCCTCCATGGCTCTAGTCTATCCCAATGCAATGGGGACAACGTAAGGATGGCGACGAAGGTTGAAGGAGCTCATCAACATGGAAAAGATTCAGCATGCCGAGGAACATGTGGATATTTCTAGAGGCTTCCCACAAGAGCAACTCCACATGACTCCTTCGAGGATCCAAGGAATCACAGATGTGATCTGTCTCATGGTGATTTGTTACATGTTTTTGTTGATCCCATTATGATTCTGCTAGAAGGATGAGTTTAACCTAGTCAAGTGGTCAATTCACTAGTTGTGGTGATAAACTACGCCTTTTGCCTTATAGGATGCAAATGTAACTTATCATGGAAACTTTAGGGTCATTGGTATTGTGTTTCTTAAACCATTATCCGCCTTAGACTGTAGGACGATTTCGGGTTTAGTTCCCAATAAAATCCTAATTGGTAAATCATGCTAGTATTGCTGCATGGAAAAGTTATCGGAGAATACCATCTATGATATTTCCACTACCTTTGCAATGGATTTAATTGTGGCATTCTCCGCGATTCAATGTCATCTAATACGAAGGGTGGATAAATTCATATTGACAAAACCATCACCTTTATATACTTGCTGCATCCGAGCTAGGACGGATTGCAGTACCCCAATAAGATACTCGTATGTCATATTCAGAACACAACAGTCTAATTGCAAGGTGAATTTGGTGTCTTATGATTAAGGACCACATAATCAGCCGTCACACAAACAATTTGATTGTAGCGAGGTATAATAAAATTCAACAATTCGTGGTCTTTAACTGAATGGACTTTTATTCCTCAGAGAACCCACTATTGCCTCTAGGATCAACCATAATCATCATATTATTGACCTTTTCAAATATTTGAATGCCTGAGCAGGAATCGTAGATCAGATATTTAATGACTAATCCTCATCATATTTTGATCTCATCATAATTCACCTAGTAATTTCAGAAATTTATGGACTTGTGTTATATTTTTGTTTATTACACTGAAATTAATATACTATAATAAATATATTATATTAATGAATATTAAACGAGATGTGGAATGGGCACTGGCTTGCAGGCCTCCTACACTACTAACGCCTTTGATGTGATTCTAGTAGTACGACTCAAGGGTTTGTCGATCTAAAAAAATAAGGTCAAAAAGTCTTTTTGTATTTACAAACGATTGGGGATGGCTCATATAAAGCCAATAATAAAATTAGAAGGGCATCTTTTATTTAATAATTCATAAACAAGAAAGGTAAATTTGAAATGTTTTTATAGAACCTTTAAGTAAATAAATGGAAGAAGAATGTGACGACTTTGTGGCACAAGTATTTATCGGGAAAAAATAAAGATGTGGTCCTTGTGCACTGGGCATTTCAACTGGTAGGGCCCTCTCCTCTAAACGAATGAGTACGCTACTGTTGGATCTTCTTGAGAATAAAGGTGTGATCAGGTGAGTTTTAATTGTTATCAGCATTTTGAACTTAATGAGTAATTGATCCATCTTCATGCAGGTTACAAAAGTAGTTAAAAGGTACTATTATATTATTTTCCAAATAATAATATTTTTATCAACATAAAAAGTGTTTAAAATATTAAATATAAATGTAGGGTTGTTTGGGGTTTGAACCCAACCTCAAGAGCTTTTATAAGAAAAAGGAGGGCCTTTAACCATCCTCCTACTCTAAGTTTTTTATATTTTAGAAATATATATCTATATTATACATTTTTAAGCACATTAGGTAAAGGTACTATAAAAGAACCTTTTTTCTGGAAAATGCACTCACTTTTTGGGCGCCCACTCTCTCTCCAATATTTCGGTGTTCTCCTTGGGATCTGATTTCTGTTATTGATTGAGAGCTTCAAGCTTCAGCAAATTGGGGCTTTATGTGGATTGATTAATCATTCACTCCTTGGATCTGTATTCATAAAGATTGGTGAGATTGTTTCATAATAACTGTTCTGGAGATTTTTAATTCTTAATTCCTAAGAAATTGGTTAATTGATTTAATATTAATAATCTTTTTGTGAATATAACAATAGTTTCAATCTGTATCTTTAATCAAAAATTGGACAGTAGTAATTCAGAATAGCCATCTCATGTAACAGTTCTTGATTCTTCAATCTGAAGCACATAATTGAATATTCAAATCTGAGTTTAGTATTCTAAAATTTGAAATTGACAATTCTAACTTGATTCTTGCTTCATTAATCTGTAATTCAGAACTTGCCATTTGGATTTGTTTTGGATTGATAATCTGAAATTTGAAATCGATTTTTCTTTTTTGATCCCTGAAACATTCTAATTGAAATGTGAAATTGATTTTTCAATTTCTGAAGACTGCTCTGATTATCCAGATTTAATCATTGGTTATCTACTCTGAAATTCATTATTGTTAAATCGACTTTATGATAACCAGCCTGTTGGTAATCACTCGTTTTATCCATATCATATTTGTTGACTTGATCAAGTCAGATTATTCATCGAATTTCATGATAATAGATAACTCGATTTGGTAGTGCCTGATAATTGAATTTGATCATCTCAGAACAATTTAATTAATCTTGTTGGGACCATACTGTTCAACTCAGTCTGACTATATTTGCTAATTCAGTTCAATCATAAATTTGATTGAACATTGATCACATTTGTTTTTGTCGTTGATTTGATAATACTTCATCTCATTCGGTTATACCTAATATTGATTTTATCACTTCTGATTATTGATTAATACATTCAATCATAACCTTTATTGGCATCGACCAACATTATTTTTTTCTCATTATATAAATAAAAATTGACTATATCCATTATTCTAAATTTATCATATTTGGATCTAATGGTTGATTTCATTTCATCATATTTGGTGTTGTCATTTATTTAATCATAACTGATCACATCAAGTATATCTAGTTTGATTTGGTCATATCGTGGTCTAAATGCATTCAATCAGTAAAATTGACTTGATTTTGACTTGGATCACTTATTTTTGACCATTCAGTCTGATTGAATATGATTAAGACAATTGAAGTAAATCCAGATTGCTATTATATTTTATTTGACCACTCTGATCCTATTGGCTTTGACTTTTAGTAATCAATTGAATTTGATTTCCCAGCATATTTCATTCTACGGTTATGATTTGATTCAAATTGATTATTAAGATTCTGCATTTGATCCATATTACATTAGATAATATCAACCTGAACTTGATAGTAACTGACTTATCATTATGTTACTCTGATGTTGACAGTCTAGTTATTTTTTATGGATTGGACTGAACTTGGTGAACCTAAGAAGTTAGCATATTGACCAAGGGTCACCTAGGAAAGACTAGGCGTTGTACCATTGCAGGTAGGTTGTCACTAAGGGTGAGAAGATTAACATGCATCAGGACAAGAGGGTGGACATTAGGAGCTCCATGGTGCTGTGGAGGAGACATCTTTAGCTTATTTATTCTTGACTTAAGTGTAATTGCAAGGCGAGACTGATGCTCACCCCGCATAGAGTGAATTGTAGATTGTTTTATAGGACTTTCACTAGGCACTTGACTCTGTGACTGTCTTGAGATCTGGACGATCTCCCACGGCTGCATTAAGGGCAATTTTGTGCCCCCAAGCAGGGTAAAATACCGTGTTAAGGTGAGAAAATGGTCGAGAGACAATATTAAATAACGTATCCTAAAAAGACAATTAGATAACATAAATACAAAAGTAGACTAATTTACCAACCTCTTAGTCGTTAGCTGGATCCCGGTTTGGGTTAAAGTACAAGCCTTCTTCTTATAATATACATGTTGGCAGAGTTTGCAATAAGTGGAGACCAGAAGTAGGAACCCAATATCCCATTAGGGAATACCATACCGTTCCCTGCTTTTTCTCTTTCAGTATTTATTAATAAGTGGAGGTTAGAAGATAAAAAATAGTCCACGATAATGTGGAGGGAGGATTACATGCACAAGTTGTGTGTGTGTATATATAAAGAGGGAGGGAGAGAGAATCTGAGATAATAACTAGAGACCTAATATATGTGTTTAAATGTAGAGAGGGAGAATCAGAGATGAGGGCTATAAAGAAAACATATGTGTATGTACGTAGAGAGAAAGAGGGAGAGAGATTATCAGACTGAGAATTCGAGTACATATAAAAGGTGAGAAAAATATGACGACACTGAGATATGAGTATAAATATATAATGAGAGAGAGAGAGAATACGAAACTGAGAATACCAGTATAGATGTATATATGGAGAGAGAAGGAGAGAGAAGGAGAGAGAATACGCGAATGAGAATATGAGTATTTATACGTATGTAGAGAGAGAATAAGAGAATGAGAATGAGTATTTATATGTATGTAGAGAGAGAGAACACGAGAATGAGAATAAGAGTATATATGTATGCTAAGAGAGAGAAAGAGAGATAGAATACGAGAATGAGAATATGAGTATATATATGTATGCAAAGAGAGAGAGAGCGTACGAGAATGAGAATGAGTATATATATCTATGTATAGAGAGAGAGAGAAATAGAGAGAGAGAGAGGGGGGAGAGAGAGAGAGAGAGGGAGAGAGAGATAGACAGGGGGAGAGAGAGAGAGAGAGAGAGAGAGAGAGTGAGAGGGAGAGAGAGAGAGAGAGAGAGAGAGAGAGAGAGAGAGAGAGAGAGAGAGAGAGAGAGAGAGAGATGCCCACATGCATGCATGCAACCTATACGGAGCAGTCAAACGGTAAGGCGCGTTTGGTTGAACTATTCCATTCTGCAAATGGCATGGCTTGATGAGTAAATGCGTGCTGAAATCTCTTTATGTATTTCGGTCAAATCTTTGGCCGCAAAGTTATTCGACGTATAATCTGGGAAATAGACCCGAGGCCGTTTGACTCGATCTCATATTCTAGACGGCTCCACCAATGGGAATGAATCATCAAGCCGATTGGACACGTGTGGGCCTTTACTACGAAAACATGGAAATGGTATCCTCTAGAAAATTTAGAGAACATTGCCATTTGCCAATTTTGTCCATTGACGCGTATACTTGGGCCATATCATATCGCCCAATACAAACCCATTCCGAAAACAACTCATAAAGAAACCTCGTTAACGCGTCCTCCGCATATGGTGGAAATTATGAGGGTAATAAAGCACTCAATAATCGACAACTACTCCACAAAAAACACAGACCAACGCAGACATCAGCGTTTTTCAACAATCAACACTCGAGATGCCATAAAGTCAAAGCCCTCAAGTTATTCTCGCAGCTAGAACCCGCAGCAATCCCACCCATATGCCTTAAATGCGAAAGCTCACTTCCACCAGCTCCCAAACTCCCCATGAGCGCAGATTTGGAACTTGGAAGTGATCCACACGACAGTGTAAACACGGCGACTTTCCTACAACACAACCTTCCTCCATCCATAAATTATCGTCCTTTCGCCAGGCAGAAGCCAGAGCAACGCAGTTTGCTCAGCTGCCATGTCTTTGTTATCTTCTTGACAGACTTGTCTTTCTTGACCGTGATTGTTTGTCCGCCATGTCCTCCCTCGTCATCGTTTCCGCCCAATTACCGACCACTGTCCTGCTTGTATGCTCAATGGTCGCAAAAAGACGAGTATCGTATTGCACCCAATAAGTGGCAATTATCGTCTTGCACTCAATAAGTATCAATTTGCGTCTTGCAACCACCGGACGTCGAACTCTATGTTTCCAGAAGACGACTGGAGTTAGAGAGGGCATCGATCACGTAAAATCTCAGAAGGCAATATACCACTGAAAAAATCTTAAGTGGCGAAGTAAGAAAGTTCTGTCCAAAATGTGGTCTTTAAGAAGATACGCCGAGTAAGAATGGGGTCCGGTTGAGAAGGAAGATAAAGACGGAGAGATGCATAAACATGACGAGGATACATTGTCTATTTTCCTGATCGATTTTTATTTGACCAGTCGCACGCAATGCGAGGACAGGCTTCAAGGATACAGTTCATCTCTTTAGTACGCTAACGAGAGTTTGTCTTGGCTCTCTGTGATACACCCTTTTGAGGTGTGCTCCAAAATTTATTTCGAGCTGCCCTTACATTATCTTTCTTTCTTATTCATCATCTTCTTCTAGACGATTTATCATACCTGAAGCCTTTTGCTGCCAGTACGCTTCTTTGTTTAAAAAAATATAGTCAGCCCTGTCGCTGTCCTGGCCAAATGAACTCACATTATACCGAAGAATTATGTACGAATAGATGCCACTGTGTCTTCTCAAGGATCGGACAACTTTATTCACGGCTCGAACCAAGGGTTTAAGGGTCACACCTTCCATTTAATTAACCTAGTATTTCCGATAGCTGGAACAGTTTGAATACTTCATTTGGGCATATCTGAAAGATCTTTAACCAGCAGGTTCATTACATCTGTAGGTATGCTATGCGTAAAACCATAGGTCTTGAGTATACCTGGCTTCTCGTAGGAGTAGTATCTATTTGTAGATATCTCTTTCTAATGCGGTTTAAGTGAAATCTGGTTCATTCTCTTAAAAACTATTTCTAAAACTGATTTACGTGCGATCCAAGCTGGATATCGAAGGCCAACGAAAATATGTTTTTGTGTTTCATGACCGATAAATTTATGTATGACTCTTTAGGTTCTGAACCCCAGGTTCAATTTGTCTTCCTACTGGCCATCAGATATGGGGGATGAGTAGTAAATTCTGTTTTGAAAAATTAAATCAACGTCAATATACATCTACAATAAAATAAACACGAAAAGTCCACAGTTGAATCAATACTTTTGTAATGATTCAAAACCAAGATTACTTGTTAAGGGCAAGCTTATTGAAAATGACGATTTCTGGAGGTCTAGTTGGTCCATTTAGACCAAAATTTGAAGGCTTTATCGTCTGTTCATCATATATTTATTGTATATGAAAAGAGGAAAAAACACTTTGGAATTTCACTTCGAGCTAGTTGTGAAGGACGCCTAAGCTTCCTCAATAAAAATTTGTCTTGCATTTTGGATTAAAATTTCATATTTCTTCATCGTATTTTCATGACCTTCTTAAATATCACCAAAATCTAACATATGACTGGCTTTTACGTGCCCGTGGAAGATTTTAAGTAAGAATCATCCATGTCAATCATCAGTAATATTGAAAAACATAAAATTGAGTCCCTTGTATCCATGACAATGCTCCACGGCATAAAGTTCGCGTTCGAATTTAAATTATCCTTAAGATGATTTGCCCAATTTTTCCTGACTTTATCTCCCCAGATAGATTTCCGTATTTTTCTCTCAATTTTGTAACTTTCTTTCTTCACAACATGATAATACAATACTTGCACTTGCAATGTTATGCTTTTGTATGACTTTAGGCATCTAAATATTGAAAACTCATATTATTGACACTTTAATTTAATTATTTTTGAATTCCACTTCTACATCACTTTATATATATATATATATATTTATTTATATATATATAATTAATGTACATTGATGATACATGACTTATGTATTGATTAGTTTTGTCAGTGTTTAGTAGTTTCATGCCGTAGATGTGGCACATCTGAAAAGAGTTAAATGGCATGATGATCGTTTGCCTTCTAAAGTTCATGTGTTTTTAGAACTACTTATTTGGGGCAATTCCTTCAAATCCCTGTTATATTTTGATAATTTCACCTCCTGAATTCCTTCAAAGTTCCTTCGAACATGTCTGTTTCAAAGTTGATATCTTAATTCAAATCAAGGTACATGAGAAATTCAAATTCAATCAATGAGAAAAGAGGAATGAACAGCAATAAGATAAACTAGAATAAAATATAAGGGCACTGTGATAAGTTAAAATTTAGGGGTTTCATGTTGTTGTTTTAATTTAGACTTAATCAACTATAGTTATTAAAATTTCCACTTAAATACTCTATAATTATTCTTTGGTAAGTAAGGGGTCGATCCATAGAGCGGCAGAAATCTAATTTCATAACTTTTCCTAAGCTTGGAATGAAGAAAATGATTTCAAAATGAGAGTTATAATTTTTATGGATTTTTAATTAGTTATCTAATTTTCTATGAAGTGGGGCCCACTAACAATGCTCACTTTAGATAATTTTTTGTGCCTTTGTGCAAGGTGTAGTGCCAATTTTGTGTCTTTTTGGGGTTGCAGGAGGCCGGGGGAGGAGGGCGGGGCGGCGGCAAGGAGGGGGATCTCTCACTCTCTCTCTTCTCTCTCACTCTCTTGTAAGCCAATAAATGTCTAGAAGGGTACGCCAAGTTCACACATCCCACACCGCACAACACACGAAATATTCGTACACCGCACCGCACACAGGTCTGTGCGGTGCGGTTATGTGCTCACGCCCCAGCCCCACCCCCTCCGTGTCGTTGCTCCGGCCCCTAACCACGCGCGCCCCCTCCCAGCCGCCGGCCTACCCCTCCCAGCTGCCACCCCACCCCCAACCACCCCCCCCCCCGCCCCCGCCTGCACCCTCTCCCCGGGCCGCTCGTGCCCCCTCCCCTCGCCCCTTCCCGGCTGCCCGCTCCCCCTCCCAGCTGTCTACACACCCTCCCCAGGCCGCCCACGCCCCCTCCCCACCGGCGCCAGCCTCATCCCCGCTGCGCACGCCCCCTCCCCACCGCCACACCCCGTCCGCGCCTGCGCCGCTCTCTTCTGACAACCACCCCCCCTCACCGCTGTAGGGTTCTAGAGGCCTTGAGATGGATGAACAAAACAAAAACGATGCGCAGCGGAAGATTTTTGTGAATCGAACGGCATCAACGAAAACATTAAATGAAGTACCTTTGCACAAATCTCATTAGCGATTTCTTTGATCCTGGAGTGAGACGAGTTGAGCTGCTTAAGTGTGCAGCCTCTAGACATATCCACACGGTCCTCGGCATCAGATCTCCTCCATCTCGTTGACAAGCCCTGTTCTTTCTCCGTCAGCGTTGTTACATTGTCTCGATCACATCAGGGATGGAGAGGGGGTGTGGGGAGAGTGGAGAAGAAGGGGAAAGGCCCTTGAACAATTCTAGCCTGGGTGAATTTCGTTCAAAGCCTTCTCTTGTTTATACTAAGTGGGTATTTTTTATAAAAAGCCGCAAAACTTAAGTATATCTTCCAACGTCCAAAAGACCATTTGCGTGTGACCCTCTAGGCCCATGTATCAGTCTAGTTAATGACTTCAGCAGCCCAATAACCTTAATTGGCCTTCCAAATTAATTAACTATATCATCATATAGATTAATTAACGTTGGATCGATTTAACCCAATCGATAGGTCGAGACTTCGACACGTGGGGTACCAAGCTACACCTCGTGTCCTAGAAGATACAAAGGAGTGTGTATTGACTCACTCATGGAACTTGTTCGTCATCAGTTATCGTGTATGTATAATCCCTCTTCCACTTGACGCTCCTTGGACGACTTCGGGTATGGTCAACTGTCAAACCCTAATCGATCATCCGAGTTAGTACTAATGCATTCGGAAATCATCGAAGAACTCTTCTCCGATATTTCACTGCCTTGGCCAAGGACTTTGTTGCATCGTCTTCCTTGAGCTGTCACTTCTTATACCGAGGGTGGGTGATCCCATCTTGAGCACTCAATCGCCTTCGTGTACTTTTTGATGCACCTGAACTAAGACCATTTAGAATCCCATGAGTAGAGACTCGTTGGCCATAGCCAAAGTACAACCGTCCATCCATAAGACGTCTTTGGTGTCTCAGGTCTAAGGACCACTTACACAACCCTGCCGTCAATCAACCTGATTAACAGTTCGGTATAATAACATTCAGGGATTTGTATGGATCAATTTAGTGAACTCTTTCCACTAAAGAGCACCCACTATCTATCCTTAGTGTCGCCACACTAATGGCTATAGGACCGGCCATACTCATCATATGAGTGAGGCTAGATAGTGCTATTCTATCCGGATACTTCGATGTCCTTCTCGCATATCCTTTGAATATGAATGTTTTGAACACGTGCTTAAAACTAGTGATCTCCGTATTACGATCTCATCATAATTCACTAAGTCCGATCATATATTCATGGACTTCATTATATGCATCACATGTGCACTATAATGAATATGGTCTATTAATGAATATGGAACGAGATGTGGAATGTGTGATTGGCTTACCGGCTACATATATTTCCATCACTCGCTTCCCTGGACTGGCTCGGCCGGCTCGAGCGGCTGTACGGAGGGGGGAGGGGCGGGGTGCGAGCGGCAAGGAAGGGGGTGGCGCCGGGAAGGGAGGGGTGGGGCAGCGGCAGGGAGGGGGCGCAGGAGGCTGAGGGAGGAGGGCTGGGCGGCGGCGGGAAGGGGGCTCTCTTACTCTCTCTTTTCTCTCTTACTCTTTCTCTTCTCTCTCACTCTCTCTCTTCTCTCTCACTCTTTTGTCAGCCAATCAGAGGCCAGAAGTGCACATGTAGTATAGATTTAAAGTGAAGCATGACTACAAGGTAAAATAGTAACAATATTTTACACTGATTTTCCTAAATTGAATAGACAATAGAAATAAAAAATAACTACTTTTAGTATTGTCTGAAATTTAATGTATGCGAAAAAGCCAATAGAAATATTAGAAACGAGAGTTGGAGATGTTTTAGAATCTATTTAGATGTTCAAATTAGTGGACATTGATTAAATACTTTTTTCAGATTTTTCCTGGTATTCTTTGGAATTTGAAATTCATAAAATATTTTTTCAGATTTTCGAATTTTTCTGATTTTCTTATGATTTTTGAATGTAGAAAATGAAGAAAATACCTGTTCCGCCGATCGTCGGTGGTAGAGCGATGGAACAGTAGAGTGGAGGTGGAGCCGTGGCAGATTGGGTCTTGGTCGGCGGGCCCAATATAGCCCATTCTGGGTAGCCTATTAGGTCAGCCCACTAGAGCTTGGCCCAATAGGATCCGGACTTAGCTGATTTGGCTATGCCATAAACAGTGCTGTCTTTAGCCCGGTGGGTGCAAGCACTACCAGCACGCAGACTGGCTGGCCGAAAAGGACTTGTGTCACCCATGCGCCACGCGGCAGAACACAGCAGTAGAGTAGGAACAAAATTCTTAATTTTTTTTTGCCCTTCAAAATAGAACTCAAGCTTATTTTTTTGGAATTTGAATTGAAGAATGTAGGAGGATCTAAAGAGAGGTATGGCGAGCTTTTAGAGAGACAAAATGTCGAAATGAGGAGATAGAAAGATAAAATGAAGAAGATGGTAGAAGGTGTTTCAGAGGGAATTTGAAGGTGCAAATGAAGTAGATTTTTATGACATTTTTAAGGGATTAACTATGGATATTTATGAAGGTCTAGAGATAGAAATACTGGATTCTAGATAGATAAATTAGGGAAAATGAATGTTTAGAATGAGAAAGTAATGAATTTAAAGAGGAAATGGATAGATAATGATGGGAAAATGTTAATTTTTGTTTCTAAAACCTCAGTGCAAGCTAAATAATCCCTCATTGTTTCCTCCCGGGTCTGGATCCTTATATTTCATGAGGATCAGGCATTTTTCACTGCAAAGAAAAGTTTAGATTGAGTGAAAACTTCAATAAACTTACATCAAGCAGGCTCAGCAACCTGGTTCTAAAATATGTCTTGTCATGTTGGCCATCCACTTGCTTGAGCATGCTCAGCATGAGGGGAACGAAGGGAGAAAAATAGTATTTATACATTGGAACTATTACTAAAAATACCCCTTTGGGCATTTTCTATTCTATTCTTTTGCCATTTTGCCTCTTTTTTCTCGATGGGTTGAGAGCTTCCCATTGTAATTTCTAGCTTCTTTCTTTGTAAGGTTCTTGAGAGCCAAATGGGCAGCCAGGTTGTGGCCCATCTCCTTCAGACTTCTCATTTGAAGCCCACGACACCTCTTGCTATTCTCAAGCCCCTTTTGAGAACCACTACACTTTTTTTAAAAAAAATCTAACTACTAATAAATTGTATATTCTCATTCATGTAAATTTCTGCACATTTGGGACTATAAAATATTCATTAGTAACCAAACTGTTTGACTTCAAAGAAGCCAAGGAGTTTAGTACAAAATAACCATGATGTGCAAAAATTAGAATTTATAGCTTGTGCATAAATATTCATTTAATTCAAATAAGAGCATGATAAATTCCCAGATAATACTCCCAAAATCATCTAAAATGTATGCAAATAACCATGCATTTATTATCTTATCACACTACAACTATAAAAATTATACAGTCCTCTATCTTTGCCTAATTCTTGATGTAATAAACCTGTGACTAACCAGCACAACAAGGCTCTCTCTCAAATATTCTCGTTGTGTTGCCACTGTAAACTTAGTATTTTGAAGATTCCATCATTGCCTTATCCATTTCATGTGGATTGTACTGTATGATTTGGATGAAGTAGATAGATGCAAGATTGTGACAGAAATCGGCGGCTCAAGGCACATGTATCAATAATTTAGCAGCATTGATCGAATGTTTTACCACCATCCCTATCAAGTTCCTCTACTTTTTGTTTAATTTTATCATTTTATTTCTCCATGATAAATGTGTTATCTCTTTGAATATTACATATTATTTCTACATTCTCTACATAAAATGTCATTTCAATGTATATCCCTTTACCCTTCCAATTTTTCATCATATTTATTCTCCATGTGAATCATGTTCAAATCATGTTATAAAGTTTAGTCTATCTTTGTGGAATCCCCTCCAGTTCCATTTCTCTAGCCTTTGCCATGTTTAAGCTAGGTTGTGGTTACTCTGGGTAATACCCTTCACCAGGGGCACACAACTGAAGTCTCACTAAGTTTGGGTTAAGTCTGGCTAACTCTACCATGCCATACTCTTGCCAAGTTTCCGAAAAAGCAACCACCGTCGCTGACAGCCTTAAAGCCCATTTATGGATTGCCGCCTTTAAAAACTGAACAAAAAATATAAAAAATATATAGAACTCATAGTTATATTTATAGCTTATTTTTGTCTTGAAATAAATATCTGAAAAATGAAACATATTTTCACATTTCTGGCCATTTTTCTTTGAAATCAGCTCTCCAAGTACGTTGAAAGATATAAAAATATTTATCTTTTTGCATATTGAATAAATTTTGGATGAAAATAAATTAAAAGGTTTTAATCATTTTCTCTCTCTTTAGGATTTTAAATCCCATAGAATGGATAAAAAACTGAAATATTAGTTTTTTGCTCGGAAATTGATTCTTCCATTCCATATCTTATAAAAATATGGATCTAAATTTGTGGATATGACCATATTATTTACGTAGCATAATACTTTATTTAATAATTTCCCATTCTCCACTTTTTTTTACCTATAGGTAGCCTTTCATTAATAAACACTTCAAATGTTTTGCTGACACAATATAGAAAGGATGTCATTAGTTAGGAAGGATGCTTGAACAAAATGTGATGGGATGATGTTCCACACGTAATATCATGCCCAGAAAATTTAGGCTACAGTCCTTGTGGCTCCTAACTCTTTATAAACTAAGGGTCGATGATGTATTCCTAAGAAGGTCAATTTCTAAACGTAAATGGGAAGTGTTTATTATAATGATGTTATTTCCTAACACTTCCGATCCATGTCTTCATTTTTAACAGGTTAAGTGGAAGCCCAAAGGCAATCCTAATCTCATTTGTTAGGGACTCGCAATACGGAGGCTTGGGGCATTTGTCGATAATAAATAACATACTCACTTATATATGATTATCTGTGACTATTCATTTAGTATCATTAAAATGATCTGATATTCTGCTGATCGGGGTATCAATAATCTTTATATTCAATAATAGATTGCAATAAATTTCTACTTTTGGTCGAGAAAAAACAGACAATAAATGAGACGTAGATGGTTTTGATGAGTATCTTAGTTTAAAAGTGATATCTTAGAATCATGAGTAAAATTGACATGTGCACTGATACCAATTGAAACTGTAAAATCACATCATAATATACACAGGGAACATTGATGTTTCATTTGATGATGATGACAATACCTACAAGTGATACCTTGGCTTGGTGAAAGATATTTAATATTAGGATCTGATTTGATCACTTAATAGTCATCGGATGTTTACATCACATATGTACAGTTTCATCTAATGTGAGATTACCATTTAGCAAGAACCAACACCCATACTACACAACTACATATAAAATATAAGGCATGTTGAAGAAATTGGTTTCCACACGGGAGCCTATTTATCTTTGTTTTACTATCCTCACTTGTAGCGATTTAAATTACATGGTTTGTATGTAAGGTCCTTGATATCAGGATAGTATACAGGCTGTCCAGTCTGCTGCTAGCTTCCATTTGGCATGAACAATCTTCCACATTGGAAAAATATACTCGATAAGTCTAAAATATAACGGTAGTTAATCATTAACTGAGAATACCCACTTTTATGAGACATTGACTTGAGTGATAACCCATAGTATCTTTAGACTCATTTCAAATCTGCAAAGCATTATTTTATTTCTATATCCCTTGTTCAACACATAATATTTTTAAAAGATATATTTTCATTTCAGACTTGTAACAAGCTCAAAATATTGGGTTTAATTGTTTAATGGTGAGTTCTCTATTATGTAAACTATCACTGCTGTGCAGTTACTATGTCCATTCAAATAGAAGTCCATATAATGTTCCTACTTTGAAAACAGAAATAAGGGTTAATTTTTCATTTTCTCTTGTGGATAGTGTGTTTCATATCCAACTGAGAGAGTGAGAATTTTTCGCAAACCTCATCATAGTGGAAGCAAAATGGTGTTCCATAAGAGTTGTGGAAGATGAATGAGAGAAAAGCTCTGAAGGTTTAGCCTGCGGATTTATAACAACAGTAAGATAAAGTTGAGTTGACTTTTGTTTGTTTTGATCTATATTTTATTCTCAATGGCTGAGAAATCACCCTGTGAACGTTATATTATTACTAAAACTCATTTGTATCTATAAAAGCATTCTATGGACTGATAAGATGAAGTATATATTCAGAAGTCAAGATTAATTGTGAATTGTTGAAAATGGTTTTGTGCTGATGAAACAAAGCAAACTGAACTTAGAGATTTTAATAGAAAATATGCCAAGGCTTTGTTTATTATTCAAATATCAGTTACTGAAAATTTGTTTGAAAATTTTTCAGAGGCAACTACCGCACATCAGGCTTGGTGTATTTTGAACAAAAAGTTTCATGGAGGTTATAAGGTGGGAAGGGTATGATTACATACATTGAGAGGAGAGTTTGAATCGTTTTGTAAGAATTTTGAAAAATCTGTCCCAGAATATTTTACCAGAGTTTTTGTGACTGCAAATCAAATGATCAGATATGGAAAATATATTTTAGAAAAGAAAATAGTGGAGAAGTTCCTACGAAGTCTGCCTACAAAGTTTGATCATGTTGGTATCGCAATTCAAGAATCAAATGATTATGATAGACTCATGATGTAATCAAAAGAATCAAAAGATATACTCATGATGATCTGATGAGTTATTTCACTACTCATGAAAACCGAAGGAACAGGACAAAGGTGAAATAAATTGGATAAGCATTTGAGGCAAATATTGATTTGTCTAATTGAGAAGATCAAAGACTATAGGAAGGAGAAGCCATCCATGTATATTACAGGTATTCGCAAGAAGATGTTTCTTGAGAACATGGAAGACTTTTTGCATCATCCAATGATTTATAAAAGATGAATGTTACATGTTTATGACATGGGAATTTTAGTCATTTGCATTTTAATGCACTCAAGTTTTTGAGTAAACAGAAGCTTTATATGGCCTACCATATATTTCTGATTAAAATGGTATTTCTAAGGGTTGCATTCATGGAAAGAAAAAGAAGATGCATTTTTCAAATGGGCATCCATGGAGAGGAAGAGCACCTTTGGAATTCATTCGTGCAAATGTATGTAGACCTAGGAAAACATTATATTTGAGTGGAGGTAAGCATTTCTTATTATTAGTTGTTGATTACTCAAGAATGTGATGGGGTTTATTTTTTAAAGATAAACCAGATGCATTTCAGTAATTTATAAAATTCAGAGCTATGGTTCAAAATATTTGGGGACATCCCTTGAAAATTATAAGTTCATATAGAGGAGGAGAGTTTCTTTCAAGGCCATTGGAGAACTATTGCAGAAAAATTTGCATTTGAAGATGGCTGGTTGTGAGTGAGACTCCTCATCAGAACGAAGTAGCTGAGAGGAAAAATATAACACTTGTTGAGGCTGCCACGATCAGGATGCATGAAAAAGATCTGTCAACTAAAATTTGGGCTGAAGAAGTAGCTGGTTCAGCATACATTCAGAATATTTATCTGGAATTATATCAAGTGATATGATGCCCTAGGAAGTGTGGTGTGATAAAAAACCAATTGTCGGTTATTTAAGATTAATTGGATGCATTGATCAAAGTGAACGTGGCAAGTTGGGAATGAAACAGAGAAATCATTTTTGTTGGTTATAATATTGAAATAGAATGTAACAGATTGTAGAATCCTTTTGTCAAAAAAAGGTTTTATAAGAAGCAATGCCATTTTTTACAAGTGATGCTTCTGGGATTGGTGTGAAAAGTCTATATGTCAAGGGGGGAAAAGGAAAGCAGAAATCAGACTGAAATTGAAAGAGGAATATTGATTAAAATAGATATTCTGTATCAATATTGATTAAAGAGGAATGCTCATCACCAAAGAGAAACACAAGGTTAGTAAGAGAATTACAGGCAGCAGGTATTTTTGCACATTTGTCACTTGATGAGCCAGCATGTTTTGAAGAATCCTTTAATAATATAGAGTGGGAGCATGCAAGTGAAAATGAAATCAAGTGTATTGATAAAATGACACACGGGAGCTTGCGGATCTACCATCTTCACTCAAACCTATTGGAGTAAAATGGCTGTGCAAAATCAATCACACAGAAGATGGTAGTGCACAGAGGTATAGGGTAACGTTTGTAGCCAAAAGTTATGCACAAATTTATGGAAATGACTGTTTGAAATGTTTTCACATGTTGAAATACTGAAAATAGTAAGAATTTTGTCAGCCATAGCAGCTCAAAAAACGTGCAAGCTATTAGTTTGATGTCAAATCTGCTTTCTAGAATGGTATATAAAATGAAGATGTTTATGTTGCATAACCTGAAGGATTTGGGGTTAACCGAAACGAGGTCAAAGTCCAAGAACTGAATAAAACTTTATATGGTTTTAAGTACGCTCAAGAGCATGGTATGGAAGACTATATTCCTTTTTGATAAAGTAGGTTTTCAGAGAAGTTAAAATGAACATACATTATACATCAGGTGGAGCAAATGTGATGTTATGAAAATGAGTATTTATGTGGATGATATGATTTATATTGGATCTTATGGTTCTCTTGTTCAAGAATTCAAGAACTTAATGATGTCTGAATTTGAGTTGACCGATCTTGGTTTATGTCATCAGTTTCTCGGTATTCAAATATTTCAAGGTGAAAAGGGAATATTTATTTCTCAAGAAAGAAAGGTATGCGACATAAATGTAAAAAAAATTAATATGATATCATGCAAGCCATCCATTGCTCCTATGAGTTCAAATGAAAAGTTGACTTTGAATAATTTGTCACTATGGTGAATAAGCAATTCTATAGAAGCATGGTGGATAGCCTAATGTAATCGAAAAATAGAAAACTAGATATTATGCTAACGGTGAATTTGGTGTCAAGATTCATAACCTGTCCTTTTAGTCGTCATTTGAAGCAGTAAAAATAATTATGTGATATATATGGGGAACAAGATAATATGGATTATTATATAACAAATCATTGAATCTGCAGTTTAATGGAGATAGAGATTGAGCAGGACAAAGAGACGAAGGAAAGAGTAAAGTGGATATGTTTTTCTCATAGATCCAAGAGCTGTTTAATGGAGTTGAAAGAGGTAGGAGACAGTTGCATTGTCTTCTTTGGAAGGTGAGTAGGTGGCTGCCACAAGTGCACGTCAACATGGAATATGGCCCAAAAGGATTTTGAGACATCTTGGTGTGGATTGATATGTGATAGCATATTAATAATTTTATGGGCGAGAATCAAGTGCATAGATATTAAGCATCATTATATTACATCCATTATTGCTCATCTCTTGATTAAGAAGTAAAATCAGATGGGTTCGCCGAGACTTTTTCTCAGGAGGATTTGAGAAGTTTAGAGATCATCTGGGTGTCAAAAGTCAACATTAAGGAGGGTACGTTAGTAATGTGGACTTTTCTACTATGTAAATTATCACTATTTTGTCTGTTAGAATACAGATCTATAAATTTGTACCTAATTATTAAAAAAACAAGGGTTATTTTTTAATTTTCTGTTGTGTATGGTGTATGTCATATCTAAGTGAGTTTGTGAGAGTTGCTCCCAAGCCCACAAACTAATTTAGTCCCAGCTCAAATTTGGACATAAAATGAAGTCTAGTCCCATCTAGACATGGTTGTTATGTTCTGTTCGTTTAAAACAAACATAAAATTTTCACAAAGGAACCGCACAGGGCCCTGTTCGTTGTTCTGCTCCCTTTGTGGGCAAAAATAAGAACAGATGTTCGAACAATTCGCACAATCCGAAAAAAATGTGCACAATTCGAACAAAATCCACACTCGTTGCAAAATTTGCACAAATTCGAACAATCCGAACAAAAATTGCACTATCCTAGGGGTGACGGATTCTAGATAACGATGACGATTTTTTGACATCATGGACAAACAATGCTAAAACTAGAGCAAAAGGATTAAACCGCAGGGGGAGATGGTTTCAAGGAGAGATCTGAGCTTGTTCCCGGCAAAGTGCAGGATCTTGAGATTGACCAGCAGTCCAATGGAATCGGGAAGCGATGTCAGAAGATTGGAAGAGAGGCGTAATTCTTGCAGATTCTCCTGCCTCGCTATGGCATCGGGAATGCCCTGTTTTGACGTAGTAAGAACAAACCAGTTGAAGAAATCATGGATTGGTCTATTCCAACATATTCACACGTTTTGCAAGATCAAGCCACACAGTTGGAAAGAACTAAGATGAAAACAATTAAGAACTGGTTCCATTCCAACAAAATTTTGACGGAAAAATCAAGAGTAGAATCACCAGAAAACATGGACCAGCTCGATTCCAACACATTCATTCAAGTTTTGCAAGATAACACAGCACAATTGGAAAGAAGAATCAACAGAAAAAACTGAAGAATTAAGACGGAAAAAATGATCAAGAACTGGTTCGATTCCGACAGAATTTCCGACTAGAAAAGTCAAAAGAAGCAACCAACAGAACAATCAAGAAACCACTAATTGGTTCTGGGACAAATCGAGCATGAGCAAATTCATTCGACTTTTGCAATACCAGGCAGCAGAGTAGGAAAGAAGAATCAACAAACAAAAAAAAACATGTCTAAAAATTCGCACAATCCGAACCACACACGGGTCTGTACGATGTTCTGTGCGAATTCGTTTTTGTTCTGTTCTGATAGCCGAACAGAACAAACAATTCACACAAATTTGCACAAGGAGAACAGAACACCCATGTCTAGTCCCATCATCCCTTCCATTTTTTGTTTTTATTGTTCGATCTAAGGGAATGTGCAGTTTTGGTTGATGCCCCCGCATGCAAAGCCGACATGTGTAGCCCGGTGCTTGCACAGACTTTGGCTCATATTTAGACCACTTTATCGCCAACTTATAGGGTAACGAGGCACGTATTAGAAGCATAATAAGGTCGTATTAGTGTTAGTTGTGGCACGACTGCGAGTTCACTGACTTGTTTGGCCTTTATTTGGCGTTTATGGGGAAAGAAACGAGAGACAAATATAATGATAGATAGGGAAACACGATATACAGAGGTGAGATGCGGAGAAAGAGTTACAAAGCAATAGAGATAACGGTTGAGACACGAGAGAGTTAAGATAAGGAGATATGCAGATGAAAGATGGTGGAAATCTGAAGAGCAAGAGAGAAATTGAGACAGACGAAAGTTAAGAGACGAAGGACAATAGGCGAGAGAGAGATGAGAGCGGATCTGCGAAGCGCTAAGGCGCGCTTGGTTGTTTTCTTCTAATCTACAAATCGAATGGCTTCATAAAATACTTTAAGATGTTGCACATATAGTCTGGGAAATAGGCCATCAGCCGTTTGACTCGATCCCATCGTTTACGCGACTCCACCAATGACAAAGCCTCATCAAATCTACTTGAAGCGTGTGGGCCAGTTAGTACGAAAATATGAAAATGGCATACGAAGAAAATTTCCACTTACCCACCATGTCCATCGACGCATAGAATCTATACTCGTTATGAGTAGTAAGAAACGGATATGTATCTATACTCGTTATGAGAAATAGAGATTCAGGATTGAATATAGGAAAACATAGAAGACTATGATTAAATCTAGTTAGGATTAAATATAGTAAAGAGAAATCTAGTGGACAGAATTAAATCTAGATAGGATAATCTAACCGTTACAGAACAAAGGTGAAAATTAAATCTGAAAAGAGAAGTTACAGATCCCGATCTGTAACTTCTCTTTTCTAACCGTTTACTACTTATCTATAGTGTATAAATACAAACAAATGTGTTGCTGAAAGAGGAATTGAGAAACTCGGCGACAGCGGGGAACCTCAGGACGACCTGACGACGGTCAACGACACGTCAGCGACATAGGCCTCAATAAGAGTAGCGTAGTAAAAACCGGAGTTATATAATACCCGATATGGGATAGCTGCTAGGATTCAATATAGGAAAATATAGCGCTAGGATTAAACATAGGTAGGTTAATCTAGCGGATAGGATTAAACTAAAGCTAGCCGTTATATTGAGTTATAACGGCTAGGATCGATCCAACGGCTAAGGCGAAACAGAATATAGCCGTTAGATATTCTGTTACAACGGCCATTAGAACTATTAGTTATAATATCATATAAATACAACCAACAGACGGTGTTTAATTTTGGGGAAATACACGATCTAATTCCGTCTCTTGCATTGTCTACTCTTCTTCCATCTCTCTCCTTCTCCTCTCTCATTCTCTCTGTTTCGAATCTCATTCAAGACTCGATCCCGGTACAGAGGTACCTCGCGTTCTTAGAGTTGCTAATCTCTATTACTATAAAAGGAAAACGTGTACCCTTCTGGCCTTTGATTGGCCAGGAAGGGTTGGAGAGAGAAGAGAGAGAGAGACTGAGAGAGAGGAGAGAGACTAGACTGCCCTACGACTTCGACCCCTTCTCCAGCTCGATTTCTCCACTTCGATTTCGTCACCTCCCAACCGCGTTTCCTCCAGCTCCCAGCACCGTTCTCCAGCTCTCAGACCCGTTCTCAAGCTCCCAGCCCCGCTCTCCAGCTCTCAGACCCGTTCTCCAGCTCCCAGCCCCGTTCTCCAGCTCTCAGACCCCTTCTCCAGCTCCCAGCCGCGCTCTAAGCCCCGTTTTCCAGCTCCCAGGCGCGTTCCTAAAACGTGAAAGGTATTTTATGATTTCATGGGTTTATCGCATCTCTCTCACTCTTCATCGTTATTGGATTTGATGGCATACTTTCTCTACTGACATTGGATTTTTTATCCTAATGTATTCATGATTTCATGGGTTTATCAAATCTCTCTCTTTCTCTATTTGTTTATCTATATCTTCATTTATTTAAATTTTGTCCCGATCTCTTTGAACAGGAAGTGTCGACAAATATTGCTCGAAGTTCTCTTGATGAACTCCCGATTATACCTTAAAAATATAAAGTTTGGATCGAAAATGTAATTTATAAAATAATTTTCCTCTCCAATAGGCCGAAATATTTTATTAGATGGACGCGGCGGGGTTAACTTAAGAATCATTCCTTCCACCATAAACTTTTGGTGGAACTGTATTTCGCTTCGCAGGTTAACCAGATACGCCGCCTCCTCGCGGTACCATTTTTGCGATTCTTTTGATTCTTACGTTCTTTCGATTCTTAAAATCCTTGCATTCTTTCGAATATTTAGAACGTGAATTCTCCAGCTCTCAGCCCCGTTCTCCAGCTCCCACCAGCTCTCTCAGCCCCTTTCTCCAGCACCCAGCCGCGTTCCTAAAACGTGAAAGGTATTTTATATCTTGGATATTGTTTGCCTTACTGCCTTATTTGCCTTATCACCTTATATATCTTGGATATTGTTTGCCTTACTGCCTTATTTGCCATATCACCTTATTTGCCTTATTGCCTTATTATTGCCTTATCGCCTTATTTCGATCTTTCGCTCTCCGTCATTCCTTCTGCCATAACTTTTTGGTGGAAATGTATTTCTCTTCGCCGATTAAGCAGCTTCGCCGATTAAATTTTTGGTGAATTTTTATAACGCGAATTGATTTTTGGAATGCAAGTTTTTCATATCTTTCGATTTTTCCGCACGCCATATTTCCGGAACGTTCGATCCTCGCTAGCGCAAGGTTTCTTATGTTTTGCGATTCACCCAGAGTGTCTCTTTCTTTCTATGCGATTCTTATGTTTTCGCGACTCTTCTTTCTCTTTCTTTTTCTCCCTCTTATTCATGATGTTTTTCGAACGTGGGGCGAATTTTACAATGCGGGTATCAACATCACCACCAGGTAATCCGCCAGCGGCGAAGGTTCGATCGCCTTCTTCTGAACTCTTTTAATCCAAATTACTATTTTCCACAACTGTGATTAGAAATCACTCATTTGCAGGGACGAACACCTGCGATTAGTTCGACCTCCAGGTTCATACGCGCGTGATCGATCTGGATAGCTCACCGGAGATTGTCAAACCGATATTGTTGATCGCGATCGAGCCCGACATGGAAGTCGAGGTGACCATCGCTGAAAACTTCCCTTCCATTATCTGCTTATTAATCGAGAATCGCTATAGTTATTCTTTGGTTATTAGAGTTGTATTTCGAAGAAGAAGATCGATTGTAGGTGAAGATTACGTTGATCGAAGCTCGCCGTAGTTTGGGAACAGCCAGAGATCTGACCAGAGAGGAATGTTCTACGTAGATTACAACAGATGGTCGGCGGGAATATTGGTAGCCTAGGCGCGTGTAGACCACGGGCCAGCTGCCAACGACTCACGACGTTGGGTTTTTCTCCAAGGAGAACAAACGATCAATTTATCTTTCCTTCATAGTAATAGAGATAGATATATTGATCCAATGTTGAATAGATGTATGGATAATTGAATGGACAGAGAGATAGCGAGATAGACTGATCGAAGCTCGATGCGGTTTGCGCATGGCTGGAGATCTGACAAGAGAGGAATTGTCTACGTAGACTGGAAACGACGGTGGGTGGGAATAGAGGTAGACTTGGCGCGTGGAGACCACGGGCGACCTGGCAACGAGTGACGGCGTTCATTTCATTTGAAATGAAGTCACACTTCGTACGGATAAATGAATGGACAGAGGGACTGACCGCGTTGGATTTTTCTCCGAGGAGAACAATCGATCAATTTATCTTTCTTTTATAGAGAGGTATAACAAGTGTACGTTGTACACTGGATTACTGTCCCGACCAATTACAGTGTCCGACACCCGGAAAATTTGGTGACATTATTCGGCGATATTATTTGGTGAAGAACCCACCAATTCTTCAATAAACCAATATACACATGTACGTTGTATACTAGACTATTGACTCACAATCAGGGCCGGTAGCACGTTACCTTTCTGAGTGAGCCACCGATCATAAAGACTTCAGTTTAATTTTCAGTTATTGGAGAAATAAGTTTCTCTTTGACTTAACTCCCTCACAAACCAAACTAATTCCACCTTGCCGTCTAACAATTTCTCCTCCTCTTTTGGTGGACGTAGGAGTGTAACTAAGTACCACTCTTCGTGTCGTCCATACAACTTTCTTTACACTGATCCTGTTTTATTCACATAGATCCTATTTAGAAGACACTTATTTTTTGATCTTGAAAATTATTAATAGGTACCTCTTTGAAAAATCTTCCAATAATCAGCAATTCCATTCAGTACTCTATCCTCCGTTCTGATCTTCAATGCTATTAGTAGGTTCTCCTTCCGAAGACAATAATATGAACACCCCCGTTATGAGGAGCAACCGTCGGGCTGAAAGACTTACATATCGTCGATCCACGGGATCGACAACTGTGCCCACACTCCTCTCAGCTACGCGCGATGTGAAAAATGTTCAAGCCAATTTTCTCGGTACCATGAATGCATCATGTGCTTCGTGCCAGTCAAAGTTTTGGATAGATGAACGCAAACCCAGTTCCAGTCAGCAAAACCCCATCTTCTACTTATGTTGCAGGGATGGTAAAATCAACTTGCCAACATTCCCCAACCCGCCTCCATTGCTACTTGAGCTGCTTGAGGGCACGACCGATGAGTCCAAGCACTTTCACAATTTTATTCGAGCTTACAATTCAGCATTCAGTTTCACATCAAGCGGTGCAAATTTGATCGTAACCTGGCCGACAATTCCGCCGGTGTGTACACTTTTCGAATCCAAGGTGTTGTTTATCATCAGATCTCAAAAGCTTTGCTGCCCCTCCTCGGTCATTCTTCTTCGTTTGCTCAAATCTACATTTATGACACAGACTATCAGATAGAGCGACGAAACTCAATCTTCCCTGACTTACATCGCACCATCTTAGAAAAGATCCACTACTGCCTGAATGTGTCCAACCCATTTGTTCATCAATTCCAAGCTAACAATGAAGAAACACTACTCACCGCATCCACGCAAGAGTTCGAGTTACGGGTTGGAGAGCCTTCCATTGCTGACAGACGTTATGCTCAACCCACAGGCTCTGAGATCGCTGTTCTTATGATTGGGGATGGAAATGAAGGAGACAGTAGGCGTAGCATTGTTCTTCGCAAGCGTGGTGGAGGACTGCAATTTGTTAATCAGCTACACGGATATTACGACCCACTCCACTTTGTGCTGCTATTTCCTTATGGTAGTCCAAGATGGAGCACCCAGCTGAAGGAAAACTCCCAAGTAACAATGAAACAATTTTACACCTACCACTTCATGGTTCGTGACACATCAAGAGTGCTTCATCTCTCCGGCAGGCTTTTCGAGGAATATGTCGTGGACGCTTACGCTAAAGTTGAAGAATCACGATTACATTGGGTTCGTTGCAACCAGACAACATTGCATGGATGCCTCTATCGAGGATTAGTTGATCAAGTAGCCTTGGAGAATGTTGATATGCCTGCGGGACGGATGATCATACTCCTACCTACATTTACTGGCGGACCACGCTACACGCAAGGGTTGTACTAGGATGCTATGGCCATTGTACGAAAGATGGGAAAGCCTGATTTATTTATCACAATGACTTGCAATCCAAAATGGCCATAAATCACACAAGCTCTGCTCCCTGGCCAGAAGTCACATGATCGATTTGATATTTGTTGTCGCGTTTTCCGCTTGAAACTAAAGGAGCTTCTCCATTTGTTAATCGAGAAGGAAGTATTAGGCAAAGTAAATGGACATGTGTACGTCGTTGAATTCCAAAAACGTGGTCTCCCACACGCTCACATGTTATTGGTACTGGATACTCCCCACAAGCCGAAAACCCCAGAGGACATTGACAAGACAGTGTGCGCTGAAATTCCTGATCCCAGCGACAAAGATTTATTTGACTATGTCACCACGCACATGATCCATGGCCCCTACGGTTCTGAAAACCCAAGATCCCCGTGTATGAAGGAAGGTAAGTGCTCTAAGAAGTTCCAAAAAGAGTTCATAGACTCCACGCAAGTCAACAATGATGGGTACCCTCTCTACCGACGTCGTAACAACGGGCAATTCATCCAAAAGGGTTCCCATGTCATTGACAACCGTTGGATTGTTCCATACAATAAATATTTGTGCAAGGCATTTAACTGTCACATTAACGTGGAAATTTGCTCTTCCGTTCAGTCAGTGAAGTACCAGTACAAGTATGTGTACAAGGGCCACGATCGCATTCAGGCAAGAGTTTCTGCTACAAACCTCGGCACTTGTAGTACCACTCCCTATACTCAGCACGACGAAGCCCAAGAATATCTGGACGCGTGATACATATCTGCATCAAAGGCATTCTTGCGAATTTGCGAGTTCAGCCTACAAAAAATGTGCCCAACAGTTTTTGCCCTACAAGTTCACGATGAGAATATGCAAACCGTTGTATACGCAGAAGGAGAAACAATTGGTGAAGTCATGGGTAGGTCGGATCGCACGCCACTCACAGAGTGGATGAGTTACAACAGGGAGCATCCGGACGATATTCAAGCCAAACATATGTTGTACTGTGACTTCCCCTCATACTATACGTGGAACGATTCCACCCGACGTTGGACACGACGTCAACGACAACAGTGCATTGGAAGGGCCCACTTTGTTTGTCCTCGCGACACTACACGATACTACCTCCGATTCATGCTTCATCATGTTCCAGGAGCTACCTGTTTTGACAATCTAAGGACCGTTGCTGGTGTTCTCTATGACACATATCAGGGTGCTGCAGCTGCTCGCGGCCTACTCCACTCTGATGTAGAGTGTGACAATGATCTGTCTTTGGCAGCAGGTGTCGCTTCTCCCTGTCAAGTTCGCGAGCTCTATGCGATGATGTTGCTCTGCTGTGAAATCTCCAACCCTCTTATGCTTCTCCAGAAACACCTTGATGCTATGTCGGATGACCTACGTTTAACCAGCCAATCACAAGACCCACATCATCTACAAAAAAAAGTACTGATCCTAATCAATTCAATCCTCTATCACAATGGATCTTCGCTCGCGTCATTCCAAGGGTTACCCCGAATAGTCGAAGACCAGTCAGTACATGTCACCAACAGGGCAATACATAGATACAACATCGAGAATGCAATCCTCGCCGCAGAACACCTACAAAGCATGCTGAATGAAGAGCAGAGACAACTTTACGATGCTGTATTTGAAGCATTGGAATTTCCACAACATGCTACTATGGGTAATGTCTTCCATGTCGATGGGCCTGGTGGATCTGGTAAGACGTTCCTCTACTCGGCAATTCTTGCAAAGATAAAGGCCTCTCGCCTGTCAGCATTGTCAACTGCAACAAGTGGTATTGCCGCGCTCCTCCTTGAAAGCGGGCGAACCTTACACTCCACATTCAAGATTCCTATTCTTGTAACTCACGTCTCAACATGTGGATTTTCACCTGATTCGATGATCGGCCTCCAAATTCAAGCGGCAAGTATTATAATTGTTGACGAAGCACCAATGATGCACCGCCATGTCTTTGAGACTCTCGATCGAAGTATTCGCGATGTGATGAAGACTACCAACCCATATTTGGAAAATGTTCCTTTCGGCGGCAAAGTTGTTGTGATGGGAGGTGACTTCAGACAGATGCTTCCAGTAATACAGAGAGGCTCCCGCGCAATGATCATCAATTCAGCCCTTAACCGAAGTGAGATATGGCGACATTGCTCTGTTTTCCGTCTCAAAACAAATGTCCGTGTTTCGCCAGACCAACGAGCATGGAGCGAGTTCTTACTTGCTGTTGGAGAAGGACGGGCTGGCACAGATGTCTGTCTTCCAAATGAGATACGCCGCGTATCCTCCCTAACAGATCTCATTTCCCAAGTTTATGGTTCCTTCGATGATGATGAAACTCAGCTGTTGACGAAAATGATCTTAACCCCGCTGAATGATGATGTCGTTGAGGTCAACAACATGGTACTAGACGTCTTCCCCGGTGAGACAATGGAATACTTAAGCTCCGATGCAATCCCCCCCGGCGAAGTCCACAACGAATCCCTGTACCCGATTGAGTTTCTGAACACAATTGATGATGCAACTATGCCGCTGCACAGGCTCCGTCTTAAGATTGGGTGCATAATAATCCTCATCCGAAACTTGAACACATTACAAGGCTTTTGCAACGGGACTAGGCTAAGAGTTGTTAGCTTCTTTCCAACAATGGTGCAAGTCAGTATCATCAGTCAAGGAAATTTCTATGGTCAAGTCCACCTCCTACCACGGATGTCGCTCTACCCATCTCAATCAAAGCTTCCCTTTCGATTCAAGCGCCTTCAATTCCCAATTCGGCTGGCCTTCACAATGACGAATAATAAATCCCAAGGCCAAACTCTTGACACTATTGGGATATATCTACAAAACCCGCTTTTCACTCATGGCCAGCTCTACGTCGCCCTCTCAAGAACAAGACTCGGTCCAACAGGAATCGTGTTCTGCGATGGTGGGAAAAATCGATCGCACGTGACCAATGTTGTTTACACGGAGATTTTCCAAAAGTCGACGTTGCGAGCACGACAAAGGCGATGAGCATCTCCATACTCCGTTACACTCTCCGGTACACTCTCGAACTTGCCCTCCACAACATATTTGCATTGCTATCACAATCTCAACGCCCCATAAATGGATCCTTCAGGTGACACGGGGCTACGGCATGGTTTCCTCCTCCCCAACCTGCAACCAAAGCAACAAGCAGACCCAAGAGGTGATAAATAAATCTTGATTTGCTCACACTACAATACATAGCATTTTACTACTTCTCACCGTGAATTGTTTTTCTTATGAAGCAATCGGATAATTATCGAGAAGCCCATCGGTGCGGAATATCGTACGCTACGACAATAGCAAGGTAAGGTCGACCCATTCATCTAATGTCACCTAACTATTACTAACTCTAACTGGCTACAAGCAGACCCAATAGATGATAGATAAGATGTAAATTACTAACATTACGATACATAATATTTTACTACTTATCGCCGTGATATTTTTCACTTCTGATAGCAATCGGGTAATTATGGAGAAGGTCATCAGTGCAAAATATCGAAGGCTACTACAATAGCCAGGTAAGTTCGGTCCATTCAACTAATGTCGCCTAACTTTGATTATCACTGAGTTTCTACAATTACTCTCTCGCAGTGTCTGCAACTTTCCCATACGTATTGCACGATCAATAAGCCACAACAACTTATCAGAACTACACATTTAATCCACTCTGCACGACGTGAGGCCTGCTCAGACGTGGCATGTTTTCTCCCATTCGAATGGTAATTTCATTCCACGGGGTTCCGTTTATTATTGAAGTTTATATCACATTGAGCATTTTATGTCCTACAATTGTTGATTTTTTGCAACACACGATTTAATCTTCCACTGAAATTCTGATGTCAATTTCAAATGTGAATTATAGCTGTGGAGTGCACCAATTTTTGTTGCGGCTGTGTTATTTATCCACTGTATGGTCATACCCCATGCGAGCTTTGCAAGCGGGCACCACTAGGAGGAGGTTGAATCTTACTCATTTCCTCTCATAATTAACCACTTTATTGGGAATTACGTCTTCTTCCAACTGTTAAATTGTCTCCCGCAATATTGCACTGATATTTGATACTACTGTTTTGATTAATCAGTGCACTTGCCCTTCTACCTCCCGAAAATCATTACTTCCCCCGACTCAGCCTACTCAGCTATGTCAGCCCGCTCTTCACTGTCGAAATCAGGGCAAAATTTACAATTAAACATCGAGCCAAAAACAAGTCAAAATTTACCCCGTTCTCCGGTCGCTTCTTTCAAACATGTCTTGCTCCCAGTGGAAAATCATCAATTTTTGCCCAACTCAAGCCACATAATTACTTACTATTTCATTCCTTCCAGGTGGAACGTCAGGCTGAGGGACTTCTCTTTCATTGCGGCATCTTCCCCATAGCCTCTACTGGGGTCTAAAAAATTTCGCTCAGCACGGCCTGCCAATGCCATTTCTCATCAGCATCCACTGCACTAGATATCACATCAGCACCACAAATTTTATTCGCCAAAACAATTTTGCTTCTACATCCCAAACTTGCCCTGTTAAACTATAACCAGCCCTGCTTTTCATATTCATCTCTCTACCTTGCGCGAGCATTGCGAGCGGGCCCCACTAGTCTTTCTAATGAGAAAAAACACGATCTTGCCTATTGTCTCTTCTGGCCTGTGCGATCTCTTCTTCTCTTCTATCTCTGTTCTTCTTCTTCTATTTCCCTACTCTTCTTGAGTAATCTTCAAAATATCCCACCAGTTGTGATCATTCGGAGAATTATCAATTAAGAAGCCTCTTTAACGCGTATCCCGCTTAGGATGGAACTCACGCGGGCGATAAATAATCCATTACTTGATATTTTAAAAGATAAAATAAACACACCGACGTGGTCCGCTGAATCTTTGAAAAATCGAGGTACCACGAGTCAAAACCCTTACGGCTTAGGTTAGTGTCGAAGCTGGAACCCGCAGCAATCCCACCTCCTTAAATGCGAAAACTCACTTCCACCAGCTCCCAAACTCCCCAAGAGCGCGGACTTCGAACTTGGAAGTGATCCGCACGGCAGTCTTAATACGACGACTTTGCACAACACAACCTTCATCCTTCTATAAAGTACTATCCCTTCTTTAGGAAGCTGCCATGGCCTTCAAGGGTGGAGTCGTGGGCCTTTGGCTCGTTTTGTCTCTTCTCCTCCCCAACACAGCGTGAGCACAGGGGTCAAGATTTTTCTTCCCCATCGGCCCCTTCCCCCGCCCCATCCGTCGTTCGCCGCCACCGCCATCTCCCCCGCCACCGCCGCCACCTCCGCCGCCGTCATCTCCCCCGCCACCGCCATCTCCGCCGCCGCCTACGTTCTGCCCGATCTTGCCCTTCAGGCTGGACTTGTGCGGCCCAGTTCTGACCCGTCTCAAACGCGGGCTACCTCCGCCGCTTAACGGCTGCTGCATCGTAATTGGAAGGCTCACGGACCGGCAGACTGGGCACTGCCTCTGCCTTGCGAACCAGCGCTGGTTCCTCGGCCCACTTGTGACCGTGCCCGGCGACCTGGCCCCTCTTCTCAACCACTGCCTTAGAACCGTCCCCCTGGGAGCCATCTGCTGAGGTGGGCTTGTTCGCCACGGTCATTGTCAGTCCGCCATGTTCTCCCTCGTCTCTGTGTCCGCCCAATAACTGGCGACTATCCCGCCTGTATGCTCAATGCTCGTAGAACACTAGTATCGTCTTGCACCCCAGAGGACGTCGAACTCATTCTTAGCCGATAACGAGTTAAGAGAGGGCACTGAATAGCTAACATCTAAGAAGGTAAAAATGCTATTGAAAAACATCTAACGTCTTCATTTCGTGGCAGTATTAATGAGCAAAGTAAGAGAGAATTGTCCTGAGTGTGGTCTTTAAGAATATGCGTCGAGTAAGACTGCATGGCTTGAGAGAGCCGCGTTGAGAAACTATCGAGAAGGCAGATCAAAATGGAAGATGCACAAAAGTGACGAGGATATATTAGTTATTTTCCTGATCTCGCTTTGTTTGACCACTCGTACGCAATGTTTGCTCAAACCTTGAAATCATCGATAAAGATTCGAGGGCAGGTTTCAAGGAGGCATTTTAGCGCCTTCTAGTATATCAACAACCGTCACGGCTATAAAGTTCCCAAATAACCTAATGGAGTTGGACTTATTTTAGAGTGAAAGAAATCTGCAACAACATTAGGAGCAAACAATATGAAGGTGCCTCTTCTTTAAGCATTCTTGACTTCCAGATTTTGAGTTTTTCTCCACATATTTTGAGTTGCTCTCACAATATATTTCTTTCTTATCGATCATCTTATTCTCGACAATGTACCATATCTGAAACGTTTTGCTGCCAGTACGCTTTTTTGTTTTAAAAAACAAAGTCAGCCCTGTCGCCCTCTTGGCCGGATGGGGGCACGTTACATTCCATAATAAAATAACGTACATCCCTTTGTTTTTAAGAATAAAATAAATAACTACAAGGGTAAGGCTACGCGTAAAAATTGAGGTCCGAAATATAGTGGGCTTCTCCTACGCGTTGCATTTATCTGCAAATATCTCTTTTGAATGCAGGTTAACTGAAATTAAGTTCTGTCTTTAAGAAAATATTATTTTAAGCTGATTTACATGTGATCGAAGCTTGATATCGAAGGTCAACGCAAATATTTACATGTCTTTTGTCACTAATCAATTTCTCTTTGATTGTATATGTAGAAAATGTCAAATCCCCCATCCCTATAATTCAGGATCGGGGGGTTGACTTGGTACATCTTATAATGTACGATGACCTAGCACATTCATGAGAATAGGATCGTGCCTAGTTTTTAGGGGGACATTTAGGCCTTGAGTTGTGCCTATAAAAGGCCCCCCATTTCCCTTGTTTTCTTCACCCCAACATCCATTGATGTATTCTTCTTTTCTCCCTTTGAGTTGAGTAGAGTTTCTTGAAAGTTCATTTGAACTAGAAGTATCTTCATCCTTCCCTCTTTCTCACTCTTGGAGTTCGTGCTCTCTTGACGGTGACGACGCGGGGACGTGACGAGGCTAACGACTACGCCTCGGTGTTTTTCCTCGTACCGTCTTGGGATCATCCTCGACATCTTCTGCGTTCGTTCACGTCCAAGTACGCTTTCGCGAGTGTGTGCGCCCAACAGTCTATGATCTGGACCAAAGGCTCAATTTCTGTTCCACTAGGCATCAGATACTAGGATGAGTAATATCTTTACATTTAAAAAACTAAATCAGTGTCAATATTCATGCACACTTAAAATAAACATTAAAGCCAACACATGAAACAATATTACATTAGGGCATCATGATACGCTGCACTCATCATTCATAATGATCACAAACGTATGAATAATGTTAAATTTTGCACCATGAATAGAATAAAATTTCAAAAGTTTGACAATATATGTTGAAATAGTTTATGTTACTTAAATAATTCTCATGGAAGCTCTCCTAACACTTCTTCGTCCACGTATATATTTATTGTAATATAACAAAAACATCTAAGTGTTCTAATGTGTTTCCACATGTCTTCTAATTTGTTAAATGTCCATTTTCATTTAGTTCTTTTCCTTTCAAAAAATTTAAAGTTCAGTTATCTTTTATAATTTAAAAGACACTGGCTGCTGCATTGCATGAATCGATACCACTTCTACATTATTAAATAATCTTTCATATAAAAGATGTAGTATTATAGTCCATATATAATAGTTTTTATCTCAGTATTCTGAGAGGAAATATTATTTCTACTAGCATAGGTATGTCAATTCTTTTATTAACGTAATAGTTTACACTGATTTGATATTAACTAAATATACATGTAGAATGTATTTGTAGTGGATCCTCTGGTATGAGATTATTTGTCGGATGCCATAATTTTTTCTATATTTATAAATAACACGAACTTTAATGCTGAATTTTGAAATCCACCACCCACACATAATTTTTATAAAATAATAGCTATAAAACATAAGCAAAATGTGATACGAATAAATGAAAACTAAGAAGATGAGATGTCATATTATGATCAATGATGCAACAAAAGTATAACATAATTCTTTTTAAGTCTTTAGTACCCAAATGAATAAGATACATATAAACATGGTTTCCAATAAATGATTCAACAACTCATAAATATGTGTCCCCAGTCTTCATACAAATAGTGTATAACAATAATAACCAAGGGTGGTGATAACATGCAGTTTGTCATATTTAAACAAATATTACTGAAATTTCACCATTTAATTTAGTACACTACATGTTTATTGTGAATAATATAGTTTTGTTAAACTATACCAGAGCGTATCGTAGCAAATTCGAGATTTAATAACTAATGACTGGTTTTTTAGAGACCATTTGAAGTGATGTTCTTTCAACCACATTATTTGGAACTTAAAATGTCAATCATTGACTTGGCATGACACACTAGGAGAAAAAGCACACATGAAAGATGGATAAATATTTAAAAGTAAATGGGTTCCAATAAATGGATAATAGAGGTCTTTGATAGAAGTGCGTGTGGCTGGCAAGTTCAACACACATCCATTTCTAATTGAACAACATTTTATACAATATTTATATTATATTTCATGTGCGATGCTTATAATGAAGTTTTCTGACTTCATGAAAGGACTGATTGAATTATGGAGATATCACAGTATGTTCATCAGTTGTCCCGAAACATTTATTATAAATAATCCTATTTAATGGAAATGTCTAAAATACATCTTAATGTTATGATAGAATTGATTATATAGTGTGATTCATATAATATTATGACTGTTCAGATAGCTAATAGCGTTGAGACACTAAGAACTGATACAGAATGACCTTTAAGGCAAGTATTTATATTAAGTTATCTGTACGAATCTCACAATTGTATTATACCACATTACCAATCAGGTTGCTTTAGACCAGAGTTGGCAAGTAGTCAGTAGATGGGTATGCTTTGACTGTGACCCGCAAGTTTTTATAATGAAATTCTGGAATGTCTTAGCTCAAGTGCAGAAAAATGTTCATGAATATTATTTTATTCTTAATTATATGTCAGACACTAACAATACAAAAGTAGTTAGCTCAAAAAGGAGGATGTGATGAAGTCCTTAGCCATGGTAATGGCATATATGAGACTGATTGTGTAGTGATTTCTGTATGCATTAGTATTAACTGGATGCCCATTTACGGTTTTGGCAGCAGACCATATGCTAAGTCATTCTTGGACTGTCATGTGGATGAGGATTATATGTACATGGTACCCAATGAAAGTAACGTTTTATAAGAGCAATATTAGACTTTCGAACTTCAAGAGCACGATGCGTGACTTGGCTCCAAAAGTGTTTGAAACTCAATCTATGGATTGTGTTATATGTATGGTATAAATGATTACTTTTGTTTCCCGGTAAATGTTGGCGGACCCTTAAAGTGATTAACTATGGTGATGCTTGGGCCTCAATGGTAAAATACAAATGTTATTTTGGAGGGGATAAGATGTACTTCAAGTTTTGGTGTTCTACAAAAAATAAAGTATAATTACGGTAAGGCCTGCAACAAATATTTCTTAGGGTACAATTATTCACGTACATATTCTTCAAGTTGACTTGTCCTTGTCTCCCCTCCACTTGGCACGCCATCCAAATGGCATAATGACGATTGTGGCTGGAAAACATGGATAATCAAAAGTTAATAGGAGATTTAATGTGCTATAATGGCGTAGATGGGTCTAGAAGCTGCAAAACTGAGCAGCTCATTATACTCTGTTTAAGGAACTATTGTTTCGTCCAAGTAAAATTGATCGTGAAGGATCGGAAAAATATTTTTAATGATTCTATTATTCTTCATCATTGTGTGAGTTGTCAAGGTTTCATCTAAGTTAACGCCTCGACTCCAATAGCTTGATGACTTGATGGCATTGCTTGATAACCAAAATAGTCTGAATGAAACTGTATTCCATGCAACACAACTTTTTTAGGTCATGGGCATATGTGATGTGCTCGAACTAGAAGTGAAAATATCTGAATTACTTATCTAATTGTTAAGTCATGCGGTTCTAATTTAGAAAGGGATGATAAAGAACTTTGGTGCCAATTAAACAGCAACATTGTTTAGCTATGTGGAGAACCAAACGTTAACAAGCTGGAATTGGCTTAAAAGAAGAAGAAGAATGATCCAATCATGAAAATTGACTGCATTTTAAAGTGAGATATTGATAAACAAAAAATGAGGCATGAATTTATACATTTTTGAAGCAACTCTGGTGTCATTCTAGTTATGTTACTTTCATCTTAACATGAAATTTCATCTCATGCATTAAATGCAGGATATGGTAAAACAATATATTTTATTTTAATTTTTGCATAATTTATATGTCCAACATTTATCTTTGTAAAAACGTGACAGATATATTATAATGTTGAATAAGTTTGATTCTCCCTCTAGTATGTAAGTTTATATTTTGTCTGAATGAAGTCAAAGTTAAAGGAAGTATAAAAGAAGGGATTTAAATAAAAAAATGGTTTTTTGTAAAGCCCTAAGCAAGTAAACCACGCGAAGATCAAGGGCACATAATGCCAGCACCCAAAGCCCTATGTGAAGCGGCCAAGCATGTGCATTTAATTCATTTAGCCATTTTTCTTGGCATTTGTAATAAAAGAAATTTATTTGGCGATGTGATAAGTCCAAATTTAAGATTTTATGCTGTTGTTTTTTTTCAGAGTCAACCAACAATATTTTTATGAAAATGCTCCACTTAAATACTTTACACTTAATATAGGGAAAGTAAGGGGTAGATCCACAAGGAGGTTAGTTTCATATTGTTTTTTCTAAGCCTAAGATGAAGAAAGTGATTTTAAAATTAAAAATAATAATTTAGGGGAATTTACTGGATTTAAGGTATTTATATAATTTTCTAAGATTTAAGTTAAAGCATAAGTATAAAAAAAGCAGAAACTATTCTTACACTAAATTTCCTAACTTTTCTTAAAATAATAAAACAAAAAAAAATAGTTTCATAATTTAATTTGGAATTCAATATACACCAAAAACCAGTAGAAATATTAAAACGAGAGTTAGATATTTTTAGAATTTTTTTTGGATGTTAAAATGACTATAAATTGATTAAACCATTTTTCTTGATTTTTGCTATTTTTCTTACCTTTACTGCCTTTTTATTAATTTTAAATACCTAAAATACAAAATTTACATGTGTGAGTGATCAAGGGTGGCGGCGACGGCGGCGACAGTGTCGAGCCGGATGGGTGGGCGGGCCTGGTGTTGCCCGTATAGGGTTGGCCTTAGACAGTCAGCCATCAAAGGTTCAGCCCAATTTGGCTAAGACAAGACTTGGCCAAATGAACTAAGCCCTATTGGGCTTGACCCAATATGGTGATGACTTAGCCGATCTGGCTAAGTCCTGCATAGGGCTACCCTGTGCCCTGCGGTCATGTGCTCTGCCGGCAAGCGTACAGGTGGGCAGAGGGCTGTCCCTGCCGCACAATCGCCCCACGGCACCACACACAGTGCATGGTGGCGGCTAGGAGAGGGAAAATTTGAGTATTGAAAGGATAGAAAGTGATATTTGAATGTGATTTTTTTGGGATTCAAAGTGGGGAATGCTTGTAGATCTAGATAGAGATAGGGAGATATATAAGAGAGATAAATAAACATGTTGATAAAGATGTAAGGTCGACATGAGAGAATAGAGAGAGAAAATGAAGAGATAGAGAGATAAAATGAAGAAATGCTGTAGAGAGGGTTTGAGAAGGAATTGGAAGGTGGAATGAAGGATATTTTTATGAATTTTTTAGGGGATGAACTATGGATAGTAATACAATTATAGAGAGAG
Organism: Wolffia australiana; assembly: GCF_029677425.1. Taxonomy (NCBI): domain Eukaryota; kingdom Viridiplantae; phylum Streptophyta; class Magnoliopsida; order Alismatales; family Araceae; genus Wolffia; species Wolffia australiana. The sequence continues at coordinate 8,266,701 of NC_135847.1, forward strand.
AAAGAACAAATTATAGAGTTATAATAGGCCAAAATGAGTAGATAGAGAGAGAGAAAATGAAGCGAGATAATACAAGGAGTTTGAGATATAATTTAAAGGTACAAATGAAGAAGATTTTTAATGAAATTTTAAGGGAGTAACAAGGGATGTATATGAAGGTCGAGAGGTAGAAAAACCTATTATAGAGAGAGAAATTTGATAAATGGAGTGTTCAGAACGAGAAAATGATGGATTTGAAGGGTAAATGGATGGATGATGATGGGGAAAATAGAAATCTAAGATCCCAAAACCTCAATGCAAGATCACTGAGCCCTCAATTCTTCCTTTCAACTCTGGATCCTTATATCTTGCCAGGCTCATATCTTTTTCAATGCAAACAGTATATGGGATTAAAAGAAAACTTTAATAAACTTACATTAAGCTGGTTGACTGGATTCTAAAAAATGCCTTGTCCTGTTGGCCAGACACTTGCTAGAGCACAAGCAGAATGAGGGTAAATGAGGGAGGAAAAGAGTATTTATACATTGAGAGAATTAAAATACCCATTTGATGTTAAACAATACGATAGTGTCGTTGCATTGGTTTACACCACAGTAAAGATATGAAGACAAAGTTTGGAGTTGATTGATGCAATTTTTAAAATAACGAGTAGTAGTTCATATTTTTGCTGATTTAGGGCAGAGATCAGGAGATGACAAGAAGAAAAAGGTCTAGGTCGGTAGGCTCCCAATGACACACGGACCGACTCAAATACGAAAGTAGTGAAATCAGCAAACACTGCCCGAAAAGCACCCACAACCCTCATCAAAATTGGTCACAAAGAATGATCAAACGAGTAACCCAGAAGAGTCACAAAGACACGACGGTAGGGACCAAAGTCCTCGCTGGCGTTGACAATCTGAGTTCAACCGACGGCATCAGGGCATATCTGAGCAACACAAGAATCCCCACAGGAAGATTTTAAGATTTGGTGGCAGTATTGACGGGCTGTATGGTCAAGTCACCAAGCAATCAATGGCACACTAGATAGGATAGAATGCAAATGATGACCGCTTGCCACCTACGCCCTGAGAAAGGAGTTCAATGGCGACCATAGGCAAAGGACGGTGGCAGAATTCCCAGGGGCACACACAACAATGAATGTTTGACTCGAAAAGCACTAGAGGAGAAGGTAAAGAACCGTGAATGGTGGGGAAGACTGCTAACGACAAAGCTCTTTCAGATTGTTGAACAGCACAATTATAATGACCGAAGGGCTTTGGCGTCATTTGTAAATAGGTGGACGACCCCGACTAAAGATCGAGACCAATTATCGGTGTATACTTGGCAGGTAACGACGATGATTTTCTAGAAATAGACCCAATCCACCAGATGTCAGATGTCGGGCACCGTCGACCACTCCCTGGTCGTGCTGAAGTGGTAACTGCCTCTTCTCAACAGATTTGATGCGGGTCCCTCCAAAGTGAAAAGAAGAACGAGCATAACACAATACGACTTTTCAAAATGCAAAATCCTCTTCCCCATTAAGGCATACCCCCCTTTATATAGATTAATGCCTTCATGGGTCATTAGGGAATTGTCCAAGCAAGAGACCTTCCCCAATTTAAACAGTCACATCAGAAATAAAACAAGGCCTTAACAAGTGGCCCATTTAAAAGTCCTTACACATAAATAAAACTGTAAAATAAACTGCATAATTTACCCGATCAATCTTCAATCCATGTACTTTAAGGTGGGGTTCTTCACGTTGGCTCAGGCGCCACGTCGCCGTTGATGGTGGGCTTGAATAGGAGCTTCTCGAGGGTCCTTCATCATCCTGCCCGGATGGACAGAACTCGACTCCGATGAGTTAAAGCCGAAGATATCGTCCAAAGGTTGGATGAGCAGTAGTTGTAGTCACTAAAGATCTACTTCTGAAATCCATGTGTCATCTGACTATGGTCAACCTTGCCAATGAACCAGGAACTTCGGTCCCACCACTCTCCTATAGCATTAATTACCTCCTCCAATTTTGACTTGATACATTCGTGCCTCAAAGGGGTCAGGATAGGGGGAGATGGGTTGTGTCCCTCAATCTCTTCACCACCAAGGCCCGAGGGGCTGTGAGGCTCAATGATACATGGCATAGGTTGGTATCGGACTAGATCAATAACGTTGAGGGTGGAAGAGATCCCCCATTCAGAAGGAATGCCCACGATGTAGGCATTCTCGCTGATCCCACTAGATATCAGGAAAGGCCCGCCACTACGAGCATGGAGCTTTGTAGCGACACCTAGAGAGTACCTCTCAGGCGTTAACCTGCCCATAACTAGATCTCCCTCAGTGTAACTGATTGGCCTGCAACCTATATCGACGAGAACCTTGTAGTTTTCATTTTGCGATGTAATGCACGCATAGATGTCATGATGCATGTCCCTAATATGTTGCGGGAATGCAATGCCAGCCTCGGAAGCTCTAGAATGCTTTTCTACTGGGGTAAGGTCTAAAGGTTTATGAAGTATCTAGCCATAAACGATATCAAATAGAGTGAAACTGGTGGTACGGTTCATGGAAGAACTAAATGCAAACTCAGCACAGGGTAGGACATGATCCCAAGTAGACAGGTTGTCTCCCATGATCGAATGAAGTAAATTCCCTAAACTATGGTTGACTACCTCCATCTTCTCATCTGTTTGTGGGTGATAGGCCGTGGAGTATGTAATCTTCGTCCCCATCAAGACCCATAGGGTCTTCCAGAAATAGTTAGTGAATCGCACATTGCAATCTGATACGATCGACTGTGGTACTCCATGCAAATGGATGAATCTGTTAAAAAATAGGCGTGCTACTCACGATGCATCGGCGGTCTTGGAACATAGTATAAAGTGTGCCGTCTTAGAGAATAGGTCATGTCGTCAAGATGTTTTGGTAGGCGATGAACCAAATCAATATTACCATCGTCTCAGGGACATGTTGGTACTGGTAAGGGTGTATACAGCCCTGCGTTTTGTTTCATCATCTTGGCCTTCAAGCAAGTCAAGCAACAGAAGACACTCTTCCCAATGTCCCTCTTTAGACTTGGCCAGTAGAACTGCTACTCCAAAGATTGGATGGTCTTCTTGACACTTAAGTGTCCACTCAGACCACCCGCATGCGTCTCCCAAATGAGGAAATCTCCTAGAAAAGTGCGTGGTATGCACAATATCTTCCCATGGAATAGGTAGCCATCGGATCTGTAATAATCTCAATATTCAGACTTTGAGCCATCGCTAAGGTCACTGATAATCTTCCTGAAGTCTGGATAGTCGGAATAGTCTTGTGGGATTTGATCAAATCCCAAAACTCGGGTTTTTTATCAAGGGTAGGAAGACTGGTCTTCAGCTAAGTCTGTCACCTACGACATTGTCCTTCCCTTTCTATGTCGGATGACAAACGCATAGTCTTGTAAATAAGCTATCCATCGAGCATGTCGATTGGTTACTTTCTTTAGGTCATGCAAGTGTCATAGGGCACTATGGTCTGAGTAGAGCACAAATTCCTTCGGAAGGAGATAATGTCACTAGTGTCGAAGCGACTAGACTAGGGTGTAAAATTTGCGATCATAGTTATCATATCAACACCTCATATTATTCAATCTTTTGCTGAAGTATTCAACCAGGTGTCCGTCCTGGCTAAGGACGCCACCAATACCTACGCTTGAAGTGTCAAGCAACTTCAAACACCTTATTAAAGTTGGCCAGCTGTAGAACGGGTGCTTTCTGATGGAAGTATATGTGGCTGGCAAGCCAATCACACATTCCACATCTCGCTCCATGTTCATTAATAGAACATATTCATTATAGTGCACATCTGATGTTTATTATGAAGTCCATGAATACATGATCGGACTTAGTGAATTATGATGATATCATAATACGGATATCACTAGTCTTTAAGCATGTGTTCTAAACATTCCTATTCTAAGGATACGCGAGAAGGACATTCAAGTATCTGGATAGAGTTGGGAGACACTAAGGATAGATAGTGGTGTTCTTTAGTGGAAAGAGTTCACTGAATTGATGCATACAAATCCCTGAATAGTATTATATCAAACTGTCAATCAGGTTGATTCACGTCACAATTGTATGGTCCTTAGACCTGAGACACCAAAGATGTCTTGTGGACAGACGGTTGTACTTTAGCTATGGCCAACGAGTCTCTAATCATGGGATTCTAAACAGTCCTAGTTTGGGTACACCAAGAAGTTCACGAAGATGATTGAGTGGTCAAGATGGGATCATCCGCCCTCGGTATAAGAGGTGACAGCTCAAGGAAGATGATGCGATGAAGTCCTTCGCCAAGGTAGTGAAATATTGGTGAAGAGTTCTCTGATGATTTCTGAATGCATCAGTACTAACTCGGATGACCGATTAGGGTTTGACAATTGACCATACCCTAAGTCGTCTAAGGAGCTTCAAGTGGATGAGGGATTACACATACACAGTAACCGATAACAAACAGGTTCCATGAGTGAGTCGATACATGCTCTTTTGTATCTTGTAAGACACGCGGTGTAGCTTGGCACCCCATGTGTTAGAGGCTTGACCTATCAATGGGGTTAAATTGATCCTACATTAATTTTTCTATATGATGATATAGTTAATTAATTTGGATGGCCTATGAAGTTTATTGTGTCACTAGAGTCGTTAACTAGACTGATACATGGGCCCAGAGGATCACACGCAAATGGTCTTTTGAACGTTGGAAGATATACTTGAGTTTTAGGGGTTTTTATGAAAAATACCCACTTAGTATAAATAGGGATGGCCGTGAACGAAATTCACCCAAGCCATAATTGTTCAGGGGCCTTTCCCCACTTCTCCACTCTCTCCACACCCCTCTCCATGCCCGATGCCATTGCAATGGCGTAGCGACGACGATGGAGGTAGAACGGGCCTCATCAAGGAGAAGGAGGAGCTTCGACATGCCAAGGAATGCGTGGATATGTCTAGAGGCTGCACACGTGAGCAGCTCGACTCGTCTCACTCTAGGATCTAAGAAATTACGAACGCAATATGTGCAAAGGTACTTTGTTTCAATAGTTTTATCGATGTCATTGGATTTGTTCAAGTCTTCTGCTGCGAATCGTTTGCATTTGTTCATCCATGACAAGGCTTCTAGAACCCAACACTTTCTTCATGCGTCACTTGTTGTCCCTAAAGGCCTTGTTAGCCCCTTTCGCCGATTCCAACTCATGAAGTCTAATAAGGTTGGTGAAAGGGGCAGTACCATAGCTAAATCTGAGAACAAACCTTCGGTAGAAAGTCGCCAAGCCCATTGAACTGCATACATCATGAACATCCTTGGTCTTGCGCCTTGATGTGATGACCTTGATCTTGGGTGGATCTTGGCCGGATATGATGAAGCGTAGAGCTTTTCTCTCTAAAGCGTGGTGCACACATCCTGAATGTGTCATACGTGGTCTTTGTAGGACCCACTAAAGATCAATATGTCATTAAAATAAACGACAACAAATCCACTGATGAACAGACATAAAACCTTGTTCATCATATGTTGGAACGTGCTTGGGGCATTGGAGAGCCTAAATGGCATAATGTTCCACTCAAAAAGGGCATCTTTAATCGTTAAGGTCGTCTTCCACTCATCCCCTAGTCAGATGCGGGCCTAGTGGTATCCACTACGTAAATCAAATTTCCAAAAGATAGTCTCTCTGGCCATCTAATCAAATAGATCCTGCACTCTGGGGATGGGAAAGTTATACTTCACCATTATCTTGTTGATGGTGCTGGAACTGCATCACATACGCCACATCCTGTCTCTCTTCAGCGCGAGTAGTGAGGGAACAGCACAGGGTCTGAGGCTCTCCCATCTGAGGTCGTTAGCTAAAAGTTCCTTTACATGGCGATACAATTCCTAGTATTTTACTGGGTTCTTCTAATAATGCACTATGTTCAAGAGTGAAGCTTTAGGAGCGGGATCAATGGCATGTTGAATGCTACGCATATGTGGGAGCTTGTTGGGGAGTTATTTACGAAAAACATCCCCAAAATCAGCTATGAGCTCACTAAGCGCAAACATGTCAGGCACGTCAAGTGTCTATCGTAGTTCCTCTGAGGGAACATCTCGGATGACAACAAAACATACGCGTAAGCTTTCTCGTTCCTGATCAAGCTCTCGTTTGAATATACAACCGTTGGTGACCAACATTGTCTTCGTCTGGGAAGCCAGTATTGGTACGGTCCGCACTAGCTGAGGAGGTGCTCGTATTACTGGGTACTATATCAATCTACGTTCATCATACATAAACAAACACGTGTTTGCTCAGCCTAATAATTGAAAATTGTTGTCGAACAGCCACGTACGTCCTAGTATAATATTGTCGATCTTCATAGGCAGGACGTTGAATAACACCAGTTTGTCATAGGTGCTCGTCTTAAATCGCACGTGGCACTATGATTGTACCAGAAGGGTCAAAGCGTCAATCCATGATACACTATAAGGAGCAGGATGTGGCATCAACGTGAGGTCGAGCTTGGCAGCGGTATCCTTGCAGACTGCATTTATGCAGCTCCAACTATCGATAATCAACTTACACGTGTGTCCACCGATCTTTACATAGACGTAAAATATTGCCATGTAGTGTACAAGATCATCCCAGTTAGATGCCAACTGTGTCTTTAGAGGCAGTAAGAATGACCGTCTGAGTAGGAGTTTGTGAAGGTGTAATAATGCACATCACTAACGATGGACGAGCCTGAGATGCTCGTGGTGTCGGTGCTGACATCCACAGGGTCCTAGCTGGTGGCGCTTGTGAAGAAACTAAAGTAGGTCTTGGTACTACAGAGACGTCATGATACATAGTATTCTGCTGAATTCCAAAATTTACTAATAGTGAAATGGGTGATGAAACTGTGCGGGTAATCTGGATGCACCCTAATGATTCCTCATAAACCTCGTCTTCAGGGCACTCACCTTGGTAGACATCTGATAAGCTCAAAAAGTGCATGTTTAATGTCTCTAATTATGGGTTTCCAAACCTAACCAATAAAATTTATTATCCCTTAGCTCAGGGGATCGAACCCTAGGGAGGCGATGGTGAAATTCAATTTTTATCGAATTAGCGCTTAGAACGCTAAATTTAACTTATACAATTTCTTTTACTCAAGTAATAGAAAATGCTAGTAACTTGTATCTAACCTTATAACTTTTTAAATTCAAGTTACAACAACTACAGAGACTTACAATGACTTGCAATTCATATTTTTAGCTATCAATGAGAGTCAAATTTACGATTAATTTGCAATTCTTAATAAGATTTGCTAAATAATCCGCTAACTTGGATCAGATACATGTCACATTGACTGTAAATTATTGTAATCTTAATACTATTTTTCACTACCTGTTTGATAATGAAAACTAGATTAGAAGTCGACCATTGATACTAATATTTCATTTGATTTAAAAACTTTAATTTGTCTGCATTGTGTTTTAAGGTTGTTTATTAAAATTACAGTGTATTTAGCAACTTGATTAAGTTTTAATTGATTCACGATTCTTTTTATCAATAAATGTTCACCTATTCTTAACAGATCATAAACTACCATTCAGAATTCGTTTATCCACATTTACTCTAGAATTTGGATAAAAAAATCAGGACTAAATTTTTAATCCCATTTAATTCAAAATTCCTTCAACTACCTTCACTTACCAAAGCTTGATCATACTTTGTTAATTAAGGAAATAATGAACTAAATTTATACGATTTAAAATTCTATTCGAGTAGACATTATTTACCATTAGTTGATGAATACAAAAGGATAAGAAAACAAAGGAAATTTGAAGATTAAAATATCTAAAAATTGAATTTTAAACAAAATCCATAACTGAAAGGAATTGAGAAATTGCTAAAATTGTGCACGAAATTAAGTTAAATTGAATTTAAATTGAGCCTAGAAATACTATGAATAAACTTGTAGTTGTCTTGAACGAATTCCACGCAATGAACAACTAAAGAACGCCTCCTAATTTCCTGTTTTCCCAATTTATCGCCACAAAATTTGATGAAAAAATTTGCGTTGAACTATGTGGAGCTGAAATCCCATTGGTCCACGCGAGCTTCGCACGACTTAACTTGTAGTGTCACACCTTATTGGTCCACGCAAACTACGCTTGGTCCGTGATACGCATGATGGTGTGTGCATGTGTGTCGCACACCGAATATGCTATTTTGGATTCTGATTGGATCGTATGTGTCATGGTGCATTTCCTGCACATTTAACAGCGAATTATATTTTACACTGCCCTAATAATGGTCAATTTCATAAAAATATGATTTTTATTCAAAAAAACAAGAATAAATTATAAAACCCATTTTTAATGCATAAAAAATGCTTTATTAATTTCTAGAAAAAAAGTATTGGTGATTGTTTTTTATTATAGAAATAGGTCAATTAAAAAATTTTATTTCATTATAAAATTCAATTTTAACACTATAAACTGTGTTTATGGACCTAATTATTGAATTCTTTATCAAAAGTATTATTTCTCTTGAAAATTAAGAAAAGTCTTGTCGTACCATAAAATCATGATAACATGCACTAAACTTTACTGTCTTTAAATGTTAAAAGCCAAAAAATAAGATTAAATTAGCATTTTATTAGCTCTTATTTCCATGTTATTAACATCTACATCTACGTCATCCCTGCGCGGTGGGTCGATTTGGTTCCTACTAATGTCCAGAAAAATGTAGGGATGGGCAGTCAGATAGTCTGTGTCCAAATTCCTTGCACTTGAATCATTGCATTTTCTCGTAGTTCGTGGTTAGGGCACGAGCAGCCGAGACAACGGATGAGGTGACAGGGACTGTGGTTACCGTCATCGGTGGAGGAGTGGTGCTCCTAGTGGGGGGTGGAACCCTTAATTTCAATCCGGTAGTCAAGGGAGAGTTAGTAGTCAGAGCTGCAGCGGTGGACAGAGTAAGGGTTGTCAGGGCCGTCACCGAAGGTGTATCTTCAACGGAGAACTCATTTTTCTCCATTATACTATATGCATGATCTACTTATGTTGGATTTCATTCCAACACCTTCGATCCTAGTTCTGGACGAAGTCCGTGCATGAAGAGTGGATCATACGGTACTCTTCGAAGTCTTCAATGTATTTACTAACCTTGTGCCTGCACTTCTTGAGATCCATCCACTTTAGGAGGAGTGGTGTCATGTAGATCTTAGGGATATACTTATCCTTAAGCTTTCTCGACATTACTTCCCAAGCAACTGGTGGCTCTCATTGTCGTCTCACAGAATCTTTCTCGTTCTTGTAGAATATCTTGGCCTGGCCTCTAAGTTTGGCCTCGACATATGCTACGCAAAGGTCGTCGTCCATGTCATATCACTGAATGTAACTCTCTAAATCGGTCTCCCAATCCGAGTAGTCTTTCAGATTCCATGTGCCCTCATACATGGGCACTTTCATTCGGAATCTTCTTAATCATGGTTTGATGGGCCTCTCGTCTACGGTCTCTATCATCGTCATCGTAGTGATGACAAGATGGCTGATGTCGATGGATGTCCTATGGTCTATATGGATCCAAGGGTTCTAATGTTTGGGCGGGGGCCAGAACATGATGGACCAGATGATAGTTCTGTGGTGCACGAGGTCCCAATGGCATGTCAATGGTCCTCGATGCCGGAGGCGTCGGTTGTGTATATCGGCCATACTAGGGGGAGCCACGTATGATACGTAGCTTGCAAGAGCAGGTGGTGTTGGAGTGGCATAGGACTCACGCAATGCGTAGGTCAGCGGTGGCGCATAGGTTGGCAGCGGCGCGTAGGATGGCAGTGGCATGTAGGATGGCAGCGGCACGTAGGATGGCAGCGGCACATAGGTTTGCACCGGCGCGTAGATCGGCGCTGGAGCGTAGGTTGACACTAGGGCATACGTCGGCTATATCATCGTCGTTGGCATACTAGGTGCCCCGTAGTAGCCCTGGGTGCCGTACGCAGGTGCATGGGTCGGCGCAATTATATACGAGCTAAGTTTTCTTGGGGCGGTGGCGGGTAATATGGCTCCTCTCGTGTCAATGGGTGGCCATGGGGGTATGAAGGAACATAATCATCACGCGTCGGGCACTGAGCTAGGGCCGGCTCGTTAAGTCAGCCCTGGTAATCATGTCAAGGTCCTCCGGGCTGATGTTCGGGCATCGCCGATGCCTCCTCTCATTATGGAAATCTCCAATTCGCATAGTTCTGTGAGCGATCCTGATAGTACTATTGGTCGTCATTATGTCGCGGAGGATGATATTGGCCGACTGAAGGTTGTCTTCGCTGTTGTTGTCCCCATGGCATCTGACGCGGCTGATAGGGGTGTGTCAGCTACTAGAATTGTCGAGGTGGCTCATTGGGAGGCGGATGGGACTCGGACCTATCTCTGACTGGCACCTTCCCGGGTCATTGGACAAAGTCATGCACTCGTGTCGCAACATGATGAGAACTCCGCACTAGTAACACCGCCAAGGGTACTATAGTCTGTCCTAGGTTATTGGATTTAGGTGGAGCTGCAGTTGTCGATGGCTTGCTAGGGGGAGTCAGATACCACGGAGTTGATCCCTACTACCTCGGGTAGATGACTCGGGCTCGACGAAGTTAGGCATAGGGGCCTGAGGAAGTGCTTGCACGTGATCTACTAGTGGAAGATCCGGGAGTTCGGGATCGTAAACAAAATCCTCGTCGTATGACGTACCATCCACAGTGGACTGTAATTGGCTGCGTGTTTGAACCATTTTATGACCAGACATTTCATTCAGTAGGGTTTCTTATCAAGGACGATGGAATAACAATATATGTATGTGTTTGTGAAGTATGAATTCACATACAATGAACTTTGAGAAATGAATGTGTGCAAGACATGCAAAAATGAAAGAAACTAAATAAAAAATAATATATTTTTATAATTTTCAATAGGATCAACAATGCTAAGCACGATGGTTAGGACAATCAACTCCGATACCAATTTAATGTAAAACAATACAATGGTCTCGTTGCGTTGGTTTACGCCACGAACAAAATAAAGACGAAGCTGGGAGTTGGTTGATTTAATTTGTAAAATAACGAATAGTAGTATGGATTTCTGCTGATTTAAGGTGGAGATCATGACATAACATGAAGAAAAAAGTTTAGGTTGGTAGGCTGCTAATGACCCATAGACCGACTTGAATATGAAGGTAGTGAGATGAGCAATCACTGCAAAAAAGCATCCACAACACTCGTCAAAACTGGTCAGAACTCTACCACTGAAAGAGCGGCAAACACACAACAGCGGGGGCCAAACTACTCGCCGGCGTTGACAATCTGAGTTCAAACAATGGCTTTAGGCCACATCCGACCAACACAATGAATCTCAAGGGAAGATTTTAGGATTCCGTGGCAGTATTGACGGGCTGTATGGTCAAGTCACCAAGCAATCAGTTGCACGCCGGACAGGATAGAATGCAAATGAAGGCCGCTAGCCGCTTATGCCCTGAGAAAGGAGTTCAATGGTGACAAATGGCGAAGGACAGTGGCAGAGTTCCCAGGGACACACAACAGCGAATGTTTGACTCGGAAAGCACTAGAAGAGAAGTTAAAGAACCGTGAGTGGTGCGTAAGACTGCTAATGACGAAGCTCTTTCAGATTGTGGAACGTCATGATTACAATGAGCGAAGGGTTTTGGCATCCTTTGTGAATAGGTGAACGACCCCGACTAAATAGGTGCCCCCAGTGCAACTGCTATTGCTGACTGCCATAAACATAATTTATGTATTTGTAGCATTTTAAAATGAAACACAAAATGGAAAAAACAAATAAAACTCATGTTCCAATTTATAGCTTATTGCGCCTTAAAATAAATTAATGAAAATATAAGATACATTTTAATATTTCTGTAATTTTTTTATGAGATCGATCACCTCTAAAAAAACTACAAAAAATCCAAAAACAGTATTTTCCCTTTTATAAATCAAATAAAATCCTGGCTAAAGGTATAAAACTTTAGATCATTTTACTCATTTAGCACAATAAATTCCATAAAAGTCAGAATAATATGAAAGTTGTGATCATTTGATTTTTTTAGAACAAAATGTTTTTTTCCGAAATGTAAAATTTTTCTGTATGTATGTTCCATGTTTAACATTAAAATTATCACAACTTACATTGCAAAACACATTACAAAGCTAAACAAATTGTAAAAGTTAAATTTTAAAAATTTGTGACAAAAACTTAATACCTTAAAATACTTATGTGAATTTTCCATCATTTTTAGGTTTTCTTTACAATCTTTAATGATGTTGTTTTGATAATGGACATTATATGGACTATTGAGTTTCTCATCATTTAGTATATGTACTTTCAAAAGTAAAATGTATGAATAGTATTGCATATGTCAATCCTCAACACATGCATTTAATTCACACTAAATCAATTTATGTATATGCTTGTTAATGTAAATATGCCTTCATTATCCACTATTTTAAAGGACTTTACATCCTAATCTCTCTTTACATCATTATTTTACATTATACTCGTTCTTTTATTTTCAGGAATACCTATCTGAGTATTATTTATCTAATCGTTTCATGATACCTTCTTTCATTTGTCTACCATTTATCTCTTTATTTACCCTTAGTTAGATATGAGCCCCATGGGCAACCTTTCACTAAAATATATGCTTAAATGTTTGCGCCGACGTGTGATGGGAAGGAAACCTATTTCCTGATTTTAGGTGGAAAGAAAGTTAGTAAAAAAGCCAAAAAATGAGGTGATGGAGAGATATCAAAAAGCTCTCCAGCTCCCTTCGTGCCCACGTGGATCCATTCTAACTGGTAAGCAATTATGGGTGAATTTAATTTTTAAATATCCTCTCTAACTTGGATATCAAAATCTGAAATCCACGCGCAATATCCCATATCGTCTTCCTCTATGAGAGACGGAGGTGGATGACGACATCGAGACAGATACCAAAATCGGATATTGGTATTGTAGTAACTGATATCGATATGCGATATCCAGATATCAGAAAAAATGGATACCCAAATTTTGATTTTTCTTATCTAGTACAGCATCTGTCCCGATACCGTAATCTGTTCCCAGTATCGGGGATAGGCGAACCCTAGCCAATGGTCATCCATCATCCTGCGCCGCCCCGAGAGCTAGGACATGAGAGCGACGACATCCAACCTCGCTCAGCCGACCGCGCTGCTCACCGAGTAGCCAGCACAACCCGCCTAGAGCTAGGGCATGTCATCTTGCCTAGACTCACTCAAGAGAGTTGGAGTCCGGGGCCGACCCTTACACTCTTCGCCCCAGAAAGGGATGGTACAATACACTTGTTGTGCGATCGATGTGCCATCCACTAGACAATGGTTGAGCACCATTGTCCTACTTCCTACGCCAAGCACGTGTTGAACTCCATGGTGAATCGTCCTGCCGTGTTTAGACCTACGAGGATCACCTTAGGCCATGTTCCTCATCGACGCACTGCATTAGCACCCGTAGAACGCAATAGTTTTGCATCTGCTCTGCATGTTTTAACTTTGCATCCGCATTCTAATGCTAGGACCACGAGTCTCATTGCATCGTCCAAGCAGGCTGCCGATTCACATTGCCGGTTATGAGTGTTTGACGTGGGACACCGTATGGTGGTGAGAATCAGACCGAATAGTTATTCTCCTAGGATCCAACAAAGCTACGTGTTCGTAGCGCCGGCCCGTCCTTGATCCTCCAACGAGTGGGTGATCCTGCCTTCGTCGTAGACATCCTTCCCTTGTGGGGGGTTTGCTCCACATGTGATGTAGCAGACCTGGTTCTGTACTGATCCCCCTTTCTTTCCCTTGACCCGGTGATAACATGCGAATAAGATCTGATAAAGTTCTAATTTCATCATGTTTTTTGGGCTTTTAGCGCTTAAAAGATTAATTTTTAATGCATGTTATCATGATTTTAGGTTAAAAGAATAATGTGCTTATATTTAAGTTAAACAACAGTTAGGATAAATAATTAGGTCAATTTTATACATTTTAAATGCTTTTAAAATGATGTTTATACAAAATAAATGTTTTAATTGACTTATTTCTATAAATAAAAAGAAAGTAACAATAAAACTTATTTTAGAAGCTAATAAAACATTTTTTTGAATTAATAAACATTGTTTTACAATTTATTCCAGTTAATTTTAGATAAAAAATGTTTTTATTGAACATGGCCTTTATTGGGCCAATTTAAGCGCTAGTCAGATGCCAAATGCGCAGCAAATGCACCAAGAAGAGTGCGGGCCAATCAGAGGCTGCGTTGGCGCCTTCGGTGTGTGAAACACGCGTATGCAACTACGTGTGTGTCACGCACCACATGTAGTTTGGCGTGGACTAATCCCGTGCAATTTAACTTGCTGCGTGCGGCACAGCGAGTTAAGCTCGTGTACCAATCCGATTGCACATTTTAAGCTGATAGTGAATTCTTGTTCATGTATATCGCACGCATGCAGTGCTGTGCGTACGAAGGATGACCTGTACACAATACCACACGGACCAATCGGAATGCTCCAAGCCACCTGTGTACAGAGCGTAAAATACAAAGTTAGTAACGGAATTGGAAGAACAAGTTCTTCTGATTCCGCGGCGATAAAAGGGGAAAATCAAAATTGAGCTGCGGGTTCTTGATGTGGAAGCAAGAGGGGAAGTCCCGAGCTCCCTCTCTGACTCATGAGCAGCCTGGAGTGGTTTTGGAGCTCAATTGGGACAGAATTTTTGACAATCCGGCGCTGCATTCTGCCCCAAAATCTAGCATCAACTCTGTGAAAACTGGATAGTTCGTTGCGCAAAATTCACCCCAATCGTCTCGAAATCGTTCCTGGTACTTCTTGGTTTATTGTGAATCCGTTGTACTTTTGATTTCATACTCAATTTTCCCATAAGTTCTGATTTTAATCCTCTTAATTCTGAAATTTACCTTATTTTCAAATTCAATTAGTATTCTTTGAGTTTAGATTAACCATTTTGAATGATATTTGACCTTTAAATCACTCAGTTTTGTCCTTTATTTCTCAAATTTGCAAATCGTATTCACGATTTGCTAATTTAGGACATCTTTTCCATTTTGAATTAATTAGGGCGAAAAAAAAATTCAATAAAAAATTTCTTATCATCCCAAATCCGTGAGAAAGTAGGATTAGGTCTGAAAACATTTTAATCAATTGAGGAGTATAGACTTCCCTAACCCTTTCAAATTCACTTACTAATGCAAAAACTTAATTCAGACGGAATTAAGTCTTTGGGTCAAATAAATGAAGCATGATTAAGGGGAAATTTTTTATCTAGATTTAAGTAATGCTAACATCCTAAAATCAAAGAGCAACTGAATGCACAAACAATCTAGTTAGGGAATTAGTTATGAATTCTTATCAAGAATTACTTACTAATCATAAAGCTGATTCTCATTGATAAAAACTTTTAGAAATTAATATTTGTTGATTGGGATGAACTTAATTTGAAATATAATTACAAGCATCGCTTTCATTTGAGTAAAAAGGATGTCATCTTAATAAAAATTAGAATTCTAAATCCTGCGTCAATAAAAAGTAAATCTTACCATCGTCTCCCTAAGGTTCGACCCCTTACTTAAGAACTAAGGGATAAATACATTTTATTGATGAAGTTCAGAAAACCCCTAAAAAATGACATATACACACGTACTTTTTGAACTTATCGATTACCGCCATTGTTGGGGAGGCAACAATGCCCAATTTCATTTTTTCTTCGACAAACGGATTTGTTGAACACTCATTTGAATGAATGGATACCATTCAATTGTTTCTATTATAATTTGACATTTTTTCAGTTGGCATGAAAGAATGTTCAATTGTTATGGAATTAATGAATTCCATAAGGAAAATACGGAAAATATGGAAAATCATTTTCCATATAATCAGGGAAATTATGCTTCTTATTTCCCCTATCACACTCGAACGCCCACACTAAATTTCTGTGATTATTACAATAACTACAACTCACGTTCTCCGCTTAATTCTCAAATTTCTAATTTTTATTTTAATCATTCACACGATCATTTTGATTGTCCCATGAATAAACTTCAGGAGAATAGACGAGCTTAGCAATAGTCAACATTATTTGGGAAATTTTGATTCATATGATAAATTTTCTAGTAATTCTCCCAATTTTCATCATACTATTCATACTGTTCCTAGGTTTCACGATAATATACCTATTTATGGGAATATGAATGGATTTCAAGAAAATGGATGTGAGAATTCAAGAATTCTGACATTTTTACTTCCTATGAATCCCTTTCTACAAAATATTATTCCTCTTCTACTTCCGATCCTTGTGATGAAACTTTGTTTGAAATAATGACTGAAAAAACATACAAAATACTTCTAATATCACTTTTTTTTTCTGACAATTGTGACGTCTATGCATATGTTAATTGTAAAGCTTCAAATTATTACTCCTCTTCTACTTCCGATCCTGGTGATAAAAATTTGTTTGAATTGATGATTGAGAAAACATTCAAAGTGCTTCAAATATCACTCATTTTTTCTCACAATTGTAACCCGTATGCCTATTATAATTCCGAATCCTCAAATGTTTTTTAATCTTATTATCACGAGCAAACTAACCAAAGTTTGTTGGATTTCATTGATGAAAACAAACTATGAGAGGATTATATAAGATTGGAGTAAAAGGAAAAGGCTTGGGAAGAAGAGAATAAGCTCATTATGATGCATATCTACATGTTGAAATCAACGCAAATCAGTAAGAGCTATGAGTTTTCAGAGAAAGACCGTCTAATGAAAGGTAAGATCCATCTTCACTTAAATTTTCTTCTAGTTTTCAAATCTTTAATTCAACATCTTCATACCACAAAAATGGTTTTATTGATGAACTTGAACCTAGAAAGGTACCATTTAATTTCATTAATGAAGTTCATGAATATAAAATCAGAGACAATGATATCATGTATGATACGGATGCAAATGAGGTAGAGGAAGAATCATTTTCTGATTTGGTCAATGATTGCAAAGATTTGATGAATGGAGATGAGAATAAGAAGAAGAATGACTTAGTGGTTGGAAAGATTTTAGATTTTGAGGATTATCTTCCACCGATCCCTTTTCCAATAGCATATTATTCCAGAGTTCCAATGGGACAAGTGTATTTTATTATAGAGGATAAAGGTTATAGAATGGAGTTGGATGAAATTCTTATCCACATGCATATGATATTTGAAGATTTTGGAAGAACTATTGAGGATGAATATGAACAATTGCTTGTAAAAGATTTAATGGAGGATAAAAAGGAGTTCTATGAGAATAAAATACGAGTATATGTGATACTTGCCTGTTCATTTCATATATTTGATAAGGAAATGACTAGTTTTCAAGTTATGCCAAATCTAACGAAATTTTTTTCACTGATTGGCATAATCATCTTTTCAATAATCAGAAACTGAGTTTTCAAGTTCAATATGTTCAAGTAATCATGCTTAATGAATCTGTAATTTCATATTTTCCTTTAAAAAAATATTTTGTTTTCAGACTTGCATGATCATTTCATGGAAAACAAAAGTCTCTCTCATATGGTCATTGATTATAATATCCCATCTAAACCACTTGATATATCATTTCAGGAAAATATTTTCAAATATCTTTTTAGGGCATCATAGAGGTATTTCATGGATTATTTTATTTGGGTTCAAATCAAAATTTTATTGCATTGGCATCGATATTCTGTAAATTCCACTCTATATCAAAAATATATGGAGTTACTGAGGCATGAAACCCACCATGAAATACAAATACGTCTATGTGGGAAGAGAATTACTTGTATTAGTATAGAAGTTTTAAAAAAGGGGGCGTTAGTGATGAAGCAGCAGCAGGGAGCAGAAGGCAATGGGGCTACGACCCAATTCTCATGGCGAATTCCTTCTAAACCGTGTAATCGAGTTTCATTGTGTTTCAACACGCCAAACTCCAGGCGAACTGTTTCGAGTACTGAAATTAGACTTAATTTTGGAGCATCATAGAGGAGAGGTACTATAGCTATCGTGATTAAGAGTTGGTTGTGATTTCAGATGTACCTTCAGCATATTGTTTGTCATCATTCGAAATTCCTTTGTTAAAATTTGATACAGTTAGTTGTTCTTGTTAAATATTCAGAGTTAATGGTTAACTTTGAGTGGTTAGGAGCATGCAAAAGCAATTTCACTTTTTTTTAGTTAAGTTGTTGAGCAAATCCGCGATGTGACTGTTAATCAAAAAAATTATTCAATTAGGTTGTTAACCTTTCCCAGAGGTTCGACACTCTTCTCATAAGTTACACATTAAGGCATTAATATTAATGTGATTAGGGAGTTATTATGTTAAGTTGAATTAAGCAGTGATTGGATAGATATTCAAAATTTCAGCTTATCACCAACTTTTGTTAGATCTTCATTTGATCAATAACCCAAAGTATGTTTAGACTTGTGTTAAATATGCTTAGCCATATTTTATTTCTATATCCCCCATCCAATGCATTAACTTTTAAAACAATATATTTTCATCTGAGACTTGTGGCAAGCTTAGTATACTAGGTCTAATCTTGTCCCAAGTCTAATTTGGACTTAAAATGAATTAGTCCCATATTCCCTTCCAATTTTATTTTATTATTGGATCTATCGAGATGTGCAATTTGGGTTGGGTCATCTTGAATACTTATCCATGGCATACTTTGGCCCTGATAAGGTGACAAATGAGCATATGGCTGGTTTTGAGCCAATCTCCAGTGTGACACCAACTCCTGCAAAGTCAACATGGGCAGGCCGTGTGGAACTATCCATGTAACGATCTATAGCTGTAGAATAACCAACATGAGGGATTTGATTTGACTGAAACATTTAGTCCTGTAATCAAACAAACCACCATTAGATTACTAATTTCCTTAGCAATTAGCAGTAACTAGAAGATCCATCATCTAGATGTGTCCAACGCTTTCTTGCATGGGGATGTAGCAGAAACTGCGTTTATACAACCTCCTAAATTTAAGAGTTCTGTTCAACCTGATGATGTGTATCACTTTCAAATATCAATTTAGGGTCTAAAGCAATCTCCTCAAGCGTAGTTTCATAAACTGTCCACTTGTCTTATGAATATTGGTTTCATAGGATAAAAAAAACTAATACTTCTTCGTTATTTAAATACCATAGTACAAAGCCAATCTTTATCTTCATTTAAGTAGATGAGATATTAATATTGTCCTCTCAACATAGTGATATTCATGACTAACTAAGCCACTTAAATAACCAGTTCACTATCAGTGACCTTGGTCTAGCAAAACACTTCTTGGGCTCGAATTGGTTCCTCATCCTGATAGATATATACTGTCTCAATCAATGTATCTCAGGAGTTCTACTCGCCAACTTGTAGCACGATTCCTACCAGTGGGACTTAACAGAATATTAGAGTAAAAATGATTGGTAAAGTACTATTTACTACTTAAAGATCGTAACTGTTAGGACTAGATACAGGAAACATAGAACATAGGATTCAAACATAGTTAGAAAAAGTAGACAATCCGGCAACATCTAGATAGTCCTGTTATACAAATTATAACGGGAAATATTAGATTTAGGAAACTTATTAAATATAGTATCACTCCAACACTATATATACTAACCTACGTAATGACCTATAGCTGTGGAATAACAACGATCATTATCCTTCTCTGGTGTCATTCTCTCTCACTCTTTTCTTCTTTTCTTTCTTCTCTGCCTCCTTGATCTTTTTTGTGCAATCTCGAAATCTCAACATACATTGCTTTAAGACCAAGTAATAGGGGATTAGTCAACTGTAAGGGCCGTATTAAGGAGATATTAGGGCCACGTAGGGCACGCGTGCGAACATCATTCACCCATTTGGCCTTTATTTAGACTATATTTACCGTTCATAGGAAAAGAGAATAGATGAGACGAGAGATACAGACGATAAGATATAGAGAGACACGAGACACAGGTGAGATCGGAAGAGAAAGGCGGAGAGTCATGGAGATGACAGTGGGGCCACGACAGAAACATGGTGGAGATGAGAGATACAGCTGATCTGAAGAGAGGGAGAGAAAGAAAGAGACCAATGACAAGAGGCAAGAGAGAGAGAGAGAGAGAGAGAGAGAGAGAGCGACAGAGAGAAAGAGCGAGAGAGAGAGAGAGAGAGAGAGGGAGAGAGAGAAAGAGCGAGAGAGAGAAAGAGCGAGAGAGAGAGAGAGGGAGAGAGAGAAAGAGCGAGCGAGAGAGAGAGATAGAGAGAGAGATGCATCAAACCCAGACAGATCGGTCGACTAGTAAAGTACGTTTAATTGTCATATTCTATTCCGCAAACCGAATGGCATCGCTAAAAAAATCTTTGCCCTCTAAAAAATTGCTCATATAATCTGCGAAATAGGCCAGCGGCCGTTTGACACGACCTCACCGTCTCAACGACTCCACTAATGGCAACGCGTCATCAAGTCTATTCGAAGCGTGTGGGCCGATCAGTACGAAAACATGAATATGGCATAAGTAGAAAATTGCCATTTGCCTAAAGAAGGGACGGTAATTTATAGTTGGGACCCATTCTGACAATTATCGATTAAGAAGCCTCTTTAACGCTTTCCCCGCTTAGGATGGAACTCGTGCGGGCAATAAAGAATTCATTACTCGATATTTCAAAGATAATATAAACACACCGACGTGATCTTCTGCATCTTTGAAAAATCGAGCTACCACAAAGTCAAACCCATTACGGCTTAGGTTAGTCTCGAAGCTGGAACCCGCAGCAATCCTACCCATCCACCTTAAATGCGAAAGCTCTCTTCCACCAGCTCCCTAAGAGCGCAGACTCGGAACTTGGAAGTGATCCACACGGCAGAGTGAACGCGGTGACTTTCCCTCCCCAAAACATAACCTTCCTCCCTCTATAAATTACCGTCCCTTCTTTAGGCAAAAGCCAGAGCAACGTAATAACGGAGTTTCTAACTCCGTTCACACTCCTAGCCCCTTTTGTAGATCTTGCCTTACTAATGTAAGGAGCTACAGACTCAGAAATTGTTTGATGGAGGAATCCGAGGACCTGTTGGTCAGTTCTCCACCAAATCTTGAATGATGGATTCTCAATGGCATTTCCCTGTTCGTCAGTTATTGAAACAGGAGGAGGAAAGTCTTGAATAAACCTCATGAGTTCATACCCGTGGAGTAATGGAATCATCGCACTCTTCCATATGACGAAATTGCTCTCATTGAGCTTGTTGATTACCATGGCTCCGGTTGGAATAACGATTGGGACTTGTCCCATACTTGTCGAGCTGAGTTCCCTTGAAGACGATGCAGCGGAAGCAGAAGGGAAGATGGCGGACGAGTGTGCTCCAGTCATGTCAGCAGCCCGCCCAGGCTCTGATACCATGAAGAGAAACGGACCTCTCGCGCAGCAACAAGCGTTGGATCATCGCGCAGCAAACATAGAAATAAACATAGGAGAGAAGGAGAAGAAACACAGTGTAGTCGAAGATCTTTGTTAATCCATAAACGTGTTGTTAACAAAACAGTGGGTTTGTATTTATACTGTAAGATAATAGTCGTTATATAGTTTATTTCTATGTTTAATCATAGCCGATATAACAGATTATAACAGCTATAATATAAACAGTACTGGCCGTTGATCCTAACAGCTATATTTCATCCTAACGGCTATATTTGATGTAACGGCTATATTTGATCTAACGGCTATATTTGATCCTAACAACTATTTTTCATCCTATATTTCATCCTATTCACTATTTCTCTAACGAGTATAGGGGTACGTGGCTTTATTTACTAGGCTAGTTATATTAATTCCTATTGGTTCATACCTGGTGATCCAACGCTTTGACTCGGGCTTGAACGGGGCTAGGAGTGTGAACGGAGTTAGAAACTCTGTTATTACAACGCACTTTGCGCCGCTGCCATGGTCTTTAAGAGCGGAGTCGTGGGTCTTGTGCTCCTTTTGTCTCTTCTCCTCCCCAACACAGCGTCAGCACAGGGCTCAAGATTTTTCTTCCCCATCCGCCCCCCCCCCATCCATCGTTCGCCGCCACCGCCATCGCCCCCGCCACCGCCCTCTCCCCCGCCACCGCCGCGACCTCCGCCGGCGCCATCTCCCCCGCCACCGCCATCTCCGCCACCACCATCTCCACCGCCGCCTGCGTTCTGCCCGATCTTGCCCTTCAGGCTGGACGTGTGCGGCCAAGTTCTGACCCGTCTCAAACGCGGGCTACCTCCGCCGCTGAACGGCTGCTGCAGCGTAATCGGAAGGCTCACTGACCGGCAGACTGGACCCTGCCTCTGCCTGGCGAACCGGCGGGGTTTCCTCGGCCCGCGTGTAACCGTGCCCGGCGACCTGGCCCTTCTTCTCACGTACTGCCGTAGAAGCGTCCCCCCGGGAGCCATCTGCTGAGGAGGGCTTCTCCGCCGGCGTGTCTTTCTTTTCTTCTCGACGGACTTGTCTTTCTTCACCGTCATTGTTTCTCCGCCGTGTCCTCCCTCGTCTTTTTTTGCACCGAATAACTGGCAACTAGCCTGCTTGTATGGCCGCACAGCGTTCCTAGTTGCAGAATAAGGGAATGAAAGCTTTACGTATATCGTAAAGCCCACTTTGACCCAAACATCTATGCGCCAATATTGGGAATCGAGAACGAGAGCTCGCATCTTAAAGACGTATGGTAAGAGTACACTGTCTGGACAGCGTCATACGACACAGAATGAAAGTGCCCGTGAATATTACCTAATATAACTAATTTGGTTTGCTGATCGAGTTTTCTTCAACAAGTCAAAGTCGAGGTTCGTAGAGAACCATGGGAGTTTGCGAGGACACGGATAGCGTTAAGTCGTAGAATAAGTAAAATATCAACCGGGGAAGTAACAGAGTTTTCTCCAGAAGGTGGTCTGTAAGAAGATACGTCAAGTTAGAATGCATTGGCTTGAAACAACCGCGTTTGTAAAATTTGAGGCTACACTTGAGAGTAAAAACGTCGATGGAAGCATGCTAACACATGATGAATATGCATTATCTATTTTCATAATTTAGATTTGTTTGACCAGTCGCACTCAATGTTTACTCGAATACTAAATTCAGAGATAAAGATTCGAGGACAGGGTTTAAGGAGCCATTTCAACGTTTTGTGGTATATAAACAACCTTACAGATTAAAATTTGGAGAAAACTTATAGAGTTGGACTTGCTCTAAGACAGAAAGAAACCTGCTTTCTTAAGGATTCCTCCTCTTTAAGCACTATTGAGTTCCATATGAGTTGTGCAAACACAATTCAAAAGATTATGCCTTTGTTTATCCTTCATTTTTAGTGGTGTTTGCGAAGACTCGTTCCTGATCTCTTGACTCTACTTACAAAGGTTTGTTTTGCATCTCCTTATGTTACGCCATTTTGAGTTTTTCTCCATATCTTATTTCGAGTTGCTCTTACAGTATCTCTCTTTCGTATTGATCATCTTCTCGTCGACAGTCTATCATGTCTGAAGCCTTTTAATACCGGTACTCTGTTTTTTGTTTAAACGAAGAAAGTCAGCCGTGTCATCGTCTTGGCTGAATGGGTGCACGTTAAATCTAAGAGTAAAATAATGTACATCCCTTTCTCGAAGAAAAATAATTTAACTTCTTGATTCGGGTGTATCTGAAATATTTCAACAAAGCAAGTAAATCACATTTGAAGTGTATGCCATGCGTACAAATTTGGGTCAGAAATATAGTCGCTTCTCATTGGTCATTTACTTGTATATATCCCATTCAAACGCGGATAACGTGAAAATTAGGTCCTGTATTTTTTCTAACACTATTTTTCAATCTGATTTACATGTAATTCAAGCAGAATATCGGAAGTCAACGCAAATATTTAAAGCCTTTTGCCACCGACTTTCTCTTGCACCATCATATTTTATCTGTCCTACGGCGTTTTCTAAAAGCTTGTTAGGGTATGGAATTGACATCGGCAGGTGAACCCTTTAAGATCCGTGTAATGTAAAATAAAAGACCATGTGGCGTGTATTACAAATGTTTTTTTGTAAAAGAGGAATCCCCTTCCGGGGAAAGAATCGGAGACAGGGTAGCCCATAAGAGGGGGCCCTCTAAAGCCGTATTGCTGATATTGTTGTTATAAAAATGCGCGAGTGAAATGTTGACAACCATCCACCCCCCACCTAGACTTTGTAAATGCAATTTTATGACCCAATACTGAAATTTCAATTTTTTTCAAACTCAAAGTTTGGGCACTCAAAAACATTGACCAATGCAGGGTTTCTTTTTTGGGGTAAACCATGACTCATTTTATTAAATATTTGTGAAGAATATTTTAATTTGAATTTTTAACTCATTTTCAAATGAAAGTTGTTACAATATTATGGGAGAATATTAAATTTTTGTTTCAGAATTTTTTGAAGAGCTATTTTATTGTTAGAGAGGCCATAATCAAAGCTTGATACATGTCCACTTGTCTTAGGTCAACATTATATGATTGAATTGAACGATTTTGTTAGACAAGTCGAATAAAAGTGAGTTGTTGAAATATAAGACATGAAATTTCAAATAATCTTTCCAGATATATTTTTCATAATTTTAAGACAAGTATTTGGAAATGTAGGTCTCGCAAATAATATAGAGCTCTACAAGTTTATCATTTACCTTGAGACATAGTGATTATTTTGTTATATATTTCCTCTTGCTTCCCTCGACAATCTATTTTCATCTCAAGGGCATCAAAGACTGTTTGACTAGTGGCGACAGCATCAACGCATCGACACCAGGAGCACCACCACCCTCAACAGAAGTCAACGCCACTGCTAAGGACGCGCCGCCATCGTCACTAGACCAAGTCCACACACCAGCATCAGACACGTCTCCACCCACGTACACCCCTTCACGCGTCCTGACATGTCGCCAAAGGCAGATCAGAACTGCCCCCTGACGTGACGCGAAATCACGTCGCTCGTCTTTATTTTTATTTTATTTAACTGTATTTTCTCTTTCCTCCAAGGCCTATATGTATAGGCCAATGTTTCAAGAAACAATTAAGCAAGTCATGATTCAGGAATCGAGTTTTCTTTTAACTCTTCTTGGAGGACTTGCCCTAGCCTCTTTCTTCCCTATCTCTGATCACCGCCACCGCCGTTGTCGTCGCCCCGCGCCGTCGGCTGCCTTCTTCTCTTCCTCTCTCTCTCCCTCTCTTTCTCTCCCCACCCCTCTTCCTTCCTTCGTCGCGATCTGTCCACCAGCATCCGGCGCCAGGGCTGCCCACCTCCAGTGCCCCATCGCCGGCCGCCCGCGCAGGTAACAACCCTTCCCGTGCAGGCAATCGACGAGGGGCCCGTGCAAGAGACTGCCCCGCCCGCGTAGGCAGCCAACGAGGCCGCCCGCACAGGCAACCGCCCGGCTCGCGCAGACAGCCCACGCGGCCGCCCGCGTAGGCCATAGCCCACCCACGCAAGCAGCCAATGCGGCTGCCCGCACAAGAGACTGCCCCGCCCGCGCAGACAGCCAAGGTGGCCACCTGCGCAAGCGCAAGCCACGCCTGCGCATGCAACCAATGCGGCCGCCCGCGCAGGCGACAGTCGTGCCCACGCAAGCAACCAACGCGGCCGCCCGCACAAGTGACAGCCGTGCCAGCGCAGGCAACCAATGCGGCCGCCTGCGCAGACGACATCCATGCCCACGCAAGCAGCCAACGCGGGTGCCTGCGCAAGCGACGGCCTTGCCCGCGTAGGCAGCCAATGCGGCTGCCCGCGCAGGTGAAAACCCTTCCCGCACAAGCAGCCAACGCGGCAGCCCGCGCACACGACGCCCCACTCAACCCCGTCCGTTTGCGTTCCTCACTCGTTCGTCGCGCTCCTCACCTGGGCTGTTCAACGACCGAAAGACCCAGATCTCTCATCCAGTGGGCCATACACTGCCCGGAACGCCCAGTTATGTCACAACCTGAATTTCCCGCAACGTCATCACGCACTCTGGTGCCGAGGTACGCTTGAACTCTTTGGTGTCGGGTGTTATTCGTCCAATGTTCCGTGAGGATTCTTCCACCGCCGTCAGATTTGATTTTGAATATCTCTTTCTTTCCTCATAATTCCTCCTTTTGTGAGATTTCCTACGAACGTGAATTCGAGCATTGGATTTGGTGCCTTGGCATCGTCGTGGTGGTTGAAGACAGTACTCTCGCCCTCGACGAGTAATGGGGCTGCACCATCATCATTTCATTGGTTTTTTAGGTTTCTGAATTCGATCGTGTGAATTTTGCGGTCTGTTTTTATCCCTCTACCCAAACCCATCCAGCATTCCACCACCATTGTCATACCCCTCCCCCTTGTCGTCTCTCCCCTAGTCGTCCTGCATCACATTCACTAGTTTTTTAGGCTTGTTTAATGGGGAATTTTACAAAAAAGAATATGTGATGGAAATGGGTATGGTTGCTAGGGAACGACACGACCGGGACGTGACGCCCTCGACGTGACGGAACAGAGGACGATCTGTGATGGACGGTGATGTGACAAAAGTTTAATCACATCACCGTCCCGTCACACATCAAAGGATTTTGGAAAAATCCGCCACGTTTGTGTCACCATCATGATTTGCAGCGTCCTCGTCACATCCCGGTCACCGGACGCCATCACCGTCACATGTGACAGGAAAAACAACCATGCGGAGGAGAGAGAATTGGAGGGGCATATCTCCAACTATCTTTGGGCGGCATCCTTTTGCACACACAAATTAATGCATGGGCTTTTTCTGCACAATGCCAAGAAATCGAGCTAGCAACACCACATGGCAAAATTTCGGCCGTCAAAATGCTTGAATCTAACAATTTTTAAGCTTTTTTGGTCATTTTTAAAAATCTTTCCCATCATATCACTTGTCCGAGGCCCCCCGACACCGTCACATCACCGTCACACCTAGTTCGTCATCCGTCACCATCACCGTCACGGGCCCCTAATTTCATCACTGTCACGGTCACGTCATTCATCACGTTGCTGTCACCGTGACGTGTGACGTGACAGATGACAGGTGTTGTTCCCCAATGGTGGCATGTTAATGGTACATTCCATATCTCATTCCACATTCACCAATACAATGTATATCCATTATAATGCACGTGTTATGTTTATAATGAAGTCCATGAATATATGCTATGACTTAGTAAAATATGATTAGGTTCTACGACAGAGATCATTCGTCTTTTGGAATGTGTTCTAAATATTTCTATTTCGAATAATGCTCGATAATGAAATCGAAGAACACTATATAGTATCACTCATATGATGAGTATGGCTGGTCGTATAGTCATTAGCATGAAGACACTAAATATAGATTTTAGGTGCTCTTTATCTAAAAGAGTTCATTTTATTGATGTGCATGAATATCTCAATTGTGTCAATTAGGGCTATTCATGCCACACTTGTGTGAGTGGTCTGTAGAGTTGACGCACCAAAGACATCTTGTGAATGGACGGTTGTACTTTGAGTATGACCTACGAATTTATAATCATGGAATTCTAAATAGTCTTAGTTGAAGTGCATCAAGAAATGCACAAAGAATACTGAATGGTCAGTATGGGATTGACCACCCATAGTATACGATGCAATTCAAGAAAAACGATGCAATGAAGTTCTTGATGAATATAGTGAAATATTTTACAAGAGTCTCCAAAGTTTTCTCAACCCATCACAACTAACTCGAATAATTGTTTAGGGTTTGGCATTTGATGATACAATAAGTCATCTTTGGATCATTAAGTGGATGGCAGACTATACATACATAGTAGCCAATGATGGACAAGTTTGATGAGTGGGTTGATGCAGATTTCTTTGTATCTTCTAGAACATGAGGTGAAACTTCGCACCCCATGGCATAGAGATTCAACCTATTGATTGGGTTAAAATACCTTCATGATGATATAGTTAATTAATTTGGAAGATAACTATAGGTTATTAGGATTCTAAAATCATTAACTAGACTAATACATGGGCCTAGAGGGTCACAGGCAAAAGG
Organism: Wolffia australiana; assembly: GCF_029677425.1. Classification (NCBI taxonomy): domain Eukaryota; kingdom Viridiplantae; phylum Streptophyta; class Magnoliopsida; order Alismatales; family Araceae; genus Wolffia; species Wolffia australiana. The sequence continues at coordinate 8,294,755 of NC_135847.1, forward strand.
TCTTTGGGCATCAGAATATATATTCAAAGTTTATGGGTTTTATGAAAACTACCCTCTAAATATAAGTGAGTGAAGGCTCTAAATGAAATTCACCCAGACCATAATTGTTTAAGGCTTTCCCCCTTCATCCTTCTCCCCACAGCTTCTCTTCATTCCCTACGCGATTGACATGGCATAATGATAATGATGGATTATTAATAAGCCTCATTAAGATGGAGGAGATTTGGCATGCCGACAATAACGTGGATAGTAAAATAGGCTGCACACTTTAGCAGCTCAACATGGTAATTAAGGAAATACGAAATCATATACACTACCCATGTGATTTGATTCATCATTTCAATGATGTTGTTTTGATTCCAATTCTAGGCTTCCAGTACATGAATCAATATTTTTTTTCCACTCAGATCATGGCTCTAGATCCGAACAATATGAACATAAACTCACATTTAAAGGGATATTAGGATCATTGGGATCGTCGAGAGTAACAAACGATTACGATCATTTGAAGTAATAAACCTTCTTCTCACCTTGGGCCTTAAATAGTTGCTGATGTTTATGAGACAGGGTTACACTCTTTGAAAAAGACCACTGCCTGAAGTCCTTTCATCTGCAGGAAAATAACAAGCTCACAACAATGTGGATTTTATGCTCAAGGATATACTTCCATGATATATCCCTCTGTGTTGCATTGTGTACCATGTCTGATGCATTTCATCCCATTTGCTTTCATTACAGGCCTTTAATCAATGGCTGGGCCTGGGGAAGATAAAAAAATAGGGAGAGAGGCCTAACTAAAAAGGGGACAATAAGAAGAAGAGGACTGCAGCTCATTGGAAAGTTAAGGTGCACAATTTATGTCTTCCCATTTCTAGAGTCATAGATTGAAAAACAAACGTTAAATAGTAGAAGCATTTGTTTTCTTTTTTTGGTGTTTGGGAGTAGAAAGAGGAATAGTTAAGTTAGAGAATTTTAATCATGAAGAGGCTCAAGAGATGAACTTTCAGTGAGTGAGACAATAAACTAAAAGGCACTTATAGAGTAGGAAGTTTGTGTATTAGTACTATGCTTTAACTTTTAATCTGGAGTAAGTGACAGTTAGTGGATTGATATTGATTTCACAAAGAAGATTGGATTGGCGTAAACTGATAGCTAAAAGGAACCAATCAAGACAGGCTTTGGTTTCATAATCGAAAAAGTACACTTTATGAACTGATTGAAGGTTAATCTTTATATATTGATGGTATTGAGAAAAATCATTAAGATTGGTGTTGAAAGGATCATTAATATACTTCTTGAAAAAGTAATCTTGTGGGAGCCTTTATTTATTAATCAACAGGTTGATTAGTTAGATTCGAAATGAAAAGTTAAAATGGAATGCACAAAAAATTGACTGAGGGAAAAGACAAACACCAAGAAAGTGACTCGTATTGATCTGTCTAATTCATATCTACTGTATCTGATTTGGTTATTTCTATATGATTGTTATTATTTTTTTCAATTCTATTATATTGAGAGGTCCAGGGATATTATAAAAGTTTCCTAGACTTGGCTAATGGGGCCGCTTGTGTAACCTAAATGGTTGATTCGAGGTTGTAGTAACCTCATTCACGATGGCCAGGGACGCCATAAAAATGTCCTGTGTTGTAAAAATAAGATAAGGTCGAAGAAATGTTGTTTAGACAAAGCTAAGGGGCAGAAGAAAGGCAGATTTTTCACCAGCTTTTCTTATATTTGATATACTTGTATTCATTTTGTGATAATTATACTTGTATCATTTTTAATGAGTTATACATTTTGTGATATTCACCTTTAATTTATGTGTTATCATATTCACTACAAAAATATTTGTTTAATTCTTCCCTCTATACAATGTAACGGTTGATGAAGACAGACTTTGATTTAGTTTCGTCATTGAGAAATCAGTATCCATTTGAACAGTCTTCATTGGGATGTCTAAGAGCTAGTGCAAACACAAATGTAATCTGGGGTTCAGATCATAGTCAAGTTCATCTAGATTTTCAGTAAACTGAATTTCCTCTTTATTTACAGTCTCTCTCTATCCCTCTCTCTCTTGTCCCCCCTCTCTCTCTCTCCCTCACTCACTGTCCTTGTCCCGTCTAAGGTCGGCAAGCTCCATTTTATACGAAAAGTCAAATACTACCTAGCAATCTTTAATGCAACGTCTCAGCAATCATCTGCATTTATAAAGTCTATGCGGGGAGTGGAGGGTTGTCCATTTATCACCCGCACATTTTTGTAAGACCTGGCACATGATGTTCTCTTTGATTTATATAACGGCACTCTTGAAGCGCCCATCTGCCCACATCCATCCCGTATTCTATTGGACTTTTAAAATATTCCGGGCGGCCAATAAAACATGAAGATCCAAGAGAAAAATGGAGGCAAAAAACAAATATTTGTGTTCACCTTCGATATTCATATTGGATGTCATGTAAATCAGATTACCTTTTTGAAAGAAAAATAGAGGACCTGACTTGACTTCCACATTTGAAAGGGATATGCACAAATAAATACAACGCGTGTGAGAAGAAAGGTATCTTTCTAACCTAAATGTTTAAGCACAGAACACCCTTGAGATGGGATGAACCTCCCTAGTTGAAATCTATCAGATACACCCTGTGGAAAAATTGGAAGTATTTCGGCCGCTGCAAATGGTTGGTGAAATTCAATGGTAGTGGTAAATCTGTCGCGGATTGTTTTGGCCACGAGTTCTTCAATCCATGGGTATACATAGTATTAGGTTTTGACGGTCCTGGTCTGGTCTGGTTTTCTGGCATGGACCTAAACCATACCTGAAGTTAGGCCCGGTACTGGTCCAGTCTTGTTCGGTCCTGGTCTGGTCTGGTAGAGGGGTGGCGGAGGAGCACGGGGGTGGTGAAGGCATTGTGCGCGTGGAGCAGCATCGATGAGGGCTTAGGGCAAGTGATGGGAATGTTGATGGGGAGGGGGATGGGTAGTGCGTGGGATAGGGTCTGGTCCGGTCTGGTCCGGTTTTTTGGTGTGGACCTAAACCTTACCTGAAGTTCGGTCCAGTTACGGTCCGGTCTTGTTCGGTCCCGGTTTGGTCCCGTCCGACCAATCCATGGTACAAAATGTCAAAACCTACATAGTCTCATCCGCGTATGACTACTTAATTCTGTCCATGTAACGAGCAAGGGATGTAAGCTATAACGTGCCCCCTTCGGAGAAGACGGCGATGGGGCACTTTATTTTTTTAAGAAAAAGAAGAGTAATGCCGGCAGAAGTTTTCCTAGATGGATAGGTTGTCGATAAAAATGTAATTAATACGAAAGAAAATTATTGTAGAAACAACTAGAAATAAAATATGGAGAATAATTTCAAATGGTGTTACATAAGGGAAGCCAAAACAAGCTCTTGTGAGCAGAATAAAGAGATGAGAGGCGACTCGTTGCAAACAAAATCAAAAATTACGAAAGGAAAGTTAAAGAGATAATCTTCTTGATATATTTTTTGCTCATTTATCGGGAGTGCTTCAAGAAAAGGAATCCTTCTATTGTTAGCACCTTCTGTTGTTGCGGGTTTCCTTGTCTCGTATGATGAGTCCAACTTCGGCGGCTTTTTCCATATGGTATGCTGTGAGGTTGTTTATCATTTAAGCCTAAATTTGGGTGTGATTAACGTGAAATCATCATGGCCTTTGGAAGGGTTGTCTATTTGGAATGGTCGTATACTCGTCTATATAAATTCAGTCCTGTCTACATCAAGGAAGCAGGATCTTATAGCCCTCCTCATGACTCTTTGTTGATACAAAATCAGAAAGAAATATGGTAAAAAGAAATTAAAATGCCCATTAAGCTCGCCATTCTGTTCTGTTGTTGTTCCCTCACGCCAGCAGCTCCGTCAGGACACAAGTTCTGTTACCCCAGCCGTTCCCCATCAGAGACAATTGGCTTATTTGAATGGAACACAAATCTTTAGTTGTTGGTCCCGATAATGGATAAGTGATTCTTGAATTCATGTCTGTGTTCTTTGTCTCTACTGTATGGATGAATCAAGACCAACTTGGTAATTAATTCTGTCCTGGATAACAAGAAAGGGAAGACTCTTCCGTTCAGTCATCCGTCCATACGCACCATTTCTCAATCATTACACATGCACCATTTTGCATACGTAACAAAAATGTCACGTTCAGATATTTTACGTAATCAATGCCCCCTTGAAACGTACGGCCCACTCGTTTTCTTCGAATTTTACACTTTCAGTGCGATAATTTACGTATCTTAGGCGACATTCACGGGCCCTTTCATTCTGTGTCGTATGGCGCTGTCCAGACTGATGCGGTCAGTGGCTCGGAGCGTGTAGTCCCACCTCCGAAAGTCGTAGGACTGAAAGCGGGGATGGAGATAAGACGAGTAGAATGGCTGCGGCGGCGATGGAAATACCTCGCCCTGCCTTCGCGGCGAGCCCGACTCCAACACCGCCGCTAAGCGACCAGTGAGTCTTCACGACGGGAGCCCGTTACCTCTGGCTTCTCACCAACAAGATAACTTAAAAGAAACTATTTTCAAAATAGGATAAAATGTTCGACCCCGTCCCACGCTATGGGAGCTCCCTATTTATCGACCGTCGGAGGGAATCAAAAAGGGAAAACAGAACGCCTAGAAGTAGAAATATTCCGATGGTCGGGCCGTTGGCTTCACAGGGCGCCGCGGACGCTCCGCTCGTCCTTCGGCCTTGGACAGGATGATCCCCTCAGGTCCCGTACGAGCATTGTCGCCCCCCTCGAATTCCTGTTTTTGCCCTGTCAGGTCTCCCCTCTCAGCGACCGGCTCTGGTTCATAGGCCGTTACTTCCTTTTCCAGCGCGCGGGATCCGTCACAGACAGTATGCGAGCTCTCGTTCTCGATTCCCAATATTGACGCATAGATGTTTGGGTCAAAGTGGGCTTTACGATATACGTAAAGCTTTCATTCCCTTATTCTGCAACTAGGAACGCTGTACGGCCATACAAGCAGGCTAGTTGCCAGTTATTGGGTGCAAAAAAAGACGAGGGAGGACACGGCGGAGAAACAATGACGGTGAAGAAAGACAAGTCCGTCGAGAAGAAAAGAAAGACACGCCGGCGGAGAAGCCCTCCTCAGCAGATGGCTCCCGGGGGGACGCTTCTACGGCAGTACGTGAGAAGAAGGGCCAGGTCGCCGGGCACGGTTACACGCGGGCCGAGGAAACCCCGCTGGTTCGCCAGGCAGAGGCAGGGTCCAGTCTGCCGGTCAGTGAGCCTTCCGATTACGCTGCAGCAGCCGTTCAGCGGCGGAGGTAGCCCGCGTTTGAGACGGGTCAGAACTTGGCCGCACACGTCCAGCCTGAAGGGCAAGATCGGGCAGAACGCAGGCGGCGGGGGAGATGGCGGTGGCGGGGGCGATGGCGGTGGCGGGGGCGATGGCGGCGGCGGCGAACGACGGATGGGGCGGGGGCGGATGGGGAAGAAAAATCTTGAGCCCTGTGCTGACGCCGTGTTGGGGAGGAGAAGAGACAAAAGGAGCACAAGACCCACGACTCCGCCCTTAAAGGCCATGGCAGCTGCGCGAAGTGCGTTGCTCTGGCTTCTGCCTAAAGAAGGGACGGTAATTTATAGAGGGAGGAAGGTTGTGTTTTCGGAAGGGAAAGTCACCGCGTTCACTCTGCCGTGTGGATCACTTCCAAGTTCCGAGTCTGCGCTCTTAAGGAGCTGGTGGAATTGAGCTTTCGCATTTAAGGAAGATGGGTAGGATTGCTGTGGCTTCGAGATGTAAGAATAACTTGAGGTTTTGACTTTCTGGCATCTCGAGTATTGAAAGATGCTTATGTCTACGTGGGCCTGGGGTTCTTGTGGAGTAAATGTCGACTATTGAGTTCTTTACTGCCCTCGTGATTTTCATCTATAGCAGGGGACGCGTTAACGAGGTTTCGATATGAATTATTGTAAGAGTGGGTCAGTATTGGGACGGTATGATATGGCCCCAATGTGTGCGTCGATGGACACAATTGGCAAATGGCAATATTCTCTAAATTTTCTTAAAGGTCCGACTTTCCTGTTTTCTTAGTATAGGCCCACACGCGTCGAATCAAGTTGATGAGTCATTGCCATTGGTGGAGCCGTCTAGACGATGAGATCTAGTCAAACGGCCTCGTGTCTATTTCCCAGATTATATGTTCAACAACTTTGTGCCTAAAGATTTGACCGAGAAATGTGCACAGATTTCGGCGCGTTCAGAATCAGTTAATTAAGTCTCGAATAAATTAATCAACAGAAGGTTGTTTTGTATTTATATTTGTCTATAGTAGCTCTCATATTCATGAGTTTCTATAACTTAATCTTAGCAGATATAACCAAATATAACGCCTACACTAAGATGCAATCCTAGCCATTAAAGGTTTTTCCTATCTAGATTTAATCCTAGCCATTTATCTATTGTCCTATCTATCTTCTAAGGTATATTGAATCCTAGGCACTAATTCATAATGGTTATAGGGCATGCATTTATTTTTTACAATGCAATCTTTATAACAAGTCCAATTGGTCCATACAGTGCTGATTTGGCAGCTAAGTACACAAAAAGTTGATAACTCACTTAACACCCTCCGTCGGGCACAACATTGGCTCCGTCAGGCACAGTATATGAGCTTGTCCATGACCTTATTGCACTGAGATTTGGGGAGCGTATGGTCAATGCATCGGCTAGCTGACCCTGATAAAATGGAAATCAATGTTGATGTGTTCAGTCCTGACATGAAACACTAGACTTGGAGCAAAATATACTGCTCCAATGCTGTCAAGCCATATGACTGATAAGCTCTCAGTTATAGGGAAGGTCCATTCGTGCGACCGGTTCAAATTTGATGTGATGTACAGTAAGGTTCAAAAATTCAAACAACACATCGCACACCTGCCAGAAAAATTGCACCGCATATGCGCACAGATGCCAGTGCGAAATGAATGTGCGGTTGTGACCCATCTTCTTTTAAAAAGGATAATTTGTTCTCTCCCTTGATCATTCTTCTCTCACTCCTCTCCCTCTATCGATCTTCTCTCTCGCCCACTCCTCTCTCTCCCTCTCACACTCTATCTCTCTTCTCTCTATCCCTCTTTAACTCTTTATCGCTTCTATATATCCGTTTCACTTCTACCGCTCCTCTATATCCCTCTCAATTCTATCACTCTTCTCTCTGTCCCTCTTTCTCTCTCTATTCTCTCTCCCTTTTCTCTCACTCAGTGATGTTGGACGTCATCTAGGACGTCGTCCGGTCGACACCGAATATGATGGTTCGGTGCCAATAAGTGATGATGGTATCGAACGTCGACAGTGTCGTCATCCGACAGGTCAAACCTTAATGGGTCCATGTAACTACGATGCAATGACCAGGTGTCCTACGTGTCGTACGTGCAGGCTCCGACTCGAGGGAGGTGCTGAGCTCCAAGCTTGGGTAAGAGTAGCCGACCGTCGGCAATGGTGACCTCTCTAACCTCGTCAGAGCGATGAGGACGTCTACGGCCAAACGGACTCAATCCGTTGGGCTCGCACGTACCAGACGTACTGGTCCATACCGATAAGACACTCACAATCATAGTTTTCTCTCGTTTAGCCTCTCCCATCTACCTAGCCCGAGCGCGGTGGAGACAGGACGAAAGAATACTGCAAGAGAATAATTAAACGAGTGACGGGAGAGGACGGCGTACCTCGTCGACGGTGGCGCATAGTGCAGGATCTTGTCTTCGTCAATGGCATGTCAGAGCAGGTGGGGCGGAGAGATGCCGGAGTACACACGGTGGCCCGACGTGCAGCGGATGGTGCCTGAGCTATAATAAGGCTAGAGGTAGAGAGTGTGTGGGAGCTTAAAGAGCCTGCTCAGGCGTTGACTTCCCCAGCGTTCCTGTCAGGTGAGCAGCGCAAAAAGGGTCGAACGACGGGGCTACGAGCAGTAACGTTCAGTGTGTGGGCAAGGTGCAAGTTGAACCACGTTGGTTAATCGAAGTAGCCTTGGATACCGGGCGTCAATGACGGTCGCGGCGCTGAAAGACACCGATCAAACGCTTGAGGCGCACGAAGGTGGGTGGTCTCGGAGGCCTATAGGTGGTGCACTACAGGCTCAAAGAGGAATATTGTCACTAATATCATGAGGCGCCAGACTTTCTGGCTCGATCGGTAGACTCTCAGTCCTCAACGGCGGATTGTGCCCAAGCATACGGCAACGATCAAGAACCCCATAGCTGGCGGGTGTGGGGAGGGGGGGAACGATCAAGCTGTTCCATGGCAGTGGGGCGATCTCCCGTCACCAGGCGTTCTTGCTCGCTCGTTGGATCACCGGTCAACGGCAGCGAATTTCAGATCGTGAGCCCTGAAGGTCAACAAGTAGGGCTCAATCATATCGGTGACGCCAGGGGAGGCTGATTTCACGTCGCCTGACACACGGGGATGCTAGACTCTCAATCCATGGCCAATATACTGACCGGACCAGAAAACTCTGCAGGTTCTGCTGGGGCGGACGGGAAGATTCACTTTGATTGGGCGTACGCTCAGGAGAGAGGGGGCGGCAGGTTTGATTCACTTAGAGAGGAGGGTAAGGTTCCTCCTTGTCTGCCCCACTCCCTTCCTATCTTCCCTGTGGCACTCTCATCTTCCTTCCCTGTTGTCTTCTCTTGATCGAGGAAGGGAGACCCAAAAAATGCACGATTTTTCCTTCTTTGTCTTCTTGGTCTGCAGTATACGGGCGCCCTCTCTTCCCTTATAAAGGGGGAAGAGATGGGCCCTAACATGGGCCATAAAGGGGGAGTCCATTAGGGGAGCCCTTGTAAATGGGCTCCCCTCATTACAAACAAAGATAAAGACATAAAAACAAGGGGAGATGAGGGAATGGGAAAAGACAAGGGAGGGAGAGGCAAGGGGGAAGGGTCAACGGAAGGTCCCTCCCCTTGAGGGTAAATTGATGGATAGGCAAACGTGTCGCAAACGCGACAAACACGCGACAAAAATGAAACGAACGAGAACGGAGAAAAAGACAAAAACATGAGAGAGAAGCAAAGAAAACAAAAGATAAACCAGCGTCTATCACCTGGTCTTCGACATTGAGGGCGGGCGACACGGACGACGTCATTGATGAACTTCGATGGCGTGCGCCATCACTTAGTCACTTTTTTCTTTCTCTCTTATTCTCTCTCCATTTTCTCTCACTTAGTCGCTGTTTTCTTTCTCTCTCCCTTTTCTCTCCCTCAGTCATTGTTTTCTTTCTCTCTCTATTCTCTCCCCTTCTTTCTCTCTCTGTTCTCTTTCTCGCCTTCCTCTCTTGCACTCTTCTCACACCCTCTTGTTCCACTCTCTCACTCTCTTTCTCTTGTTCCTCTCTCTCCTCTCTCTCTCATTCAGCTCTCTGGTTCCTCTCTCTCCTTCTATCTTTGATGCGCTCTTCTCACTCTCCTTCCTCTCTTTCCCTCTCTCTCTTGTTCCTCTCTCTTCCTCTTTCTTTGAAGGGCTCTTCTCTCTCCTTCCTCTCTTTCCATCTCCCTCTTTTTTTGGCGCACTCTTCTTTCTCTTGTTGCTCTCTCTCCCTCTTTCTTTGTCGCGCTCTTCTCTCTCTTGTTCCTCTCTCTCCCTCTTCCTCTCTCGTCCTCTTCTATCTCTTTTGTTCCTCTCTCTTCTTCACACTATTCTCTCTCTCTCCTTCGTCTCTATTCCTCTTTCTCTCCCACTCTCTTTTCTCTCTCTCTCTCACGTTCTCTCTCCCTCTCCTTCTTTCTCTCTCGCTCTAAATCTATGGAGAATCATATATTTGTATGTATATAATTTCATATTGTTAAGCTATTACTTAGAAATCCCGAGTTTGTATGTGATCCACTGAATGACAGGATTAAAACATTTATGACAATAAGTATGATTCTTAAATGTGTAGAGGCTAAGGATGTCTTAATTATAATGACGGTATTAATTTAGATAGACTAAAGAGGATTAGTTACCTCTTCCTCTAAATAGGGGCCAGGTCCCTGGGTCATAACGGTGTTGACTTTTCTCCTGAGCATCCCAATACTCAAAGAGACTTCAGCAAGTCATTCGGTATTGATCCAAAAGGCCTCCCCTCAATACTATTTCCATTCATGTACGATCTTCATCATCCTTAAGAATCGGCATGAGCCTACTGCGGGTCTAACATTCGTCTATGTCTCTCTCTCCTTGTGCTCTGTCCCTTTTTTGCTCCTGCACTCTTCTCTCTCTCCATCTTTCTCTCTCAGTCTCTTCTCTCTCTTCCTCTTTCTCTCTCATGCTATTCTATCTCTCTCTCATTCCTCTCTCTATCGGTCTTCTCTTTCCCTCTCGGGCTCTTTTCTCTCTCTCTCTATCATTCTTCTCTGTCCCTCTTTCTATCCTCCGCTCTTTTCTCTCTCTCCCTATTTCTCGTTGGCGCTCTACTTTCTCTCTCTTGTACCTCTCTCTATCACTCTTCTCTCTCTCTTGGTCTCTCTCTCATTCCTCTCTGTCTGTCTTTCTATCCCCCACTCTTTTCTTTCTCCATATTTCTCTCTAGTGCTCTTCTTTCCCTCTATCGTTCCTCTCTCTATCGCTCTTCTCTTTCTGATGTAACATGAATGCCGGGATTGAGCCGCTTGTGTTACACCACAGGGGACTAACATAAAAAAGATATGTAAATGCAATGGGTTCCACTGATGCAATTGGCGTAATAGATATCAAAGATAAGTACGTTGAGGAAGCGGGTGATTTCGGGACTGGGACATAGTGGGGGACACGAGGGGGACAAGGCGCCGTGGGCTCCCAATGATCCACGTAATCAACTTGAAGGCCGACAAAATGGGGGACCATATTCGTCCAAGAATGGCTGTACCACCGACGCAAAAGAACCATTCGGACACCGTCAAAGAATCCACTCTAATTAGAGATGATGGCTTATCCTTCCACTCTCTTAAATTTTATCGTGGGATCAGCATTTGAAGATCGGCACTGAAGAAGACAATCATACTGCAAAAAAATGGAGGAAGAGGAATGTAACATGGGGAACACTTTTTTGGCTGCAATGGTAAAGGTGGTCACAGCAGGCTGTAAGAAGAGAACCAGGCACGGTGGATTTTGGGCGCGAGGTGGGAGGTGGACAGCCTGTGGGTTTGTTCCAAGCGTTATTACGACCAAGTGAAGTGATGCCAAGATAAGCAATCCAGTGCAGATTTGGAGTCTGAGTATTCATGTATAACAAGGGACGCTGAAGTTGTCTTTGTAGTGGATGACGATTCAGTCGTCAAACACGATGAATAATGGAAGAAGTTGCGGCCGTCAAAGAGTCGAGATAGGAACACAGCTCGAGTGTGAGACCACTGGTAGTTAGCTTCTGTCAAAGGATCTGAGCAGACTAGCGAGAGGCATCCGCGGTAGAATCTTCGAAGTGAAAGAACGAACCACGGTAGTCCGTTATGAATGATGGAAACCCGTAGGTTGAGTCATTTGTTCAAGAAGACTGGTGGAAGATATCCAGCATGTTGTGGTGATCGGAGCAGAATCAGATATTCACCATCAAAAAAGTAGGCAAGATGATTCTCATCACGCAAGCTCCGATCGAGGGCAACTCTGTTATCTTGCGACGCGTTGTCCCTTCAGGTAAATACAAGAGCCGAGGATGTCAACACAACAATCGCGATATTGAAAAGAGCTACGGCTGTTGGAAAGAACTCTAGAAGATAACGCAAGAAATCTTTCTCACTCACTTAGAAAGAGAAAGACAAAAACACTTGTCGTCATGATTTACTTTTGGTTCACAGAGGATTTTATACAACTCATGGGGATGCCACTTTTGCAGGCCACTTAACCACCGATTAGTTAGAATCACCTATGTGTGATTATCTCACTGTCCGTTGAGAAAGAAAGTAGCAACGGAAAAACGATCGTGAAACAAAAAAAAAACAAGAAAAAACTGTTCTTGTAACAGTCTTCTTGTATATTACTCCTATCATTCTCCCCCGTAATCTTGAAGAGTAATCACATCCTGAACTCATAGCTACCTTGTCTGATCTTTTGTGATGGCCTACAAGGGAGCAGACACCTGCTCCTGTTTTATATCCATCAGATTGGCCCTTTCATCTTCCTCGTCTTCATCGTCATCACTTAGACAGTCTGCTGCATAATGTCCATATCGATGACAACTATAGCACTTTATCTTTGACTTATGACGGGGCTTGTAGTCATCCTCTTTGCCTCTTCCATGACTTCGTCTTCCATCTTGCCTTGTAAGAAGTGCTTGCTCCTCATCCACTTCATCTCGTTCTCGAAGCTTGTCTTCTTGCACCTTCGATGACCCCACAAGTTCTTCAAGGGACATGGAATTGATGTCACAAAACTGCTCTATTGCCATAGTGACATTGTCAAACTTTGCCGGCGTTGCTCGGAGCAACCTTCCAACAACATCGCATTCTGTGATCTTCTCTCCTAGATTGCGCATCTCCGACACAATCCTAGATAACTTGCCAACAAAATCAACATTTGAGTCATCCTTATCCATCTTCAGGTTCTCGTACTCTCGCTTCAACGCATGAATGCAAGCATGGTTTACTCGGTCAACACCGATGTTCATCACTCAAACACTCTCCCACATCTCCTTCGAGCTTCTGTCTTCGTCAAGCTGAAGCTAAAGATCTTCAAAATAGTTCCGAAAATGGTCGCCATAGCAACACGATCCTTCGTCTTTGGCACATCATCCTAGATGACGGCGCTCCACAACCCATACGCCTCGAGCAATATCTTCATCCTCTTCGCCCATAGAGGATAGCTCGTTCTAGAAAGAGTAGGGAAGGCAGTAAAGACACTCAACGTACCCGTTGCTCTAGGCACTCCCATATTGGCTCCGTCTCCGTCCACACAGGACCCTTCACCAGCCTCTGATACCGGCACCGCTCCTCATTTCTTGACATCGCCACGCTTCTTGGACCACGAACCTTGCTCTGATACCAATTTTTGGAAAGAACTGGAGAAGATAACGCAAGAAAACTTTCTCACTAACTAAGAAAGAGAAAGTCAAAAACACTTGTCATCATTATTTATTTTTGGTTCACACAGGATTTTATACAACTCATGGGGATGCCACTTTGGCAGGCCACTTAACCACCGATCTGTTAAAATCACCTACCTGTGATTATCTGAGACGTCCGTTCAGAAAGAAAGTAGTAATGGAAAAATGATTGTGAAACCAAAAAAAAAGAAAAAATGTCCTTGTAACAGTCTTCTTCTAGATTACTCCTATCAATGGCGACTTGAGAAGACAATGGAAATGGTGATTCCCAGAGTGCCCGAACTCTGATAGCTAGAATGATCTAAATCGGCAAAAATCATAAGGATATCGTGGAGATATGATGAGACGATACCGTGAGGGTATATGGGGCAGTATTAACCGGCGGGCAACGTAGCACCAGGGAAGGGCAGTCAACTCTAACAAGAAAACGACATGAGCAAAATAGCACTAGCGATGAATTTCGTTGCAATAATATTAATTTGCGACGGCAAATAGACGGCAATGATGACATCATTTATTCATCATGTCTTCTTGAAGTATCTAAGAAACCACCAGAGAACCTCCAGGAAAGGCTAGGGCACTCCAACAAGAAAAGCTCCAAATTCAACTAGAGAAGAAAAAAAAACAAACACAAAGAACACAATGATAACTGGCTGTTCAACAATATCGTTCTGGATGTTTAAGACAAATAAGCTTGACCTCCATGTTCACCCTCCCAGGAACGGTGAATGGTTAAGGATGTCATAGTAGGCCCTTTTAAGGGGAGAGCTTATTGGGCTTTCCCCTAAAAGGATCCTTTAGGGGCGTTAGAAGTCAAATGGACTTCCCCGCCTAAAGGTACAAGGTGAAACAATAAGGCAAACACATAGACCTCATTCATATGGAGGCCCGAACACGTACAAGAAAACCTCTCGAAAGGACGAGGGAAATTAAACAACGGAGACTGTTGTGAAACAAATAATCATGTAAGAAATAATCGCCAAAAAAGGAACCCAACGTTAGACCTGATATGGAAAATGTGGATTCTTTGCGTCGGCGCGAGCTACACGGCATGGCTGATGACAATACTGAGTGTGCTCCTTCGGATGGTCCTCCATCACTTTGTCTGTGGCACTCTTTTTTCTCTTTTATGTTTCTCTCTCTCGCGCTCTTCTCTCTCTCTCATTCTTCTCTGTTCCTCTTTCTCTCTCTAATGCTCGTCTCTATCTCTCGTTCCTCTCTGTTCCTCTCTTTCTCTTGCACTCTTCCCTCTCTCTATCGTTCCTCTTTCTCTCTCTATCGCTCTTCTATCTCTCTCTCTCTCGCATTCTTCTCTCTCTCTGACTCTTTGTTGCTCTTCTTTGTCATCCTCTTTCTCGCTCTATGTCACTTTTCTCTCTCTTCCTCTCTCTCTCTACCACTCTTCTCTTTCTTTTATGCTATTCTCTCTAGTGCTCATTCTTCCCTCCCTCTCTTGAGTATGTAGCTTGGTCCTCTCACCCTCTCTCTTTCTTTATCATTTTTCTCTCTCTTGATGGCTCCTCTCTCACTCTCTTCTCCCTCTCTGATCGCAGTCATTGGTGCAAATTTGTGCAGCGTGCAAGGCAATTTTTTGCAAAAATTTGCACCAGATATCAAAATAGGCCTCCCATGCGATCAAAAGGTTTGTACATTGACCGATAAGTTCAGACCGGACCGCATGACCATCCCTACATCGTTATGACAATAATATCTTTTAGTAGTGACTATACCGAGATTGATGCAGGACCTCATCTAGGACGTCGTCCATTTGACACCGAATACAATGGGTCGGTGCCGATAAAGGATGAAGGTATCTGACGTTGATGGTTGCCTTGTCCGAGGAAGATCCTAAATGGAAATGCGCTACGATGCAAAGCGAGATGCGACCAAATTTCGTACGTGTGCAAGTGCCAATTGGCAAGGAGTACCGACTTCCGAATTCGACGCAGTTGCCCGGTAAATGGAAGGTAGACCTCTCAATCCTCGTCCAAAGGGGCGAGGACGACTACGGCGTCGAATAGAGTAACTCCGCCAGGGTTTGTCCACAAGAGACGGGCGGGCCGGACTCATACCAAAGAAACACTCTAGTTTGACATATTTCAGGCTCAACCTGTGCCTCTCACATATGTCTAACCCGTACGGGGTGGAGGCAATTCAAAAATGCACTACAGAAAATAAAAGACGGGCGGGCAGAGTGATGACGTACCTTGTCTGCGTCTGCTGCCAGAATCATTTGCCTCGTGCGCCCAGAACGTGTACGAGCGATGTCGATGGCGGGAGAAGTTGGAGAAGGGGAATGGCGAGGCGGGGCAGCCATGGGCTGGAATGGATGAGCAGGAGGGATCGAAGTGGTAGCAGCACTCGAACGATATCCCTAGTGAAATGAAGGAGATGCGTTCCAACAGATTCCACTCACTCAGGGCTTGGTCAAAGGGGTCGTAAATCAGGGGAATTCTGGTTGATCATCTCCCTAAATTAGTGTCCATCTCTGGCCTTCACCAAGGTCGATGGGATCAACAACCCCCGACTCGAGCACACCCAGACGCGGGAGAACCGTCCTTCCGACGGTCGACCGGGGTTGCGGTCAACGCGACTCCTGGTCAACGCATGCGCAGGTGACTAGGCATCCTGGTCGGCTAGCAGCAGCTCAGAGACGGCCAAGATTCTCATCTATTGACGAAGAGGCTCGTGCGGCTTGGGCCTTGTGGCGTACCCAGGGAATTCTGCATGGATGGGGGCGGTTGAGCGCATCCCAAACCACCATTGGCTCACCATCAAGCGATGCGGGTGATGGCAAGGGATCGACACGACGACGCCATCGCACTGGTTGCTGCGGGATGGAAGATGGAGATGGAGGGATGAGGGGAAGAGGGAGACGCGATGTCAATCGTCCAGCCCTGGCCCCTTTTCTTCCCACAAGATCCTTCCTCCTCTATTCTACCTTCTTCACTCTCCTTCTTCTTCTAGACGGGATCTGTTCCTTCCTCAACAAAATGATTCTTCACAAAAAACAAGTCCAAACAGGCCAGGGCACCCATCCTTTCCTTTTATAGGGGAAGGACATGAATGGGCCCCTAGCAATACCAAAAGAGAGGAAATAAAGGGGTTGAGGCCCATTAAGGGGGGAAGGTCCTTATAGAATGGACTCCTCCCATCCCTACAACAAGAAAAAGAAAAAGAAAGAAAGCCAAGAGACAGAAGGAGAATGGGGTGGAGGAAGCAGGAGGAGACGAGAAAGAGAAAGGCTAAACCCGAAGCATCTCTCCCCGTCACTAACGAAATTCAGAATATCTGAATCCGGGCTTGTACGCTGTCGCCTTGGCTTGTCGAGCAGGTTAAACACAAGCCACCGGTGATGTCATTGACGATGGCAACATCTTTGAAGAAGTCCATTGGGGCTCAATCTGCATCGTGGCATCAATCTTTCTCGGGTCGGAAGAACTCGACTCCGGTGAGTTAGCAGGAATAAATGGCAGCGGCTGGAGAAGATCCGGTCGAAGGCGGTGGAGCTCTACTTCTGTTGTCCATTCGTCGCCCGTGCTGGTCCGTCACAGCCACGACACCAGGAAACTTCTCGATACCTTTCCCGTGCATAGTCAATTATCTGTTGAAGTACACAATCGATTGCATCGTGCAAATTGGGTGAAACAATCGGGGGAGTGGTTGTGGCAAACTCGCTCACACTGATTGGGTCTAGAGAGGCTGGGTCAAGGGGATGAGAAGGGGTTTGGTATAGGGCCAAGTCCACCATGTTGAACGTGGAGCTTATTCCTCACGTAGGCCTTATTGCCCACTCTTCAGAGGATCGAGAATGGACTAGCACTACGAGCGTGTAGCTTTGTAGCCATCTGGGGAGAGTATCTCTCCGGCCTGAGCCTAACTATCACTAGGTCTCCCACATCGAAGACACGGGGTCGGCGATGCAAGTCGGCAGCTTGTTTGTACAATGCATTCTGATTAGTGATCCTATCATGGATATGCTTATGCAAAGTTGAAACATGCTGGGCAAATGCAATACCGTCCTCGGATACCTTAACATGAGGGTTTACGGGTGCTAGATTGAGTAGGCAACAAGGGGATTGGCCATAGGCAATCTCAAAGGGGCTCAACCTGATGGTTCGGTTCACCGAGGATTTATATGCGAACTCTGCATGGAGGATTATCAAATCCCATGTCACGAGGTGTTCGCCGACTAGGGACCGGAGCACGTTACCCAAACTTCAATTGACCACCTATGTCTGACTGTGCATCTGAGGGTGGTAGGCAGTCGAGAATCTGAGCTTTGTGCTGAGGAGGCTCCATAAGGTCTTGTAGAAGTAGCTTGTGAAGCGCACGTCTCAATCAGACACGATCGAAGTTGGCAGGTCGTAGAGGCTCACAATCTCTCGAAAGAACAATTGTGCAACCTGTGTGGCATCATACGTCTTCGCGCAAGGCACATAGTGCACCATCTTCGAAAACCTGTCGATGACGAACACGATGGAATCGTGGCGTCGCGCAATCTGGGGTAATCCTAGGACGAAGTCCATGCTGACATCGTCCCATGGACTCTTGGGCACCAGTAGCGGGGTATATAACCCGCGGCTCTTCTTTACCTGCTTGGCTGAGGCACAGACCTGGCATTAGGCAATGATGTTGCGAACGTCGCATTTTAGGGAGGGCCAGTAGAACTAATATTTTATGACTGCAGTAGTCTTATCGCGACCATAGTGGTTGCTAAGACCGCTAGCGTGACATTCCCATGCGAGGAAGTTACGAAGAGACGTGCGAGGCATGCATAACCTGTTTTAGTAAAACAAGAATATGTCGGTGATGATGTAGTCTCGTAACTCACGAGACGGTCCTCTTGGAGCTTATGTGATGATAGGCTCAAAGTCGGGGCAACTCGCATACCCTTCTCGGATGGTCTCGAATCCGAGAATCTTCACCTTCATTATACCGAGCACATGGGCTCTCCGGCTAAGTGCGTCAGCGATGATGTTATCATTTCCCTTCTTGTGCTTGATGACAAATGAGTAGTCCTGCAAATACTCAACCCATCTTGTGTGCCGATCGCACAACTTGTGCTCAGAGTGCAGATACTTGAGTGCTTCGTGGTCCGAGAAGAACACGAACTCGTTTGATAGGAGGTAGTATCGGCATTGTTTCAGCGTCTAGACGACTGCGTAGAACTCCTTATCGTAGATGGAGGAGGAGAGCCTCGCATCGTTTAGCTTCTCGCTGAAAAACTTGACGGGGTGCCCCTCTTGGCTGAGTACACCACCAATTTTGATGCCCGAGGCATTGTAGGTAACTTTGAATACCTTCCCAAAATTGGGTAGGCGGAGTATGTGCGCCTGTGTCATCATGAGCTTTACGTGCCGGAAAGCTCGTTCTACTGCCTGCGTCCAAGTGAACAGATCGACCTTAAGGCATTCAGTAATGGGAGTCGTGACAGAACTAAAGTTCTGTACAAAACACCGATAGAAAGTAGCGAGGCATATGAAGCTCCATACGTCGTGGACGCTAGGCGAAGATGGCCACGACGTGATGGTTCGGACCTTTTCCAGATCCACAACAATGCCCTGGGCAGATACAATAAATCCATGGAAGGAAACTTCCAAGGTGCGGAAGGTACACTTCTTAGGATGTGCATACAGTTGTTCACGCAGAAGGACGATGCAAACCTACTGAAGGTGGTCAAGATGATCCTCTTGCGTGCGATTGGATATGAGGATGTCGTTGAATGGCCAAACGGCACGACTTTCCACTCATATAACCCGTCCCTTATCTTAAAGGCACTCTTCCATTCATCCCCGGGATGAATCCGAACGTGATGGTAGCCACTTCGAATGTCTATCTTCGTGAAGATAGTGGATCCGACCATCATATAAAAAGGTCCTGTACATGGGGGATGGGAAAATGATACTTGACCGGTATTTTGTTGATGGCACAACTGTCATAGCACATGTGCCACGTGCCATCCTTCTTCGGAGCCAAGAGAGCGGGGACCATGTAGGGACTAAGGCTCTTCTGGATGAAACCCTTTTCGAGAAGTTCCTAAACCTAGCATAGCAGCTCCTCATATTTCTGCAGCTCCATTCAGTAATGGGCCATATTCAGTAATGTCACACTAGGCACGAGATCGATTACATGCTGAATGTTATGCATCGGCAGTAACCCATCGGGTAACTCATCTGCGAAGATGTCGCCAAATTCTGATACGTGGGCTTCGACCTTGTTTGGTCGGGATGCAACAAATGGGTGTGCGGGGACGTCGAGGGTGACGGCAAGGCACAGCGGCATGTCATCTCTCTCGTGGCCCAAATCTCGGGCGAACAAGGGGCCTCGAATGACCACTAAGCCTATTGGGTTGGTCGTGACCGGCTTGTTCGCCGGCTTCATGGTACATGGGTACATGTAACCTGTCGTCCCTGGTAGATGAACAAGCATGTGTTCGCCCTTCCGACTAGAGTGACGTCATGACCTAGGATGATACTCCCCACTTTCATAGGGAGTACGTCACATAGAATGCTTTCATCATTGGCGCTCACCTTCAAAGGAACGCGACATTATTGTTTCACCGGTAGTGACAAAGCATCCATCCACGACACATCATAGGGAGTCAGATCTAGATTGGCGGTTAACCCTAGTCGGGTAGCCATCGTATCGGAGATGGCATTAATGTAACTTCCACTGTCCACGATCAACTTACACACCTTGTCATTGATCTTGACGTAGGTGTTGAAGATCGAGGTGCGGAGTGACACATCAACCATCGGCTCCAGTCTCTGCTCTAGAGGTGCAGACTGAGTGGGTTGGACAGTCCGGGGTGGTCCCCGCAGCCTACTAGTGCTAGGCTGATCGATGGCGATGTTGGCTAGTGGTCGGTCGGCAGCTTGTGGAGCGATGGGTGGGCTCACATGAGATTCGGTGATCTGTATATACCCGACCTATCCATCGGGTTCCTCGTATTCTTGTGGGAACTTTTCATCCACATGGTAGTGGTTGTCATGTGGCGGCTCCATATCGTCCAACTATCTGGAGTGGACGTCCCCTGTGCCGATCAATAGCGCTGACGAGGGGCACTAGTTGGCTCGGTGCCCTCTTCCTTAGCACTTGAAGCACATTACTTGTGCTTGACTTACGGTGGTGCTACGGGCCAGAGTGTCCCTCGTGATGACACGAGCATGTGGGGTATATCCCACGGAGGTAGTGAGGGCGGTTCCTTGCCCCCTAGTGGTCTGGGTAGCCCATATAGTCGTGAGCGATGTAACTCGAGTGGGTGTGGGTCGAGTTGGTGGGGTTCGAGGTGGAGTGTGGGTGCTTGGTGCGACAGTCTCATCGCTCGGATGCTCCATGTTCTCCACCAAATGATATGCATTGTCAACATCTGCCGGGATGCATTCAAGAACCTCGTTGCATAGGGCCGTCCATATTCCGTGGGCAAATAGTCCGATAATGACTCGCGGGTCCTCCATGAATCTACAATGGATCCGACACTCCTCGAATGCCTTTATGTATTCTGTCACAGTGAGCCGACCTTGCCTAAGGTCGAATCATGTGAGGAATAGAGACATCTGATACTATCGAGGAACGTATTTACTCCTCTACTTTTGGGCCACATCGGCACATGATTTGATGGGCTGTCCTCATCGCTTGGTGGAAACACACACATTCTCCTAGAAAATCTTGGCTTGTCCGCCAAGTCCCGTTTCAGTAAATTCAACGCACAAGTCGTCATCCATGCGGTACCACCAGAAGTAGGAGTTCATACTCGACTCCCGGTCGATGAACACCAGACGGTGACGTCAGCATGTACACTTCTCTGAATCTGAGCGCAGTACTCCTCTTGTCAGCATTCATCATCGTACGGGTGCCATTCGGGCACCAGGTGATCCTCGTGACGCGGGTCAATGCGTATTCGAGGCAGGGTCGGGTCACTATCATGGTCATCTTAGGGCCGGGGACAGCCGTCACACGGTGTGCAAATGTCAGGCATCACGCGTGGCGGGCACCGGGAAGCCTCGTCAGGTTCCTCGCACCGGCGGTGGTGGGGCTGGACGTAAGCGTCGTGGCGGCCCGGTGGGTTGGCGTCATACCTACGATTGTGGGCCCGGACACGGTCATCATGGCAGGCCAGTAGGTCAGCGTCGTACTCCCGATCTTGGCGCCGGACGTTGTCGTCGGGGCAGGCCGGTCGGTCGGCTTCGTATCCATGGTCATAGTCATCCAGTGGGTGTTGTCTATCCCAAGCACGGACGTCATGTGGGTCGCGTGCGCGGTGTCAGGTGGGGTGCTGATCTCATAGCCTCTCGTATGGCCTTTGGTCATGCTATAAATACTTGTCGTCTTCGTAGGGGTTCCTCGGATGATCAAGGTGTCACGTGACCCGGGCCGGGTCGGGGGCTCGCTCTAGAGCCACGGGTGCTAGTACGGCGTCGAGTACTGGAGATCGTGGGCATGCGAGTGTAGAGCACGAAGTGTAGACTGGCACTATAGACGCTGGAAACTAAACCCAAACAATGATCACATACACCAATTCAATGAATGACATAGATCATGTTTGGATGTGTAGCATGGAAATTACACAACAAGTGATTCATACGTGTACATTTCCAATTTAGTCCTCCGGATTCTGAATGGAGATCAACTGAAGTTTGTTCAGACATACTTAAATTTAGGAGATTACTCATGCATGAAAAGAAACTCCATAGTGTGTCTAATACTGAATGAACATCAAAATACAAACTCCCACTAAATTACATATCCTCATGAGGTATTAAACCCATATGAGCAGCATGCTCATGAAAGACCTTTGGCGGCAGTCCTTTTGTAAGTGGATCCGCTACCATGGAGTTTGTTCCAATATGCTCAATAGACAACTGCCCTGTCTGAACTTTTTCTTTCACAACTTGGAACTTTATGCCAATGTGCTTTGACTTTTTTAAGCTCATGTTGTTATTGGCAAACATAACGGCTGACTGATTATCACAATAGACCTTCAACGGTCTTTCAAATCCATCAACGATTCTCAAGCTTGTGACAAAATTCTTCAGCCAATTGCCTTGATTGGATGCTTCATAGCATGCTATATATTATGCTGCCATAGTAGAAGATGCTATCAATGCTTGTTTTGCACTTCTCCAAGATATAGCTCCTCCTGCTAACATTTTAATAATACGAGAAGATGGCAAAGGCCCTGGATAACGGCCATAATGTGTTCGGGCCAGTTCAGAGGTTTACAAGCTACAGGAATATTCATCTATGCATTTTTTGGTGGGGTAAACGCCCTATCCCCGCCATTTTGAAAGAGAGATCACAGCCTGAGAAGAGAGCACTCCTTTTTATCACAGAGTAATTTGAAACCCCATATCCAGAGTTAGTATTTTATTTACTGTTAGGATTTTAATTTACGAGATTCGTTTAGAATGTTGAATTTTTTCCTTACTTTCTGTCTCCTCCAAAGTGATATAAGTAGGACAACGTTGTAATTTATTAGTTGGTGATTTTTTGAGTTGAAACGTCTTCTCCATAAATTTTTGCACCAACTCTATCGCGCCGCTTGTTGAGGACTCCTCATCCACTGAGAGGGGCCCTAATTTTACAATGCCAGGGATGCGCACAACGCTCATGGCACCAGCTCATGCTTCCCGTACCCTCGTCCCACTCACACCGAGCACTGTCCCACATGATTGTATGCGTAGAGTGTTGAGGAGTTTTACTCTCCACTTCAGCGAACAACGGCCAATTGGATTGAACATAAGATTAGCCTAGTAATAGTAGAACACATACCTTATACTGGTTAAGAGATTCAGTGGCTGGGGTTAAATATAGGGAAAGATAGACGCATGGGATTAAACATATATAGGAAAAGATAGACGGCTAGGGGTCAACATAGACAGGAAACAGATAGATGGTCAGGATTCAATCTGATATAGCCGTTATTAATTGTTATTACAGCTAGGGTTGTTTGACAAACTAATGTATATATTTTTATCACATAGTTGCCATAATTAGAAACATACAAGTATACTTTTCAATGCTGGAAATACAACGATCATAACCATCTTCTTCTTGTCTTCTTGCTCCATCGCCTATTCTTCTTCTCTTCATCTTCTTCTCATTCGCTTCCCCTTTTTTTTTTTTCTTCGTCCACTCGTGGAGCTCAACCAATCTCTAAGTAGAGAAGAAGAACATGCCAAGATGTATTCAGGGAAAGGGAAGTGGAGAATAAAATGACTGGGGCCTCTCATGATCTTCAATCATATAGCTATTACTGCTCAAACATTACGAAACAAAAGAGAGAAACGTGGCTCAGAGGATGGATAGTACGACTGATGGAGCCACCGCCCTGGGAGACATAGTTTGGTTAGAAAAGCCTTCACGAACTAATCCATAACACAGGTGTTTTTAAAAGAAGACAGGAACTGAGATTCTGGTTAAGAATTTAAAAAGGTGGGGAAATTACACCCATGGATATCTTTGTGTACCTTCACTTATTCTTCCATTTCAATAAAAATATATATAATTTATAAATGTTCGACTCAAAATTCAGATGGCGTGAGAACGGGAGCAAGAAAGGTTTTGCAAGAAAAACATGATAAAAACCCAAACCTTAGACTAATCAGCATAAGAACGGAAGGCCACTTAGTCAGATAACCCCTACTTAAATTACTAAGGAGAACCTCATGTTTCACAACAATATGAAGTAAGCTTGTTTTGAGGCATACCCATATAATTCTTGAAAAGCAGAAACATAGATGCCCTCCTATTAATTAATGTGGAATATACTGAGTTAGTTGATTCGAGTTATTAATTTTCAACTCGTCCAGAGCAGTTTAACATAAGTCAAATAAGGATTCTATTATTCTTAGCCTTCGTGATATAACATATAGGCATTGACAACAGAGGGATTTCTAATCTATGTAATTATTATTTAAATCATGAATACAAGTGGCTATTGAGTCAGTAGAGCTATAGACACAAAGGAATACATGCAATAATTATATTCTTTCTTTCTGATCTATCCTGAATTTCAATTATTATAAAGTACTATAATTCTTTATTTTCCTCTTTATTTTCATTTTTCTCCATCATTATTATGTCTCTTCCTCAGAATCAGAAATTTCATTTTTGGACTCTCTACCCACCCAACCCCTTTTGCTACTGAGAAAGCAAACATTCTCGAATAACAGAGGTTTGACAACCGAGCATTAGTAAAGCGGCATTCTCATAATGAGGTTAGCAAAGCGAAGCAATGTAGAAGTAATGACGCCCAATGTGATGTAAAGCTGAACCAAGGACACTCCACATTGTCTATAGAAGCAATCAACTTATTTCTGAACAAACGGGTATTTGGTAGTGGTTCAATCTATAGATAGAAATCCCTATAATCGAAAACTACCACGTTAGGTTTGAAGGGAGATGGTACCAGCTATAGTTCAAATGGGAGCAGAGGCAAGCTTTTTCCTTCAATAGCCAACCAAATCACTACAGGATCATTGGTCTAATCTACCTCAATTCACCATTTTAAACCTTATATAAATGGTTTTTCTCCACCATCTCCTCATACCTATATCTCAGTTGATGCACTTAAAGGAGAGTGTTATGTACCCCCCATCCTACGGGGGACCTTGTTTGGCACCTCTCCCCGCCAAAAAATACTGTAGATGGGGGTTTCCCTTCCTATGGCTTGAATCAATCTCAGCTGCCCCGAGAGGCATTCTTTGCTTCTTCAGACCATGATTTACCACTTGTTTTATTGCTTCTAAAGTTGTGCCTTTTGTTTGTCTTCTGCTCTTGCCCATAAGGCTCCTAAATTTGCACCTTGCACTTCCAAAAATAAGAAATAAGGTGCTCCTATTCTTGATCATGATCAACCGCTTTATTAGAATATGTCATATCATGTAATTTTTATTATTTCTCGTAAAATTGTGATTGGGAGGCTTCTTAAAATAAACAAAAAATCTGGTTATTAATAAAGTTTGGTCCCTATATTTTCTCTTAATCTCTTATTTCTCTCTATAAGTAACCTACATCTTGATGGATGCAAACAAAACGGATGAATTTATATACTATAATTTATAAGTAGAATAGATAGATCATATATAGATTAGGTCTTATCACCTGTTTTATGGGATCTTACATAAAATGTACATCCATCGAATAGTTTTGAGTATAAAAATGGAATAATA
This sequence comes from Wolffia australiana, assembly GCF_029677425.1. Taxonomy (NCBI): domain Eukaryota; kingdom Viridiplantae; phylum Streptophyta; class Magnoliopsida; order Alismatales; family Araceae; genus Wolffia; species Wolffia australiana. The sequence goes on from NC_135847.1 coordinate 8,319,954, forward strand.
TCCTCCTGGAGTAACCTAACCTACCTTTTGTGACATAAGGGCATTCATTCGGTGATTGGGCGTGGAGACACAATTGTTTTTTGAATTTCACCATGGCATATGGAATCCATATATATGCATGACCTAATCAATAGTTCAAGTGACGCAGTCCCATAATCCATCTTCTCATCGCAAAATCTACTTCAACTATTCATCTCTGAGTATGAAATTATACAGTACTCCAAAGGTGAACAGAAATATATATCCCACTGTTTCATTTTTCAATAATCCATATTTGTGGCAATGAGATACTATTGTACCTTTCAAAAATATATCATATATGATCTATTACAGATATAATCACATGTTGGTTGTTTACAATCGTAGGCATCTCCCTCAGAAGTTGGTAAGCTCATCATGAATTAGATTGAGGTGGCTGGTGGTTAGAGATCTCGTAGAAAATGCTTCTTTTATGTCTTGGGTTGTATTCTCTGAGTCATTCTACTGCTTCTTCGTTCTTTCACCTTGCTTCTCAATATTTTGACCCTTCAATACTGTGTCTTAGGAACCTCTTTAATACAGTCTAGATCCAACCAATTCAGTCATTCTACCCCTGGTGTTCTTTTCACTCTTCTCACATGTTAATTCTTGCACAGATATCTTTTTATGTTAAAACATAAAACATCTTTAATATTTCAGAGGATAGTATGGTCCAACATTGAGCAGAATGCTGATTTACCAACTAATAAAATATGATATTACATTTACTCATTGTCGATGATAAATAATATTTTACATAGCTGGCTTGGAGTCTCTTCACACATGGATTTTGAATAAGTTATTGCAGATCCTAGTGAAAGGATCATAGGAAAACCAGCAGTGAAGTGCTATGCCAGGGGGATAGGGAAAATGCCACGTAACCCACTTTCTCCTCTATCGATCAGTCCAATGGTACCCATTGTCCCCACAAATGACCATTCTAAAACCCTCAATGTAAACTCTATAAATTCTACGATAAGTAACTTATAGCATGCAGGATATCAATACACTATTCTCATTCCTTGGTTCTAATTGGCTCTGCCCTCTCTCTTTCTCCCTTTCCTAATATTACACCTGGTATCAGAGCCATAAGGGCTCACATGGATACACAGGTTGTAGTGCCTAACCATGCCTTAGAAGCTTTGATTTCTTCGTCAAATCTACCTCCACATTCATCCCACCATGAAAGATCATGCCAATAAAAGGTCATAGGGGAGAACTATTTTTTTATGGAGAAACACTATTACTGCCATTCTTAATGTCTATCAGTTAATGAGTTTTGTAGAAAATGATCCTCCCGCAAGTTCCATGGTTGACAAAGATGGCAATCTCAAAGTAAATTCCAAGTTCAAGAGTTTGTATATATGTGATCAACGGGTAATTGGTTTGGTCAATTCTTGCATAACCAAAATGTTTTTCGCTGTCCCTAGGAGGCAAACCTCCAAAACCACCTGGGAGGGGCTCAAAAAATTGTTCTCATCCCTAGGAAGATTCAAAATAACTGATCTACGTTGGTTCCTCATGCCTTCATTTGGATGAAAGCTTATAAAAATACGCAGGAGAAGAATTAAAACAGAATGGTAATGACATTATTAAAACCATGAAAGGAATCATCTACTCAAAAATTTCATCTGTGATTTCTTATAATCTGGAGTGAGATGTATTGAACTTCTCATGTCTGTAGCCTCTAGACATATCCACGTGATTCTTAGCACATCGAGTCTCCTCCTTTGCCTTGGCAAAATTCAGTCACCATCTGTCGTCATTGTTACATTTTCACAATTGTATCGGGAATGGAGAGGGTTTGAAGGGAGATATTCGAATAAGGGGAAGAGCCTTGACGAATTCTGGTGACTATATTCAGGGAATTTTCTATTTATACTAAGTGGTATTTTTTATAAAACCCCAAATGCTTAGTATATCTTTTAATGTCGAAAAGACCTAGTTGTGTGTAAGCCTCTAAGCACATGTATCAGTCTAGTTGACAACTAAGTCCGCCCAATTTTCCTTATTAAAATTATAAAGTAATAAATCATGTCATTGTTGCCAAGAACATGATGAAGAGCACTATAGGAGATGCATGACTGAATGGTGCGTGTAGCTTTCTTTTGAAACTTGGGCCAATTATCTGACATAACATTATCCAGTTATGGCCCATCCAAGGACAATGTTAGATCATATACCTGCTTTTGGATCAAGAGATCGTTTGCACACTACTGCCACGTCAAAATCAGCTTCTCAACGTCAAAATCAGATGGCAAAGCCATGTCAAGTCCAATTAAAACAACATCCCAGCTTCGATGCTACTGCTTGAAATAAATCCCAAGATGATATGATGAAATGTGGAATATATCAACCAAAACATGATCATATGACGAAGTATAAAGATAATGCCCAAGGATCCTTGTGCTGGGCATAGGCTTGTCATATGCTCAACTAAAGAAATTGCACCTTGATTTCCCAACACACGGGAGTGATCATCAAGGAATAATCCACAGGGAAATAAATCAAGGTACAGAGCAGGAATAGAGTGAGAGGGACAATAATAATGAACATAAAAAACACGTGGAAGCTGTGATTCTTGTCAGGGACTATAGCGGAATAGGACCCCTTCCAAACAAATCGATAAGAAAAGGAAGGCACACTATCACTTGACGCATGCATCCTCTCTTTGGGGAGTTGACAAGTCAAGGCCCTCCTTTCCTATCTATGTGTGACCCAAACCCTTACCCTGTATATGTATGATCCTTACCCTTTTTTCTCCTTTTTTGAATCTTAACTATGTATTCCCATAAGAAGTGTAGGATAGTTATTATATTGTATAGCTATGTTAAACTCATTAGTAGATGTCGAGGCTGACAGGTCAAATACCTAAGACCCCATGGTTTCTAATGCACATACGTGTAAGAAGATGGATTAGTAGAAAAAGAGAGAAAGGAAGACGAGGAAGATATTGGGATTGAAGAATAATATCCCATACATTCTGAAGCCGAGTGTTCAGCTATTTATAGGCATTATAAGGCGGTTTAGGGCATTTATGGCAGTATTCAACCTCCTGAGCATCACCATGCCGAATGGCATGATGACCCACATTGGCCTTTGTCGCATCTCTGGCCAGCAAGTGAGAGTCTCCTCGGTCTCGTGTGACAGCTGTACTGGAGCGACGCGGTCGTGGTAAAGCGTTGCTTGTCTCAAGGGCATTGGCAGCAGCCGTACTGGATTCGAGAAGGTTCGATGGTTTCTCGTCAGTCGATGTATGCGGATGGTGGCGGCATGTGGCAGACGTTTCCCTCAGACATGTGCTCGGCGCCATACAGATGCCGTGACATTCCTTTTTGAGCCAGACGCTTGTCAATGCATTAACAGGCCCTCACAAAACCAAGGTGGGTACCACATTGAGTTTTCAGCGCAACAAATGGAACCGCTGCTTTTCTAACAGTTTTGTAAGTAGGTCTGCAAGTTAACTGTTAGTGGATACAAAGGAAACCTGAAGAAGACCTGTTGAGACCCGTTCTCATACAAATTGAAAGGCAACTTCTATATGTTTTGTGGGAGAGTGAAAAATAGGGCTTTTAGTTTGATACGTAGCACGTAAATCGTCCCACCATAGCCTACAAGACATACATTGATGAAGATCAAGCATAGTAAGTAATGATTCTACCCAGATGACTTCTGGTGTAGTATAATCAATGGACTTGCGCTCAGCTTCAGTAATGGAGAGAGAAACTATAGACTGCTTCTTGGACGACCAGCTAATCAAGTTGGGACCAAGAAGTATGAGATACCCTTGTGTGGATCATCTATCAGTTTGGTATCCCACCCAATCTGACCAAAGTGAACGTTAAGGTTCATTAAAGATGAATGAGAATATGATAACAAGTAAACTGCAGTTCCTTTTAAATAGCAAAGTAAGTGTTTAATGTTAGCCCAATGTATGTTTTGGGGTTCTTGCATAGTTTGGCACGCTCGATTGATAGTGTGCAATATCAGGCTAATTAATTCTAAGGTATTGCAAACTCCCAACAAACTTTTGATAGAATAATGGGTTGGGCCGATACGTAAATGTAGAGGTCGGAGATGAGGAAAGACTGCATGTTGTGTTAGTTGGCTTACATTTGCCCATTTTGTCAGTCTAAAGGATCTACGCCAGATATTTGGATTAAGATAAAGCGATACCTTTTGATGTGCGAATCAATCCAATTCCCATAAAGTATTTCTTAATGCCAATAGTTCGAACTGGGAAGGCACTCTGGAGAGAGGAAATTTTTTGTGTAACATCATAAGAGTTAGATTCGATGACTAATGTGTCATCAACATAGACCAGAAGAAACAATTTTGAAGTAAATGTGTTTTTATAAAATAAGGAGGTATCGGTTTTAGAACTGTGGAAGCCCTGATTTGTTAAGAAGTCAGACAACTTTTTGTACCACATACGAGGGGCTTGTTTAAGACCATACAAGGATTTCTTAAGTATACATACATTATGAGGATAAGACGAGTCAACAAAGCCAGGCGGTTGCTTCATAAAAATGGTTTCGGTAAGATGACCATGAAAAAGGCATTAGAAATATCAAGTTGTTTAATTTCCCAATTATTACAAATGCAACAGCTAGAATAAGTCTTATAGTTCTCATTTTGAAAACAGGGATAACAGTGTCTTGATAGTCAGTTCCTGGACTTGACTAAAGCCCTAAGCAACAAGATGAGCTTTACATCGAACTAATGCACCATCAGCATTTAACTTACGTTTAAAAACCCATTTAGGACCAACTATATTTGCACCATACGACGGTTTCACAAGCACACACGTGTAATTCTTATGAAGCGCAGATATTTCTGCCTTCGTAGCTGCCCGCCATGTTGGAGAGCTCAAGGCTTGTGAAGCATTGGTTGGTTTAACTGGAGAGAGTAACAAGGTGAAGAACATACCTCAGTGTGAAAATCATTGGATGAGAACAAATGTCGAGCACGTTCTTGACACAAATCTGGGATGTTTAGTAAATTGTATATGTGACGAGTGAGTAGAGGAGGAGTGTAATAGGCTGTATTTGAGGTAAGAGGAATAGGCGAATATAGAGGAAACTGGCAGAGTCAGTAATAAAGGAGCTGAGTCCAAGGCTTTCTCTAGAGTAGACGTTAGAAGGTCAAGGGATATTATCTTCAAATGTAGTAAGGATAATTAGAGTGGAGTTTTCATTAGGGGCAGAACCCAGTAACCCATTTGGCAGACGTGTTTGTTTGAAAGATTGAGAGAAAGCAAAAACATTTTCATTGAAAATTACATCTCGTCAAATATAAAGACGAGAACTAGAGAGATAGACATCGATATCCCTTATGTGCTGAACTAGAGCTGAGAAAAATGCATTTCTCAAACCTAGGAGAGAACTTATTTTTACTGTAGGGTCGTAAATTAGGGAAGCATTAACAATGAAAAACCTTAAGAAAATCGTAATCAGGTAATTTTGAATAGAGTAGCTCGAATGGAGACTTGTTACATGGTACTCGAGAGATCATCCAGTTAATAAGATATGTTGTAATTGTCACATCCTCATCCCAGAACTTTTTCGGCACGGAGGCCTGATGAAGCATGCTAAGTGTGGTCTCGACCACACGTCGATGCTTGCACTCAGCTCTGTCCTATTCTAGTATGTCGACAGGAAACCTGATGTTTGATGCCACACATTAGAAAATATTTATGTAGTGACTATAACTCACCTTCCTAGCCAGAGTATAATGTCTGATTTTTTCCTGAAAACTGTTTTTCAATCAGTTGCTAGAACTGAATGAACACTGAGTAAATGTCACTCTTGGCCTTCAATGGATATAGCCATGTGAACGTACTAAATTTCATCAATAAAGGAAACATAATAGGAATATTTCAAGTAGGATAGCACCGCCAGATCCCATAGGGCAGACTGAATCACTTGAAGAGGATGTAAGGATGTACGAGTAGCGTAAGATAACAGAAGTTTTCACAATTTGGCGAGACAGTGTTAGGAAAAGGATTTTGATGATTTAATATAATAGATATTTAATGAAATTAATTTAGTAGTTGAATATATAGACATTTATTAGATAAATATGTGATGGAGTATATTAGGGATAATAAGTTTATAATTAAGGTAGAAGCCCAATAAGACAAGGAAAATTGGGCCCAATAACAGTTGAAGGCTATAAATATCCAATGTAGCCTCTTTCTAAGGTATTTCTTTTTGGTGCTCATTCTCTCTCTTCTCTTGAAAAATCGTGATCTCTCTCTCTCTCTCAACTGAAAGTTCTTGAAAGTTCTGGCTAGTGGTGAGGAAATTCAAGACTGGTGTACGTCATCATCTGCATGTTTGTGATTACTGATTCTTCAAGAAAATCCTGGTTAGATTGTTCCATATCTTGTTGAAGGTTCTTGATACCAATTTCTTGATTTCTTGAAATCAAGATACCAATTTCTTGATTTCTGTTGAAATTAATTGACGTCATCATCTGCATGTTTGTGATTACTGATTCTTCAAGAAAATCCTGGTTAGATTGTTCTATATCTTGTTGAAGGTTCTTGACACCAATTTCTTGATTTCTTGAAATCAAGATACCAATTTCTTGATTTCTGTTGAAATTAATTTGAGGGTTCTTCAAATTCATTGACTTTCGTAAGTTAGAATCTAAAATCGAAATTTGAACATTCATAATTTGAAAAACTGATTTTGATCTTGGATTTCTGAAATCTAAATAACAAGTTGTTTTTGGTTTCTTCATTATGTGAAATCAAATATAAAATCTAATTGAAATCTTGATTAATAAAGATTAAAGATTAAATAACTTTTTACTACATAGTTAATTGATATAAAATTCAATTTGATTTTGATGTTTGCAATTATTTGAAATCATATAACCAACTTTCTTGGACTTCTTGATTATTGAATATATTGACAGCTTTAAATCTATTTGAATTCTTTGATTAATTCAAATTAGTTTTGAATTCGACTTCAAAATACTGGAATAATTTAGGCGCCCTAATTCTAATTGATTTTAAGTAACGTTCTTGAAATTCAGTTTTCTTCAGATATAAGAAATTCAATTCGAAAATTATTCATTCATCTTGTAAACTTGAATTTGAATTTTAGATTGGATGAAATTTAAATAACTATCTAAATCGATTTCTTGAATGCATTAACTCGCAAATTTAAATACATTTGATATCTCCCATATATATATATTCGATCATAATTGATAGACCTATTGGATTTGAATTGATATATCTTTGTTATAACTGATCAGATTTGATACAAGTGCTTGATTTAAATTGATATCATCTAACTACATTGGATCAGAATTGATATAAGTGTTTGATTTAAATTGATATCATCTAACTCCATTGGATCAGAATTGATATAACTATTTGATTTGAATTGATATTTTCTAAATCACATTCGATCAGGATTTACACAGTGAAATTTTTTGATTTAACTTGAGATTTCTAAATCACATTTGATCAGACTCACTATAATTACTTTATTTGAATTGATATTTGTTAAATCACATTTAACTTGAGTTAAGAAAATTGATCTTTAATATTGATTGATCTGATTGTCTACTTTGAATATTTCTGATATTAGTAAACATCAATTGATCTCATTGGACTATCTTATTACAATTGAGAACAATTATTACCAGTTGATATAAGTTTAGATTTTGACTGCATTTGATCATATCCATTGGTAGTTGACATCAATTGACATTTGATACACGATTGGTGACTTGAAAGTTGAAAAACAGAATTTAGGAGAAAACTAGGGTTAGGAGAAAAGTTGACTTAAGGTCAACAAAGATATTGTCATTATATTGCTTTTCAGGGAAGTGCACTAACAGGAGAAAGATCACATCCACTTGAACACGGGATGGTGGCCTGAGACGTGAGGACTTCGTCAGCACAGAGTGGACTGAGGAGAGGCTCAGAACGTTGCTGGAAGCTGAGAAGGCACTCGATTGAGGTCGAGGAAGACGTCGGCACCGAGCAAGTGTTTTTAGTGTGTGATTACTTGAGATCAGTACGAGCGATTGTACATCGCGAACAGTTTTTCTCACTTTGCATTTGCCAAAGTGATTAGTCGGGCGAGGCGCGGCTACAATAAGGGCACATTAGTGCCCCGAAGCAGGGTAAAAATTTATTGTCCCTTGAGTGAAGTAAGAGAGAGTTAAATAAGGAATCTATATAAATAAAAGAAGTAGAACTAATTCACCCCCTCTTAGTTCAACAGACAGCATTAAGAGCATACAAAATATGATAATGTTTGAGAGGTAGGAAGCCCAAAATGCAAGATTATTAATTACAAAATGCTGAATGTTGGATGTCCAAGACGAACGTACCAGACATCTGGTGAATGTCGTTCTCCCAAAAATGCCACCTCGCATGAAGGATTGATGTAGTAGAGCCCATCACAAACTATTCTTGTGAGGAACAGTTCCCTCGTTGTGTGACCCTTTACATAACAGGCATTAGGATGAAATTGAACAAATACATGATCCCCATCTTTGAAATATGGGGAACATGGAGAATGTTTTAAAAACATAGGGCAATAAATATGGGATGAAGAAATTTCTGATGAGCCAAGAGATTTTAAGGGAAAACCTAAGTCCTTGCCTACATATAGCTGCTTCGACCCTTCATAGGGAATGGCCCTTGCAGACTATGACAGGATTCCATGCTTGATGGTAAGGATGCTATCGTGGAGTCAGCAACAGGCGAGGCAATGGAGGGGCTGATCCAGCAAATGTTGTCGCATAAGCTTGTGGAGGTCCTCCAAATGTGTGCACAAGAGGGCAAGCCATCACCATCGAAGGAGGGTTGGAGTGCATACGTCCATAGGAAGCAGATGGACACTCTAGAGATCGGTGGCCTTACTTAAGACAGAGTTGACACCGGGAAACGAACCGTCCATTGCGTCCTCCCTGACCACGGTTGTCTCCTCCATGATAGCCATGGCGTGTTCTACATTCTCATGAGAAGTGGACTGCTGGATGGTGTAAGAGGCCTAGTTGGAAAGGGTTTCTGGACTTGATTTGCCATTGGGCAAGAGGTGCATCCATGGCCTCATCGTCACTTTCAAAAATATCTAGAGAAACGTTAGAACGGAGGGCAGCTAACAAACCATCAAAGGAGAGGTTCTCATTTTGAGTAGTGACACCAGTTCAAAATGAGCAAAAATTAGATCCAAGGCCTCAGAGGACCATGAACTTCATGGTGCGTTCAGCAACGTGTTCCCCTGCATTTACCAACTCAGCTAGGAGTTGCCAAAATTCAGAAATGTAGTCGTTGGGGGGATTTAGCCCCCTTGTTGATAGAGTGAAATCGTGAAGTTAACTCCATGATTTGGAATTCGGACGCCAAGAAAAGTTGGGTAGCGACCTTCTCCCAAGGTTCTCGCGCTGTAAGACAACTTGAGATGAGAGGAAAACACGAAGCTGACATGGATGAAGTAATAGTAGATAGTACATGTCGATCGTTTTGTTTCCCCGAAGTAGTTTCATTGTTTGTATCTTCTTCTTTTGGTGGTGGAGGGGGAGTGAGATGCCTCCTAAGCCTTGCGCCTTCATGATAGGAACAACCTGGATTTTCCAGATGAAATAGTTGTCTTTTTTATGCTTGATAGACATTGTCGGCATCGTCCACACAGTAGATGCTCGAGGTGGCTGTGGGTTGTGGCCAGCATGCGCTTCATCAACCCTTGGTATGCCTTCAGTGTAGGCACTGGCTGCCTCATTCAACTCTGATAGCACGTAAGAAGACAGAGTAGTAGAAAAGGAGAGAGAGGAAGACGAGGAAGAGATTAGGATTGAAGAAGAAGATCCTGTACATTGTGAGGCCAAGTGTTCAGCAATTTATAGGCGTTAGAAGGTGGTTTGGGGCATTTATGGCAGTATACAACCGCCTGAGCGTCACCATCGATGGTGTCCGGTAAGCCTCTAATCCCTCTCGTTCCATCTTCTTCTTAGGCATCCTCTTTATTTCTTTTCTTCATCGTGTTCATCATCATTGCCTCCATTTTCTTATTCTTCGTTGTGCTTACTGAACATCATGGTCGCTTCCTAATTCGTTTGATTTGCTCTCCAGTTACCCAGTGGAGTTGCACCTGGTGCATGTAAGTGACGACAGTGCCATCAGCGTGGTGGGTATTTTGTACAAGTATGACCACCCTGATCCCTTACTCTCGCAGGTATGCATGCTCCTTATCCCCTTTTCGTAACGTTCATAACCCCCGACATTTTTTTCTCTAACATCTTCGTCTTGGCATGGTGCAGTTGGAGGAGAAAATGATGTCTTTGTTGAAATCCGTCAAGAACGGGAATCACCACGCGAACGTGACGGCCGGTCTTATCAGTGCAAGAGCCTTCACACATCACACAAACAAGTACTATCGCTATGTTGGCTCCCTAACAACGCCGTCGTGTACGGAAGGCATGACCTGGAACATTCTGGGCAAGGTGAGAAACAGTCTTCCCCTCTTCCGAAATAGATGTATTAGACTGCCATTGCTCTTTTGTTCTTTAATTTTTTTTCCCCATTAAATTTTATTTATCCTCTCATCGTTCACTGTTTATATCATTTCCTCATTTCAACCGGCATGCCTCTCCTTCTTCAAAGCATCTTTGTAGTCTTATGTCTTTTCCTACTTCGGTTTATATTTTTGATGCTGGCTCCTCACCTTTATTTCGTGTCAGGTGAACCAACAAAGTATAGAGCAAGCGAGCTCTCTAACCTCTGTTTTAGAGGATGATTGTCGCCATAACGCGAGGCCAACTCAGCCTCTCCATGGTCGTCGAGTACTCCTATGCCACCAAGATGCTTAAGCACCCGGCCAGAAGCGAAAAAAACGTTAATACATGTTGGGTTCATACGCCTTTGTATCTTTACCAGAATTTGTGCTGGAAATCATCTTCAACGATTATGAGTGATAACACCCTAATTTCGGTCTTTATTTCATGTTATTAGCATGATTTATGCATTTAAAAGGCTTAAATTTGGGTTGTTATCATATATTTACACAAAAATAATGCTTCCTAGTAATTTCTGATTTTTCCCTAATTTTCTGTTAATTATATGAATTTTTAAGGATTTATTGAAGCTCGAAATAATTATTTTTGGATGAAAATGGCACATTCAAAAGTTGATTTCGACATTTATCAACATGGGAATTAATCAGGGAATTTTCTAGAATTTTCTAGAATTTTTTACGAATTTTTAGGAATTTTCTGGGATTTATTTCAAGAAGAAATGCATTTATTCTATGAAAAAGGGCATATTTATAAGAGAAAAATATATTTATGCAATTTCTAGACTTTTGGGGCCTTTTTGCAGCGTTTAGTTGCAAAAGACCCTAACAACTCTCGATCGCCACGGCAGGCGTAAAGATCCTATTTAAAATCATTCAGGGTTTTATTGCAATTTTTAATATATATTTTTAATGTTTTAGGAGAAATCGGAGGAGAGAGAGTGCGCCAGGGCATATACGCAATTACTTTTGGGCGTCAAAAGCAATTCCAGGCTTTTAAGGACTTTTCTGCAAAAGGAGGATTCAAAATGCGCCAGCCAATGAGAGAGCGACACGTCATTGCGTGTTTAAAAACGAAACTAATAAATAAATCAATTTTAAATCCAATGGATTAAATTGGTTTAAAATTGATTTATTAATAACTTTTGATCCTGAAGTCCGATTGAGATGATTTTTTTATGGATTTGTTCGTCTTGATCCCCTCTTTCTATCTGTATGGTTAGATCATTCAGATCTAGCCTACATTGATAGATAAATATTAAGTACTAAATGGGGGTAAAATGGTGATTTTTACCCTATAACCTAAGTATAAAAGCTAAATTTCGAGAGGGGGAGCTCATTCTAGATGGTGCTCTATCACAGCTGCAAGACAGAGAGGAGCTCTAGCTTGGATCAAGTTATCTGGTACTTTTTTTCCTTTATTGTATTTGAACTTTTATGCATTTTGAATGAATTAGGTTAAGTTGTTTGTTTCTTCATCTCTATTCTGATCTGAACTTCTAAATCGCTTGGCTTGAGCGGCATGTACAAGCCCTGATTAGGATTTAGAGGAGAAATTGAGGGATTTACCTTGGCATTCAATTGCATTCCAAAGAAAACTCTAAAAATTTAGTTTTAATTCTTAGGAGATTAAGATTTCCCTTTTTATTTCTGATTTAGCAAATTCTCAAAACCAACCAAAACTTAAATCAAAAATTTCTTCCAACCTCTCTAATTGAATTCTTTGATCCATCCAATTGGATCAATTAATTCAATCTAGAGCCCACATTTCTTCTTTTCATCTCATCTCTTCTACCCCCCTCTCTAAATTCTCACCTAATTAGGGTGACTTGATCCTCATTGAAGATCAAATTCACTCTAATTAGGATCTAAAACACCAAAAATAAAATCAAATTGAAATTCCTACTTGCCTCCTTGGACGACACTCATACTTATCACTATACATATTAAGTAGAGTTTTATAAATTTTATTGCATAAGCCAAAAATTCACAACGACAAGGGCTAAAAATTTTGCGTAATTTTCACCCCTATTTTTGGCTAATCAATTGGCGCCGCTGCCGGGGAAGCAACGCTAAGGAAATTCAATTGGTAATCATTTCTATCAATTGAGTGCTTTAAAATTTTCAAAATCGATTTTGGTTTAATTTTCTCTAAAGTGCTTAGTATTCATCTAATTTTTATTATTGCACTACATTGTATTGCTTACAATAGATAATTTTTTTTTTTAAGCATATGAAGCAACCATGTCTCACTATGATGGAAAAAGTTCTTATTATTATGAGTTGGATCAAAATTATCACCATGATCATTGTCTTTATGAAAATTCACAATGTGAATATTTTCTTGATCTTGGAGATTCCTGGCATCATGATGAAAAAAATTATTGTGGCATCAATCCTTATACGTATGATTGTGACCATTCAAATGAGGCCTTCCCCAATCTTTATGAGCATTCATATTACCCTAAATCTAGTGAGGTGACGACCCCTAAATTTTCTCGTCATAATAACCACAATCATGGCTTCCACACTCATGCCATATCCCTTTGGAATATCCACACTATGAGTGGGGCAATCACCATCTTTAGTACTTTCCTCTACAATATCATAGCAAAATACATCATCTTCATATTCCAAAGAACATCAAGTGTTTGATAATAAGTTTGAAAGGATTCAACAGAAAATTACTCAACTTGATGTCTCAGAAGAGAGTGACCAGTTTATGATGAATTATTTTCTTGAATATGAGGATGTTTTCAAACATGAATGTCTTTCCAAAATGATTCTACTTCATGATATGATTAGAGGGTTTCCTACTAAAACAAATGATTTTCATGAAAGGGGAGAATACTTCTTAAGGATCTTACATATGGAGAAAGATATTTGTAAATTTTTGAAGGATTTATTAGCAGAAAGTGGTCCCCTCGAGGAAGATTATTTTCTCAGAAAAATGAAAATTATTAAGATGGAGATTTCTGAAATCTTGAATTTACATTTTTATGAAGAGGAAATATATGGGTATGAGGAATCACAATCAGATGCTTCTAAGTTAAATTTTCAGGATGACATCACGAAACGATGGAAAGAGATGAGGAAGTTCAGTTTGCAAACACCCATCCTCATTTGGAAGAGTATCAACCTCCTATTCCATTTCCAGAAGCACTATGTACTGGAATTGTATGTAAACCCATATATAATAGGAATGGAGAAGAAATGAAAGAATTTTCAAGACATGATTCTTTTGGAAAATTGTGCAAGGATAATTTTGGGAATCAAGGATCTCAATGGAAGAAGTGGATGAAATAATCTCTAACATCTACATGTTGTTTCTTGATGACAGAAATCATGTGAAGGAAAATAGCAATTTGAAGGCTTCCATGAGGATGGTATTGATGGATATAGAAATGGAAAAGAACTTTGCAATACGCCAAATGAATTATTTAAATTTCAACCTAGGACAAGGATGAAAAAAATTTGTGATGAAGTTGAGGTTGAACCTTTCTTATGCAAAATTCTTTTTACAGATTGGCGTGATCATTTATTTGAATTGAAATGGCAATCTTCTAGTAACGTTTTCTTTGCATTTGATCTCTTAAATGTTTTACATTTGTGGACCAAAATTACAAGGAAACCTATTCTTAAATATAGGTATGTACACATGGGAATTGAGTTTCTCATACAAAGTCCTTTGAGTTTAGCTTTATGATTGAGACGATCTTTAGTTCGATTTATTCTGCTTTTTCTAATGGGAACTGGGATCCTTTTCCAGTTCTCCTTTATGTTTTTTCCTATTTCTTTAGCTGTACCAAGTAGGTGGAACCCACATGAAGGAGGAATCAAGGGATGCAACCTTACCATAAGGGAGGCGGTTTTGAAGATTTGTCCACAACCTGATCTTTTAGGACCCAAGTCCTCAACTTGAATTCTCTCTTCAATTTCTATGTTTAAAGACTTCAAATATTTTTTTCATGTGCAACCTCTATCAGTTGTGTTGTTGTGTTTTTATCAGGATGTTGACCAAGTTGGAGCAATCATGATGTGCACTTAACACAACTTATTTCAGGAGTTTATATCTATCATCTCAACGGCGAGCCACACGTCCATCCCCACTGTTTTCCATTCTCTCCCTCAATTTTTATTTTCATTATTTTCTTAGTTTTTCATTTAGTACCATGCATGTTTTAGAAGGGGAGCTAGTTCATTTAAACTGGTCAACTATGACTTATACATTTAGTTTTGAGGAATATTATATGAATTGAACCTGCCTATAAAAATAATTAACATGCCTCTAGATGAATCAGAAATTTTCATCCAATGGTTTGGGAACATGTGTAGAGAAGTTAAGCTCCTAGAGCGGATCATGAGCATGTTAGAGGTGGAACACGTGATTTTGAGCAATGTGGGTTCAATTTCAAATTGGGGAGAGTGTCTAGTAGGTGATTAGATGATGGAAAGTCAAGGGTAGAAGCTCTATGCTTCAAAGGGGAGTGACGAGTGAACTGAGAGCCCCCATTCCATCAACTCTAATAGCCGATCCCACTTATGCATTTCGTCTCCCCATTAGCCTACTTTCATTCCAAAATAGTGAGCAGCCATTCTCCGAGTCCTATGCACGGAATCCACCACTTCATTCACCTTATTGTTCCACACGCTTCACGCCATATCCATCACAACTTGACTTCACCACCTTGCTTCCGTTACCGAGGATATGCTTATCTCCCAAGTACGTCTATCTCCCTTTCCACGGTATCACTACGATACTGCCTCTTTGTATCTTTTCTGTCAATAATTCGCTCTGCATCATCTAAATCTCGTTCTTCTATCGCTTCTCCATAAACCAATGTGATTGTTATGACACTCATGCTAGTTGTGATAAAATATTTAAAAAACCATTCAAGTCATGGAAAGTGTTTCATTTGTTGTTATCCTCTTTGTTTGCTATACAAAAAAAAAAAAAAAAAAAAAAGAAGCGAAAAAAAAAAGGAGTTTGAAAAAAAAAAAGAAAAAAAAAAAAAAAAAAAGAGGAATGAGAAGAAGACAAAGAGAAAGGAGGGGTTTGACTTGCACCATTTCTGGTTTTGACTTTCAATTTAGGGCAAGATGGTCTTTATTCTCTATATCATCACATTGGTCTCATCTCTTCTATCTCCCTCACTTCCTCTAAAAATCTTGGGAGTAGGTTATCCAAGGTAGCACAGCACCCGTTGGACCATAAATCTCTCATTGTTCATGCTCACCCTAATTCTTTCACAAAGTCTCATTCTCCCCCATCACAACTCTATCATATATTATTCTCGTTGTGTTCAATATTCTGTGCTCAACAGGAGGAGGAAATGGCTTCTTCTATTCTTAGGAAAGAGAAAAGGCTAATGGAGAGGCAAGTACTAGGTGGCCGTCACCCCGGGAGAGTGATCTTGCTCGCTAGAGATGTGAGGCCAGCTGCACATGAGTGGAGAGAGTTTACCTGAGGGTATAGCGTTATACCTAGAAACAAGTACACTCCCTTCTCATCCACTTAGGCATCCAAGCCAAGGAGAGAGAAACCCCACATTCCTGAAAAGGTCGGAGCTCAAAATGTCATTTAGTGTTTTAGTTCGCTTGTGATTGATACACTTAACACTTCCCACACTTGTTGTCTAACTTACAGGATGAAAGAGATGATAATTCAGCAAAGTACATAGATGTTGCTAAGGGACTAGCAATGTCTAAGTAGGGGTATATGATAACACCCTAATTTGGTCTTTATTTCATGTTATTAGCATGATTTATGCATTTAAAAGGCTTAAATTTGGGTTGTTATCATATATTTACACAAAAATAATGCTTCCTAGTAATTTCTGATTTTCCCTAATTTTCTGTTAATTATATGAATTTTTAAGGATTTATTGAAGCTCAAATAATTATTTTTGGATGAAAATGGCACATTCAAAAGTTGATTTCGACATTTATCAACATGGGAATTAATCAGGAATTTTCTAGAATTTTCTAGAATTTTTACGAATTTTTAGGAATTTTCTGGGATTTATTTCAAGAAGAAATGCATTTATTCTATGAAAAGGGCATATTTATAAGAGAAAAAATATATTTATGCAATTTCTAGACTTTTTGGGGCCTTTTTGCAGCGTTTAGTTGCAAAAGACCCTGAAAACAACTCTCGGTCGCCACGGCAGGCGTAAAGATCCTATTTAAAATCATTCAGGGTTTTATTGCAATTTTTAATATATATTTTTAATGTTTTAGGAGAAATCGGAGGAGAGAGAGTGCGCCAGGGCATATACGCAATTACTTTTGGGCGCGTCCAAAAGCAATTCCAGGCTTTTAAGGACTTTTCTGCAAAAGGAGGATTCAAAATGCGCCAGCCAATGAGAGAGCGACACGTCATTGCGTGTTTAAAAACGAAACTAATAAATAAATCAATTTTAAATCCAATGGATTAAATTGGTTTAAAATTGATTTATTAATAACTTTTGATCCTGAAGTCCGATTGAGATGATTTTTTATGGATTTGTTCGTCTTGATCCTCTTTCTATCTGTATGGTTAGATCATTCAGATCTAGCCTACATTGATAGATAAATATTAAGTACTAAATGGGGGTAAAATGGTGATTTTACCCTATAACCTAAGTATAAAAGCTAAATTTCGAGAGGAGCTCATTCTAGATGGTGCTCTATCACAGCTGCAAGACAGAGAGGAGCTCTAGCTTGGATCAAGTTATCTGGTACTTTTTTCCTTTATTGTATTTGAACTTTTATGCATTTTGAATGAATTAGGTTAAGTTGTTTGTTTCTTCATCTCTATTCTGATCTGAACTTCTAAATCGCTTGGCTTGAGCGGCATGTACAAGCCCTGATTAGGATTTAGAGGAGAAATTGAGGATTTACCTTGGCATTCAATTGCATTCCAAAAGAAAACTCTAAAAAATTTAGTTTTAATTCTTAGGAGATTAAGATTTCCCTTTTTATTTCTGATTTAGCAAATTCTCAAAACCAACCAAAACTTAAATCAAAAATTTCTTCCAACCTCTCTAATTGAATTCTTTGATCCATCCAATTGGATCAATTAATTCAATCTAGAGCCCACATTTCTTCTTTTCATCTCATCTCTTCTACCCCCCTCTCTAAATTCTCACCTAATTAGGGTGACTTGATCCTCATTGAAGATCAAATTCACTCTAATTAGGATCTAAAACACCAAAAATAAAATCAAATTGAAATTCCTACTTGCCTCCCTTGGACGACACTCATACTTATCACTATACATATTAAGTAGAGTTTTATAAATTTTATTGCATAAGCCAAAAATTCACAACGACAAGGGCTAAAAATTTTGCGTAATTTTCACCCCTATTTTTGGCTAATCAATGAGCCTAACTTAAATCATCCGCGAATGTTATAACCAATGTCAACAATCATACTCCATTTTGACCACCAAATATACATATGTAAACACATCGTATAATTTGATCAGAGTGTGCGTGGCTTAGTCATGCTTTATTACCACACCTAAAGTGAATGCTATAAATATATCCCGCAGTGCTATCGCCCTCTACCCCTCTCTCTCTCCATCTCCCTCTCCCTCTTTCCGTCTCTCTTTTTCTCCATCTCCCTCTCTCTCTTTATCTCTCTTCCCTTCTCTCTCTTCATCCCCCTCTCCCTCTCACTCTTTCTCTCCCCATCTCCCTCTCCCTCTCCGTCTCCCTCTCCATCTCCCTCTCGGTTTCCTTCTATCTCTCTCCACTGCTTTCTCTTTCCATCTTCGTCTCCCTTGTTGGAGAGTTAATCTTGACTCAGTTATTTTAGGAGTCAGTAGTTTTTCAATAAGTCAAGAATAACCAAGTCAGCATGGCATGAGGAGATGTGGAGGCAGCAGCTTATTTTGAGGAACTAAAGACTGGTGTTTTTGAAGACCAAGCACATGGGCAGGTATGTGGTCAGGGTTTGTTTAAATCCATAGGCAGTTATGGGGGAGTGCCTATAAATATGTAGGATTTTTCATTGTTTTAGTATGCTGCATGCATCAAGGTTCCTTCCTCTCTCAAAGTGTTCTTGCATCTTGTTTCTCTGTGTGAGATCAATAGAGAGTGGGCTTAAAACCTTTTTTTTCTGTGTGAGATCAAGAGAGTGAGTGTCTGTGCTTCTCTTTTCTGAGTAAGTTTTTGAAGCAAGAGATAGGTTCCAACATTCCTCTCTTTCTCTCCATCACTCTCCCTTCACCTCCCTCTCCCTCTCCCTCTTCCTCTCTCTCTCCATCTCCCCCTCTCTCTTTCTCTCTCTTTGCCTCGCTCCCACTCCATCTCACACTCCTTGTCTCTCTCTCCCGCTCTTTCTCTCCTTGTGTTGGGGTTTGTCAGCCCCCCCACAGTGGGAATGCAGGAGAAGGGGAGCTTGTCTTGTCAATGCCCACTTAGGGAGGGGCCCACAGGAATCAAGGTGTGCCCCCCCCCCACTTGTCCTTTGTGAGGAATGGCCCCTTTAGGGGCCCATTTGTCTCATATTTAAAGGTCTTTCACCCCATGATGAACCCTAATCTGAATTTGCCACCGTCAACTGATTTTCGTTCATTCTTCTTGTATTTTCCTCTCTTCTCCTCTATCTCTTTTCCTTGTTTTATCTTTGTCACACATTAGTGGTTACTCCCTTGGCTTGGGAGTTGGAGTTGCTCTACTAGACCACACGAAAAGCCAGTGCCTTACATCGAGAGCCTTGGATGTTGACGTCACGCTGGTGATGTAAGCAGTTCCTATTATATCGATACATCGATATTTATGTTGTCCGAGCTGATTCCCCATTTCTACAATAGCATCTTGGGTCGTTTGTTTCTTCAACGAGTTTCAACACCTTGTCTCTCTCTCTCATTTTATGTTTCCCTCTTGATCTCCTTCACTCCCTCTCTCGCCCTCTCTCTATCTCATTGTCTCTCTCTCCCCCTCCCCCTCTCCCTTTCTCCCTCTCACTCTCTCTCGTCATCTTCCTCATCCTCTGTCCATCTCCTTGTCTATCCCTATCTCTCTCTCTCTCTCTCTCTCTCTCTCTCTCTCTCTCTCTCTCTCTCTCTCTCTCTCTCTCTCTCTCTCTCTCTCTCTCTCTCTCTCTCTCTCTCTCTCTCTCTCTCTCTCTCTCTCTCTCTCTCTCTCTCTCTCTCTCTCTCTCTCTCTCTCTTTCTCTCTCTCTCTCTCTCTCTCTCTCTCTCTCTCTCTCTCTCTCGCTCCCTCTCTCTCTCTCTCTCTCTCTCTCTCTCTCTCTCTCTCTCTCCCTCTCTCTCTCTCCCTCTCTCTCTCTCTCTCTCTCTCTCTCTCTCTCTCTCTCTCTCTCTCTCTCTCTCTCATGAGCTGTTTTTCTCTCCCTCTTGCTCTCCTTCTCTCTGGTCGCTCGCTCTCTCTCCCTCTCCCTCTCTGCCTCTCTTTCCCTCCTACTCTCTCTCTTTCATCCTTTCTCTCCCTCTCCCTTTTCTTTCATTCTCTATCTCCCTCTCCCTATCTCTCTCTCTTGGCTTCCCTCTCTCCTTGTCTCTCGCTCCCTCTCCCTCTCTCTCTAATTTTCTCTATCTCCTTTTCCCTCTCCCTCTTATTGTCTTTCTCTCCCTCTCCCTCTCTCCATCTACCATTGTCTCTCTGTCTATCTCCCTCTCTCCCTCTGCAGTTGTCTCTCTCTCATTTCCCTTTCTCTCTCTTATTGTCTTTCTCTCCCTCTCCCTCTCTCTCCCATTGCATTTTTCTCCCTCTCTCTCTCATTGTCTTTCTCTCCCTCTCTGTTGATAGAAATCCAGCCCAATATGCTATGGTAGAAATGCATAATATAACAACTCTGGCGGGATCAATTGGACAACGTATATCGATAGATAAAAATTACCTTCTTATGTCACTGACATGGCATAGAAGTCCAAGACCCCTAGCGCAGGGCACAAGACTGTTGTGTGGCACAATGGAGCAACTCCTCAAACTCTCCAGACAAGGCAGTAACGCACGTGGAATGACAAATACAATAACAAGGGAGAGAGAGAGAGAGAGAGGAGGAGAGATGAATAGACAAGAAGAATAAACACAAAAACATCAATGTGGTTTGACTATGCATGATAGACCTGACTCTTTACCAATCATATGGCACTCTGACTATCGCATAACAGATGAACTTTGCTTTGAGAAATACCAAACTTTTCGAACAAACCCTTCAACTACAAAGCATCCTTAGCAGCTTGACTTGATGCCATTTACTCCGCCTCCATTGTAGATCATGCAATTGTTAACTGAAGTGTCGTCTTCCAGCTCACAAGTCCACCAGGCATGGAAAACACATAATTTGTCCTAGATCTTTGATTCTCAATGTCACCAGAAAAAACAGCATCAACATAACCATGTATTGAAGCATACTCTATTAAAGAGAAGTCACATATGAGTTGTGTCCTTCAAATATTGAAAAAGGCAGTCACTGTGATCCAGGGATCCTTCTCCGTGTTGCTCATAAACCTGGACACCAGCCCAACTACATTAGTGATATCCGGTCTTGTACACACCATATCATAAGTTAGAGAATTAATGGTATTAGCTTAGGAAATTGTTCATTTCAGAGATGTCTTCAGCACCTGCAGGTCTCTAAGCAACACACAACCTGAAATAGTTAGCTAGAAGAGTTTTCACTACTTTGACATTCTTCATGCCATAGACGGCCACAACCTGAAATGAAGTCAAGAATCATCTCAAGCTAGCTCTTCATAGTCAACCATAGACGGCCATTCACACAGTCTCTAAAAATCTCCATTCCTAGGACCTTCTTCATAGCTCGAAGATTCTTCATTTCCAATTCCCTACTTCACAATGTCATCAACCATGCAATCTCATGCAAGCCATTTTAAGCAATGATAATATCATCCACGTAGAGCATCAAAAAATTAGGAGAACCATCAGCAAACACCCTCATGTGGACGCAACAATCAAACTCGCAGCTTGATTAGCCAATATGCATCATGTTTGAGTGAAACTTTGTGTACCATAGCATTGGGGACTACCTCAGCCAATACACGGACTTCCTCAACCTCCACACAATATTTTATGACCCTGGTACAACGAATCTTTCATGTAGGTGCATGTAGATCATTTCCTTCAAATCACCATGAAGGAATGTCCTCTTCACATCCTTCCACTCCAACTACATGTTCTTATGCACGTCAATGGCTAACACCATGCGAATAGATGTATGTTTCATAGCAGGTGAGAACATCTCATTTTAATCAACTCCGTATTTTTTAGCAAAGCCCTTTGCGATGAGTTGTGCTTTTTATGATGCCTTCTCTACATCGAAAAGTGACACATTCTTCTTCAATACCCAATTGCATCCAATAGCTTGCTTCCCTGCTAAAAGTTCCACCAACTCCCATGTTTCGTTATTGTGGCAGCATGTGTCCTCCACAGTCATAACCTGCAACCTTATTTATTTATTGTGAAAATTAATGTACCTACTTGAAAGTTGTTGGTTCTCCATCTCCTGGAAACAAAACCTGCAGCAATGATCTAAATGTGTGAGCAGCCTCATCTCTTGCCTCACCCGCCGAACATCCATGTTCGCAAAAATCTCTGTGGCTTCCACAGTCGATCCTCCTCCATCAACTAAATTGGATGGAATCTACACATGCTTCACGCAAACCCAAGTCCAATATTGGAAATTTTGAAAACCAGAACTCTGATCTCCTTACTTAATAGAAGGCTTTACTAAGCGATAATCATCAAAACCCACATCCTTGTTGAACACACTTCTACCCTTCCAGATCCCACAAGCAATATCCCTTTACTCCGTTGCTATACCCCAAGAAGATGCACTTGTTACACCCTAGATCAAGCTTTGATCTCTCATTAAGAAATGTAAGAACATAATGTAGACATGCCAAATACAATGCGCTGCAAAAAACTGATCAAAATCAGAATTTTTAAATTTCGTACTGTTGCGAGTTTGCAAGACCTTGATCTTCATTCCTGTTTGGTTCTCAAACCTTAAACACCAAGTCTTGAACCACGAAAGGACTTCTAACTTGTGCTTCAAGAAATAAACCTTAACTTTCCTAGAATACAGAGTACCACAGTGGCTCATCACATCAACGAGCCCCAAAACATCAGAATGAACATAGTACATGACAACACTAGTGTCATGATTTGCCACCTTGAATATCATTCGCCACTATTTGCCCATGGCATAGTACTTGAAAAAATCAATTCACAAAATCTCACCAAGGGTAGTAGTACTTGTTTATGTAGATTCTACATACCCATCTTACTCATATGGCCCAAACGCAAGTGCCACAAGAGTGTATCATTCATCACTGGCTCATGCGGTGTAGCAATTGGAGCTCCACCTATCACAATGCTCCCATTATTGGCTCATAGATGTGTCATCTTCATCACAATGAGAGCTCTCTTAAAAACTTTCATAACTCCGTTCGTTGCTTTTAAAGTGCAGTCGTTTACCACCGAAAAGTTGAGGGAAATCAAACTCTATCATAGCTCTAGCACGACGTACATTTCCTAATACTCTGTCTGCTCTATGAAACATCGAGATCTTAATTATTTCAATGCTACGACCTTGGAATGAGAGTTGCTCTTCATAGAAACCCCTGTTAAAGGACTAAAAACAATATTGAAACCAGTCAGCATGAGGACATATGTGGTAAGAGCAACAAGAATCCATAATTCACGAGCCTACAAATTCATCTGTTGCACCCATGGCAGATTAGAGGTCTCCGTCACTACCCTCCTCAACCCTTGCAGCAATAGTAGTAGTTCTCTTACCAACAGCCATCTTTCCATTCGCATGACACTTGTGACATGTCATTGTGTTCAACCAATTGGTCCAAGACTTGGACCAATGGGTCTTGTCTCCCGACTTCCCTTTCTTGTAATGCCTTCTATGTTCTTTCCCGTTCTTCACATAGAGTGCCTCGCCATGAGTATCTTCAGTGCATCTATTCTGCTGATTATCCTACATCAAGGTTGTAGTAACCTCTTGAATTCCTAGTGCTTTTCTTCAATGCAACAAGGTTCTACCAATATTATCATATGACTTGGGAAGGAAAACAAGCAGAAATACCACTTCTTTCTCGTTGGAGATTAACTCCTCTATCATCAAAAAAGCTGTAGTCAACTGATTAAAACACTCAAAATGAACAGGTAAATCAGCACCTTCAGCCATATGTAGCCTGATTAGTCATCTCTTGAACGCCTACCTGCACATCATCGACTTGATGCAAAGCACTTTGCTAACTTATCCCAAATTGCCGTAGGATCCTTGTCTCCAAGAACATAATAAAGAGCACTATCAGACATGCATGACTAAATGGTTCTCACTGCCTTCTGTTGATACTTGTGCCAGTCAGTTACTGTAACATTATTAGGCTTTGGCACATCCAAGTCAACCCTAAATCCTGCTGGATCAACAGGTCATAGACCTGCTGCTGCCACATGTTAAAGTTTGATAAACTGTCAAGCTTCTCAACATCAAAACGAGAAGACAATGCAAAATCAAATCTGAGTAAAACAACCAACTAGCTTTGATACCACTTGTAGAAAGAAATCCAACCCAAGATGCTATGATATAAAAGTAGTGTATAACAATTTGGACAAGATCAATATGATGGTGTATAGAGATAGATAATAAGAACATTCTTGCATCACCAACTGAATGTAAACATACAAGGCTCTTAGTGCAGGCCACTAGCTTGTTGTGTAGTGCAGTGGAGCAACTCCTCCTTGAACTCCCAAGACAAAGGAGTAACTGCCAAGGAGTGATGAATAAAATAACAAGGGAAAGATAGGAGTAAATGGATGAAGATAGAAGACGAATACACAAAAAATATGCTTGACGGCTCCAGTTAGGATTAGGGTTCAAGCGGGGTGAGCACCATTTTTAATAAAAGAGAAATGAGCGCCAAATGGGCAATGTCCTCACAAAACAACAAAAAAGAAAGAAGTCCGCCCTGATTCCCACATGCCCCTCTTTTAAAGAGCGAGCTTTGGCCATTCTTGCCCCCTCCTCTTGCATACCCACAGTGGGGGGGCTGAGAAAACCCCAACACTCTCCCTCTCCCTCCCTCTCCTTCTCTCTCATTTTATTCTCTCTTGTCTCCCTCTCCCTCCCTTTCTCTATCTTTATTATTCTCTCTCTCCCTTATCCTCTCTCCCTCTCCCTCTCTCGCTCAATCTATTTGTTATAATTAGTTCTAACATCTAAAACCAAACTAACCCCCTTCATGAGTTTGTTACCTATACCTGCCTTTATCCTGGCCATCTATGTTTCGTCCTATCTATGTTTAAACTTAAATTTATTCCTGAATGCTGATTCTCTTAACGAGTATAGGATACATGTCGTATTTATATTAGTAACTCTTTCTTAAAGTTTTTATTGGTCGGCACTACAGTTGACTTGGGTGCCGAGGTTCTATCAGTTCTGTCTTCATCCTCCTTAATACCTTCCCTCACGCAAAATGGCATAGGAGAGGTGCAGAGCTTGCTCCATAATAGACAGAACCGAATCTGAGGAAGCGGCTTTGTGAGAGCACCAGCTATCTGTCCTTGACTAGAAACAAATCAAATATGTAGTCTTTTGCCACAACTTGCTCTTCCACAAAATGGAAATCAATCTCCACATGTTTTGTCCTGGAATGAGAAACAAGATTAGCTGTTGATTAGGTGGCACCAATAGTATCCCAACATAGCACTGGCATTGTATTTGTGTCGATGTGGAGCTGTTTTAGAATAAACTGCACCGATATGACTACAGCAGCCGCGTTTGCTAAGGGTTTGTACTCAACCTCAGCATTGGATTTTGCTACCATTAGCTGTTTACTAGAACTCCATGAGATTAAAATTTTTCCAGGAAAGATTAATAAGGCCTAACTGAAGCATATGTCAGTTTGATCACTAGCCCAATCTTCATCACTAGACACATTAATGGAGAGATCTGAGCTTTTATGTATAAGTAATCCCTGGAAATGGTTCATTTTAAATAACAAAACAGATGTTTTAAGAACTTCTATTCTTCATGTGGGTAGATGCATCTTTTGACTGGCTTTTTTCACGATATATCAAGACATGTTAGTATCAAATTTTGTAGGGAACCCACATTTTTCCTGTATAAGTTGCGATCCACAGAACTCTCTATGCTAGATCATAACTTAGATATCCTGCAAGGAGTGGATGATGGTTTATTATGTTCCATAGTTTATTGACATAAGAATTGAGAGATATAGTTCTGTGCTTGCTCTTGGTAGTAGTATCGATCCTCGTTGCATCGTGGAGGAGGATATCGGCCGGTCGAAGGTTGTCGTCGTGGTTTCTGTCCCCATGGCGTCTGACATGGCTGATAGGGGCACGTCGATGGCTCGTACGGTTGGGGTGACACGTCAGAAGGCGGCTGGAATTCTGAGTAATCTCTGGCTGGCGCTTTCCCGGGTCGCTGGACGAGGTCTCCGGATCGTGACGACGAGTAGTGAGGGTTCAGCATCGATGTTGGCGCTGTGGGCACTGTCGTTTGCCCTGGGTCTTCAGACCGTGGTGGAGTCGTCATCCTTGGTGGCTCCCTAGTATGAGTAGGGTGCCTCAGTGAAGACTCCCTACGGGCACAAGTAGATGACTCGGCCTCGATGACGTTCGGCGAAGCAGCCTGAGGAAGTGCTAGAATGGGTTCTTCCATAAGAAGATCTGGGAATTCAGGATCGAACAGTGGATCCTCGTCGTGTGATGCACCATCCATGGAGGACCGTAATTGGCCATGTGTTTGAAGCATCCTATGACCAGATATCTCGTTCTCCAGGGTTCCTATCTAAGATGATGTAATGACGAGTAATATGCGATCTATGAATGCACGTACAATGAGTTTCGAGAAATGAATGTGTACAAGACGTACTAATATGATTTATATATATATTTAATATATCTAGGACCGACGGTGCTAAGCACGGAGCTTAGTACGATCGGCTGTGATACCAATTTGATGTAACACGACGGACAGGATTAACACTTCGTATTACGTGCAGAAGGTTGGCTCTAAATGCAAAGGGATAATGAGAAATTGACGTACATGATTTTAGTAAATTTTAACGAGAAATACGAAGATCGGTGATGACCTGAGACACAGAACAATTGGACGACACAAGACAGGTTTAGTCACGATCAAGCTCCCAATTATCCAAGTAACCAGATCATAGGGACCGACATGGTGGGGAACGCTCTTCGTCCAATAATGTCCACACTTTCAACGAGTACAAAATGATCAAGTACCGTCAAGAAAAATTAACCAACACAGTGTTCGGTGGCGAACCTAAATATACATTCAATTCTCTCTAGGCAGAGGAACAGTTGTAACTGGCATTGAAAGAAGCAATCAACATTGTAAAATAAAGGGTAGATTGAATGGATACCTGTTGTTCCAATGCACTGGAACTAGAGAGTCGATGTTGATGTAGAACCAAGCATGTTGAGATATTGCAGGAGTTAACAATCATTAGTTAAAACCCAGTAAGCTAGCGGTAGCTGTTGACTTGATATTGGTTGTCATCCACACTCAAAGACCTGTCAAGTGAAACGCTTGCGAGACAAAAAAAAAGGGGGGGCCAGTCAAAGTAAACGTTCTCCAAGGGTAAACTGACCAGGGAGGAAATGGAACATCTACCGGAAGGAATCCGGTGTTCATTCAGGAAGTCAAGGAAATAGAGGCTGAGAAGAATAGGAATGGGGTCAAGTAGAGCCATCGACGATAGGTGGGCAAGGAGAAATCCAGCGATGGGCTCACAAGGGTGCTCAGAGGGCGCAATAGAGGAAGAAGATTTTGTAATCGGTGGTCAGAATTCGATCCCGAGGAGAAATCCGAAGAGAAATTAACGCATGAGGGATATTGAATGGGTAAGGAAAGGATCTCAATTGCCAAGTTGATGGAAGAGTACAATGAAAGAATCGTCACAGCTCCAGCAGAATTTGAGAGGCAAGAAGATGAGAAACGAGATTGGTGAAGAGAATCAGGAAAAGAACAGCGAGATGTTTCCGATGGGAATCGAAGAAGCTTGATTTCCTTTGTTTCGATTTGAACTAGGGGGGCAAGTACAAGATGGCAAACAAAATCTTTTCATCACGATGCCTTTCTACTTTGGTTCTCCAACACAATGACGAATCAGCGGAATAATGAATTGAGATAAATCAACTGCGTGGTCCACCGATTCCATGTTCGTCTAGCTTTCCTGTTGAATCTGATCCAAATAGGCCGATGAACCACCCAGTAAAAGAAAGTTCAGATGCTTCGATGAGGAGGGATCAGCGACAATAACTGGCCGAAAATTACGAATTCTCCTTCTCCTTCTAGTAACGATGGGGATGAAAAGGCTTGTTTTCTTCTTATGCGGTGTATTCTTCTTCTTCAGAAGGGGGGAATAGAACCAAGATAACCGATCGGTTGATGAATTCGCAAAAGGCTAAGGATGATTGAATCCGGCAGTCAAGGAGTGTCTTCTCTTTGCCAACGCTCCTTCTCCTCGATCAATCTGCAATTCAGCATTCCATAGGGGCCATGATGAAGAAAACCAAGATGAAGAACTTTCAAAAGAACACAATACAGACACTCTATTCAGGATAACTGTCAACGAACTTCAGATCTGAAATCTTCAAATGACTTTCTCCTTTCTCCACGTCCGCTCTTCCCTTCTTATACTGGGGAAGTTGCAGTTGTGGGGGAGGTGGCCCGATTGGGCCCTCCTCTTAAGGAAGTGCCCATTGGGATTCTCTTAAGAGGATTCCTTAGGAGAAGAGAAACCCAACAAGGTTTTCTTCCCTAAAGAGGACACTAAATCAAATTCAAATAAAGAAAACATTCAGGAGGCCGGTACTCGCGCAGGAGGGGCCTCCCGTCAGTACATCAACAATGAAAACAGACAACAGGAAAATTACATCCAGAACTAATTGACACGTCTCGAGACGACGATGTAGCTTCTCAAGCCTGATAGTGGAACTATGGATTCTTCACATCGGCTCGGGTTCTGCGACTGGGCTGACGATGGGTCTGGGCACATTCAATTGGATGGTCGTCCATCAAACATACTCACCATCATGCTTAAAAAATGCTATGCCAAGGAAATAATCTTAAGGACCAACGTCCTTTATGGAAAATTCAGATCATAATGAGGAGGCTAATAAATGAACTTTACATGAATGTAAATATATAGTAAGAAGGTCATCAACGTATGATCAATGAACCCAATGTATAATCAACATATAATGAAGTTTTTAAGAAAAGCGAGGTGTCTATTTTTTACGCAGTGAAACCAACAGGGCTGAGAAATGTAATTAATTTTGTAAGGTATGCTGTTGGTAATTGCTTTAGTCCATGTATAGATTACTCAGTTGACAAACATGATTTGACTAATTAGGATTTTTTAACCTTGGTGCTTGCACCATAAATATGCTATCATTAGGATCGTCATGTAAGAAAGCATTAGAAACATCTTATTGATGAATTATTCAATTATTGCTTACAACAATAGAAAGTATTAATCGGATAGTTGTGTGCTTAACCACAAAGTAGAAGTTTTCATTGAAGTCAAAACCTTCTTGTTAATTAAAAACTATGGTGCCAAGTCTGGCTTTCTAATTGTCAATGTCGCCATTTGGTTTATACTTAGCTTTAATTAAAATCGTGGGCATGATTCGTAACTTCTAGAGCACCAAGTGTAGACTGGCACTACAGACGCTGGAAAATTAACTATCCATTGAGTTCAATCTATCATTAATTAACAATTCCATATCTAATATAGTTAAATTTTAAATTTAATTAATAATTGTTATTAGGTGATTCAAATTATAACTTAGAGCAATGTATGAGACAGGACGATCCCTCGTAAAATATTATAGGGGTACTGAAAAATATAGTTTTACTTAATAGGAGGGAATACATGTCAGCATATATTTCTGAAACAGTGCTTTCAAAATTTCAATCAAAGCACCAAAACTCAATAGTTAATAGGTGGCAAGCTTTAGTTCACTCCCTATAGCTACTTAATGAGTTGAAAACTATTTTATTGAAATATCAACTATAACTATTTTATGCGAGATAAACGCACTATATTTTTTATAATGATTGTTGGACTAATTTAAAATTATAAGTATTATGCCTAAATATTTTAATGATACATTTAAATTTGGAGATTTAGAACCTATATTTTTAGAATTTAAATCAATTGACAGATATTATAACTATTTTTAGGGATTTTTTGGAATTTTTTTAAGTTTGAAAAAAAATCAAACTATTGTCTTATATGGCAGAGCAGGGCAAAAAGGAAAGGGGAGTGTGAAGGCTTCCACAAAGGCACATGATAGGCACCAGGGTACACATTTGTGGAGCCAAGCCATGGTGGACTGCTAACGATATCCGATCCACTGAGCTGAGTTAACTTGATCTGGCCAAATTTAATCAGGTTGGCCAAGTTGACATAGTCCAAAACAAACCAAAAAGTAGATCATGTATGGGTAGTTGGGAGCCGTGATGGTCATGTGGTCGACATGTGACAACTTATGACACACTAAATCATCTATAGCTTTTGCTAATTTTTGAATTATCATGCATGTTTTGAAGCATCTAAAATCTCAAGATCTTAGATACCATTTAGGACTAAACCATTTAAAAATCATTTTTAAAATATACAATCAAGAAGGGAAAATCTCAGCGACCTTTTTGTCACTCCCAATAAAGGTTAATTTGGTGCTTCTTCTCCAACTCCTTGGTCATACATTCTTGGATCTATTCCACACTTTTGAGGAGCAAGAACGGACCTTAAGAAGAGTGTTGTTTGACTTGGCCCACCATTGTTGGATCAAAAATTTCTCTCTTTCTCTCTCTCTCTCTCTCTCTCTCTCTCTCTCTCTCTCTCTCTCTCTCTCTCTCTCTCTCTCTCTCTCTCTCTCTCTCTCTCTCTCTCTCTCTCTCTCTCTCTCTCTCTCTCTCTCTCTCTCTCTCTCTCTCTCTCTCTCTCTCTCTCTCTCTCTCTCTCTCTCTCTCTCTCTCTCTCTCTCTCTCTCTCTCTCTCTCTCTCTCTCTCTCTCTCTCTCTCTCTCTCTCTCTCTCTCTCTCTCTCTCTCTCTCTCTCTCTCTCTCTCTCTCTCTCTCTCTCTCTCTCTCTCTCTCTCTCTCTCTCTCTCTCTCTCTCTCTCTCTCTCTCTCTCTCTCTCTCTCTCTCTCTCTCTCTCTCTCTCTCTCTCTCTCTCTCTCTCTCTCTCTCTCTCTCTCTCTCTCTCTCTCTCTCTCTCTCTCTCTCTCTCTCTCTCTCTCTCTCTCTCTCTCTCTCTCTCTCTCTCTCTCTCTCTCTCTCTCTCTCTCTCTCTCTCTCTCTCTCTCTCTCTCTCTCTCTCTCTCTCTCTCTCTCTCTCTCTCTCTCTCTCTCTCTCTCTCTCTCTCTCTCTCTCTCTCTCTCTCTCTCTCTCTCTCTCTCTCTCTCTCTCTCTCTCTCTCTCTCTCTCTCTCTCTCTCTCTCTCTCTCTCTCTCTCTCTCTCTCTCTCTCTCTCTCTCTCTCTCTCTCTCTCTCTCTCTCTCTCTCTCTCTCTCTCTCTCTCTCTCTCTCCTCTCTCTCTCTCTCTCTCTCTCTCTCTCTCTCTCTCTCTCTCTCTCTCTCTCTCTCTCTCTCTCTCTCTCTCTCTCTCTCCCTCTCTCTCTCTCTCTCCCACTCCCACTCCCTCTGATGACGAGGATGCCAACATATCATCGACGAACGCGTCACCACGGTCAACCGGAGTCAACACGCCTGCTATGGACCACGGTCAACCGGAGTCAACACTAAAGCCAACACGCCACAACCGCCAACTAGCACATCTCCACTCGCGCACGTCTCTACGCGCATCATGACACGACGCCAAAGGCAGATCCACAACTGCCCTTTGGCGTGACACGGCGCACGTCTTTACTTTCTCGTCAATTTTTCTTTCCTCCAAGGCCTATATAAAGGCCATTGTTTTCAAGAATTGAGTTTTGTTTAACTCTTCTTGGAGGATGGCCCAGCCTCCCCTATTCCTCTTAACCCTAGCCGTCGTCGTCGCCGCCGCCGCCGCCGCCGCCGCCACCGCCGCCGTCGCCGCTGCCACAGCCGCCGCCACCGCCGCCACCACCGCCGCCGCCGCCACCGCCGCCGCCACCGCCGCCGCCACCGCCGCCGCCACCGTCGCCACCGCCGCTGCCTCACGACGTCGGTCTACCATCCTCTCTCCTTCCTCTCTCTCCATCTGCTTTCTCTCTTACTCTCTCTCGTTCTCTCTCTCCCTCTCTCCCTCTCTCTCGCCCAATGATGGCGCGTCACCACCGGACGTCATCGAGCCAGCAGCAGAGGAGCAGCAGGACTTCCCCGACCCAACACCCGAGGAGCCGGCACTACCCAGCTCGCCACCGAGGCGAGTCCAGCCACCACGGCGAGCCGCGCGCAGCAACACGGATTCCGCATTCCGTTACTCGGCATAGCGGACGCCGACCACGAGCACACCGACACCTTCGGTTAATTTATCTTATAGTTTTCCCTTTATTCGTATTGTCGTGTAGCGGGGGAAGGGCCCATGGGAGGAACCCTTTCCCCCCTTTTTCTTATGTTGGGCCTGACAAGCCCGTTTCCTATTTTCTTGCTTATTTTCTCTCCCTTTTATTTTGTGTTATTGGACTTAAGGAAGGGCCATCTTCACCCATATATAAGGGGAAAGGTGGGCTCTTCCCTTACCTTTGACCTAAATTTTGAAGATTGGTATTTTGAGAAGAAGGTCAGGTCGTGGAGAAGAATAGAAGAAAGAAGAAGAAGAGGAAGAGGAAGAAGAAGAGGGGAGGAAGGAGAGAGGAAGGAAGGAGGAAGGGCAGCCGCCGCCACCGCGCCGCCGCCACCGCCCGCCGCCGCGCCGCCGCGCCACGCCGCATCGCCGCCAGCATCGCCGCCCGCCGCCGCCATGCGCGCCGCCCGCCAGCGCCGCCCAGCGCCGACGCGGCCTGCCGCGCGCACCGCGCGCGCGCGCCGCCGCCGCGCGCTCGCCGCCGCGCTCCGCCCGGCAGCGCGCCGCGCCGCGCCGACGCGGCCGCCGCCCGCGCCGTCGCGCACCGTCCGCGCGCCGCTGCGCGCGCTCACCGCCGCGCGCCGCGCGCACCGGCCCGCGCCCGGTCGCGTGCGGCCTCGCGTGCCCGCCGCGCGCGCGCGCCATCGCCGCGCCCGT
This sequence comes from Wolffia australiana, assembly GCF_029677425.1. Lineage (NCBI taxonomy): Eukaryota > Viridiplantae > Streptophyta > Magnoliopsida > Alismatales > Araceae > Wolffia > Wolffia australiana. Next base: position 8,352,710 of record NC_135847.1, read on the forward strand.
CGCCAGCAGCGCCCACCGCCCGCGCTTATCGCCAGCGCCCGCCGCGCCCGCCGCGCGCGCCACCGCCAGCAGCCGCCACGCCGCGCGCGCGCCATCGCCAGCGCCGCCGCTGCGCTGCCACCGCCCGCGCGCCGCGCCGCGCGCGCCCGCCGCCGCGCCACCACCGCGGCGCCGCTCGCGCTGCTGCGCCACGCGCCCACCGCCGCGCGCCTGCCGCCGCGCGCCCACCGCCGCGCCGTCGGCACCAGTCAACCTCCGGCGCACCCGACAACTCCCTCCTCCGGAACCAGTTGGTGCAAAAATCCCGTCGCCAGCGCGACGAAGGTACTCTGCTTTCCCTAGCCTCTTTATGTCATTTATTTCCGTCAGTATTCTTTCGTATTGCCTCCACCGCTCGGGTTAGATAGGTGAGTGGGACAGATTGAGAACGGCGAAACAAAGACGGCGTCTTACCTGTCGATGCAGTCGGGGCGCCCGGCGCGTGTGAGCATTCCAGTGGGAGTTGCCCCATTCGGCGGCGTGCGCGCCCTCGACCCACCTCGGGCGACTTGGAGGCTGGACCGACCCAGCTTGGCGACCCGTCCCGCTCGGGTTGGCTCTCGTAGCTTGTCGGCGCATTGCGTACCGTTGTAGAATCATCGTCCTCGTCGCCGTCATACATATATTTCTGTTCTCCGCATATCCATCGGTTGGCGTCGTGGGCGTAATCCGATCAGTTAGCGATCGACGACACGAGCTCCTTCCTTCGGTGGCGGTCGGACGCCGTTGAGACGGCGTCCGGCATCAAATTGGTATCAGAGCCAGGCTGTGGTCGCCCAGCACGTCTCCGGCGTCGCGCATCGCATCGCATCGCGCATCTAGTGCATCGCATCCATCGATTTTACGTGCATCCATATCGGTACCCAGGAATGGCCGTGAGCGCGATCCGCCGCGGATGGCACACGCGGAGGTTCTACCTCCCGCGGCGAGTCGAACCGTCGCGAGGCGAGAGGCAACGAGATTGACCTCTCGGGACCTCAACCGGCCTCACCGGTTGCGGAACCTACCTTACCCCATATCGAGGACACGCCGGTCCCACCCGGCGTCACGGGTGCTCAGGCACATCGAAATCACCGGCATCGCCGGTGGTTCACGCCGATCCCAGCACTCCCCACGCGGCACACGCGGCGTCCTCGATGACTCGGTCGGTGACTACGAGGCCGGGATACTCTGGCGGCGACCACGCTGGAAATCTCCGTCGTCGAGTACTCCCCTAGGCGACCCCTGCGGGGTAGAGGGCGGGGCGACGGCGCCACTCGCCAGTACCCGCCAAGAGAAGAACCTCCGGAAGACCAAGGAGCTCAACGTCGCGCGCCGGCAGCTAGGACGGGCGCTTGGAGCGGATGCTCGCCGACACCCGAGTGTCCGAGCACGCGGAGTTGGCGGGACCGGTTGCACGAGGCCCCCCTCGCCCCCCTTACGGGGCTGGTGGACCCGAATACCGTGGGCACCCCGGCCCGGACCTAGCTGATGAGTGCGATGCCCCTGATCGCCCGTTTTGCGGCGTACCACCACCGGTACGCCTAGCCAGGAGCCCATACGCGACCCACAGGATGTCGCGCTTGGGACATGCATCGCCAGCGGGATGACTACACCCGTGGCCACGGCGGGTCCCTTATGCTCGACCTGATCTCCCTATCGTCAGTCTGGCGCGACCGAGCCGTGACTATCCGGCCCGTCGGTTCGACCCGTTCCTCCCGTGGTCCGCGGTTCGGCGAGCCACCGGCGCAGCGCAGAGACTACCCACGGCCGCCACCCCCGCCATATTACGGGGTTGACGGTGCACGCCCCCCACCACATCACCCGGTGCCTTGGGACCGAGCACCGCGGGATGGTCGTCTCTACCACGGGGACGACCGCGGACACGAACCATTCCGCCCGTCGCCCCATGGACCCGCGGCGAAACTACCGTGCCCGGCGGCACTATGATGACGACGGCGTCGGCGTGAGGAGCATCGTGCACGCATCCAGAGGAGGCGTCGCGCCGGCGTACCGTCTCACGAGGGCTCGAGGAAGCCCAGGAGTTCATTGATTGGGAATCAAAAATGAACTTCGTATTTCAGGTGGTACAGGATGGATGGCGACCTTTGCGTCGAGTGCGCAGAGAACGCGGCAGCGGACAAGCCAAGATCTTCTGGGAGAATGAGCAATTCTCGGCGAGCGAAGAGGACAGCCCATTATGTCATGGGCAGAAATGGCGCGAAGCTAAGGAACAAATCGTTCCTCGTCGGTACCAGATGACACTCTTCCTCTCGTGGCTCGACCTTAAGCAAGGTCGACTCCGGTGTCGGAGTACATCGAGGCTTTCGAGGAATGCCGGATGCGTTGCCGTTTCGTGGAGGACCCCGCGTCATCGCCGGCCTCTTTGCCACGGCCGGCCCGCCTTGCGCAGCAAGGTCCTTGACTGCCAACCGGCAGAGGTCGATGAGGCATACCACCTAGTGGAGCACATGGATCCACCTGTCGAAGACACCCGGCGCCAACGCGCACACCACGCGCGAGTTCCTACGGTTCGGCTTGCACCGCTCGTTCCACCCTACCCGCGACCACTCGGGTGCACCGGTCACCGGGGCCAAGGCGACCCCAACCACCTCAGTGGGGTCTACCCGCAAGCCGGGCCTCGACCGGCGATGCCCGCCCGTGGCGCTGCACCAAGTCAAGCACACATCACGTGCTACAAATGCCAGGGCGAGGCACGGGCGCGCAATGCCCATCTACACTTTTGATTGATGTCGGGAAACCGAACAGGATTATTGCGATGGAGCCGGCGTACCCCAGGAGGACCACTATCACGGGAGCGAGGAATGCGCCCTTGAGTGCGAGGCCCGATGGACAGATAGGGTTCATCCAGATCATCGAGGCGCGAGGAGCCCCACCCGTGACAGGCCGTGCGTCCGTCCGGCCGTTAGCCAACATCGCTGTCGACCCCCCGGCAGCAGTAGAGATAGGATATCACCGCGGGTTGACAACTCCGCTAGACTGCCACGGGCGCTCAACAGCCGACACCGTTCGATGATGCGGCCATCCGTCGTCGATCTTCTACGCGTACATCAAGATCAACGGCAAGGCATGTAAGGTGATCGTGGATAGCGGTAGTTGCATCAACGCGATCTCAGATACTATGGTCAGCGGCTTAGGGTTGACTTCGATAGAGCACCCCACGCCGTATGACGTTTCATGGATCGACGCTTCATCACTATCTGTGAAGCGTCAGTGCGCGTCCCCTGAAGGTGAACACATACGCCGAGGGCGTGCTCTGTGATGTACTACCCATGAAGGTGGGTAGCATCATCCTCGGTCGGCCGTGGTTATATGATCACGGCGTCACCTTAGCAGGCGGCGTGAACACCTGCTCGCTACGCACCAGGGGCGGCGAGTTACGTGGCACCGTACACCGGCCGGCCAGCAAGCCGGCGCGACCCGACCAGTAGGGTTAGTGATAGTCCGAGGACCCTTATTCACTCGCGACCTTGGCGCGAGGTGACGATACACCTATGTGTCTGGCGTCACCCTTGGCGTCCCTGCTGACAGTGCAGTGACCCTCGCACCCCAGAGGTTGAGGCTCTCATATCGGAGTTCGGAGATGTCTTCCCGGAAGAGCTACCAAGCGGATTACCCCCGATGAGGAACATACAGCATGCCATCGACTTGGTGCCCGGCGCGTCGCTTCCGAACCTACCGCATTACCGCATGGAGCCGCCAAAGTACGAGGAGTTACTACGGCAAGTGAGGGAGCTTTTGGGGAAGGGCCTCATCCAGGAGAGCATGAGCCCCTGCGCGTACCGCTCTCCTAGCGCCCAAAGAAGGATGGCACGTGGCGCATGTGTTGCGATAACCGTGCCATCAACAAGATAACGGTCAAGTACCGTTTTCCCATTCCGCGTGTGCAGGATCTATTCGACATGATGGCGGGATCCACTATCTTCTCCAAGATAGACTTGAGGAGTGGGTACCATCAAGTACGGATCCGTCCCGGCGAATGGAAGACCGCCTTTAAGATGAAGGGCGGTTTATATGAGTGGAGGTTATGCCTTCGGCCTCTCCAATGCGCCCAGTACCTTCCAACGTCTCATGAGCAGGTACTGCGGCGCCTTCATAGGAAGTTCGTGGTCGTCTCGCCCGGCGACATCCTCGTCTATAGCAGATCCAGAGGCGAGCATGCAGACCACCTTCGGCAGGTCTGCACCATCCTCTGGCAGGAGCAGCTCGCCCACCCCAAGAAGTGTAGCTTCCTGGCGTCGAGGTTGCCTTCTTAGGGTTCATCGTGTCCGCCCAGGCGTAACCGCCGACCGGAGAAGGTCCGGGCCATCACGTCGTGGCGACCCGGCAAACATGCACGGCGTTAGGAGTTTCATAGGACTGGCGACTTTCTATAGGCGATTCATACGGAACTTCAGTTCCGTTCGGCCCATCACCGACGCCTCAAGGAGAGTCGTTACGCCTGAACACCGGCAGAGAGAGCTTTCCAGCAGATAAAGCTCATGATGACACAGCGCGGTACTACGGCTTCCGACTTTGGGAAAGTGTTCGAGGTTACATGCGATGCCTCGGTATCGGCATCGGGCGTCCTCGGCCGGAGGGCCACCGTGGAGTTCTTCAGCGAAGCTGAGCGATGCCAGGCCGATATTCCACGTGCGACAAGGAGTTCTCTGCGGTCATCCAAGCCTTACGGCATTGGAGACACTACCTCCTATCATCGGAGTTCGTGCTCTTCTCGGATCACGAGGCGCTCAAGTACCTGCACTCGCAGAATGGCGGCGATCGGCACGCCAGGTGGGTCGAGTACCTCTGAGGACTACACCTTCGTCATCAAGCACAAGAAGGGCAAGGACAACGTCGTGGCGGCGCCCTCGGCCGGAGAACTCACGTGCTCAACGTCATGAAGGTGACAGTCTTGGGGTTGAGACCATCGAGATGGATGCGATAACTGCCCTGATTTCGGCCCCATCAACGCGGAAGTCCGGCGAGGACCATCCCACGATTACAAGGACTATGTCGCTTCGGCGGATACCTGTTCTTTAAGAACAGATTGTGCGTACCTCGCACATCACTCGTGACTTCCTCACTTGGGAATGTCACGCCGGAGGCCTTAGCGGTCATTTTGGCGCGACAAGGCGATCGCCGCCATGGAAGGCCAATTCTACTGGCCTTCCTAAAGCGCGATGTTGGCAACATAGTTGCCCAGTGCGTGTATGTGCCTTGGCCAAGCAGGTCAAGAAGAGCGCCGGACTTTATACCCCATTACCGACGCCGAGGCGTCCACGAACGGCGTGAGCATGGACTTCGTCTTGGGACTGCCCGCACCGCGGGCACTCGACTCCGTCATGGTAGTCGTGGATAGGTTTTCAAAGATGGCCCGCCGTGCCCTGCGCGAAGGCGTCGGCGCCGTGAAGGTCGCCCAGATCTTCTTCCGAGAGATCGTGCGCCTCCATGGCCTGCCATCCTCGATCGTGTCCGATCGTGGCGTGCGCTTCACGAGTTACTTCTGGAGGACCTGTGGAGCCTCTTGGGCACGGCTCAAGTTCTCGACTGCCTACCATCCGCAGACCGGCGGTCAGGCGGAGGTGGTCAATCGTAGCTTGGGCAACCTACTACGTTCCTCGTGGGTGAACACCTCGCGTCTTGGGATCTTGTCATACCACGCGCTGAGTTCGCATACAACTCCTCGGTGAACAGAACCACCGGGTTGAGCCCCTTTGAGATCGCCTACGGCCAGGCACCGTCGACCCCTAGACCTAGCTCCCATAGATCCTCATGTTAGGGTTTCCGAGGATGCACTTGCATTTGCCCAGCATGTCTCTGCATTACATCATCGCATTCATGATAGGATCACGCAGCAAAATGCATTGTACAAGCAAGCCGCCGACTTGCATCGCCGACCCGAGCATTTGGCGTGGGAGACCTAGTGATGGTCAGACTCGGGCGGAGAGATACTCTCGGGGCGGCAACGGCTGCATGCTCGCAGCGCCGCTCGTTCGGATCCTCCGTAGAGTGGGCGACAACGCGTCGTCGTCGAAATTCCTCCTACGTGGGAATAGGCTCTACATTCAATGTGGCGGACCTAGCTCAGATCGGGCCCCTTCTTCCTCCCCACCCCAACCTCTCTAGACCCCTTCAACATGAGTGAGTTTGCCGACACCACTCCCCAATTGTTTCACCCGATAGGCACGAGGCAATCGATTGTGTACTGCAGAGGTAATTGACCATGCAGGTGGGGAAGCATCGAGGAGATTCCTAGTACGTTGGGCGGGCCACACCTGCGCGGCGACACGTGGGTTACAGAACAGGAGCTCCGGCGCCTCGTCCCGACCTCCTTCCACCGTCGCCGATCCTCCACCCTGACTCGCGGGTCGAGTCCTTCCCACCGGGAGGGTTGATGGCGCGTCACCACCGGGCGTCATCGAGCCAGCAGCAGAGGAGCAGCAGGACTTCCCGACCCAACACCGAGGAGCCGGCACTACCCAGCTCGCCACCGAGAGGCGAGTCCAGCCACCACGGCGAGCCGCCGCAGCAACACGGGATTCGCATTCCGTTACTCGGCATGACGCGGACGCCGACCACCGAGCACACCGACACCTTCGGTTAATTTATCTTATAGTTTTCCCTTTATTCGTATTGTCGTGTAGCGGGGAAGGGCCCATGGGAGGAACCCTTTCCCTTTTTCTTATGTTGGGCCTGACAAGCCCGTTTCCTATTTTCTTGCTTATTTTCTCTCCTTTTATTTTGTGTTATTGGACTTAAGGAAGGGCCATCTTCACCGTATATAAGGGGAAAAGGTGGGCTCTTCCTTACCTTTGACCTAAATTTTGAAGATTGGTATTTTGAGAAGAAGGTCAGGTCGTGGAGAAGAATAGAAGAAAGAAGAAGAAGAGGAAGAGGAAGAAGAAGAGAGGAGGAAGAGGAGAAGGGGAGAGGAAGGAGGAAGGGCAGCCGCCGCCACCGCCGCCGCCCGCGCGCCGCCGCGCGCCGCCGCACGCCCGCGCTGCTGCGCCGCCGCCGCCGCCAAGGCGCCGCCGCGCTGGCCGCTGCCGCCAAGGCGCGCCGCCGCGGCGCCGCCAGCCTTCGCCGCCGCGCGCCGCGCCCGCCGCCAGCGCCGCCGCCCGCCGCCGCCGCCCGCGCGCGCCGCCCGCGCCGCCCGCGCCGCTGCCCGCGCCGTCCGCGCGCCCGCTGCCGCGCGCTCACCGCCAGCGCCGCTGCCGCGCGCACCGCGCCGCGCCGCCGCGTGCGCCCTCGCGTGCCCGCCGCGGCCCGCCGCGCCATCGCCGCGCGCGCCGCCGCGCGCCACCGCCCGCGCGTCGCCGCGCGCGCCGCCGCGCGCGCCCGCCGCCACCGCCACCGCGCCGCGCCGCCGCGCGCCATCGCCGCGCGCCGCCGCTGCGCGCCACCGCTGCGCGCCGCCGCGCGCCCGCCGCCAAGGCGCCACCGCCGCCGTCGCCAGCGCCTGCGCGCCGCCGCCCGCGCGCCTGCCGCCAAGGCCGCCGCCGCCGCCCGTCGCCCGCGCGCTGACCGCGCGCCCGCCGCCGCGCCGACCGCGCACCCACCACCGTCGACCACATCTCCCCGCATCGCTCCGCGCTGACTGCGCACGCCCGCCCCTCCGCCCCAATCAACCTCCGGCGCACCCGACCCCTCCCTCCTCCGGACCAGTTGGTGCGAAAATCCCGTCGCCAGCGCGGCGAAGGTACTCTGCTTTCCCTAGCCTCTTTCGTCATTTATTTCCGTCAGTATTCTTTCGTATTGCCTCCACCGCGCTCGGGTTAGATAGGTGAGTGGGACAGATTGAGAGAACGACGAAACAAAGACGGCGTCTTACCTGTCGATGCAGTGGGGCGCCCGACGCAGCGTGTGAGCATTCCAGTGGGAGTTGCCCCATTCGACGGCGTGCGCGCCCTCGACCCACCTCGGACGACTTGGAGGGCTGGACCGACCCAGCTTGGCGACCCCGTCCCCGCTCCGGGTTGGCTCTCGTAGCTTGTCGGCGCATTGCACGTACCGTTGTAGAATCATCGTCCTCGTCATCGTCATACATATATTTCTGTTCTCCGCATATCCATCGGTTGACGTCGTGGACGTAATCCGATCAGTTAGCGATACGACACCGAGCTCCTTCCTTCGGTGACGGTCGGACGCCGTTGAGACGACGTCCGGCATCACCCAAGGCCGCCCAAGGCCGCCCAAGCAGCCCCGCCAGGGCCACCAAGGGACGCCCCTAGGCCGCCCCCAGGCAGCCCCGCCAAGGCCGCCCAAGGACGTCCCCAGGTCGCCCCCAGGCAGCCCCCCCCAAGGCCGCCCAAGGACGCCCCCAAGCCTACCCAACAGGGCAGCCCTTGGTCGCCCCTGCTAGCCCCGCAAAGGCCGCCCAAGAACACCCAGGGCCACCCTCAGGCAGCCCCGCCAAGGTCGCCCAACAGGGCAGCCCCAGGCTCGCCTAGGGCCACCCCTACTAGGGCTGCCCCAGGCCGCCCCTACCTAGGCCGCCCAAGCCACGTCCTAGACCGTCGCCCAGAGTGGCCTAGGCCGCCGGTCATAGTCGACGCCGTCCGACGCTTCGAGCCGCGCGCGCCGGCGCTCCGCGTGCTCAGTGCGCGCGCGCGCTGCTCCGCGCGCTCTGTGCGCTCCGCGCACCCTACGCGCGCTTCGCGCACGGGGGTAGTCGCCTACGCCTGACTCTGCGACAATGACATCTACTCACTACCAGGGCCATTCAATGCCCGGAACGCCCAGAATCTTGCTCGTCCAGTGGGCCACTCAACGCCCGGATTCGCCCAGCCTCATAACAATCTGAATTCCCCGCAACCTCTTCACGCACTACGGTGCCGAGGTATGCCTGAACTCTTTGGTGTCGAAGTGTTCTCCGTTCAGTGTTTTCTCAAGAAGTTTCCACCGCCGTCAGAATTAGATTTGGTTTAGATTTTCTACTTCTTCTCCCTCTTCTCGAGTGTTTCCTCGTGACGCAAATTTGGGTATTGATTTCGGTGCTTAGGCATCGTTGCGGTGGGGGAAGACAGTACTCCCGCCCTCGATAAGGGTCGGAGCTGCACCACCAGATTTCATCGGTTTTAAAGTCCGAATCCGACCGTTTGAATTTCTGTGGACTGTTTTATCCCTCCCTACAAACCCGTCTATCACCCTTTACCCGTCGTCAACCTATCCCTCTCCTCAGTCGCTCTTTTCTTAGTCGTCCATTCCTTAGTCGTCCATTCCGTAGCCGTCCTACGTCACCCTCTCTCTCACCCTCTCCCTCTCTCTCACATTCTCTCCTTTCCTCTCACCCTCTCTCTCTCTGGCTCATTCTTTCCTTCTATCTCTCTCTCCCTCTCCTTCTCTCTCTCTCTCCCTCTCCCTCCCCCTCTCCCTCTCTCTCTTATTCTCTCCTTCTCTCTCCCTCTCCCTCTCTCTCACATTCTCTCCTTTCCTCTCACCCTCTCTCTCTCTCTTATTCTCTCCTTCTCTCACCCTCTCCCTCTCTCTCACATTCTCTCCTTTCCTCTCACCCTCTCCCTCTCTCTCTTATTCTCTCCTTCTCTCACCCTCTCCCTCTCTCTCACATTCTCTCCTTTCCTCTCACCCTCTCTCTCTCTCTCTTATTCTCTCCTTCTCTCACCCTCTCCCTCTCTCTCACATTCTCTCCTTTCCTCTCACCCTCTCCCTGTCTCTCTTATTCTCTCCTTCTCTCACCCTCTCCCTCTCTCTCACATTCTCTCCTTTCCTCTCACCCTCTCTCTCTCTCTTATTCTCTCCTTCTCTCACCCTCTCCCTCTCTCTCACATTCTCTCCTTTTCTCTCACCTCTCTCTCTCTCTTATTCTCTCCTTCTCTCACCCTCTCTCTCTCTCACATTCTCTCCTTTCCTCTCACCCTCTCCCTGTCTCTCTTATTCTCTCCTTCTCTCACCCTCTCCTCTCTCTCACATTCTCTCCTTTCCTCTCCCCCTCTCTCTCTCTCTCTTCTTCTCTCCTTCTCTCACCCTCTCCCTCTCTCTCACATTCTCTCCTTTCCTCTCACCCTCTCTCTCTCTCTCTTATTCTCTCCTTCTCTCACCCTCTCCCTCTCTCTCACATTCTCTCCTTTCCTCTCACCCTCTCTCTCTCTAGCTCATTCTTTCCTTCTCTCTCTCTCTCTCTTTCTCCCTCTCCCTCTCTCTCCCTCTCCCTCTACCTCTCCCTCTCCCTCTCTCTCTCCCTCTCCCTCTCCCTCTCCCTCTCTCTCTCTCTCTCATTCTCTCCTTCTCTCACCCTCTCCCTCTCTCTCACATTCTCTCTTTTCCTCTCACCCTCTCTCTCTGGCTCATTCTTTCCTCTCTCTCTCTCTCTTATTCTCTCCTTTCACCCTCTCCTTCTCTCTCACATTCTCTCCTTTCCTCTCACCCTCTCTCTCTCTGGCTCATCCTTTCCTTCTCTCACTCTCTCCCTCTCAGTCTCACCCTCTCACTCTCTCCCTCTCCCTTCTCATACTCTCTCCATCGTATACTCTCTCAGTTCCACCTTCTTACTCTCCCTCTCTTACTCTCTCCCCCTATCCCTCTCTCCTTCTTGAAATCCCTCCCTCTCACACTCTCTCCCTCTCAGTCTCACCCTCTCCCTATCCCCCTCTCACCCTCCCTCTCTCACATTTCTCCCTCTCTCCCTCTCCCCCCCTCGCATTATCTCCCTCTCATTCTCATTCTCTTTCTATCTTACTCTCTGCCTCTCTCAGTCTCTCCATCTCTCCCTCTCTCCCTCTCTCATTCTCTCTCTCTCTCAATTTCTCACAGTCTTCTGTCACTCTCTTGCTATCCCTTTTTCACTCTCTCCCTCTCTCTAATTATCTCCCTCTCATTCTTTCTCTCTCTCTTACTCTTTTATTCTCTCCCAATCTAACTCTCTCACTCTTTCCCTGATGTCGGACGTCGTCGGTGGAGCTGGCTGGCACGCTCCATCACTCCCTCTCTCATTCTCACACTCTCTTCCTCTCTCCGTCTCTCACTCTCTCACTCTTTCACACTCTCTCATCTCACGCTGACCCTTTCTCACTCTCATTCTCTTCCTCTCTCTCTCATTCCCTTCATTATCTCCTCTCTCAGTCTCTCATTATCTCCCTCTCTCACTCTGATTCTCCCCCCCCCCAACTCTTTAACTCTGTCACTCTTTTATTATTTCCCTCTCACTCTTTCTCCCTCCCTCTTTCACTCTCTCATAATCAAACACTACTTGTCATCCGAGGGAACACTCAGATGAAATAGAGTTAGATGCAATAAGACGACCAAGTGGAGCAAAGGCAAGCTAAATAGGAGAAACAGAGACCACTTGCATATTTTTCTAATTTTGACTTAAAATATTTTCTAAAATTCACTTAAATTATGCTTCAAGATTGACCTTGACTTTCACATTGAATAGTCAACCTGAATGAGACCAGACCAAATTCAGGTCTAGGTTTAGGTTTTTGTTAAACAAGAACTGAGACAGGACTGTGGCTTCCCCAAATACAACCATCTCATGCCCTGTATTTACTGAACGACACGTCCCGGACGTGACGCCCCAGACGTGACGGGATGGATGACGATCCGTGACGGACGGTGACGTGATGAAAGTTTCATCATGTCACTGTCCCGTCACACGTCCTAGGATTTCAAATAAATCTGTCACATTCGCGTCACCGTCATGGTTTGCGGCATCCCCGTCACATCCCCGTCACCGGACAGCATCACCATCACATGTGACGGGAAAAACAACCATGCGGAGGAGAGAATTGGAGGGGCATATCTCCAATTATCTTTGGATGACATCCTTTTGCGCTCGCAAATTTATGAAGGGACTTTTCTGTAAAATGCCAAGAAATCAAGTTAACGACACCACGTGGCAAAATCTCAGCCGCCAAAAAGCTTAAATCTAACGATTTTTAAGCTTTTTTGGGTCATTTTTAAAAAACCGTCACGGCCCTCATCCGTGACGGCCATCCCGTCACGTCACTCGTCTGAGGCCCTCCGTCACCGTCATGTCGCCGTCACTTTACCGTTACGCTCAGTTCGTCATTCGTCACCGTCACCGTCATGGGCCCCCAATTTTGTCACCGTCACCTTGCCATCACCTTGACATGTGACGTGACGGATAACGATTGTCATTCCCTACCTGTATTACTATACTGTTTTGGGTTATAGATAGAGGGACTAAATTCTCACCCTTGGACAGTTTTTACTCTCTTATAAGATCCAATAATATTTGGACATTTTTCATTCTGTAATGCAAGTAATATTTCAACAAAACCTACTTTCACTTAATATAAGTTAATAAGCAGATTGGCTTCTTATCCAATAGATATACGCGTTTGAGGTGAATCGCCACTTAAAATTTTCACTTGTTAAAGTTATGGATAATGCACCGGAGGACGTGGCGCAACGTGTAGAGATACGCAGGTAGGCTTGTCGTAAGATCCGGATTGAAATCTGAACAATGGTTTTCTTTTATTTGAGAAAAATCTGAACATGGGTTTCTCCTTGCAAGATCATTTTGATTGAAGTTTTCGACTGTTTTCCATTCAACGGAGGAAACCCAGTTCGTGATAAACCCAGGAGTAGCTGTTCTTCTTTACCCCGTTCCCCTATATAATTCGATTCTGTGACCTCCCTGACTCTTGTTGCAGAAGGGAAGTCGCATATTTTTTCCGTTTCTCATTTCAAGGGAATGTTCCAGGTAAATCTGTTCTTTCACCCTTTTGCGTTTAATCTTCTTCTCAATGTGAGTTGAGATCAAACTTAGGCTAATTCCAAGAATTCAGACGGGCTATCGAATTCGACAGCCCGTCTGAATTCAACTGTTTTTAAAGCTTTACCTGATAAAGGAACGAAGCGAAAATTTAACTGATAACCGTTTTTAAAGCTTACAGAGAGTAAAATTGCGTTTGATTTATCTGTTTATTTATGTTCTTGTACCAGAGAATGAAGCTTGAGAATGATGGATGATAAAGAAAAGATGGGCATTGCTTCTCTGCTATTCCCTAAATGATGAATTCCACTTTGAAAATGAAAATAACTTGACGCCAATCTCTTCAACCTTACTGTAGCTTCAGACAACTTTGGTTGGTTTTCTATTTTTCCTCATTCAGCACTCTTGTGATGGAAGAATTTGATGATTTCAAGTATGGCTAGAGTGTTTTGTTTTAATGCTCCTATTTTATCTCTCTGCAGAACATTACTTGCGGTTTTATGATTGTGCGATATTTATGACCGTGAAGATGCGCTGTTTTATCAAACTTGCATTTAATAACTTTGATCGAGGAAAAAAAATTGTGGAGTGAGTTTCTGTTTCCACGAGCTGTTTATTCAACATCTTGAACATATGAAAATATTTAAGCACATCCGGCCCATCTCTCTCCAAGAGCTGAAGCAATTAAGAAGAAAGAAAAATTACTTCATTAGCCATCCTCCTTCATGGAGCTCCATCTTCGGTTAGTATTGTATTTTATCCTTGATCTGAAATATTTTGAAAATTGTTCACTCAGCATACAAAAAAATCTCTCTATTCATATATCTATTCATCTTTCTTTCTTTAGCTATCCCTTTTTCTCTCTATGCATATATCTATCCATCTCTCTTTCTCTCTCGACCCATAAATCCATTTTTTTGTCTTCATCTCTCTATCTATCTCTGTATATCTCTTTCTCGCTTGATTGATATAATCTATATTTTCTGTCATTATCTCTCTATCTATCAATATATATATCTATCTCTCTCTATCTATCGCTTTATATCTCTATATACCTATCCATCTGTATCTCTAGTTATCAATCTATATCTTTATCTCTCTATCTATCCATCTCTCTCTTTGTCTGTCTATGTATCTATCTATCTTTATCTCTCTATCTATCCATCTCTCTCTTTGTCTGTTTATGTATCTATCTATCTTTATCTCTCTCTCTCCATCAACCTATGTATCTATCTTTCCCCACAGGATCTCGATCGGCCCTACTTCACTCATCTGCTGAAAACACGGTGGTGGAGGTGCACAATCCAGAACACGAAGTAGTAATTGCCCTGGGAAGCAACGTGGGCGACAGACTGAAGCACTTCGAGGATGCATTGCATTTCATGAGAGAATCCGGCATTCACATCACAAGACATGCATGCTTATATGAATCAGAGCCTGCCTATGTGACAAATCAGCCCAATTTTCTAAATTCAGCCGTCAGGGGGATCACCAAGCTTTCCCCACATGAACTTTTGGCAGTTCTCAAGAAGATAGAAAAAGATTTGGGCCGGAAAGGGGGCGGAATACGGTACGGCCCTCGGCCAATTGATCTCGATATCTTGTTTTATGGAAGGCTGAAGATTTCTTCGGAAGCGTTGACTGTTCCTCACCAGAGGATCTGGGAGAGGCCATTCGTCCTCGCCCCCGTAGTTGATCTCCTTGGTTCTTATGTAGATAGTGATGTTACTGCCACGTGGCACTCCCTTTCGGGGTTTGACGGCGGAGTCTTCGAGGCTTGGAACAGGCTTGGTGGCGAGTCAACGGTGGGTTCCGATGGCCTGAAGAGAGTTCTACCTCTGCCCAATGGAGGAGGAGAGAGAAACCGCTTGTGGGAATGGTCAAAGAAGACGCATTTGATGGGTGTGGTCAATCTCACCCAAGACAGCTTCAGCGACGGTGGAGAGTTCAATTCAGTGGACTCTGCCGTCTCCCAGATCAGACGGCTGGTATCGGAGGGCGCCGACATGGTTGACCTCGGAGCCCAGTCAACCCGCCCGAAAGCCCGAAGAGTCTCTGTCGACGAAGAGCTTGACCGACTCCTCCCCGTCGTCGAGGCCGCTTTTCAGAGAGTCCCGGAGCTCGAAGAGAAGAAGGTTCTCCTCTCTGTGGACACTTTCTACTCAGAAGTTGCCTCGGAGGCTGTTAACAGCGGGGCCCACATGGTCAACGACGTGTCAGCCGGGCAGATTGACCCAAAGATGTTCGACGTCGTCGCCGGGCTCGACGTGCCTTACGTAGCCATGCACATGAGGGGGGACCCTTCAACCATGCAGGAAGGGGAGAACATCAGATATGATGATGTATGCAGAGAAGTGGCCTCTGAGCTGGGTCAAAGGATAAGTAAAGCAGAGATTTCAGGGATTCCTGCATGGAATCTGATCATCGATCCGGGAATAGGATTCTCGAAAACGACAGAGCAGAATCTTGAGATTCTCATGGGCCTGCCCAGGATCAGAGAGGAGCTTGGGAAGAGAAGCCTGGCTGCTTCACATGGGCCACTGCTTGTCGGTCCCTCGAGGAAGAGATTCTTGGGGGAGATCTGCGGCCGGGTCGATCCGAAAGAGAGAGATGCAGTGACCGTGGCGGCCGTCACGACCGGAATTCTTGGCGGCGCCGACATCGTGAGAGCTCATAACATGGGATTCTGCTCCGATGCGGCCAAGCTCTGTGACGCATTGCTGAAGAAGGGCCGATGATATTTGAGCGCATTTTTGTTTTTTTTTTAATCTGATTCTTCATGGGCATTCAATAATTAACTATGATTGGATGCTCATATTCTCAATATTCTTGTGTTATTTTTTTCTTATAGTCCATTCATGAATGGATTAAATGGTAAATGTGAAATAGGCCCTTAACATGCAAGAACTTGACCAGACGACTGACTCTCCAGAGGGTTACATCGACAAAACATCCTGCATATTAATGAGGAAATAATTTCATTATAATAAAGAGGAATGGAACGGCCAAAAATCTGAGATTTCGACAAGGTTTCATGTTTTTGATGGTTTCTACTTGATTGATGATGAATTTTGCGTGGAGATTAATTTGCATATTTCTTCTATTTTGTCATTATGACTTTGCCGAGTTGCAGGAGATTGAAAGTCATTCAATCAAGAGTATTAGTTTAATTTTTTGGTTTGAATTCTTGATTTCTAAACGGATTTGAGAATATAAATTTAATGGCAGATTAATCTGGCCCAGTATAATTCATGGTTTTTATGATGAAGGACAGTGAAAATCAAAGTTAATGTTAAAGATGGAATAATGTCAAAGTCAGATGTTCAGGGTCCACAACACTCAATTCAGTATCCACCATTATTAATTCATTTATGTGAGAAAGAGAGAGGAAGAAGAAATAAAGAGTTTCCTTGTTTTCTCAGAGAAGAGAGAGGTTTCCTTGTTTTCTCAGCCAAGCTAGAGAGAGAAAGAAGAGAGAGAGAGATAGGTTTCCATGTTTCCTCATCAAAGAGAGAGCTTTCCTTGTCTTCTTAGCGAAGAGAAAGAGGTAAAAAACGAAAAGAGAGGAAGACAAAATTCACTAAACTTATTTTACGGAGAAATCTCTCTCTCTCTCTTCTTTCACTCTTTCTCTCTTTGCCCAATGCCCAGCATCTTACTCCGACTCTCTCAGTTCATCCAGGCGCCATCCACCTCAAGAGAGAGAAAGGAGAGAGAGAGAGAGAGAGAGAGTTTTTCCTGTTTTCTCAGCGAAGAGAGAGAAAGGCAAAATTCGCTAAAATTATTTTACGGAGAAACCTTTCTCTCTCTGTCTCTTCTTTCTCTCTCTTCTCACTCTCTCCCAGTCTCCCTTGCTCGATGCCCAGCATCTTATTTCGATTCTCCCACTTCATCCCGGCACCATGCACCACAAGAGAGAGAGAGAAATAAGTTTAGTGACTCTCTCTCTCTCTCTCACTCTCTCTCTCTATCTATCTCTCACTCTCTCTCTCCTTTCTCTCTTCTCTCCCTCTCTCTATCTCTCACTCTCTTTCTCTCTATCTCTTTCTCTCTTTTCTCACTCTCTCTTTCTCTCTTTCTCTCTTCTCTCCCTCTCTCTATCTCTCACTCTCTTTCTCTCTATCTCTTTCTCTCTTTCTCTCTCTCTCTCTCTTCTCTCAATCTCTCTTTCTCTCTATCTCTTTCTCTCTATCTCTTTCTCTCTTTCTCTCTTCTCTCAATCTCTCTTTCTCTCTATCTCTTTCTCTCTTTCTCTGTTCTCTGAACCTCTCTTTCTCTCTTTCTCTCTTTCTCTCTTTCTCTCTTTCTTTCTTTCTCTCTTTCTCTCTTTCTTTCTTTCTCTCTTTCTCTCTTTCTCTCTCTCTCTTTCTCTCTTCTCTCAATCTCTCTTTCTCTCTATCTCTTTCTCTCTTTCTCTCTCTCTCTCTTTCTCTCTTCTCTCAATCTCTCTTTCTCTCTATCTCTTTCTCTCTTTCTCTCTCTCTCTCTCTTTCTCTCTTCTCTCCCTCTCTATCTCTCACTCTCTCTTTTTCTCTCTCTTCTCTCACTCTCTCTTTCTCTCTTCTGTCCCTCCCTCTATCTCTCCTTCTCTCTCTTTCACTCTTCTGTCCCTCTCTCTATCTCTGACTCTCTCTTTCTCTCTCTTTCACACTTCTGTCCCTCTCTCTATCTCTCACTCTCTTTCTCTCTCTTTCACTCTTCTGTCCCTCTCTCTATCTCTCACTCTCTCTTTCTCTCTCTTTCACTCTTCTGTCCCTCTCTCTATCTCTCACTCTCTCTTTCTCCCCCTTTCTCTCTTCTCTCCCTCTCTCTATCTCTCTCTATTTCTCTCTCTTTCATTCTTCTGTCCCTCTCTCTATCTCTCACTCTCTTCTCTCTCTTTCTCTCTTCTCTCCATCTCTCACTCTCTCTTTCTCTCTCTTCTTTCACTCTCTCTACCCTCTCTCTCTCTATGTATAGAAACATATATCCATCAATCGATCTATCCATCTATCTCTCCCTTGCCCAATTGCCCATTTGCCCATTTGCCCAAGGGGTTATATCACGGTGTGGCCCGAACTTTTTCAAAAATTCGAGTTACAGCCCTTACTTTTTTTTGCCGCGACACAGCCCGAAGTCCCATTTGGTCCGCAGCCTATGACGTGGAGTCTACGTGGCTGCCAGGTGGAGTTCCGGCGGAATCCACCTAGGCGGAATCCACGTGGCAGCCACGTGGATTCCACGTCACAACGCGATTTGAAGAAAGAAAGATTTTAGCCCGCCCAATGTGAGTCACCCGGGAGAGAGCTGAGAAAGGCGACGAAGGAGAAGGAGACGGTGGAGAAGGAGGAAGAAAGGGCGCGAGGGAGAAGGGGCTTCTGCGCTGATCAATGCCGTCAGCGCCGGAATCGTGCAGCACGCCTCGCCTCTCCTCCTCGATCGGCTGAAGCGGCCGCCCTACTCTGTCGCGCCGACGGTCCTCACCTACAACACCGTCATCAACGCCTGCTCTCAGGCCACGGAGGTGCCCTGGGATAAAGAGGAGATGGGCGAGCTAAATTCATGCTCTTCCATACCCATTCGTTCATTTGCGCTTGCTGTTCTAGGGTTCATTGAAATTTGATCTTCAATTCTTCTTCCTCGCCGATTCTTTTTTGCTTTGATCCACGAGTGATGGTAGACTGCGGACTGACTAGATCTCAAATTTCAATCTCTCTCTCTGTAGAACTCTCGCATGAAGGAGAAGGGGGGGGAAGAAGAATTCCCGCGGATCGGAGCATTGTCTTCAATTTGCCAAGAAATCAATTCTCCAGACGCAGCGAATTTGTTTTCATATGCTTTTTTGTCAAATTCTGTTGGAAATTTGGTTTCTTGTGATTTGAATCAAGATTTATTTTAAGCAGTACAGTTATCCGGCGGATGGATCTGTTGATGAACAGATTCATCTTTGACTGTTTTGCTTCTTAGTTTGATTCGTCCTAGGTTTGACGCCTTCTTTCCGCGTCGCCTTTTCTCTTGGTAGATCTGTGCCTTTTCTCTTGCGGTCGTCATGGATTTAGGCTGCTTCAGGATTCAATTTCTTGCTTCTTTAATTGGTGGGTCTCTTTGCAGAGCAGATTCTTGTGAGGATTGTATCGTTGACCCCCCGGTTCCCTCTTGGCCTATGCTGCAAGATCTAATGGAAAGAAAGAAGAACACGATAGATCTATTAGCCGCCGGACGGAAGAAGGTTTTTCTTGCCCCAATTCCCTTTCATGTTGCTTTTTCATTGTTCCAAGCATCAATTTCTTGCTCTTTACGGATATTTCATGCTATTTTTCTCATTTTTAATCCTCATTTCTATTCAGTTGCAGCAATATAGGCAAAAGAAATATCATAAATCTCCCATGGTTTGTCGAGCACCTTTGAAGATGTTGTTGCTAGAAATTACCTTGAGGAACGCCAAGCCCTCCAGAAGAAAGCAGAATCAATCAAAAAAGGAGAAACACCTCAAAATAACTTCTCCTGCCTTTCCCAGACGACTGATGATGTACATCTGATTGAGATTCTGAAATCTCATCTTTATTTGAGCAGTGTCACTAAGGATTTTCTCCAGTCGCAGATTTCTGAGCTGGTCGATGAACGATAACTTAGTTCTGCTATTGAAATTTTACAGCCCCAGGATCTGGCCAAGGCGCATTACAGTTGAACATTATTTTTCCTCCTACAGATGTGAACCTGCCTTTATTTTATTCTCTTTCATTTAACGCTTTTAGATATGCACCTATGTCGTTTGAGAATTTATTGAAAAACATATTTCAAATTTCCTATCTCGGTTGATACCGAAATTTCCAGGCAAGAAAAGCAAGTGAGTTGGCTGGATTCTGTGTTCCCCACAGATAAAAAACTCCAACGTAGGAGACTGAGTTCCCCACAGCCGGGCTGCATTCTGTGCCAGGTGAGACGAACAACTATATTGCACCATGCGTTTATTATTAATAAACAGCATTTCAATAAAGTTAAACATTATTCTTGATTGGCAATTTGAATTTAAAATATGTTCTTGTTGGGTGAGAGCAGGGGACGGTGAAGGAGGCATTGAAATGATGGGGAGCATGCAGCTTATCGGCTTATCAGAGAGCTAATGACGGGGAGCATGCAGCTCGACCATGCCTGGAGGTTGACCCAGCACGGACCGGAGGTGGCCCGGAGGTGGACTGCTTGGCTCGACCCTGCCCGCCCCCTTTGATGTGCCCCGGGCGTTCAATGAGGCCATATCAATTTTGCCAACATCTCGCAAGCATGATGGATCACTTGTATCGAATTGTGAATGAGGACGTATCATTTTCGCAGACTTGTGAATTATATTCTATTCTGTGACTCAATTTTAAGGTCGCGAGGAACATAATGAAATATGTTTTATTGGAAGACAATTTCTTGGTTTATTGGAGAATACGTACTATAAGTAGGCATGACACTGGCCGATTTAGTTCGTAAGAACCTATTGTTTTACTGTGAAAACATGGGCCACGACGAAGAAGAAGGGCGAACAGGAAGGACGAATAAGTACCGAAATGCATGGATTAATCAACGGCGATTCAGAACGGCGAACATGAACGAGAATTCTGTGGAATTGGATAACAAAGTTCGTATCATCATCCGAGAACTGAATCCTGTTCTACAAATGTTTGTTTAGGGCGAGCGATTAATAAGCTTGAGCGCGTTGTGTTTCAGGCATTGCAACTTCACCGCCGATGGTCTTCGACAATTGGCAGATATGTAGCTTCTTGAGATCCCTGCATGATTAGTGAAACAAGTTAACTGGTTAACGTTCGAAAAAAACGATGACACATGTAAACAAAGTTAGACATAAAATTGAAACTGTACTTGGCCTCCAGCTTCCATTTTTGGTTGGGTACATGTCTTCCGATTATGCCCAACTTGGTGGCAGAGGGAGCACGCCATGTGCAGGCCTCTCCTCGACAATCTATGTACCGTGGGTTCTTTCTCAGCGACGTCAATCCTCCTCTTCAGCTTGGGCCTTCCAAGTTGTCTCCTCACAAGAGGAGGGAATACATAGCTCCCATCAACTTCACTCCATAGGTTTTTGCTATTCATTGGCGGGATACCATAAGTGTAAGCTAGTTGGTATACGTCTTTCTTGAACCATTCACTGACAAAAATGACGGGGTCCTCTTTGACCCAATGAATGCAACATATAGCATGGGGGCATGGAATGCCCCTTAACTCCCAATATCCGCAACTACATGTTATGTGAAGTACATCGACCACAAACCTGCTTCCCAAGTCTGTGACCTCGAATTGATACTTCCCTGCATGCCTAAGAGTGCATCTCCTAGACTTCTTCTTGTTCTCTTGACCACCTCCTTATCCGAGGGCATAACGTATCAGTTCTATTTGAAAACAACTCCCTTTTTTTTGCTACCCTCTGCATTACTGCACCTCTGACTTCCTCCAGCATGTCGATGATTGGCTTAGACCTGGCCTGCATGATGTAGTTGTTGAAGCACTCGCAAATGTTGTTGTCGATCACCTCACACCTTCTGTCCTCATTAATGTACGCCTGCAAAACTTCTTTATACCTATATCTTGGAAGTCTTGCGCGCTTGTGGTTCACACTGCTCATCTCCTCATCAGCCGTTGGAAATCTTCGTGCGTGGTGGCCTTCGCAGCTTTTCAAAATAAGTTCTTCAAAAATGCCGTGGAATGTCCTTTCTTCTTCCAATTCGCGTAGATATGCCGAGCACAATTCCTATGCTCCTCGTTGGGCAATAAGGAGGACACTGCGTTCTCCAGTCCCTGCACAATGTTAGACGGTACACATCTATTAATGTACTACACGTGTTTGACAGTAAGCGATAAGAGTCCAAAGAAATAAATTAAGTACCTTCTGCTGATCGCTAATAATCGTCCAGCCATTTCCGTCCACCATTCCTAGATCATTCATCAGTAGCTGAATAAACCACGTCCACGAAGATTGATTTTCACCTTCAACTACCGCCCAGGCGATGGGGAACATTTGATTATTCCCGTCCTTGCCGACAACACTCAATAGTTGGCCTTTCAGTTCGGTCTTCAAAAAACATCCGTCCATTCCAATGACTCGTCTACAGCCTTCAAGGAACCCTCTTGCTATCGAATCGAAACATATGTAGAGCCTCTTAAACCTAACCAAGGAATCTGGGGTCGCTCTATCGAGAACCAGCTCAAAAGTACCACGCCTATTTACCCTCTTCAACTCGGCAACATATGCGGGAAGCATGTGGTAATGGTCGTCCAATGTTCCTAGAAGCTTCGTGCGCGCCTCGGCTCTGGCTCTATAACATGTTTGTTTTGAAACAGTGATTCCGAACAGATCATTTATTTCCCGCATCATATCTGTCACCTTCATATCCAAATTCATTCGACTTTTCTCCAAGAAGTGTTTCGCAACCTGATAATCAGCTTGGCTATTCCTCGGCGTCCTGCTACCCATATGAGTATCACTAAGCGTTCTCACAACAAACGCCCCTCTCCTAGCATCCAAACTAGCATATATCCTCCACGGACAGTTTCCTTTGCAGACAACCTCCACTTTCCGGTCACCGGACCTCAGAAAAGTGATGTTGAATCCGTTCCAAATAGCGTGGTCCTTCACAGCTGCCCTAAATTGCGACGCCGATTCAAACTTCATGCCCACTTGAAATATAAAACTCTCAGTGGGGCATCTCGGATCATACGTATTGCCCCTGTATCTGTACCTTCGATTTTCATCATCGTCATCGGTACCATCGGGGGTTAACATATCATCCTCTGAATCGTCATACTCGCTATGATCTACCAATTCGTCATTCCATTCCTCACTGTAATATTCGTCTGGTGCACTTAAATACACGTCACGTTCCTCAACTTCCTTACAGATATCATATTCTGAGTCATCATCGCTATTATACTCAGAACCGAACACCTTGCACTCTTCATCGGCCATGTTAAGTGACGGATGGTAAATAGTAATAGAACATGCGTTAACACCATAAATTTTCGTCATGCAGGTTTTATAAAAAGATTATACAACCCACAGACATATTTATAACTCTGTAGAGAGTTCAACGCCAAAAAAAGTACATTACCAATTTTAAATATAATTTGAATCATCAACGCAAAGAGGGTTAGTATCGCGATGTACAAATATATCTCAAATAACATTGGAAATAATTAAAAATTAAAATTATAAGACGTGCAGGAAAAATAGAGATAATAAAATCTTACATTACTTGAATCCAAGCGTCCACTGTCGAAGAAGAGAAGAACGCCTAAAAGCGCAAAAAATAGATGACTATGATGAGAAGAGGACAACTCTTCATATTTTTCATAACAGAAAGCAAAACAAATTCAAAATAAATTAAATAGGGATCACACTTCTTGTACTCAACAAAAGGTATGAGAAAGAAAAAGCATATACTCCGTGATCAATAGAGAAACACCAACATCTTTGTGATGAAAATAATCTTATTCAGACCAGAGCTATAAATAGAGAGAGAGAGAATAATGATACACATAATAAGAGAGAATTGCACTGAGTGAACTCAAAACATTTATCCCAAGCGAGAGAAAGGAAATGCGGGAGATATAACTTATACGAATGCAAGAGAGAGAACGACACAAATTAAAAAAATAAACATGGTAAGATGAAAAGAAGACAGAGAAAGTTAACTTTTACACCGAGTCAAAAAACGCAGCTCACCGTAAACATCATTTATGGCAGAGAGGAACTGAAATTTCGAAATGCCATTGTATGAAATGTTTAAACTGATAGAGAAAGTCACATGAGTGGAGTGTGAAAGTTCTACATGAAGGCAAAAGTAACAGTCATAAATAATCTTCGATGAAGAGAGAGAGAGACTAAAATTATCCAAATGTCATTGAACAAGATGTCAAAACTGATAGATAAATTTACACGACTGTAGTCTGCAAGTTTTACACGGAGACAAAAAACAACAGCCCAAGCGATTCTTCATTTAAGAGAGAGACTGCAATTTCCCAATGTCTTGTTAATCAAAAGAGCAGCTCAAGGAAATCTTCCTTTAAGAGAGAAAGAGATCGTAAAATTTTCAACGGCCACTAAACAAGATGTGAAAAATGAGAGGAAGCTGCAAGAATGGAGTTTGAAAGTTTTACATAGAGACAACCAAACAGCCCAAGGTAGTCTTCATTAAAGGGAGAGAGACTGCACAGCTTTCCAAATGTTACTGAACAGAATGCTAAAAATTAATAGCAGCCATGGGTAATCTTTATTTAAGAGAGGGACAGAGAGAAGAACTTTAAAAAGTCATTGAACAAGATCTTAAAATTGACAGAGAAAGTTACATATGGGCTTCAAGAGAAAGAGAGAATATCATCGGTATGTTGAGAAGCGGCAATGCATGTCCATCTGGAGAGAGAGAAAGAAACCCACATGTAGCTAAAGAATGCGGTAAACCATGAAATCTAGAGGGAGACACAAAAAGTTACATGAATGGAAGAGAGAGCAATAAAATATGGGCTTCAATATAAAGATAGAAGATCATCGGTATTTTGAGAAGCAGTAATGTATGTCCATCTAGAGAGAGAGAGAAAGCAACCCACACGTAGCTAAAAAAGGTGTAAACCATGAAATCTAGAGAGAGATAGAGAAAGTTACATGAATGTAACAGAGAAACCCTACCTCGTGGAACTCCCGTAGCCAGGAAGAAGCTCGCAACGATTCCCGTAGCCAAGAAGAAGCCCTTCTCCCTCGCGCCCTTTCTTCCTCCTTCTCCACCATCTGCTTCTCCTTCGTCACCTTTCTCAGCTCTCTCCCGGGTGACTCACATTGGGTGGGCTAAAATCTTTCTTTCTTCAAATCGCGCTGTGACGTGGAATCCACGTGGCTGCCACGTGGATTCCGCCTTGGTGGACTCCGCCGGAACTCCACCTGGCAGCCACGTAGACTCCATGTCACAGGCTGCGGATTAAATGGGACTTCGGGCTGTGTCGCGGCAAAAAAAAAGTAAGGGCTGTAACTCAAATTTTCGAAAAAGTTCGGGGCACACTGTGAGAGAACCCCTTTGCCCAATTGCCCAGAATTCCAATTTCAACCTCTGACACAGTTCGATCCCGTCGCGATCCACCGCAATCTCCACCTACCCACCACCTCCAACGATCAATCAATCCCCTCAAGAACAACGCCAATGGCAGCCCCAGAGTCCTCCCCCACGAGAAGCTCGAATCCAATCCATGGCGGAATCCAGCTCAAAGGGCCTCCGCCGGATCAAGCTCGGATCGCAAGGCCTCCAAGTCTCCGCCCAGGGGCTGGGTTGCATGGGCATGTCCTCCTTCTACGGCCCCCCCAAGCCCGAATCCCAGATGATCGATCTTATCCTCCACGCCGTTCGCCAAGGCGTCTCCTTTCTCGACACTTCAGACATCTACGGGCCATTTACCAACGAGATTTTGATCGGGAAGGCCATCCGGGAAGGCGGGTTGAAGGGGATTGTCGAGATCGCCACGAAATTTGGGATCAAGTATTGTGATGATGGGACGAGAGAGGTGCGGGGCGATCCGGGCTATGTCAGGGAGGCCTGCGAGGCGAGCTTGCGCCGGCTTGGGCTGGATTGTATTGATTTGTATTATCAGCACCGGGTTGATACTAGAGTTCCGATTGAGGTCACGGTGAGTGGTGATCGAGCGAAGGGGCTTCTACTTGAGTTCGTTTTTGTTGTTTTGAAAGATTTTTTTTTTACTGATTTCCATTTGAAGTTTTGGGGGTCAGGGTTTTGATGATTTTCATAGCCAAAAATAGTGTTTAATTCGAGTTCGTTTTTTATTTTTGTCGACTTTTTATCCTCTGTTAGAATTTTGGGGGTTCTATTGGGGACTGTATTGATTTCTGTTGTTAGCACTGAGTCGATACTGGAGTTTCGATTGAGGTCAAAGTGAGCGGTGATCAAGCAAAGGGGCTTCAAATTGAGTTTGTTTTCGTTCAAATTGGTTGTTGTTTTGAGTGACTTTTTTTTTGACAGATTTTTTGAATTTCCATTTGAAGTTTCGGGGCGTTTAAAGTTTTTATGGTTGTCTGTAGTGTAAGAATTTTGCTGTGATTTCATTGTTGTGGTTATCGGCTAATTCTTGACTGGTTTTTCATCCTCTGTTAGAAGTTTGGGGGTTCGATTTTGGGGATTTTATTGATTTTGTGCAATCAGCACTGGGTCGATACTAGAAATCCGATTGATTATGCCTTTTTGTGGTTTCGATTTTGGTTGTGAATTCTTGAGTTCTTGCATGCCAAATAATTTCCATGGGACATCAGAAGAATCATTGAACCGATATGACGGTCTCTAAATTAAATTGAAAGCAATTTCATTTATCTATTATTCATAATTTTATAATCCGCCCATTTTTTATTACTTGATGATCAGGGTATATCTTAATGAATTAAATGTTGTTTACGGTTTGGATTGTATATCAAAGGTCA
Organism: Wolffia australiana; assembly: GCF_029677425.1. NCBI lineage: Eukaryota > Viridiplantae > Streptophyta > Magnoliopsida > Alismatales > Araceae > Wolffia > Wolffia australiana. The sequence goes on from NC_135847.1 coordinate 8,378,878, forward strand.
ATTTGAAGGGGAGATTTTTCTGGGTCGGTGAAGGAAGTTTTTCTGTTGTTTCTTATAAAGCAAAAGGACTTGTCGTGGAATTGTTGTGTCAATTGCTTGTTCTTCACTGATTTTTTACTCTCCATTTAAAGTTTGGTAGTTTTGATTTAGTTAATGGCCCAGCAGACTGGAGGGTTTTTTTTTCTGCTGCTTCTTAATGAGCAAAAGAGCTTCAGTTCGAGTACATTATCGTTAAAATTGGTTGTTCTTGACTTTTTTTTCTCCCGCCATTTGAAGTTTTGGAGTTTTGATTTTGCTGGTTGTTGACAGAGGCCTGAAGAGGACATAACGTTGAAGACCCTGTCAATGCTGAATAACATTTAATTTCCAGCAAAAAATATATTTGGCCTCTACTCTATCCCACTTGTAGTTTTACATTCTCCCTGAATCTTCATAACATGTAGACAAACATTATATCAGATCATACTGCCTATGTTTAAAAAGGATTCCTATACCTTTTTAGACCATCTGCAGCCACATGCCTAGGTGTTGAAAAATATATTGTCGAACCATCTAATGCATTTGTCCATATCATAGTCCATTTGTCTATAGACCACTCACTCCCTTTAAAATGATAAAAGGAATGAAACGAATGTGTTCTATGTATGTCTAAAATATGATCAGGTTGGCAGATGATGAAAAATTATCATCATTGTCACCAATTTGTTATTGTATGTTTGTGGTATGGGACAATTACAGGAAGAATTTGTCGAATGTCATGATGATAATGAGACGACTGAGAATGATGATTTGTTATCATCCATTCATCCTCTTGGTGAGAAGTCTGTTTTTTGATATTGTGGATGAATGGAAATGACCAAAATGAAATGATGACGGTTATGATCAGTGTGTATAACAAAGGCAATCATGATTCATCATTGACTATAGTCATCATCCTGAAAAATTCCAAACCCTAGTTGAAAAATCACATATCCTGTGTCCATTCTTGTCCTACATTTATTTTAGAAAGCCAATATATGTTTAAATTTTGTTCAAAAATCACTTTTCTAATGAACTAGGATTGAAATAGATGGAAATAGGAATACTAACCTTCAGTCTTTGTTGAATAAGATGGGGGAACTGAAGAAGCTGGTGGAAGAGGGGAAGATCAAGTACATTGGTCTATCAGAAGCATGTGCATCCACAATCCGGAGGGCGCACGCCGTGCATCCCATCACTGCAGTGCAGCTCGAATGGTCTCTCTGGAGCAGAGATGTGGAAAAAGACATCATTCCCACGTGCAGGTTGATTATAATACCTGCATTTCATCTATACTTTCGGTCCTCCTTATTTATTTTTTAATCAATCATTTTCCTTTAACCTGGGTCCATGTTTCAAGCAGAGAGCTCGGGATTGGGATCGTGGCCTATAGCCCCCTGGGTAGGGGATTCTTCTCCTATGGCCCTGACATGGTCAACCAATTGTCAGATCAAGACTTTCGCAAGGTCAGACTCGATCATTCATCTTCTTTCAAAAGAAGAAATCCCCGTCATTTATCATCTTTATCGACTCTAGTCATCGCCACTCGTTGTTGTAATAATTGCAGACTATCTTTTTCTCTCTCTCTATCTTGAACTTAATCTCAACTAATTCTGTACTTTTGCAAGGTCAGACTCGATCATTCATCTTCATCCCCATCATTCAGCTTCTTTCAAAAGAAGAAATCCCCATCATTTATCATCTTTATCGGCTCTAGTCTGCGCCACTCCTTGTTGTAATAATTGCAGACTATCTTTTTCTCTCTTCTTTCTACGTTCTGATATTAATATATCTCTCTCTCTATTTTGAACTTAATCTCAACTAATTTTGTACATGGCAATTTCCAACAATCTATATACTCCAACTCTTTTTTATCAGTCGATGTATCTCATCTGTCTGCCTTCCTCTCTTAATGGGGTTAAATATCCATTTTTGTCTATCTATATCTCTTACCTACTCATTGTTCATAATTAATCTGCCGATCAAACACGTATTTGTGCAATTTATCCATCCAACCTTTTGATATTTCATGCCAACTCTGTCCACCACCTACACCCTCTATTTCTCTGTATATCTTCATGTCTATCTACATCTATGTGACAGATCTATTCGTGTATCTCAATGAATTCTACTCACTAAAGTGCAGGGACGCGGACGGGACGATTTTTTCGTCCCGGGACGAAAAAATCGTCCCGTCCAAGGATATGGACGAATTTCGGCACGAAAAAACCATCCCTCCAGAGGTCTCAGACGATGGACGGACGAATCTGGACAGAAAACCGCCGGATTCACATCCGACGGTTGAGATGTTGCCACGTGGCCTCGCAATGACAATTTGCATCAAAGTCCCTATATTTTTACGTGCGTGCAAATGGCGCCACTCAGAAATAAGTGTACATATGTCCCTTTGCATTCTATCTCCTCAGTAATTCCCTAAAAAATTGAAAATTTTATTTAATATATTAAAAATATAAAATAGGTTTTTTTCGTCCCGGATGAATTTCGGGACGAAAATTCATGCTGGGAGGACTGGGCGGGACGAAAAACCGTCCTGGTATGATTGGACGGGACGGTTTTTTTGTCGTTGGACGAAAAACCATCCCATCCTTCGTCCCTGAACTTACTCTGGATGTTAGACGGGACGAAATTCGTCCCGTCCCGTCCATTGTCCACGTCCGGGACGCTCCAGAACTATACTACTCACCCATCGCATCTGCTTGTTTATCCATCTCCTACTCATTGTTCATAACTATATGTTTGCTTGTCTACAGTATGTGGTATATATTACTAGATCATCAAATCTGTTTTAAAAAGTATATTTCTAAAGATGGATTCTGGTTGATCGAGCAGATGCTGCCGAGGTTTCAGCCCGAGAATCTCAGCACGAATGCTCTGGTGTTCGAGAAGGTGCAAGCCATGGCCGAGCGCAAGGGCTGCACGCCGGCGCAGCTGTCCCTGGCTTGGGTTCACCACCAGGGCAGTGACGTCTGCCCCATCCCGGGCACCACCAAGATAGAGAACCTGGACCAGAACATCGGCGCCGTCTCGGTGGGGCTCACGCCGGACGAGTTGGTTGAACTTGAATCGCTCACCGCCGCCGCCGACGCCGTCAAAGGCGGCCGGTATGGCTCATCCATGGCAACATGGGAGAATTCAGAGACCCCACCTCTGTCAGCATTCAAGGGAGAAGGTCAGTAAGGTTATAGGGATGATGAATACATGTGGATGATGAAGAATTGTCGTCCTCGTCTTATGGCTATATCTTCTCGTGGTGAAGTCGTCTTCATTCGTCATTCGTCCCATGCCGTATGCAGATGACCCTATTACGGTACGGTTTATGAGCTCTGTTTGATTTGGTTTAGTACTTTTGGTTTTTTAGCCGCCATTTGGAGAGCTGTTATCATTGTGATTCTGTTTTGGTCGTCTTAATTTCATATCCCTCTTGGTCTCTCTATATTTTTATGAGTAAATTGAGACTACTTGATGGTTAATGTTTGGCGTTTGACATCATCTTGAACAGGCCACATAGTGAGTGGTTGACTTGCCTTAACATATATCATTTTCTATTCATGTAGCACACTAGAACTACAACTAGACCTCTGAAGTGTCATGATTGAAATGTTGAAAATTTGGATCTCCAGTCTTTGTAGAGGATGTCAACTTCCAAATCTAGACTGTGATGCTCTGTGATATTTCATGGTGAAAAGAAAGAAGGGTGATAATGCAGTATTATACACTTTATTCTTGAATGTCATAGCCAACAACTATAATGAAATTGGGGATTGTGCGTTTACTATGTTTGGTATGATAAAAATGTTGAACATTTTGTATATCTTTATAGAGTATATAAACTGTCTAAGAATATAATAAAAAACGCGATAACATTTTAGAGATATTTTAAGCTTTGTCTCAACTCATTGATGCTGAGCTTGTGCTGAGAACAAAGAAGCGCAGAAATTATCTTGCATAAATTAATCCGTTTCAATTGTAGAATTGATAAATATGTTTCGTATAGAACATGGCAATGAAGTATATCAATCCCTATCTCTAACCAAAAGTTATAAACGACAATATAAAATAAATAAAATTTATAATTCTACCTATCAGTCTTGGCGCTAGTAAAGAATTATATGTCAATTATTGAATGGATAAATTAAGTTGACGTAGAACATAATAATGAGTAATAAGGATTCATTATCATCCAAAAAATAGAGATGTGTCTCAAACCAAATCAAAAGATATAATAATAGAAAGTAGCACTGGCCCGACAAAACTGGCTATATTAATCTAATTTTTGTAACTATATTTGATATAGAACACAATAACAAGTATATATTCCTTAAATCTAGTAAATAAAAAGTTTAGATATATGTCATAGTAAGCAGTATTGGCCCCAGAAAAACTAGTCTATGATTGACATGTGTTTAAAGTAAAATGTCTATAACACCTTACTGAACTTGCTGATAAAAAATTTTGAAAGTTATATAATAGCAAAATGTGTTGGCCCCACAAAAACTGGTCCATATAAATTAAGGTACACTATATACATTTGTATATCTTTCTAAAAATTATGGAGAACAATTTTAAAGTTATTGAGAAGGTGTAACCCCCTGGGTTATATAACTATACAGTAAATATGTAGGCCCTACAGATTTGGTAAATATGTGTTATAGAATATAACAATGAAGAAATTATCCAAGTTGTATCCTTTAACAACTAAAGAGAGAGCCTTGCAAGAAGTTATCAATAATCGTCACAAAAACAATCTCATTCTTATACTATTATCCTCCAAGAAAAATGTCATCTCTGAATAATATATCCATATTTATATCTTCTTCAACATTAACGTTAAAAGTCTCAATTAAATTTTTGTCAGAACAACACATAAAATTATTGTTAATCGTCGAAAAAACTACCACAGTTTACTACAACCATTCTCCAAGAAAACTATGAAGGAAAACGTCGGCTATCCCCACATATCATCCTCAAAGTTAATTATGCTAACTTCTACGTTATCCTAACAAGTTAATTTTCATCATCCTCCAAGAAAATTAAGGAAGACGCTAACGTTTTCCTTAAAAAGGAGGCAAAAGATATAAAATTATAGTTAAAAGTCTCAATTAAATTTTTGTCAGAACAACACATAAAATTATTGTTAATCGTCGAAAAAACTACTACAGCTTACTACAATCATTCCCCAAGAAAACAATAAAGGGAAACGTCGGCTATCTCCACATATCATCCTCAAAGTTAATTATGCTAACTTCTACGTTATCCTAGCAAGCTAATATTAATCATCATGCGAGGAAATTAAGGAAGACGCTCACGTTTTCCTTGAAAAAAAGGAGGGAAAAAAATAGCGCGCCGTCTGTGGGAATCGAACCCACGACCACGTGGTTAAAAGCCACGCGCTCTACCGGCTGAGCTAAGACGGCGGGACATTTAATCTTGATAAGAAACATATAAACTATAAGTATGTGAACAGTATAATGGCAGGCATGAAGAGGAGGAGCGTACCTTGGAGATTAGCGTCAGAGCGAAGAGGAAAGGGGGGGCTTGTTGGAGCGGCGGCGGCGGAGGAAGAAGAGGGCCCAGGTGAGAAGCTCGAGGGAGAGGGCGAGGGCGCCGAGGGAGGCGACGACGGCGACGTAGGCCGTCTTCCAGGCCTGGGGGGGCTTCAAGATGGAGAAGCCCCTGAAGATGTTCACTATCCCCAGCGCGATCACCGCGTACCCCACCCCGTGGTGGTACGCGTTCCACCACACCCGCAGCTTGTGATTCTTCCCCGGCCTCCACAACAGCGCCAGTATCTGTCACCACCCCTCCTCCCGTCAGTTCCCGTTGCGGAATGATGATGATGTTGATGATGCTGATACTGATGATGATGATAATGATGATGATACTGACGACGACGACGATGATGATGATGAAGATACTGACGAATATGATGATGACGATACCGACGATGATGATGATGATACTGACGACGACGAAGATGATGATGATACTGATGGCGATGATGATGATGATGATGCTGACGATACTGACAACGAAGATGATGATGATACTGATGGCGATGATGATGATTATGATGCTGACGATACTGACAACGACGATGATGATGATACTGATGGTGATGATGATGATTATGATGATGACGGTACTGACAATACTGAGAATACTGATGACGATGATGATGATGACGGTACTGACAATATTGACAGTACTGACGATGATGATGATGATGCTGACAATGATCCCGACAATGACGATGATGAGGGTACTGACAGTACTGACGAGGACGATGATGATGATGATGATGATGATGATGATGATCCCGATGACAATGATGATGATGATGATCCCGACGATGTCGACGACAATGATGATGGAGATGACAGTGACGACGAGATAATGATGATGAAGATGACAGTGACGATAAGATAATGATGATGATCAGGATGATGAAGAGGATGAGGATGACGATGACGGCAATAATGATAATAATGACGACGATAGTAATGATGATGACAATGACAGCAATGATGATAATGATAACACAAGAAAAAAGATGATGATAATGAATATGACAAAAAACATGATAAGATGACAACAAAAATGATAATGATGATAGTGACGATAATGACAACAATAACAATTACAGCAATGGTGACGATGATGATAAGACAACCACGATAGTGATGGCAATGACAACAATAACAGCAATGATGATGACGACGACAGCGATAACAATGTTGACGATAACAATAGCAATAACAATGACAGCAATGATGCGACGATGGCGCGGTAAAGCTTCTTTTCTTAAATTTGATCATGATTTAGGACTGATATTGACACCCGGCAGCAAGCTTCCTTTGCACCACGTCCATTCAAAAGTGGTCAACATCTTCGTCATGGTTGACGTTTACGACGATGACGATATTGAATTTATCACTGAGCTAGGGGATGAAGGTTAAGTTGGTTGGTCGGCTGGCTGGCTTACCTGGAGAGAGGCGAGGCAGAAGACAGCGATGCCGATGGCGCGATGCGTGGTTCGCTGGATCCCTTTAGACTCGTTCCCAAGATCGAGGCCGGTAGCCCAGCCAGCGACACCCACAGAGTAGCCGGAGACTTGGCACGCGGCATGGAGGTAGAACCAGGCGGGGTCAGCGGCCTCGAAGGCCCTCAAGTACCTCGCAATGATGGCTCCGATTGGGATCAAGATTCCCCACCCAATTGCATTCAGGATCCCGTGAGTCTGCAGGACAATATCTCATTCAATTGTTAAACAAATTCGGATCACGTCAAAGTCAACCGTCAAAACGCGTCAACGTCATCGATTCTCAACGATGACAGTATACGGTTGACGGTAATGGGATGGTGGTTAACGGTTTGCATCATCCATCACCGTCAACCATGCCTTCTACAATTTTAATCAAAACAATGTCATCTTAACGCCAACGATACTAACGATTTTAAGATGATAGACAGTTGACGGTAAGACATCCATCGCTGTCAATCATCATTAAAATAATTTTAAAGAAGCATCCATCACCGTCAACCATGACTTCAGCAATTTTAATCAAAACATCGTCGTCTTAATGCCAACGATACAAACGATTTTAAGATGATAAACGGTTGACGGTAAGACATCATCGCTGTCAATGATCATTAAAATAATTTTAATGAAGAAATCGTCATCCGCGTCCTCTCAACGATGACAAGGATGACGAAAATCATCAGGAAAATCGACCTTAGACGATGAGGTTTGGGTTAGCGTCATCCTCCGCCAGACGAATATCGATGACGATGATGAGGATTTGATTTCGTCACCGTCAACGGTAACGGCGCACGGGTTCATTAAGACTCGTTATTGCGGGTGTTCTGAACCGGAAGTGGGGAAGAAAACAAGAAATCTAGCGATCTAGAAGAAGAAATCGGAGGCAGCATTCTCACATTTGCCTTGCGGATCCTCGAACGGCTGGGGCGTGATGAAATCCCTCCGGCCGCAAGATCCAGCGTGGATCTAGCCGCCAAGTTCGCCGGATCGAAAGAGTGCTTAACCGGGACCCCATCCGCAACCCCCGGACCGACCTGCCATACCTGGTTCACCATCGAAGTCCCCGTCGGAAGCTCCAAGGTGGCGAATATCGTCATCACGCCATCCGTTCCATACTCCGCGCCCAAATCCGAGACTCGATAACCGATCTCCGACTTGCGGATCCGGTAAGCGCTGATATTGTACGTGCCGACGTCCATGGAGCCGTTCGAGGATCGAAATGCGAGGAGCGCCTGCGTGCCGATCATGGCGAGGCCGTCAGGGTTGATTCCCCACGATATCCATCCACTGGAAGCAGCAGGAGAAGCGGAAAACGCCAAGTGAAGGAGAGAGGAATTCGCGTCCTGACTCCATTGAAGCGTAGATCCGAGCTCGGGAAGATTGCTGCAGAGAGAGTACAACCTCTTGTTAGAGGAAAAGCTCCTCATCGCACATCTCGATTGCGCCATCGCCATGGCCGCCGACTCCATCAGCAGAATAACAGCAGCAAGAACTAGTGCAAAGCGAAATCGCTCCTTCGCCATGGCAGGACCTCGAGCAAACCCTAGCGCACTCTCCAAGCTCGAGGAAGACGAAGACAAGCTCGAAAATTGAAATTTTGTTGCGGGCGGTATTTATAGTGTTGCGGTCCCCTGCTCCGCAGTTGTTCGTTTGTGTTTAACGTGATCCGCTCTGGACTGGCTGGGAAGGGATAGCGAGGTAGTGGACACGTTAGGGACAGCGTTGCTTAAATTGTCCTCACTCGCAATGGACGGTCCAGATTCTCCGAGAGGGATCTGACGGTCAGCGAGATCTCGCACGAAGACGAAAGGTCGTTATGAAGGCGTGAAAGGGACGTTTATGGCGGGAGTTCCATTTCGAGTAACGGTGATATAAAGGAATATGTTTTTATTTAATATTATTAATATTCCCAATAATTAAAAAATATCTACTGCATTTATTGTGGGTCATAAATTCAGAGAATATTCTAATCAGAAGTTGCTCTTTTAGGTAATATTCCATGAGATTCATGATTCATTTTTCCTTTATTTTTTGGAAAATAAAGGAAAAATGTCAACATAACTTGGCTCTGGAATTAATATATTACACCCCAAAACTTTATGGATGATGTCGGCATGACGACCGCTAGTAAAAGATCTTTAAAAATTGGTATAGATAATTGTACAATAATTAAAAATAATTTGTCGCACTTTATACATATCCACGTACCACGTAGGCAGCTCTTATAAGTTCATAAGATCTAAAATAAATAGAAATCAACCATTCAAATATACATAATGACATCAACAATTCATATCATTGTGAAATAAATGCAAACATTCTCAATAAAAATTGTTTTGGCTCAGGGGAAATTCTACTGTAATTTGGGTTTCGTTTTCCTTAGTAAAATTTCATATTTATTTATTTGGGGTTATATCACGGTGTGGCCCGAACTTTTTCGAAAATTTGAGTTACAGCCCTTACTTTTTTTTTGCCGCGACACAGCTCGAAGTCCCATTTAATCCGCAGCCTGTGACATGGAGTCTACGTGGCTGCCAGGTGGAGTTCCGGCGGAGTCCACCAAGGCGGAATCCACGTGGCAGTCACGTGGATTCCACGTCACAGCGCGATTTGAAGAAAGAAAGATTTTAGCCCACCCAATGTGAGTCACCCGGGAGAGAGCTGAGAAAGGTGACGAAGGAGAAGCAGATGGTGGAGAAGGAGGAAGAAAGGGCGCGAGGGAGAAGGGCTTCTTCTTGGCTACGGGAATCGTTGCGAGCTTCTTCCTGGCTACGGGAGTTCCACGAGGTAGGGTTTCTCTGTTACATTCATGTAACTTTCTCTATCTCTCTCTCGATTATATGGTTTACACCTTTTTTAGCTACGTGTGGGTTGCTTTCTCTCTCTCACTAGATGAACATACATTACTGCTTCTCAAAATACCGATGATCTTCTATCTTTATATTGAAGCCCATATTTTATTGCTCTCTCTTCCATTCATGTAACTTTCTGTGTCTCCCTCTAGATTTCATGGTTTACCGCATTCTTTAGCTACATGTGGGTTTCTTTCTCTCTCTCCAGATGGACATGCATTGCCGCTTCTCAAAATACCGATGATATTCTCTCTTTCTCTTGAAGCCCATATGTAACTTTCTCTGTCAATTTTAAGATCTTGTTCAATGACTTTTTAAAGTTCTTCTCTCTGTCCCTCTCTTAAATAAAGATTACCCAGGGCTGCTATTAATTTTTAGCATTCTGTTCAGTAACATTTGGAAAGCTGTGCAGTCTCTCTCCCTTTAATGAAGACTACCTTGGGCTGTTTGGTTGTCTCTATGTAAAACTTTCAAACTCCATTCTTGCAGCTTCCTCTCATTTTTCACATCTTGTTTAGTGGCCGTTGAAAATTTTACGATCTCTTTCTCTCTTAAAGGAAGATTTCCTTGAGCTGCTCTTTTGATTAACAAGACATTGGGAAATTGCAGTCTCTCTCTTAAATGAAGAATCGCTTGGGCTGTTGTTTTTTGTCTCCTTGTAAAACTTGCAGACTACAGTCGTGTAAATTTCTCTTCCATTCATGTAACTTTCTGTGTCTCCCTCTAGATTTCATGGTTTACCGCATTCTTTAGCTACATGTGGGTTTCTTTCTCTCTCTCCAGATGGACATGCATTGCCGCTTCTCAAAATACCGATGATATTCTCTCTTTCTCTTGAAGCCCATATGTAACTTTCTCTGTCAATTTTAAGATCTTGTTCAATGACTTTTTAAAGTTCTTCTCTCTGTCCCTCTCTTAAATAAAGATTACCTAGGGCTGCTATTAATTTTTAGCATTCTGTTCAGTAACATTTGGAAAGCTGTGCAGTCTCTCTCCCTTTAATGAAGACTACCTTGGGCTGTTTGGTTGTCTCTATGTAAAACTTTCAAACTCCATTCTTGCAGCTTCCTCTCATTTTTCACATCTTGTTTAGTGGCCGTTGAAAATTTTACGATCTCTTTCTCTCTTAAAGGAAGATTTCCTTGAGCTGCTCTTTTGATTAACAAGACATTGGGAAATTGCAGTCTCTCTCTTAAATGAAGAATCGCTTGGGCTGTTGTTTTTTGTCTCCGCGTAAAACTTGCAGACTACAGTCGTGTAAATTTCTCTTCCATTCATGTAACTTTTTGTGTCTCCCTCTAGATTTCATGGTTTACCGCATTCTTTAGCTACATGTGGGTTTCTTTCTCTCTCTCCAGATGGACATGCATTGCCGCTTCTCAACATACCGATGATATTCTCTCTTTCTCTTGAAGCCCATATGTAACTTTCTCTGTCAATTTTAAGATCTTGTTCAATGACTTTTTAAAGTTCTTCTCTCTGTCCCTCTCTTAAATAAAGATTACCCAGGGCTGCTATTAATTTTTAGCATTCTGTTCAGTAACATTTGGAAAGCTGTGCAGTCTCTCTCCCTTTAATGAAGACTACCTTGGGCTGTTTGGTTGTCTCTATGTAAAACTTTCAAACTCCATTCTTGCAGCTTCCTCTCATTTTTCACATCTTGTTTAGTGGCCGTTGAAAATTTTACGATCTCTTTCTCTCTTAAAGGAAGATTTCCTTGAGCTGCTCTTTTGATTAACAAGACATTGGGAAATTACAGTCTCTCTTAAATGAAGAATCGCTTGGGCTGTTGTTTTTTGTCTCCGTGTAAAACTTGCAGACTACAGTCGTGTAAATTTATCTATCAGTTTTGACATCTTGTTCAATGACATTTGGATAATTTTAGTCTTTCTCTCTCTCTTCATCGAAGATTATTTATGACTGTTACTTTTGCCTTCATGTAGAACTTTCACAGTCCACTCATGTGACTTTCTCTATCAGTTTAAACATTTCATACAATGGCATTTCGAAATTTCAGTTCCTCTCTGCCATAAATGATGTTTACGGTGAGCTGCGTTTTTTGACTCGGTGTAAAAGTTAACTTTCTCTGTCTTCTTTTCATCTTACTATGTTTATTTTTTAAATGTGTGGCGTTCTCTCTCTTGCATTTGTATAAGTTATATGTCCCGCATTTCCTTTCTCTCGCTTGGGATAAATGTTTTGAGTTCACTCGTGCAATTCTCTCTTATTATGTGTATCATTATTCTCTCTCTCTCTCTCTTTATATCTCTTGGATGAATAAGATTATTTTCATGACAAAGATGTTGGTGTTTCTCTATTGATCACGGAGGATATGGTGTTTCTTTCTCATACTTATTGGTGAGAACAAGAAGTGTGATCCCTATTTAATTTATTTTGAATTTGTTTTGCTTTCTGTTATGAAAAATATGAAGAGTTGTCCTCTTCTCATCATAGTCATCTATTTTTTGCGCTTTTAGGCGTTCTTCTCTTCTTCGACAGTGGACGCTTGGATTCAAGTAATGTAAGATTTTATTATCTCTATTTTTCCTGCACGTCTTATAATTTTAATTTTTAATTATTTCCAATGTTATTTGAGATATATTTGTACATCGCGATACTAACCCTCTTCGCGTTGATGATTCAAATTATATTTAAAATTGGTAATGTACTTTTTTTGGCGTTGAACTCTCTACAGAGTTATAAATATGTCTGTGGGTTGTATAATCTTTTTATAAAACCTGCATGACGAAAATTTATGGTGTTAACGCACGTTCTATTACTATTTACCATCCGTCACTTAACATGGCCGATGAAGAGTGCAAGGTGTTCGGTTCTGAGTATAATAGCGATGATGACTCAGAATATGATATCTGTAAGGAAGTTGAGGAACGTGACGTGTATTTAAGTGCACCAGACGAATATTACAGTGAGGAATGGAATGACGAATTGGTAGATCATAGCGAGTATGACGATTCAGAGGATGATATGTTAACCCCCGATGGTACCGATGACGATGATGAAAATCGAAGGTACAGATACAGGGGCAATACGTATGATCCGAGATGCCCCACTGAGAGTTTTATATTTCAAGTGGGCATGAAGTTTGAATCGGCGTCGCAATTTAGGGCAGCTGTGAAGGACCACGCTATTTGGAACGGATTCAACATCACTTTTCTGAGGTCCGGTGACCGGAAAGTGGAGGTTGTCTGCAAAGGAAACTGTCCGTGGAGGATATATGCTAGTTTGGATGCTAGGAGAGAGGCGTTTGTTGTGAAAACGCTTAATGATACTCATATGTGTAGCAGGACGCCGAGGAATAGCCAAGCTGATTATCACTGGGTTGCGAAACACTTCTTGGAGAAAATTCGAATGAATTTGGATATGAAGGTGACAGATATGATGCGGGAAATAAATGATCTGTTCGGAATCACTGTTTCAAAACAAACATGTTATAGAGCCAGAGCCGAGGCGCGCACGAAGCTTCTAGGAACATTGGACGACCATTACCACATGCTTCCCGCATATGTTGCCGAGTTGAAGAGGGTAAATAGGCGTGGTACTTTTGAGCTGGTTCTCGATAGAGCGACCCCAGATTCCTTGGTTAGGTTTAAGAGGCTCTACATATGTTTCGATTCGATAGCAAGAGGGTTCCTTGAAGGCTGTAGACGAGTCATTGGAATGGACGGATGTTTTTTGAAGACCGAACTGAAAGGCCAACTATTGAGTGTTGTCGGCAAGGACGGGAATAATCAAATGTTCCCCATCGCCTGGGCGGTAGTTGAAGGTGAAAATCAATCTTCGTGGACGTGGTTTATTCAGCTACTGATGAATGATCTAGGAATGGTGGACGGAAATGGCTGGACGATTATTAGCGATCAGCAGAAGGTACTTAATTTATTTCTTTGGACTCTTATCGCTTACTGTCAAACACGTGTAGTACATTAATAGATGTGTACCGTCTAACATTGTGCAGGGACTGGAGAACGCAGTGTCCTCCTTATTGCCCAACGAGGAGCATAGGAATTGTGCTCGGCATATCTACGCGAATTGGAAGAAGAAAGGACATTCCACGGCATTTTTGAAGAACTTATTTTGAAAAGCTGCGAAGGCCACCACGCACGAAGATTTCCAACGGCTGATGAGGGAGATGAGCAGTGTGAACCCACAAGCCGCGCAAGACTTCCAAGATATAGGTATAAAGAAGTTTTGCAGGGCGTACATTAATGAGGACAGAAGGTGTGAGGTGATCGACAACAACATTTGCGAGTGCTTCAACAACTACATCATGCAGGCCAGGTCTAAGCCAATCATCGACATGCTGGAGGAAGTCAGAGGTGCAGTAATGCAGAGGGTAGCAAAAAAAAGGGAGTTGTTTTCAAATAGAACTGATACGTTATGCCCTCGGATAAGGGAGGTGGTCGAAGAGAACAAGAAGAAGTCTAGGAGATGCACTCTTAGGCATGCAGGGAAGTATCAATTCGAGGTCACAGACTTGGGAAGCAGGTTTGTGGTCGATGTACTTCACATAACATGTAGTTGCGGATATTGGGAGTTAAGGGGCATTCCATGCCCCCATGCTATATGTTGCATTCATTGGGTCAAAGAGGACCCCGTCATTTTTGTCAGTGAATGGTTCAAGAAAGACGTATACCAACTAGCTTACACTTATGGTATCCCGCCAATGAATAGCAAAAACCTATGGAGTGAAGTTGATGGGAGCTATGTATTCCCTCCTCTTGTGAGGAGACAACCTGGAAGGCCCAAGCTGAAGAGGAGGATTGACGTCGCTGAGAAAGAACCCACAGTACATAGATTGTCGAGGAGAGGCCTGCACATGACGTGCTCCCTCTGCCACCAAGTTGGGCATAATCGGAAGACATGTACCCAACCAAAAATGGAAGCTGGAGGCCAGGTACAGTTTCAATTTTATGTCTAACTTTGTTTACATGTGTCATCGTTTTTTTCCGAACGTTAACCAGTTAACTTGTTTCACTAATCATGCAGGGATCTCAAGAAGCTACATATCTGCCAATTGTCGAAGACCATCGGCGGTGAAGTTGCAATTCGGCTACGAAACACAACGCGCTCAAGCTTATTAATCGCTCGCCCTAAACAAACATTTGTAGAACAGGATTCAGTTCTCGGATGATGATACGAACTTTGTTATCCAATTCCACAGAATTCTCGTTCATGTTCGCCGTTCTGAATCGCCGTTGATTAATCCATGCATTTCGGTACTTATTCGTCCTTCCTGTTCGCCCTTCTTCTTCGTCGGGGCCCATGTTTTCACAGTAAAACAATAGGTTCTTACGAACTAAATCGGCCAGTGTCATGCCTACTTATAGTACGTATTCTCCAATAAACCAAGAAATTGTCTTCCAATAAAACATATTTCATTATGTTCCTCGCGACCTTAAAATTGAGTCACAGAACAGAATATAATTCACAAGTCTGCGAAAATGATACGTCCTCATTCACAATTCGATACAAGTGATCCATCATTCTTGCGAGATGTTGGCAAAATTGATATGGCCTCATTGAACGCCCGGGGCACATCAAAGGGGGCGGGCAGGGTCGAGCCAAGCAGTCCACCTCCGGGCCACCTCCGGTCCGTGCTGGGTCAACCTCCAGGCATGGTCGAGCTGCATGCTCCCCGTCATTAGCTCTCTGATAAGCCGATAAGCTGCATGCTCCCCATCATTTCAATGCCTCCTTCACCGTCCCCTGCTCTCACCCAACAAGAACATATTTTAAATTCAAATTGCCAATCAAGAATAATGTTTAACTTTATTGAAATGCTGTTTATTAATAATAAACGCATGGTGCAATATAGTTGTTCGTCTCACCTGGCACAGAATGCAGCCCGGCTGTGGGGAACTCAGTCTCCTACGTTGGAGTTTTTTATCTGTGGGGAACACAGAATCCAGCCAACTCACTTGCTTTTCTTGCCTGGAAATTTCGGTATCAACCGAGATAGGAAATTTGAAATATGTTTTTCAATAAATTCTCAAACGACATAGGTGCATATCTAAAAGCGTTAAATGAAAGAGAATAAAATAAAGGCAGGTTCACATCTGTAGGAGGAAAAATAATGTTCAACTGTAATGCGCCTTGGCCAGATCCTAGGGCTGTAAAATTTCAATAGCAGAACTAAGTTATCGTTCATCGACCAGCTCAGAAATCTGCGACTGGAGAAAATCCTTAGTGACACTGCTCAAATAAAGATGAGATTTCAGAATCTCAATCAGATGTACATCATCAGTCGTCTGGGAAAGGCAGGAGAAGTTATTCTGAGGTGTTTCTCCTTTTTTGATTGATTCTGCTTTCTTCTGGAGGGCTTGGCGTTCCTCAAGGTAATTTCTAGCAACAACATCTTCAAAGGTGCTCGACAAACCATGAGAGATTTATGATATTTCTTTTGCCTATATTGCTGCAACTGAATAGAAATGAGGATTAAAAATGAGAAAAATAGCATGAAATATCCGTAAAGAGCAAGAAACTGATGCTTGGAACAATGAAAAAGCAACATGAAAGGGAATTGGGGCAAGAAAAACCTTCTTCCGTCCGGCGGCTAATAGATCTGTCGTGTTCTTCTTTCTTTCCATTAGATCTTGCAGCATAGGCCAAGAGGGAACCGGGGGGTCAACGATACAATCCTCACAAGAATCTGCTCTGCAAAGAGACCCACCAATTAAAGAAGCAAGAAATTGAATCCTGAAGCAGCCTAAATCCATGACGACCGCAAGAGAAAAGGCACAGATCTACCAAGAGAAAAGGCGACGCGGAAAGAAGGCGTCAAACCTAGGACGAATCAAACTAAGAAGCAAAACAGTCAAAGATGAATCTGTTCATCAACAGATCCATCCGCCGGATAACTGTACTGCTTAAAATAAATCTTGATTCAAATCACAAGAAACCAAATTTCCAACAGAATTTGACAAAAAGCATATGAAAACAAATTCGCCAAGGCCTGAGAATTGATTTCTTGGCAAATTGAAGACAATGCTCCGATCCATGGAATTCTTCTTCCCCCCCCTTCTCCTTCATGCGAGAGTTCTACAGAGAGAGAGATTGAAATTTGAGATCCAGTCAGTCCGCAGTCTACCATCACTCGTGGATCAAAGCAAAAAAGAATCGGCGAGGAAGAAGAATTGAAGATCAAATTTCAATGAACCCTAGAACAGCAAACGCAAATGAACGAATGGGTATGGAAGAGCATGAATTTAGCTCGCCCATCTCCTCTTTATCCCAGGGCACCTCCGTGGCCCGAGAGCAAGCGTTGATGACGGTGTTGTAGGTGAGGACCGTCGGCGCGATAGAGTAGGGCGGCCGCTTCACCCGATCGAGGAGGGCGAGGGCGAGGACGTGCTCGCAACGATTCTGGCGCCGACGGCGTTGATCAGCGCGGAAGCCCCTTCTCCCTCGCGCCCTTTCTTCCTCCTTCTCCACCGTCTCCTTCTCCTTCGTCGCCTTTCTTAGCTCTCTCCCGGGTGACTCACATTGGGCAGGCTAAAATCTTTCTTTCTTCAAATCGCATTGTGACGTGGAATCCACGTGGCTGCCACGTGGATTCTGCCTAGGTGGACTCCGCCGGAACTCCACCTGGCAGCCACGTAGACTCCACGTCACAGGCTTCGGACCAAATGGGACTTCGGGCTGTGTCGCGGCAAAAAAAAAAGTAAGGGCTGTAACTCGAATTTTAAAAAAGTTCGGGCCACACCGTGATATAACCCCTATTTATTTAGATATAATATAAAATGGAAAACAGTATCTTTACCCGTGGAAAACACGAAAATGTCAAAATTAAATGTTAACATGTGCTTTCCCAATCAATTCAAACTATGAACGATGATAAAAGACATTTAAATGTGTGTTAAGAGCATGCATTACAGATAAATAGTTTTTATTTAATGTAAAAAGAACATAAAGTTATTTTAGTTAGCTTTAAAAGTTTTACAATATGCAAATTAAAATACAATTTAAATTCTTCAAAGAAACTATTTAACCTTTTATAGTTAAAACAATCAATGCTACTGATATTTTAACCTTTTGAATCCATAAAAAAATAACTTCTTATATTTGTTTTGACGTCTTGGAAAATGAGAAGATAATGCCTAAATCTCAAGAAAATCAGGTAGGAAACCAGAATACCCTAGCTGGTGCAACTCGTCAAATAGATGAAAGTATAGATGACAGATCGAATAGAATCTGAACCAAAAATGAGACACAAATCTGCTATTAACTCTTGGAAAAGGGAAGTAAATATTCTACATTCAAGAAAATATAACCAATTAAATATAATCTAATGTAAATTTGCTCCTCCGCACCATAATTTTTTCTTATGAATTTTAAATGGGAGAAAAAAAGTAATACAATAACAAAGGTCATTAATGACCTAAGAGTAATTATTGCTCCATATGATCTTAAAAGATACACTTGCAATAATATGATTTTGAAGAATTCATTCACACATGGATACCCATAGGAGGATTGATGAACTCAAACTTGTTGTTATTTCAGTTAATCAATTAAAAAATATAAAATTTGACTAACAAAATAATTTGAAAAGTTAGCGATGAGCACAGGTCATGTCAATAGGAAACATATAATGGGGATTAAATGCCTTTTTGGAATGGTAATTAAGGAACAAGAAGATATATTTTATTAAATAAGAAATACATAAGAGATGAGAAGGGTGAGCAAAGCTAAATCTATAAGTAAAGTTACATTTTGTATCACTTCATTATTCATTAATACAATATATTAATTATAGTGCACAGGTGACTCTTATAATGATGCCCATGAATACATGATCAGACTTAGTGAATTATGATGAGATCATAATGTCGATATCATTAGTCTTTAAGCATGTGTACAAATTATTTTTATTCAATGGATAGTCCAGAAGTACATCAAAGTATCCATGTAGAAAAGAATTATATAGTCTCACTCATATGATGAGTATGGTTGGTCCTTTAGCCATTAGTGTGGAGACACTAATAATAGACAATGGTGCTCTTTAGTGGAAAGAGTTTACTGAATTGATTTGTATGAATCCCTGAATTGTATTATACCAAACTCTCAACCATGTTGATTTATATCATGGTTGTGTAAGCCTTCCTTAGACTTGAGACACCAAGGAGGTCTTATAGATGGACGGTTTTACTTTGACATTGAGCTATGAGTTCTTCATCGTAGAATTCTAAATATTCTTAGTTCAAGTGCATCAAGAAGTTCACAAATGTGATTGAAAGGTCAAGATGGGATCATCCACCCTCGATATAAGAGGATAGCTTAAGGAAGGATGCAATGAAGTCATTGGCCAATGCAATGAACTATCAAAGAAGAGTTCTCTGACGATATATGACTGCATCAGTGGTAACTCGAATGACCAATTAGGGTTTAATAGTTGACCATACCCTGAGTCATCCTAGGAGCCTCAAGTGGATGAGAGACTATACATACAATATAATCGATGACATAAAGGTTTTATGAGTAAGTCGATACTTACTCCTTTGTATCTTCTAGAGGTGTAGCTTGGCACCCCCCCGCATGTCGGAGACACGAGCTATCTATTAGGTTAAATATATCCATCATTAATTAATCTATACTATTATATAGTTAATTAATTTAGAATGGTAATGAAGGTTATTGGGCCAATGGAGTTTTTAACTGTATTAACACATAAGCCTCGAGGGTCACATGCAAATGGTCTTTTGGATGCCAAAAATGTACTACCCACTTAATAAAAATTCGAGAAGGCCTTGAATTGTTAAGGGGCCTCCACTTCTTCTCCCTTCTCCCCATATCTCCTATCCATTTTTTATGCTATCAGGATGGCGCAACGAGACAAAAAGTTGGCTTGTTAGGGACTGTGTGGATACCCCTAGAGGCTGCACGCTTGAGCATTTAGACGCGTCTTTTTGAGGATCCAAGAAATCACAGATGTGATCCGTACTCATGTGAATTGATCAACCAATTTGTTGATGTCATTTCAATCCACTGTCAATCCTCCATCACATTAACTGACAAAAGGTTCCATGAAAGGCTTGTTGGACCCCTTGAACTTATGGAGCACACACTATAGCTTGGCACTTCACATATTTGTGACTCGACAATCAATTAACTTTTGATTCAACCAATTGAAAGTTATTTGGCTTATGTAGTCAATACATAGGCCTAAAATGTCACGAGCACAATATTTATCAAAAGTTAGATGATATGCTTAAATGATGGATTCCTCCAAAAAATATACTCAATTACCTTAGGCCCCCTCATTCATCCTCTCTCATTGGGAGTCCTCCCTCTTGGTGCCACCAAAATGGTGAGAAAAATCATCCAAAAGCGATTATGATGCTTATTGAGTACAAGATGAGGAAGCTCAACATGCCAGACTACTTAGATATGTTTAGAAGCTAGAAACTTGTGCGGCTTGTGTCGACTTTTTGAAGGAACGAAAAGGATAAAAAGTTATATATCTTACATCGTGATTCAATCAGCACTCTTAGCTTTGTTTTTAAGATTCATTACGAGTTTTGTTTTGATTTTTGTTTCACAATTGTCTTATGATCATTAATCATGACCATGAAACCCAACATGGCCTACAGAAAGGACCAGTTCTGCTTCAGAGCTATCACAATGATTAGGTTTGGGTGGATCCAATAAATCAGATCATACTTATAAAAAATGATTATTGTACTCTACTTGACATCAGTGATTTGTTATTTACATTATTCTCACACTTCTTGTATGTCCCAAATTCTGGGAGAGGAGTCTATTGGTGAAAAAAGTATCTCATGAAGATGTAAGGCCATTATGAACACATAAAAATATACTACGAAAATTGAAAGTGATATTTATGGCATGAGTTTGTTTTTTGGCTTTTGATAGTGTGATGTAAATAAGATTCAAACGTTCGTGTTTGATTTTATTAACATAATGGCACTCAAGTATAATGGCACTCAAGCATCATGAATAACGACATTCTGGTTGAGCTACTTTAACAATGTTAGTATCTTCTCAAGAATGAAAAAAACATTCACTGTGTTATATAAAATTCACGTAAATCTTTAATAGACGTAAAATAATGCAAATTAACATAACATCATAATTGGCTATTTTGAAATATTTATCAGAAACCTTGAACATATTATTTCATACAGTTAATTGGAACATCAAACTTAAATCTGAAATTACAATTTTAATTATTAAACTTTAATGGCCAATATCAGCTCAAGGGTTTGAGTGAATCATCCTCAAAATATATTTTAGTTTTTTTTTGTAAATAATAAAGGTAGTGTTTGTAGTTTTTTATATGGCTCTAATTTAATTTGATTGTTTAACCAACATTGGAAAAATAAATTTACTTTATAGATTGTCACTATTATCAAACAGTTTTAAATTTGTGATATCCTTGGCCTGTTTGCACCATTTGTTTAATTGGGTGACAAATATAGTAACCACAGATATGTCATATTTAACATGTATTTTAAAATCTGTTAATGTACGGTGATACTCCAAGACAAGGTTGCTGGAGATTAAGGTTTTGACAATTAAAATATGCATGCCTCATTTTAGCATTGTAGTTGATCATAAATGGCTAACACCATGTTGCTGAAAATGTAAAATTTTCTTAATTATTTTATGTTTATCCAAAGTATCTCTTTAATTCCAAGACAGTGATATATCAAGATTTTGTACACTATTCTGCCTAGATTACTACCATGTCCCAAAAACTATGACAGGTCCAACTAAATGGCCTTCAGGAATTCGAACTTAAGCATCCTCTAGGATTAATAACAATTACTGCGGTTTCTCTTGATATTTTATTCTTGTCACGAGTCTCCCCAAATCAGCTTTTTACTATTATCAAGAAATAGTACCGGGCAGAGCTGACCAAAGGGTCGTTGGTGGCGTGGACGCCAATGCTTTGACACCGGACGCATCGCCGCCATCAACTGAAGTCAACATCTCCACCACGGACACAACGACGCAGTCAACCGAAGTCAACACCTCCGCCATGAACACGCCGCAACAGTCGTCACGCACATCTCCACCCGCGCACGTCCCTACGCGCGTTATGACACGTCGCCAGAGGCAGGTCAACAACTGTCCTTTGGCGTGACACGCAGCACGTCCTTCGTCTTTAATTTTCTCATCTTTAATTTATTGTCATTTTCTCTTTCCTCCAAGGCCTATATATAGGCCATTGTTTTCAAGAAACAGTTAGGCAGTCATATTTCAAGAATTGAGTTTTCTGTTTAACTCTTCTTGGAGGACTGCCTAGCCTCCCTCTCCCATCAAACCCCAGCCGTCGTCGTCGTCGCCGCCGCCGCCGCCGCCGCCACTGCCACCGCCGATGTAGCGTTTCGTCGTCAACCGTCTCTGCCACTTCCTCATCTTTCTCTCTCTCTCTCTCTCTCTCTCTCTCTCTCTCTCTCTCTCTTTCGCCCAGGCTGCCCAGCCAGCCGCCCCAGGCCGCCTGCCCAGCCGCCCCCCCAGAGCCTCCTCTGCCCCGCGCCAGGTCGCCACGAGCAGCCCGAGGCTGCCCCTGCCAGGGCCGCCCAAGGCTGCCCAAGCCGCCCCTGCCAGGGCCGCCCCTGCCTGGCAGCCCAAGGCCATGCCCAGCCGCCTACGGGGCCGCCAAGGCCGCCAGCCAGGTCGCTCAAGGCCGCCCAGCTGCCGCCAGCCGCCTGCCACGCCCAGGCCGCCCCTGCACGGGCCGCCCAGGCCGCCCCAGTTAGGGCCACCCAAGGTCACCCAGGCTGCCCCTGCCAAGGCCGTACTCGCTCCTTCGGCTGTACCCGTCCGCCTGCCTCATCCTCCGTCAGAACCTCACCACGACATCAACTCACTACCAGGGCCGTTCAACGCCCGGAACGCTCAGACCACTTCGTCCAGTGGGCCGCTCAACGCCCGGATTCGCCCAGCCTCGTCACAATCAGAATTTCCGGCATCCTCTTCACGCACTACGGTGCCGAGGTACGCCTAAACTCTTTGGTGTCGAAAGTGTTCTCCGTCCAGTGTTTTCTGGAGAAGTTTCCACCGCCGTCAGAATTAGATTTGGTTTGGATTTTCCACTTCTTCTCTCTCTTTCTCGAGTGTTTCTTTGCGACACGAATTCAGATATTGATTTTGGTGCTTAGGCATCGTCGCGGTGGGGGAAGACAGTACTCCCGCCCTCGATAAGGGTCGGAGCTGCACCACCATATTTTCATCGGTTTTAAAGTCCGAATCCAACCGTGTGATTTCTGTGGCTGTTTTATCCCTCCAGTATCCGATCCATCCCTAGTCATCCATCTACCTGTAGTCTGTCCCATCAACCCAGTCGTCCATTCCTTCGTCGTCCATTCCTTAGTTGTCCATTCCGTAGCCGTCCTACGTCAGTCGTGTTCGTTGACAAAATCCAGCCGTGCCTTGTACGCCACCCAAGAACATTTTTGGGTGCAGAGTGAAATGTTTAATTTGCAATGCTAAATCTGTTTACTTCCAAGATAATTATATATGAACATTTTTTACATTATTTGGCCTATTTTTACTATCATGTCCCAAAAACTGTGACAGGTCCAATTAAACGGACTTTAGGAAGTCAAACTTTAGCATCCTCTAGGATTAACAACATTGACTGCGGTTTTCTACTGATATTTTATTCTTTCCACAAGTCTCCCCAAATCAGCTTTTTTTTACTGTCAAGGAACAGTACCAGGTAGAACTGACTAGAGGGTCGTGCTTGTTAAAAAATCCAGCCGTGCCTTGGACGCCACCCAAGAAAATTTGTAGGTGCAGAGCGCAATGTATAATTTGCAATTTGTAATCCGTTTAATTCTAAGATAATTATATATCAACATTTTTTACATTACTCTGCCTAGATAACTATCATGTCCCGAAAACTGTGACAGGTCCAACTAAATGGCCTTTAGGAAGCCAAACTTAAGCATCCTCTAGGATTAACAACATTTACTGCGGTTTTTTATTGATATTTTATTCTTGTCACAAATCTCCTGACATCAGCTTTTTTTATTGTCAAGAAATAGTACCGGGTAGAAGTGACCAGAGGGTCGTGCTCGTTGACACATCCAGCCGTGCCTTGGACGCCACCCAAGAAAATTTGTAGGAGCCGAGTGAAATGTTGAATTTGCAAGTGTGGACACTTAAAAGTTCAGTTTTCAGTAAAGTTTGCAGGCGTAAAGCGAGCATTAATGACAGCATGGAGCTCATCTTTAAATAATTAAAAACAATTTGCTTTCTCTTGTATGTATAACATAAGCATGCAGGCTTTTTAATTATATGCGTCTTTCATAACCTTTTCCTTTTTAAATCAGGGAAAATAGTCCCATATATCCCAGGTTTTTTAAATTGTCCGCGATCTATCCCAGGTTTTTTTTCACGCGATCTATCCCCAGTTTTTTAAAAGTTCCGCAATCTATCCCCAATTTTTTAAAAGTTCCACGATTGATCCCAGGTTTTTTCGGACGCTGAAGTGGCGTTCGACGCGGACGGCGAAGTGGGCAGCTGGGCTGACCGTAATAGACGTGGCATCCAAGTCGGACGCCACGTCAGCGTTGGAAAAAACCCAATAAGTCATCATCTTCGATCGGAAATCGTCGGGGAAAAAACCCTTTTCATCTCTCCGGCGATTTCGACGAGCGATCCATTCAAGGGCGAAAGGATCGATCCCAAAGAAGCGTCTCTGGAAAACCGGTATTTGTCTTCTGCGATTTTCCTCTTCTTCCGCGAATGTAAGAGAGAGAGAGACTGATCGCGGAGAGAGAGAGAGAGACCGCAGAGAGAAAGAGAGATCACGGAAGAGAGAGAAAGAGGGGAAGAGAGATCAAGGGAGAGAGAGAGAGACTGATCGCGGAGAGAGAGAGGGAGGGAGAGAGAGAGAGACCGTGGAGAGAGAGAGAGAGAAGGGGAGAGAGAGAGAGAGAGCGCGGAGAGAGAGGGGGGGAGAGAGAGAGAGAGGGAGACCCGGAGAGAATTAGAGAGAGATCGCGGGAGAGAGAGTGAGAAGGTGATCCGGGAAGAGAGAGAGAGAGAGATCGCAGAGGGAGAGAGAGAGAGAGTGGGGTTTTCTCCCGACAATGACGTGGCCTCCGACTTGGATGCCACGTCTATTACGGTTAGCCCAGTTGCCCACTTGGGCGTCCGCGTCGGACGCCACGTTATCGTCGGGAAAACCTGGGATAGATCGCAGAACTTTTAGAAAACCTGGGATAGATCACGGAATAAAATAAACCTGGGATAGATGGCGGAACTTTTAAAAAACCCCGGATAGATCGCGGACCTTTTTAAAAGCCCGGGATATATGGGAATATTTGACCATTTTGCCCTTAAAAATTCAAATATCATCTTTCGTGATGACGTACAACGGCTAGTTCTTTCTATCTCAATTTCAAACTGGTTTCGGTCTTCAAGCTTTCCTCGGTTCGATCTACGAGAAGATTTTCGATATTTTTTTTCTCCGATTTCTGTACTTTTTGAACGATCTGATCTCTGATCAGTAATCCTGGATCTGGAGATGAAGGCTGGATCGGGAAGCAAGATCGGGAAGATTCCGCCGGCGGAGGTTTTCTCGCCGATTTCTGTTCAAAAGCAAAGATTATTGCATCGGGGAGCCAAGGAGAACGTCGATCCTGACTGTAATCCTCCGCTATCCGAGAATATCCTCCCTAGAAGTGCATCTTCAGCTGTGAAGCCGCCGTTGGCTCCCAAGATCCGTAGCCCTCTTCATCCGAGACCGTCGCCAAACCCTAGCGACGGTCCTGCCAAGAAGAAAAAGCTCAGCTTGGAGACAGCTTCTGATAATGGATCGCCGGCTACGTCAACGCCGGAGTCCGGCGTTCAGGTTCGTTAGTTTTTGAAAATTTTCTGAGCAGTATTTCGTCGAAAGATTGCTGAGTGGTGGTTTGCTCATTTGACGACAGGTTATTGTGCGGATGCGACCGCTGAACAAGGAGATCGAAGAAGAAGACCAGATCGTCCATAAAATTTCCGCTAAATCTGTCTCCATTCTCGACCACACTTTCACCTTCGATTCCGTCGCCGACACCGGATCGACGCAGGTTCTTCCCGATTTGTTCTAAAACCCTAAAATGGATGACTTAACCCTTGGGATTTGTGGCGAATACTATATTGAATTTATTTTTAGGATGAACACATTACAAATATACTAACCATCGGAAAGATTTTCACTAAAATTGATAGTATTTCACGGATAAATCTATGATAACTTAATGAACTGAATAAGTTATCATCGTCTTAAACTAACTGAATAAGTTATCAACGCAGGCTCTTCCTGATGTTTTGAAACCCTCAAATGAATGAATTAACCCTGGAATTTGTGGTGAATGATATATTTAATTTATTTCTCTTTAATTTTTACTATTAGGATGAACGCATTACAGTAGACTGACCATGGAAAACTTTTTCATTACATGCGATAATATTTCACGTTTAAATCTATGATAACTTAATGAATTGAATGAGTTATCATCGTCTCAAACTAAATTTTGAAAATCTTCATATGGTTCTATCAACAGGAAGATGTATTCCAGCTGGTGGGACTTCCACTGGTTGAAAACTGTTTGGCCGGCTTCAATAGCTCCATCTTTGCTTATGGGCAGGTACTTGTGAAACCGATTTTTTCCTTCGATTTTATCTCAAATCTCTGTTCTTGGTATCAAAACTCTCAATTCTTCTAACGAGATAGACAGGAGGAGGAAAGACTTACACGATGTGGGGACCCTCCAATTCTGTTCATGAAAGAGGATTGACGCCTCGTGTCTTTGAAAGGTTATTCTCTCGCATTGATGAGGTATGACTTATCAATTATTAGAATAGTTTCATGATGAAACGAACATTGGAAGTGATTATTTCGTATACCCTTCAGGAACAACAGAAGCATTTGGATAAGCAACTGTATTACCATTGCCGCTGTTCTTTCCTAGAGGTGTGTTTCATAATCATTAACTTTCAGTGCCAGATTTCCAATCTTTGAACAAATTATGACCATATTTTTCTCTTAAATGATAGATTTATAATGAGCAAATTATGGATTTGCTCGATCCAAACCAGAGAAATCTTCAGGTACGAAGGAATTCTCTCTGTCCTTTTCAACTTTATTCAAATCCTCTTATCTAGGAATAACGAGATTGCATTTTCACAGATAAGAGAGGATGTCAGAACTGGAGTTTATGTCCACTGTCTATTGGAAGAGTATGTTTCCTCAGTGAAGGATGTCATACAGTTGCTGACCAAGGTACTTTATCCTCTTTTATCCTAAATTGTCTATCTTTATTGTAGAAAAATAAAACTATCGAATAATAGCTATTTCTACCTAATTATACCAAGCTGATGAAAGCGTTCTGAGTTTCACCACCCTTCTGTGAGCACCATCACCACCTATCATTTTAGCTATCGTTCTAAGTTTCACCATTATATAATGTTGACAATTGTGGCAATTGTGGGCGTGCAGGGCTTGGCAAATAGAAGGACAGGGGCGACTAGTGTAAATGCTGAGAGTTCTCGTTCTCACTGTGTTTTCACATGCATTGTTGAATCTCATTTTAAGGTAAGAGTAAGAGCACATCATTCCTATCATCATTTTTATTGGAACTTTGTTGGCTCTGTTTCAGGGAGGAGCCGTTTTATTTATTAAATGAGTGACATGTACATATAATATATTCTTTCTTTAATCGGTGTTTTTTATCATTTGTGATTAACTTGCAGAGTATGGATGATGGCATAACTAGCTTGAAGATCAGTAGAATCAATCTTGTTGATCTTGCTGGATCTGAGAGGCAAAAGCTTACGGGTGCTGCAGGTGAACGATTGAAAGAAGCCGGGAACATCAACCGATCCCTCTCCCAACTCGGGTATGAAACCATTTATCATATTTTGTCCTATAAAGCCATTGACCACACTTCTTGAAAGATTGCTTTAGAGAAATTAATTTATTTTATTATCGTTACTCTGACTGGTAAATAATGAATATAGTTTCTTTGTGAGGAACACATGATTCAATAAAGAAAAATATTCTCCCCATGCCAGCTTACATAACCCACGATTTCAAATACATTTTTTTATTTTGAGACCGAAATTCTTCACTTCTTGTGTATAAAAAAATTGTCATTGAGTGACGAATAATTGGTTAAAGCCAAAGAGGACGTCTGCTGAAGATTTATAGGGAGGCCAGTTTGGGACTTTTTTCGTAGTTTTATTTCCAGAAGTTTACCCATCCATGTATATCCGCCTAGTCTCGATTCAGTATTTTAACATAATTAATCTGGTTCATGGATGAAAATAATAGTCCTTGTGATCTCCACTTATGATAGATAATCCATGGTTTTTTAGACTTGCCTATTGTCTTTTGATTTCATAGGCTTTTCATGTAGACAGACAATAGCCATTTAGTTTCGTATCACAGATTTAAACGAAAGTACATATCTACTAAATATTTCCTCGAATGCCAGAGTGAAAGTTGAAGTCTCTTTGGAACTCGATTCATATATCAAAATTTTGTGCTTTAGAGTAAATCCTATCACAGATTTCATAGGCTTTTCATGTAGACAGACAATAGCCATTTAGTTTCATATCACAGATTTAGACGAAAGTAGATATCTACTAAATATTTCCTCGAATGCCAGAGTGAAAGTTGAAGTCTCTTTGGAACTCGATTCATATATCAAAATTTTGTGCTTTAGAGTAAATCCTATCCGTGTATTTCCGAGTAGTTTTGACAATTTATTATACTCATCCGATCTATAGGTTATGAATATCACCCCTTTGTGAGGAATGGTTGGTTCACAATTAAGAAATACTCTCCCCCCGCCAGCTGTGGTATACTCAATCCCTAATTAATTATCGATTTTAGTTGTTCCAAAATATGAGGCAAAAATAACTTATTTTCCTTATGTTTGCCTAATAGTTATTCAATAAATTATTTAGAATAACTAATCATTAGTTCTTCTAATGTATTACCTGTTGCCTGGTATTAAATTTCATTGGAACTCAGGAATGTGATCAACATTCTGGCTGAGATATCCCAGACAGGGAAGCAGAGGCATATTCCATACAGAGATTCCAAGCTGACGTTCTTACTCCAGGAGTCTCTTGGTGGCAATGCTAAGCTAGCAATGGTTTGTGCAATCTCACCATCGCACAGGTGGAGCTTTCTATTTGATGAAGGATTAATTTTTATTCATTCCACGTGTCACTCATAATTTGTTAATTTGCTGGCAGTTGTAGAAACGAGTCATTTAGTACCCTGAGGTTTGCGCAGCGTGCAAAAGCAATTAAAAACAAGGCTGTAATAAATGAGATATCACAAGATGATGTCCAGGCCTTACGAGAGCAGATACGCCAGTTGAAGGTGGGAATACATTCTTTTTATTGAGAGATTTTTGTGGTTTTTAAGTGTTTTTTTTCCATGTGAGGCAGTGATTGCTTCCTTCTCTTGAAAATGGCTTTGCGTGTCTATTGGGGAATTAATAATATGTTATTGTTTATTCATTGTTATCAATGTGGATATAACCATTGGGTATGCCTCTCTAGTATCTTTGATTTTTTTTTATGAAATGAAATTGTGGAATCCCAATCTAGGTTGGGATTAGGAAGGAAGAGGAAGCGATGAGAGGAAGAGTAATCTCATAACAGATAGGTTACAAGTGAAGGATATATATACCCTAGGAGAGAGAAAAACGAGAATAAGAGGGTAATGGGCTAATAGCACAAGGCCCATTAGCCATATAAGACCTATCTCACTAACAGCCCCCCGCAAGTGAGGTATGGATGTCGTCCATGCCGAGCTTGGATACAGCACGCTCCAGGAGGGGATTAGACAGGCCCTTGGTCAAGACATCGGCGGCCTGGTCGGAGGAAGACACAAAATGGAGGTCGAAGATGCCTTCGTCCATCCGCTCCTTGAAGAAGTAGCGGTCACGCTCCATGTGCTTGATCCGGTCGGTCTGGCCAGGATTTTTGGCCAGGGCAATAGCCGACTTGTTGTCGCAGTAGAAATGAATCGGGCCGGAATACTTGACGTGAAGTTCGCGCAAGATCCCGTAGATCCACTGGCCTTCCGAAGCCCCATCGGCAAGGGCCCGGAATTCCGCCTCGGCACTGGAGCGAGACACCTTGTCCTGCTTACTGCTCTTCCAGCTGACAAGGCCACCGAACACGAAGGCGCAGTACCCGGTGGTGGAACGGTAGTCGACGACGGACCCGGCAAAGTCAGCGTCCGTATAGACCTTCACAATCGTGTCTGAGCTCCGTGGGAAGAGGAGGCCCTTTCCGGCGCAGCCTTTCAGGTATGCAAGGACCCGATTGGCGGCCTGGCGATGGATCTCATGCGGAGAATGCATGAACTGGCTGAGGAGGTTGACGGCGAAGCTGATGTCGGGGCGAGTGTGGGTCAAATACAGGAGCTTCCCCACCAGCTGCTGATACTGATAGTGGTTGACCGGCGGAGAGTCGCCTCCTTCACCCAACTTCACGTTGGGATCAATAGGCGTTCGGAGTGGGGAGCAATCGGTCATACCAGTCAGTGTCAGTAGGTCGACGGTGTACTTCTGCTGGGAGACAAAGATGCCGCGAGACGAGTAGGCAACCTCAAGACCCAAAAAATAACGGAGGGGGCCGAGTGCCTTAATCTCAAATTCCCGAGCAAGAGCAAGTCCAAAATGAGAGGCTTCAATAGAATCCGAACCAGTAATCAGGATGTCGTCGATGTAGACCACCAGGATAGCGACCCCGGTCGGACTATGATGAAAGAAGATGGTAGCGTCACCATTGCTCTGGGTGTAACCTTCAGCACGCATGACGGAGGAGAAGCAGCCAAACCACATCCGCGGAGACTGCTTCAGTCCGTACAGGGACTTCCGCAATCGACAGACGGTTCCCGGAGGACCAAGAGGGTACCCGGAAGGGTGGCTCATGTACACCTCTTCCTCAAGATCACCGTGGAGAAAGGCGTTCTTGGCATCAACTTGCCGAATCAACCACCCATGATGAGCAGCGAGAGCCAAGAGTAGACGAACAGATTCCATCTTCGCCACGGGAGAGAAGGTCTCAAAGTAATCGACACCGTAGGACTGCATGAAGCCCCGAGCGACAAGGCGAGACTTGCGACGCTCAAAGGACCCATCAGCACGGTGCTTCGGGGTGTGAACCCAATTGCACCCCACAGCCTTCTTACCAGGCGGAAGAGGAACCACATCCCAATTGCACCCCACGGCCTTCTTACCAGGCGGAAGAGGAACCACATCCCACGTGTGGTTTTTGATCAAGGCATGCATTTCTTCGTCCATCGCCGCCTTCCAATGAGGACAGGCAAGAGCATCGGCAAGACGGCGTGGGACGGGTACGGACGCAATGCAGGTCTAAAACAGGCGGTAGGGAGGACTCAGTCAGTCGTAGGAAAAGTAGTAAGAAAGTGGGTAAAGAGGGGTGCGAGTGCACTGGCGGACCCCTTTGCAAAGAGAAATTGGCCGACCAAGGGAGGCATCGTCAGCCCCAGGGGAAGCCGAGGGAGAGGGATGGCCAGAGGGGGAGGGAGCGGAAGCGGTGGAGGGAGAGGCTGTCGCAGCAGGGGCAGATGACTCGGAGAGCGGGAATAGCGGAGGCGAGGAATCAGGAGGGGGGAGCTCACCGTGGGTGGAGGAAAACTGAAGGGGAGACACCGGGGGAGGATATGGGTCGGAGGCCACCGCAGGAGAGGAGTCATGAGGAGTGAGAGGAGGATCAAGGGCGACATCCGTGGTAGGCAGAGGAGCCGGGGGCTCGACGACCAGAAGGGGTCCAAGGGGGGAGCCGAAGAGGCCTCACCCGGCGAATGGCCGGACGAGGAGGAGGAGCCAAAGAAGGGTTGAAATTCAGCAAAAGTGACATTCGCAGAAATAAAGAACCGTCGAGTGGACAGATGATAGCATTTGTACCTTTTTTGGAGAGAGAAGTAGCCAACGAAGATGCACTTGAGAGCCCGGGCATCGAGCTTCGTCAAGGTGGGAGCCGTGTCATGGACGTACGCGGTGCACCCGAAGACACAGGGAAGGAGGTTGGTACGCAACGTGACGACAGGAAATGCAGTGGACATCCGATCAATCGGGCTGCAGAACTGAAGAGGCTTGAGGGCAGGCGGTTGATGAGATGAGTGGCCGGTAAAACGGCTTCTCCCCAATATGTCCAGGGGACACAGTAATTCAGCAGCAATGTGCGGGCAGTAGACGTCACATAGCCAATACGACGTTCTGCCATGCCATTTTGCTCCGAGGTGGCAACGCACGACGTCTCATCCAGAACGCCCGCTTGGCAAAGTAGGACGCCAACTCCTGGTCGACACAGTTGCGAGCATTGTCTGAGCGGAAATGCTGAATGTGACGGCCAAACTGGGTCTGAACCATGGCACAAAACTGCCGAACTGTGGCCGCTACAGCACACTTGGCTGGAAGCAAGTAAGTCCACGTGTAGCGGGTGGCCTCGTCAAAGAAAATCAGAAACCAGCGGTGCTCCTTCAGATTGGGCTGTGGGGCCGGACCCTAGACATCACTGTGAATACGATACAGCGGCACCGTCGTATGGGAAGCAGATGGAGGAAAAGACGAGCGTCGATGTTTGGCTAACTGGCACGCCTCACAAACAACGGTCTTAAGGTCCAAGCCGATACATAAAGACGGAAACAAACACTGTAAAGTAGAAAACGGTGGGTGCCCGAGGCGCTGGTGAGCAAGCTGGAGGCAGTCTCGGCGAGAATCAGCAATTGGTTGAAGACTTCGCTGCACCATAAAGCACGATCGGCTTCCATCATCGAACAGCAGCAACCCCCGGTCTCGCCTAATCGGTGTAGTCTTCCGCACTTTGTTAGACAAGAAGATCCCGTCAGGTTGGATGTGGAAGGAACACTGAACCGCATCGACAAGGCGCTGCAGAGACATAAGCAAGGCAAGGAGAGACGAAACGTGGAGGACGTTGCGAATGAGGCCGAGACCATCCATGTTGATAGTCCCGATGCCAGCCACTAGAAGACGTCCACCTCCGGCGGTGAGGACAGCCCGAGTCCCAACATGCCGCTCGTAGGATACGAAGCGGTGATTGAACGGGGTCATGTGTTCCGTGGCCCCCGTATCAAGCACCCAAGTGGTATCCGACACGAGAGGGGCTGTGAGAGCCGTATGTCCACAGTACCACTGATCTGAAGAAGGGGCAGGTAACGCACCAAATGTCCCGAAGGATCCATAGGCTGAGTCTGCAAGGCGGTCAGCTGCACAGTCAAGCGGGCAAGGTCGGTCTGCAACTGCTCCATGGTCACCACAGAGCTGCCGGGCGAAGGAGGGAACGAGGCCAGGGCGGCGGCGACATGGGCTTTGGCATCCTTGGCAGCTTGAAGATCAAGTTGCTTCTTCCTGCACCGCTTCGCCGTATGACGGCGCTTGCCACAGTAGGTACACACCAGCTTGTCCCGCGGGTCCGAGGCCGGGTCCGGGGGAAGGGATTTGGGTTGCTCCGGTGGACGCGGCAGCAGACCGGAGGTATCCCCAGGGCGGGAGAGCAAGGCAGTGGAGTCAGCCGAGGTCTCCACCTCAGAGCGATCACGACAGAGACTGCTCTCCGTCTCTATCAAGTCCTTGACCACCGCTTCAAAATCCGGGAGAGTACCCTTGGTGCGCAAAGTCCTGCGTCAAACTTCGGCATACTCGGGAGTGAGGCGGTCAAGAAATGACAGAAACCGAAGGCGAAGGGTGTGAAGTCTATCAACCCCGTTCGGAATCGCCAACGGGCATGTAGTAGTCGACTTCCCGCCAGAGTGCAGTATGGGCCAAACTATAGTCCATGATGGACATAGTTCCTTGGCGAAGGGCACCAGCGCGCTCCACTAGAGAAAAAATCCGCCAATGGTCGGCATCGTGACCACAATACTTGTGGGCATGATCCCAAATCTCCTTCGGAGTAGTCAAGTGGAGAAATTTGTCGTAGACCGAGGGAGAGAGCGTGTGGTTCAGCAGCCAGGAGTGGACAAAATTCTGCTCGGCATCAAATGCAACGTAGTGCGGATCGGTCGTCGGCAGGGACGGGCAGATCAAATGCTTGTGGAGGAGATGGCCCTTCAGCGTAGACTCAAAAAACTTAATCCAAGCCAAGAGTTGCGGAGCACTCAACCGACAGCAGTCCGGGGCAGGCAGGAGAAGAAGACCAATCCTGGGGGAGGGTAGATCTCGCCCGAAGTCGGCAGCCGTGAAGACGGGAGACAGCGCCGGGTTGGATTCAGGGAGGAGAGACCCTGAGTTGAGGGTAGAATCTGTAGTCATGGCTAGTGATGACGAGTTGCGGCAGCTGGCTGCGGCTGGCGGCCTGCGGCGGGCTGCGGCTGGCTGCGGGCTGCGGCTTGCGGCCTGCGGCGGGCTGCGGGCTGCGGGCTGCGGGCTGCGGCTTGCAGCCTGCGGCGGGCGGCGGCTGCGGCTGGCTGCGGGCTGCGGCTTGCGAGACGGGTTGAGAGGAGTCCTCTGGCTTCGCTGGTGAGTCTGGCTAGCAGACAGTGACAGCAGAGAGCCAGGGATGAGGAGAGATGGATCAAGAGCAGTGCTCTGATACCATGTGGAATCCCAATCTAGGTTGGGATTAGGAAGGAAGAGGAAGCGATGAGAGGAAGAGTAATCTCATAACAGATAGGTTACAAGTGAAGGGTATATATACCCTAGGAGAGAAAAAAACAAGAATAAGATGGTAATGGGCTAATAGCACAAGGCCCATTAGCCATATAAGACCTATCTCACTAACAGAAATGTTCTTAAATACTGCTAAAAGACATGTCCAGTGTAGCACTCTTTTGGGCTTTTAGTGCCGTTTTTCTAAGAAAAGTTTAGGGGATTTTAATGCTTTTTTGGGTTTTGACAGTTGCATCCTTCTTTTCATGAAAATACGGCTTTGTGTACATCATGGAATACTGGCAGTAGTACACGGGTTTTTTTATGTCGCTACACTCAAATCTCTAACAAAAGATACGGTTATTTTTAAGTCTCATGAATTATACTTCTGAAAGCTGTTTTTTCCAATCAACAGGATGAACTTCTCAGAATGAAAAATAATGGCTCTTTGCCGGAGGGAAGCACTAGTTTTTCAACTGGATGGAGTGCACGGAGAAGCTTGAATCTCTTAAGGATGAGCCTTGGTCAACGGGGAGTTATGTCATCCATAGAAGACGACATGGATATTGATGATGATGTGGAGATTCAGTCAGGAGATTCGGATATGCCTAAGACGGTCCTGCAAGACATGAATGCAGAAGGATCATCAGTCGATGGTAAAATAACAAACAACAGTGAAGCCGAAATCAAACCCAAAACCCAAGAATCTCACGAACTGGATCTTGGCATGTCAGATGAGGCTGTTCCTGAATCAAAAACGTGTGCGAATAATGGAGAAAGTGATGACTCCTTTCAGGATTCTGGAAATATTTCAAATGATAAAAAAACAGAAGCTTTAGAAGGTAGTGATGCAAACAAGTGCACTGCTCTTATTGAAGCAAAACCCCTGATTGCCTTGGTCTCAGATTCATCAAATTCTGGATTTGGGGATGCTTGTGATCCTATTAGTAAAGAACCAGAGATATCTCTAAATTTGCGAAGCTCACCAAATGATATATTGAAAAATAGGTTGAGTGCTTCCGCAGATGATGTAACTTTTTCTAAGGCAAAAAGACTGAAGGAGAATGGTCGTCCTGCATTGACCGAACGGCTTGCTGCCAGTCTTCAACATGGTCTCCATGTCATCAATAGCCAACGACAGAAGCTGACTGTCACACGCTCCTTGCTTGGCTATCCTTTTAAGACACTGGAATTTGAGTCGCTTCTGCCAAAGGCCAAGCTCGAGATTGATCTACAGGCCGTCATTCAAAATTCTGCTGAAGAAGAATCATCTACATTTGTGTGCACTTACTGTAGGGACAGGTTTGCGCTTGACTCCAAACATGAAACCAGTGATAAAGATCACGAGCAAGTACTTGACCACAACAATGGTGATGGAACACAACGTCAGATAGTTATGGTGGATGCAGTTGACTACAGTAAGGAAATTCAAACACCAGATGAACCCAGAAACATTGTGCCAAAGGTAAATAATTTTTGGATTCTGATTGAATTTGTTTTTGCCTTCCATGAAGTTTATTTCCCTTTCAATGCTTAAGAAAAGAAATTGATAGAGACCTCCGTTGAGTCACTATTGAGAATGATCTTGTAAGGGTAGGGAGAGAAAGAGAGAAAGATAGAAGAACACTGGTTACAGTCTGAAATGTATTTTATG
This sequence comes from Wolffia australiana, assembly GCF_029677425.1. Taxonomy (NCBI): domain Eukaryota; kingdom Viridiplantae; phylum Streptophyta; class Magnoliopsida; order Alismatales; family Araceae; genus Wolffia; species Wolffia australiana. The sequence continues at coordinate 8,415,100 of NC_135847.1, forward strand.
TAGACTACCTTAAAGCCAAAATGATGGACATATCCCTGATTGGGTTTGGATATCCTCAAAAAAATCTTCTTTTTCAATTCTTCAGGCAGTGGAGAAAGTCTTAGCTGGAGCAATCCGACGCGAGATGGCCCTTCAAGAACAGTGCTCCAGGCAAAATGCAGAGATCCTTCAACTCAAGCGTTTGGTAAGTCACCTATGGCTTCAGTAGTGGAAGAACTATGGGGCAGTTTCTGAGTCTTCTTAAACTTTTCATTCTAGATCCAACAATACAAGCATGAGCGTGAGTGCAATGCAGTGATTGCTCAAACGAGAGAGGACAAGATATGCCGACTTGAAAACCTCATGGATGGGATTTTACCCACCGAAAATTTCATGGAAGAGGAGTTCATTTCTCTTGAAGAAGAGCACAAGGTACTTTCCTTAATATGCATTATATATTCCAACTTCATAAGAAAATTTCGTATCTACCAAAGATTTCTTGACTAATCAGAAGAATCCTTCAAATGGTCAGATCTAGGATAAGATACTTTTCGATATCTTTCAATTCTAACAGGCCGATTACATTTGGAATTATGGAAGTCCCTTTCACTAACATTTGCATTTTTTGTTTGACCCAGATTTTGAAAGATAAATACGACAACCATCCGGACGTTCTGAGAGCAAACATTGAACTTAAAAGGGTGCAAGATGAGCTCGACGTATACAGACGCTTCTTTGACTTTGGAGAGAGGGAGGTGCTGATAGAAGAGATAACTGAACTGAGGAATCACTTACAAAGTTACATTACTTCTTCCCCAGTTCCATCCCAGATGAGAGTTTCTCTGCTCCAGTTGGAGAAAGGAAACCCAGATGACACATTTGAAGAAGAAAAACGCATCTGGGCTGAAACAGAGAGCAAATGGATTTCTCTCACTGAAGAACTTGAGGCAAAACTAGAAGCGACCCGCAGTCTTGGCGAGAAGCTAAAAATAGAGCTTGAATCAGAGAAGAAATGCTCGGATGAGCTGAAAGAAGCTCTCCAAACAGCAATGAAGGGCCATGCTCGAATTCTTGAACAGTATGCCGATCTTCAGGAAAAGCATATTACTATGCTTGTTAGACATCAGCGTATTATAGATGGGATTGAAGATGTCAAAAAAGCAGCCGCTAAGGCCGGTGTTAAAGGGGAAGAATCAAGATTTATTAACTCCCTGGCTTCCCAAATATCGGCGCTTAAAGTGGAGAGAGAAAAGGAAAGAAAGTATTGGAGGGAGGAAATTAAAGTGCTCCAGGCCCAACTTAGAGACACGGCTGAAGCTGTACAGGCAGCTGGTGAACTGGTGGTGCGACTCAAAGATGCAGAGGAAGCTGTTGCCATTGCCCAGGTTAATTTTCCATTAATTTAATATTTTTCAATCTTTGTTTGACATTCAAAATAGAATCTCCTCCCCTTTCAATTCTCAGCATTATCCATCGGAAATGAATTCCTCTATGATGGCACATAGTTATTTTGTGGAAACTAATAAGTAGAATATGAAACAAAAGATAGGAGTGTATTATATGACTTTTTTTTTAATTATGGCTAAGGATCTTCTTCAGCATTTCTGAATATTCCTGAGCTTCTGGATATCTTTGATGGGAAATGATATCTTCAACAATTAGACATCTACTTCAGTCCCGCATTCTATCAACTTTCTCTCTTTCTTGAATCTGTCCTTTGTAAATCTCTATTAATATGTTCCTCCTATCTGTTGTTTATCTTTGTCGCTATTTCTGTACCTTCAATCCTCTCTCCATCAGAGGGGCTTTTCCTCAATATTTCTTACCTGAATCTCTTTATACTTCTAAATATTTATCCAATCTCCTTCCCGCATTTCTCTTCTTCTCCCCTACCTTATCTCTCCCTCTCTCCTCTCTCTTGTGTGTTGGCCCAACACATATAATATGTAAAAGTATTTTAATCTTGTTTTCCATATGACGTATTCTATCCTCCGAAGACGTGAGTATACTTAATAACTACATCTATATTTTTAGTCTCTATTAACTAGTAATTAATCTCCCAGTCCTCTTTCCTTGTCAGGCGTAACCTCCACAAATTTGATGATAAAATATCATTTTTAAAAGTTGGATTTTCTCCAAAATTGTTGATTTTGATGATTGATTTCTATCTGGTTGTATTTTGATTCCTCGACCTTCAGAGCTCTGAATCATCCTCCAGACATGAATTCTTCAATTTTTCGGACAAATAACTATTTTGAAAAACTTGGAATTTTTTCAGTACTGGCGATCTTGATGATAGATGTTCATTTCCTTGTGTTTCAATTCCTAGTCCTTCGGAGCTCTGAATTATCCACAACCATGAATTCCTCATTTTTTTAATGATAAAAAGATATTTTGGAAAATTACAAATGCTTTCCTTTCAGGAATGTCTACAGGTTGGATTTTCTTCAGAGTTTTTGCTCTTGATGACTGATGTTCTTCTACTTGCATTTCAACTGATGCAGAAACGGGCCAAACAGGCTGAAAAAGAGACTGATAAGGCGCACAGAGAAATTGATAATCTAAAGAAAATACACGAAAAGGAGATCAAAATACTCAATCAGCGTCTTGCTGAGGCAAGTGAGCCAAAAGAAAAAGGCGTCTCCACATACCCTAGAGATGCTCACATCATTAGATATGACTCTATCAGCACTGATCGTGATCAGAATTGGAGGGATGTTTTTGAGCAGCAAGATGAGATATTCTCCAGGGGAGCAGAAAAAACATCATGGTTTTCAGGATATGATCAATGCAATGTCTGATAACTCATATGTATGTATTACGTAGTTGGCTAATTTTTGTATATCTCTTTCTTCAATGTCATAGTCTATCTATCAAAATTTTACTGGCCATATCTTTTGGTCTCTGCTTTGGTCTATGCAGTCTGATAAGCGATATGTTCGTGTCTGCAACACCTGGTTAATTTTAGTTTAACTTGTTTCAATGACATCATCTATAAAATTATGATCATGGTTTTCAGAATATGATCATTGCAATATCTTGTAACTCCAATGAATGTATCTGTAGCCCCTAGTTGATTAGATTTTGTGTAATTTGCTTTGTTGTCTATTTATTAGAAAAATTACTGATCATAACTTGGTGTCTTGCTTGATCCGAGTACTTAAGATGTATCTTATGTTATTTAGAGGCACTTAATGCATAACTTTCAGTTCAGTCTAGAATCTTTTATTGCAAATATTAAGCCACTGCCTGAGGATACTTTTCTAGATTCTGTACATTAAAATCATTTTTGAGTACGAGACTAATCAGGGAATTAACTATTTTGATAATGGTTGAATGTTAAGCTTATTAGTGATTATATTTGTTGTGATCAACAATAACCACATTGGTTCAGTGACAAACCAGTCTCATGAGTTACAAACTAACTTATTTGATAGTTTTCAGAGCAACATTCTCTCTTGAGTCCTATGTTAACATTGTCCGTCTATATCACACAAACCATTAACTGTTGTCAGCGTTTTCAGTGTTGATGGACGCCGGTTGCCGATCCTTAGTTTATCCACTAACCATAGCTGCTCAGGAAATAGTAAAAATATTCCATTTTAAGGGATCCTGTGGTAAGTGAGTCCATTACTCAGGGTTTACCCTGTTTGTATGGTAAAGAAAAAAAGAACACCCATATCATTGAACCAACACGGAGTTAGAATAAACTTAGTAATTTTGGCCAAATTTTCCAAGGATGGTGAAAATATTTATGTGATATTATTGTCGATATTCACTCGTCTGCGATATTTATATGCCTTCTTGTTCTTATCTGACACTTTATACCATGTTCTAATACTGTAAATTAAAGATTTTATTGGAGCGGCTAAGTAGTTATTAATGGACCATGTTAGCTTATATTTTTACGCTGCAATGTAAAAAGTTGTCACTGGAATAGAAGAAATAAATAATTGCCCATGTTTTTTTACAGTCTGCAATATAATTTAAAACCAGAAATTTGTGTATTTGAACGTTCCATGGTTATTTTGGATGATACATTCATATTAATTTTATAGGGTAGTGTAACACATTTATTAAACATGGTTCTTGCTAACATTTTGTTGGCCATGTCAAAAAAATATTTTCACCAGTATATAGTTTTTAGTCATGCATATTGTTTAATAGACACATAAAATGGGTGTTTGCCAAATTCAAATTTTCAAAAGTTGTCCATAATAATTGATAGAGCTAATTTTGATTGCTGTTTTAAGTTTTGATTGAATACAACCTAATCAACCAGACTTAACAAGATGATTCAATGCAGGCCGATTCCAATCTACAATGATGCTTCAAATGCGATTTTTAGATTTGAGTCATACAGATCAATTTTTCTATGGATGTTTTCAAATTACTAATTATAGTGGTCAAACCTAAGTTTATTTCTGGTAGAGACTTCCCAAGTGGCCATTGAAGTTACTAATTCAATTTGAAAACATGTTCACATATTTAAGTTTCATGCCACAAATGGACAAAAACTTTTATGAACATGTAAACATTTCAAAAGGTGTAGGATCCATGAAATAAAGTATGATAATGCATAACAAGAAATAACATACCACTTAATCCATCATAGAAATATCATATTTGCATGTTAGGCATAAAAAATGTCCATAGAAGTAAGCATTTACCATAGTCTACAATCCATGATGGAACAGTTATTGACGCAAAAATTGTGCTTAAACCAGAATCATGATTAGAAATCAGGGTATTGGTCGTGATTGTTTAGGGTCATAGAAATAATGATTCAATGATTAAAAATTTATTACAATTTTCAGCCTATGCAAGCGCACACGTAACAACATTAATCATATTGACTTAATTTAACAAACCAATCTGGTGAATTACAAAATTGTATTGTTTATAGTATAATTAACTTATTTGATAATAATGCATGTCTTTATTTTCTCAAACTGCAGATTATCTACAGAAGACTGTTGTTGTCAACACTCGGTTTTCATATTTTTGGACAAGTTTCAAGGCAATAAATAAAAATAAAGATGTAACATGAAACGATACACATAATGTTACTCCAATGATATTAGTGAATCCCAAAGTGCAGGGTGTTAAAAATAAATAAATAAAATTAAAAAAAAGAAAAACAAAAATGCACTGGAAAAAAATCAGAATTTTAAATTTGTTTTCCACAAGCCTATATTTTATTGTTGATCATCTCCTAGAATATGTTCCTGACTACATCAGGTAATACTGTCAAGATCATTAGCATGGTTTAAATACTTGTTATAATTCCTCTCCATTGTATTTAATCAATTCTAGAGGCATTCTTTTGAAAAAATTAAATATAAGGGATTATATATAACACCAAATATTGTCAAGGTCTAATTTCTAATTGTTTTTTGAAATCTATATATTCATTCAGACTTCAGATCTAACACAAAACCAGCTGATTGCGACGGTAGACAACGATTTTGGTGATTCGATGGCGAGTTTGAAGATCATCGTTGCAGTGATATCTCTGATCGCGTTGTCTATTTTCGGTATGTATCTCGTGGCCTTGATCCTGTGTTCTATCGTGCTGTATTTGTTGTCTGTTTTGACCATCTAATCTCATCTCATCATCAGTTTCCGCCAGGAAATCAAGTGATGTGACCGAGCTGCAGATTGGTGTGAAGGTACGGAGTGCAAAAATCTCGCGTTTGATGGAAGATGGTTGTCATTTGTGTATTCATTTAATGGGTGTTGTTTTTCTTTTCATGTTGAGCTGTTTAATCTATGTATATAATCTATATATAAGTAGGCAAATGAGGTTTTTGTAGGCAATCAGACCGTGGATTAGGATTGGGGTTTGTTAGAGCGATCCCTAAATCACGTGGTCTAATAAGCAGACTGGGTTTTAAACTTTTCTAACTGGATAATCGTCAGCTCGTTTCTTTTTTATTCATCTATTTCAGCGTTTGTGCTTTTCAAAGACGATTGCATATCCTAAACTTTTCATAGACAAAGAAGCCAACTTTTCCTTTTTCCATCAGGTTGGATAAGCTGGTGTTGTAGGAAGTTCAAAATAATGACAAAAATTTCAAATTTGAATTGTGATGATAAGTTTCATGGAGGAAACATACTTCATTATTTGATCATAAAATCAAATATAGAAGACGTTTGATGATGCGTGACTATGGCCAGGTCTTTCGGTTAAGGCGATCCTGATTTTCCATGAGAAATAAATAATTCCAATTTTATATATCTGCCGAAGAGCATTTGTCTCTTGTCGGGGCGTGTTGTATTGGGCCATACTATTATTTCTCTACATCTACTTCTGAATCATTTCTCTTTTATTATGTTATGTCCTGCCAAATAGGTCCATGTATTACTTCCTTTTTTTGAAAGGAATAGGTCCATGTATCATAAAAAGGTTCGTTGAAGCCTAATTACGGAAGGCTATTTTTGCCGCCCTCTTAACCTATCAGCATTCACTTAGTGAACGAAATGTTTTTTTTAATTCATTTTATGCCTCTGAAGTACTTCAGAAATTTCCCTTGATGCATAAAGGTGGTTATCTTGATAATTAATACTATATTCTATTTTATTTTTATTTTCAGTACAAACCGGAGTCCTGTGGTGTCCAGGCGCATAAGGGTGACAGAGTCAAAGTTCATTACCGTGTAAGTGGAAAATATGGTGCTGATTATCTAGTTTAGCACTTGTAGGATCAACCATCAGTTGGATAATCTTACTATGTTCATCGTTTTTTCCCCTTGAAACTGCATCTTCACTATTTTTGTCCACCTTCATTAATATGGATAATATCTGCAGCAAATTTTCGCCTCAAATGGTACACCTGTTGAGTGATCAGTGGTGTCCATAGATATTCCGGTGGATATGTCATAGGTGAATCCGGTGGGGATTAGATATTTCTATGGAGCTTATTGTTACCACACATACTGAAAGGTGGATCTGGTTTGGAGATTGTCATCATTTAAGTGCTATTTCACTAGGAAGTTCATAGATGAATCCTGTGGGTAGTAGGTATGTCTATGCAGGTTATTGTTACCACAAATGCTGAACGGCGAATCTGGTTTTGAGATTGTCTTCACTTAATTGTTATTTTGCTAAGAGGGTCTTCTAGAGCCAAAACCAAAAATCTTGGGTTGGTTGTGGATAAAGGGGTGTGACTTGGTAAAAAAATTTGACCCTGGGTGGGCAAAGTTTTGAACTGCCCGAAAGCCTTCTGGGGGGCTGGCTTGTTTGGGCTTTGAGTCAGTTTTGAAATTTTGAACTGCCCTATTGTCCAGGTGGACTGTGATACAATCCCCTATTTAGGTCTAGTTCATCGTTCCAGCCCAGTAGGGGCATGGTTGTCATTTGGCTTTATGTAATTCCTTTAAGTAGGGAAACCTTTCCTTTGAGAGGGCAGCCAGGAAGTGTCAATAGATGTTGTTTGTCTCTTTGGCGAAGCCCATTCCTCCGTTACCTTCTCTTTGGCGAAGTCCACCCTGCCTGCCTCTCATCTTCTCCCTCCTTTCTCGTGCCCTGCCCAATAGGAACTGGCAAGTTCCTAAAAGACCGCTTGAGCACTGGGTGGAACAATACCGTAAAATGCAGTTCCACTGATGTGGGACAATGTGGGGCAATGTTGACGTTGGTGAAAAGTGTTGCCATGATGGGGGCAGCAGCGGGGGCTTGGTCAATGCAATGTAGATCAGATTCAAACTCGCCTGCTATGTAATGCAGAATTTGGAATTATTCAAATTATTTGAAATTTAATATTTGAGAAATGGCCTATTATTTGAAATTCAATATTTGGGGACTGTCCTATTCAGACGTATTGCTTTTCTCAAATTATTTGAAATTTAATATTCGATAGTTTTCTCTGAATCTGAAGTTGATATAAGAGAGATCCACCCTCTGCTGACCTTGTTATCTTACGTTTAGCTCCTTTCTCTCCCACGACCCTGTAACCCCTTCTCTGTTTCACTTAGCAGAGGGTATCTGATACTCTCCTCTGTAGATCTAACTCAAAAATAGAGAGAATCCAACTCAATTAATTCCAATAATTGCCAAAACTATTAGTTGGATCCTAGACCTGCAGAATTCAGGATGTGAAGAAGAAACTATGATGGAGAGGGAATCAGTGGAGATTAGTAGCGACTGAATGGGGATGAGAAGTGGAGAGGTGAACCAAATGGTCTGGTCTTTCTCTGGACTGGAGGATCTCTGCGTCCATCCTGTAGTTGCCTCCGCAACCAACTTCAAGAAGGACTCTTTTATCAGTTCATCCCCCTTGACCCTTATTTATGGATGTATATTCCCCCAAGCCTGATCTTCATGTGCTGCTTGGAGAAGCAATGTGAGACGGGCTTTCTTCCTTTGTTTTTCTGGGTAACTACCAGGGAGGCTCATACCAGTATCCATGTCTTTTTTCTTTCGCTGATATATGATAGAGTATTTATGGAACTACCCTAATGACTGATAAGATCCCCGTTATATCTAGCTCTCTTTCGTCATTCCAGCCCAATAGGGGCATTCTAGCCATTTGAACCTTCTGTGATTCCTTTAAATAGTTCATACCTCCCCTTAGGAGGGTAGCCAAGAAGTATCCCTGGGGATGTCCATCCTGCCATTATCTTCCCTCTGGCAACGTCCATCCCTTCAGACCTCCTCCTAGGTGACGTCCATTCCACCTTGGCCTCCTCATGCCGAGGTCCGCGCCAGCATTTTGGCTAAAGACCAAAAGGTCTCTATTGGGATGAAATAACATAAATTATGAAATTATGAAAACCAGGGGGGCATTTGACATTTGTGGTGTTACTCTTAGTCTGTGTCACAGTGATCATAAATATTCGCAGGAGGCCAAAAATCCAAAAGGTCAATTATGTGTTCAGCAGTGATCCAAAAATCATTTGACCCTGGATGTTTAGGGTTACTTCATCTGGTGAAAGTTTCTACTTTTGCCTTCGAATTTGTGGGTTTCTTTGATGTTACAGCATTTGTACATATTTTTTCTTTGATTTTGTAGCATTTGTATATTTTTTTTCTTTGATGTTATTGCATTTGTACATATTTTTACTTCTTGACAATTTCGAACATTTTTCATGTTTGGTGGAATCCCAAATATCTACTCGGAATCACAAGACTTACTGAATACTTTCCTTAACGACAGGGAAAACTCACTGATGGAACTGTTTTTGACTCTAGCTTTGAAAGAGGCGATCCTATTGAATTTGAGCTTGGTAACGGTCAAGTAATCAAAGGTGCAGAGTTCTAACTCTTTTCATTTTTAATCTGCACAGCTTGTAACAGACGTAAATATGAGTGCTCTGTATAGATGGAGTGATTCTTCAAAAAGAAAGATGGAGGGACAATCAGTTTTTTGTGTAGAGTCCTTTGATTACTATCTTTTGGTTTCAGAACGGGATAATGTTTGCCAAAGTTTTTAAATCTGCTTTTTCACATATTTAATTGTTGATCAGTAATTGAAAATAACTAATGGCTAAACTGACGGATAATTCTCCCATTTTATGGAGGATTTTGGTCACGAACTATATGTGAAGTTTCGCCTTCACCTTTGCTTATTGGACTATTTTGAGAGCTCAAACATTCGATTCAATTCTTTTAGTTTTTATGATATATGGTTGAGATTTTCAAATGTCTAAGTTTGAGGATTCAGCCTACAAAAGAGATAGCGAGGTGGAAGAGAAGGGAAAAGTTGATTGTTCCTACCAGTGTATTAGAGAGACTAAAGAATGGGGGACAAGAGGGAATGGGAAGAGAGCATAACGGAAGAGGGCTTGGTTGACAGGGGGATTAAGACTTGGTTGTCCTTTCCTATTTTTCCTTCTTAAGTAAAGGTAGATGGAGTTATTGGGTGCGTGTGGGCTGGGTTTGCCAATAAATTTGATTTGTAATCATATCAAAATGGGTGCAATTAGATACCAGTTCTAATGCAACATCCCATTTGAACTTTGGAAGGTAGGCGTATTTGGGCGAGAGCAGTTCTAGGATGGGTTATCTCCTGGGAAGTCCTCGTGTTGCACCCCTTTTAAAAATCCTTGAAAAATCGTGTCAAATTGCATAAGTTAAAATATTTTAATCTGTCATTATGAGGTAGTTGGAAATGCTTGCCAATAGTATAAGATATAACCTTAAAAATCCTTGATTTTTTGTTCTAGGATGGGACCAGGGGCTTCTTGGAATGTGTATTGGGGAGAAGAGAAAGCTTAAGATTCCGTCAAAACTTGGTTATGGTGCCCAGGGTTCTCCGCCAAAGATTCCTGGTGAGTTTTTCTAATTTTTTGTACTCTCTGTAATTTGATTTTTTTAATACCGGATGGCTCAATAAAATAAAAAAGTTGATCTGTCGTGTGACATTATAAAAATAAAAAAAGTGCGTTAGAAAGTAGAAAAGTTCCTTTGTTGTGTGACAGAATGACACAGTCTAAGAATATTTCATATTTTCCTTGAAACATTTATTGTTTTTACACTTATGAACAAGTCACGCTCTTCATTTCTAGAGCCAGTTATAAGATTCTCCGCAATTACCTGTGTATTTCTCATAGAACGGTTAATATTTTCATGCTGCAATTACATGAATTTGATTCGGTAAAACATGCTAAAGCTCTCCCTTTTTTGTGTCTGTTACATTCTCCGAAGAACTTTGATTTGTGACATGATTTATTCTAATGGATTTCGTAGCTTGTGATACGTTCCTCACTGTATGTATCACCTTTTATGTATTCTCAATGATGAAATGCACCAATTCTATATAGATGGAATGGAGTTGAGGAAGAGACAAGAGAGAGAGAGAGAGTTCCCGGGATTGAGAGGTGAATGGGAAAGTCAGAACAGAGGTCGAACAGAGGAGGTAGGGATCGTCCAAGGACGAGCTGCCGGGAGACGCAGTGAGGTAGAGACGATCTCGAGGGCGAGGATTGTGGAGGGAGAGAGAGGAGACTTGGAAGTTGAGGGGAGTAGAGACAAGGAGCTTCCAATTGTATGATACTTTCTGGTTGCCCTCCTAATGGGAGGGCCGCCCTGTTTAAAGGGAACGCAAATAAGGGAAAAAGATGGGTCTGCCCTAGACATGGTTCTTCTGTTCTGTTCGTTTAAAATGATCATAAAATTCGCACAAAAAAACCACACAGGGCCTTGTTCTTTGTTCTGTTCTTTTTTATTTTAAAAAAACAAACAAAATTTGCACATTTGAACAAAACTAGAACTAAATTCGCACAAAGCGAACAAAAGAGCTGCACACGGGTCTGTGCGATGTTCTCTTCGAATTCGTTTTTGTTGTGTTCGGAAAACCGAACAGAACGAACAATTCACACAAATTCGCACAAAAAGAATCTAACAACCACGTCTAGTCTGCCCTTAACAACCACGCACATTGTATCGCCGTTTCATCATGAAATGTCTATTTTTGAAATATGATTTTTGAGACTTGGTTCATCTTACCATGAACCATGTTGTCCAACCATCTGTAACAAAAACAAAGATAATTATTGAATATAACTCAGTTCTTATTATCTTCCCATCATATGCATGGGACAGGTGGGGCAACTCTGATTTTTGAGACGGAGCTGGTTGGAGTGAATGACAAGACCCTCGATGAAGGTAAGCCAAACCACGACGAAGATCTGTAATCCTATCAAACTCCTGAATTCCTGGAATTTATTTCCAAGGCCATTCCGCTGATCTTATGTTTAAAATTTATGACTGATGAAATTTTAATCCCCTGATGAATGATTGTCGATGAACATCTGGACCGTGTTCTTGATGGTTCCTCATATTTTCTTTGTGTGTTATAAGTTCCAGAATTGATCTGACTTTGGTAAATCATATTCTTTTCGGGATTAGGGTTCAGGACTCAGGATATAATTATTACCATTAGGCATTACAAATATCTTCATTGACGATTTATGGTTTTTTAGCATCTCTGTCAGAATCTGACCACCATCTTGCAGACATCGGAATATCTGAAACTATGCTTTGGGAATTTTGTTGTCTTTTTCCTTTGCTTCAATAATCAAGTCCCCAGGGAATGTATTTTTTGCCTTTTCTTTAACTCAACACATTTTTTTCATTTGACTTCTGTGTGTTTCTCTCTTAATATCATAAAATTAAGCACACACCGTATAATTTCTGTTAAAATAAACTGCAAATTGGATGAACACAGGAGTTCTTACCAAGGATATGAGGGGCTTCTGTCTAGCATGAGATAATCTTTGATTAATTCATTTTCATTGTGCAAAGAAAATGAATTTATTAGGGTAGCCCTCCCTTTAGGTGGGTAGGCATGTAGGCTTCTGAATAATCTTCTTGGTGCAAAGATGAATAACATTTTAGTGGATCAGCAACATATGATACTGATTTGAAAGGCTAGTGGGAATGGGCTCAAAACTTTTCCTGAAATGACTCTTTCCACATCAACATCAATACATAAAAATATACACTCACAACAAATAACATATAAAAGGAAAGTAATACTATTTTTCTCAACATAAATATAGGCCTTCTATGTCAAATACAAATACCCTGAAAGAATGTTGATTAAAATAGCCTCCTCATAGAGAACCAAAGGATATGGGAATAGGGTGCAAGTCTCATATGAAGATACAGATTTTAAAATGACGTGGAAGAAATTTAAGGAGGATATATGTTCCACTCAGTTCTATAACTCATAGCTTACCCTATATATCCTATGTGGGACAAGACTTGATCCACTCAACAACTCTCTTCGATGAAGATTCATATCGATGGACTTTTGGATCCCTTGAAATATAGATTCTTCTTTAGTTCTTAACATGATTTATTTAAGACTTATCAAACACCAAAGTTAAAGCCACGTAGCTGATGGTTAAATAGTTAGTAAGTTAATGAGCTTGGACTTATTGAATTCATTAATTTTCTCTTTTTTTAAGAATCTACTCAAGGTACCAATATTACAGCTTATGCATTACATACCAGCTGTTTAGAGTATGAAGCTATAGTTAATGTCTACATACCAGCTGAGGTTCCATCAATTAATTACTGAATTTTCTGTAATTCCCACACTCACTCAATTTTCTGATAACTGTTCTATGTGTTCGCTAGTTTCAGCATTTGAAGGAAATAATCAACTTATTGGTGAATATTTTGACAATTCAATTTTAGAAAACTAAATATTTTATCAATTAATACATGGAGTGATATTTTTATGAGAATGATATGCAATTATCTGAATAACATAAATAATGTTTATAGCATACACTTATGACAAAGTCAAATGAAATAAATTTAAATCCTCGAATAATGAACTTCATTTAATGTCTTCATCATATGTTTCATATTTATGAAATTTTTGAAATAAAATTAGCCATTAGAAGTAAACATATGGATGGAGAAGTGCAGAAAGATTTTTTTCTGAAAAAATTGAAATTTGATAAAATTTGAACCTCTTCTTTTGAAAAATTAAAGGAGGTCAACCGAGATTGGTTATCCTCTCAATATGATTGATATAAAAGTTGATAAATACAAATGTAACCCAAAGGCCTGGAAACATTGCCCCTCAAAACCAAAATGGGGCTAGAATCATCATCATGATTGATACAATACTATTTATCAAAACCTCCCTTCCCTTCAGAATAGCCTTATCATGGTGCACCCCTATTTCTCAGAACAAGAATAAGCATTCTCACTTATCCTGCCTCCTAGATACTCCAGCTAGTAGATAGTCCCAGAATGTCTCCTTTGAGGAAACATCCACCCCTGTGGCTGACTGGCTGGTCAACACTTCTCTGGTGTAAGGGGCTTAAAGAAAATAGGACAGGAGTCTTTTTCACCCCCTGTCTATAGAGTACATGCTATCGCGATGTCTGCGAGACGTCCATTGTCACCAGATGAAGAGTATTCAACCGAAGAATCACATTTGTTTGGGAATCTTATGTTTCTATTTGACTTGTTGCCCCGCTCACTTTGCCGATGCGTGGTCTGTTTTATAGACCCCAAGTGAGAAGGATATGCCTGACCACGTGTAACCATCTTGTACCCCACTCAAGGGACTCATATCTAATAAGGCCCGCTGAATCTAAATTTGTATATGGAATAGTATCTTATGAAGGATGACAGTTATTGAATGTATGTTAATTAAATTTAATAATCATATGTTGATGTCAAATTAACATCATGAAACTTAAAAACTTATCTCTAGCTGAAAAAAAATCATCATGTTTTTTAGGAGATCAAATATTTTATGCACGTATTTAGTGATTTTATATTGAAATACAGACAATAATCAGATATCTGGATTAATTATAACAAATAAATTATTAGAAAGCATGGAACTTCTTTTTCAGAGTTTCATTAAACTAATAATTTTAGATTTTATATCAGTAGAAAACTTTAAGATCAATCAGACATAGTTTGTTCCATCAATTTTTTAGGAAAATACTCATTTTTATGTTTGCTTAATATTTGGTAATCTATTTGAGTAGCTCCTAGAGATAAAATTTATAAAATTTTCTTGATATATAATGTTGTATATAATCTGTAATTTACAAAAAATAGTATTTTTGTAAATCTGTAATTTACAAAATAGTATATAATCTGTAATTCATATCTTTGGAGTAAGCTATTTTATGAATTTCATTTGGTTTCAATGAAAGGCTTCAAATGTTTAATAAATAGTGGAAATATTTTTTCTACTTACAAAGAAAAAAATGCAATTAGTCTAGAATCATCTTGAGACCTAGTAAGACAATGAATGCATGAAGACTGGCAATCAAATCAACATCCATCTCAATGAGTTTCTGAAAAACCTAAAAATATTGGTTTCAGACCAAAGGCCTCTCTCCTTTTCCTGGATTGGGATTTGTAAATTTCTCTTTCCATTTGGGTCTTATCCTCCAGAAAAAAACCCTCAAGATATTTGATTCCACAGTTTGAGCCAGGAAACTCTAGGCCATCATCATTGGGTATTTTTGTTGCAAAAAATATCATGAGTTCATAGAAATAGGAAAATAATAAAGGTGCATCTAAATAGAGAGAAAATTATAATCAGGCCATGGTAAAACTTTATGTTTCAATGTGTTGATTTTTATTCTTCTGTTCTGTTTAATATTTTTGGTTGGTTTCATCATTATTTGAGTTTGAAAATAAGTACTGATAGATTATCCTAGTTGAAAAAAATTATTCAGTCTCAAAAAATTAGAAGGAAAGATGAAGAACATCTGAAGAAGAGGATTCTTTGTTATTAGTTTGGATTTTCAGTGTTAACTAGCAAGTTTGTCATTTGATGAAATGAAAAATGCAGGATATTACAAGAATAAGGAGAATAAATCTAGATAAAATATATTTAACTTGTATAAACATTATAATGAATACATCTTAAACAAGGCCTTAGTGGATTTAGGAGTTGGGTTAAAATTCAAACAAGTATATGGAAGGCTCGGTGGCTGGTTGGTCCGGACTAGGGATTCTAAGTTGGTGATAAGAGTATCACTAACTATGTCATTTTTGAGGTCAATATGAACCTAATAAATAAATTTGTTACCTTACTAGTAGCAATATGTAAGGGTTGATCCCACAGAGAGCTAGGAAGTTAACTAAGATGAGTCTCAATCTGTATTTCAAGTTTTAGAATTTTAGAAGTCTCTTTGATAAGGTTCTTATTTGTTAAGCGGGTTTATTCTCAAAGAAAATAGACGCTTACTATTTTTACTAGGTACGAAATATTTCAGTCAAGAGGAGTAAGAAAATTCCCAATTAATTGGAATAAGGTTTTAATAGACTAGTCCGGTTCAAAGTTGTTTAACCAGACTGGATCTGCGCTTAAGTGAGCTGATGTGGATAAAAGAGAAATGTCAGATTCCTGACATTTGGGTGGAGGAGGGAGATATGCACGTAGGGCTTCGGCGCTCCACCGCTGGTTGCGCTGGCGGAGCTGCTCTCACATGCTATGGACCAAAACGACCATACCTAGAGCTCCATATGTCGTTTTGACACATGTCAGTAGGCGTTGGAAAGCTTAGGACATTGGCTATTTTCACATATCCAAGAAGATTAGGAAAAGACTGAGAGGAATAATAAAAAAATGAAGAGATTGAACCTTTTTGCCACACCCAATGGGCCCAAGATCCAGAGATTGAACATTTTCATCTCCCTACAAGCTGGCTTCAAGATCCAGAGCGCCCCCAGAAGACTCCTTGTCCCCCCAGGATGGAGGTGGACCCAGGAACAAGCTCAACTGATGGAGAAAATGGAAGAAAACAATACCCAATTCTTGGATACCCCTCAAGGAGGATGAGGGGGCCCTAATATAGGGTTACATGTGTTTCTTCCAGTCATTCCTGGTGGTTGGATCATGGATGAACATCCATAATTGAGTTCTTGAGGCCTTAGTCAAGGTGATTAGACCCCAACCAATCACAGTCTTTCTTTCCAAGTCAAATTTGGAGGGAAAAGACCAAGTTGGTTAGAGTTAGTTACAAATCACCCGTAGCCTTTGGATTTGAGCTGAAATGGATGGATGGATGGGTTCCACCTCATGAATCCAGGGCTGGATCCCGACCCTGGGCTCTCCCCTAAACAAGACCAGCCAACTGGAGTCCTCCTCAGGCGACTTGACCTTCCCCAAAGCCTCCAAAGACCTTCTAGAAGGTCTTCTTCGAGCTCCTTCATATCAAGCCTATTAGTTGGGTCAGCTCCACTGATTAGTATGTGTTTTTTTCCTCACAGCTTCTTTTGATCTAAAACTTTGCGCCAGGTCTCAAGACTCATGTTTGTAAATCCTCATAAAATTTCATAATTTATGACCACTGTAAGCCAACCTTTGACCTGAAAAGTCAACATACTAGGGGAATTGTTAGATTCGCATCCCACTTGACTCATACAGTCTAGTGGGGTTTAGAAATATTCATGAAAGCCTCTAAAAACATCTCAAACTATGAAAATAGTCAAATGTATATCAGAGCATTGATGAAAACTTAAGTGAGTAAGAAAAAATTATCTTTTTAGTCATTGGAAAAAGTTTAAGGCCTGAATTGATTATTCTGTAAAATGAGAGTTTTTTGGTAGTGTTGAACTAAATTTAAGGAGAATTAAGATGAAGATTGCATGCAAATGATTACCCTTATTTGGCCTTATCAGTGGTCAAGGTGAGAATAAGGTTTTTATTAGCGTGATTATATTTTATTTTTTATTTATTAGATTTTTATCATCTCTATTCGCTAGGCTAAGGATTTAATGACCAATACATTTCACAAGGGAATAGACATTTCACAGGCTTGGTGGGCTTGGATTTACACAATAAGAAACTGATACTTCTCATAAAATGTACTAAGGAATATATTAAACCTGTATAAAACATATTATTTAGTAAAATGTTTTTCTAAAATAAATTTTATGGAATATTGTCTTGTAGATGTTTATCAATTTTTTATAAGAACCTTATTCACTCAAAATTAGGTTTCGTTAAGCTAGTAAAAACGAAAATATTTATTTGATTCCATCCATGATATGACTTGTAACTAACATAATTTATTCATTAAATATAAACTTATTGAAAATAATGTATCATTACTCAAATAAAAAATACATTTTGAACAAATTTTGTTGAAGTCTTATAGACCAAAGGCAATGGAAGTACCTTATAGAAGAATTGGACAATTGGATATATTTTATCAAGATAAAATTGATGTAATGAATACTAATTTAAACATATACTTTCAATCCTTAATTTTTTCATTGATTAATATTCTTTTTCAAATGTCCTGCTGCAATAAAAACATTTTTAATTTTTGCCTTGTTTATCCTCATGCCATGTCTTAATTTATAATCAAAATAGTGTCTATTGTGGGAACAAATGCTGATAAAATATACTAAGAAGGGAGGTTGAATAAATTTATGGTGATAAATTGACTTTTTTGATATCATTCTTTTTGCCTAGGTTTCCGAGGTGGTAAATTTCTTGATCATTTTTAATCATTAATTATCTGTTTAGTTAAGATCCTTATTCATGAAATGTTGAAATTTATCTATGGAAGCATAATCCTATGTAAAATATGTACATTGTTTATAGAAATATTTTATCACAGTGTAAGCTGTGTACATTTTTTTGATATTTTTTTAACATAATAGATATATAGCT
The DNA here is from genome assembly GCF_029677425.1 of Wolffia australiana. Taxonomy (NCBI): domain Eukaryota; kingdom Viridiplantae; phylum Streptophyta; class Magnoliopsida; order Alismatales; family Araceae; genus Wolffia; species Wolffia australiana. Next base: position 8,433,197 of record NC_135847.1, read on the forward strand.
ATTATTGAATTTTAGGGAAACTGGATAACACAAATTTCTTATTTAGTTTTAAAGATTACTCAATACTAAAAACATTTCTTTTTCAATAAATTTTTATCATTCTTCCCATAGATTTGAACATATCATCAGTTTTATAGTTTTTACCTACACTTCTAATGTTAAAAATTTTCATAGTTTTTCATTCTAGGTTTTATATAATAAGTTCCCAAATTTCATAAATACTTTACTTGGCCAAATAAATGTTGTAAATATTATATAAATATTTTTCCATCAATAGATTTTTTAAAAAAATTTATGTAAATAGTGATTAAGTTTTTTTTGAATAAATTATTATATAATAAAAATGTTACATATTTGCAATATTTTTGATTGTGTTCCACTTGATAATTAATATTTTCACATTCTGAACGGAATTGCAGTAAAACTGAATATGCATTTAGATTATTGATATCATTTGATTTTAGTTGATGTACTACATAAAGAAAGTTATCCGTCCTTATGATTTTTGTCTTAAAAATTATTCGTGAATAATTTTTGGTTTCTTGAATAGATTGAAATTTTTGGCGATGAGTGGCTTTATTCTACATATATTTATCATATGTGATGATAATACTTAACTTGAGAATGCTTATTTTATGGATTATTATAAATTTGAGATATAATAATTGAGTGAGACTTAATAGTATCATATCATTGAGATACTGACATTGTGAACTAATTTGGAAACTGAAATTTGAGAATGATTTAGTATTTAGATATTATAATCGAGCTTAATAAGATTATAGTGTATTACATTAATTACAATTCAATTAAGTATATTCATTGTTATTATAAATCTTGAAACCTCTATTTGAATATTGAAGTTGAGTTTCTTTATTTGAGATGATTATACTTTTTTATTGGTTGGGTCAGAGGTGTCAGTATGAAAGTGCACTTGGCCTCAAATTTCAGAGAATACTTCAGTGACATGGTTTTATCATGGTGTACAAAAAATCCCCAAAGATACATGAAGACCTTGAAGTACCATAATAAAAAATATGTTTGGGATGGGGGACTGCAATAAGTTTATATCGCACACATTTCTCCAAGGTGTCAGCTGTGGTTGAAGTCAATTCTCGCCAAGAATCTTTATAAAGCATGTGATTGTTGTTGTGGGCTGCCACATTGAGTGATAAAGGCTGCCAAGAAGATGGTGCAAACTATTATTTCTAGACATTATGGCTCCAATTTGTTTAGATTCTGGTAATTGTCACCCACAGAGATTTATACAGGTACATATATGTATTTTGATTGATAAATATGGCGGCCATATTTTTAAATCAATTTGAATAATAGATCGTAGATTTTATTACTGAAGGGTAAGCGTATCAATAATAGAGAAGAATCATTATTATTGAAGGGAATTATAACTTCACAACCTTATTATTGAAGCGTATCAAGAATAATTATTTCTATTTAACTAGACTCATTATACATGGAATGGTTAAGAAGTGTCCCATAATGTGTGATAACTGGACTCGATGCGAGTCTCACAATATTTCACGAGTATAAGTTGTTATATAGTCATGATTTTTTATTCTGATTTCACCGATTAATAGTAAAATTTAAGTCCCTTAGATGTACAGTAGATAGTGAGGCTGTCTATTTAGAGTCTGTATTTAGATTTAAATTTAATGAAGAGTAATGAATGACAATCTAAAGTCTTTTAAGATAATAATAAGATATCAGAAACATAAGATGAGAGTAGATAATACAAGATATGATTCTAAGATAGGAATTCATTAATGAGAGAATGATAAAAAAATCATATAAGATGAGAGGAAGATTCAGTTGTGTGTTAAACAAGAAATTGGGTTAAAATATGCCGTTAGAAGGATTTGTTTTATGGAAAAAATATTTGTAATATCTTCCTTAATACAATGTAAGTTTTAGAGCGTGCCCAAATGACATCGACAAAATGTCATCAGAGCCATCTTCGCCGTCATCAGCATCACTGTCGGTCCGTGTCCAGCCCGACCGGCATGCCAAAGCATCCATGAAGACGCCCGGGTTTAAATACCCCGGGTAGAGCACATCCATGCACACGTTCATAGTTTAATTATCTATTTTGTTCGTCCGATTTCATCTTTGTGTTCGTCATGACGAGTTGACTGTACTCGCCATGACGCGTCCGTATCGTCACATTTCACCTGTCGTTTTATTTCGAATTGTTTTTTAATATTTATCCATGTTTCCATTTTAAATGTTGTAAAAGGGGTTCCTTATTGGGCCCCTTATGTGCTCTGTATAACGGGTCCATCATGGCCCTATATAAGGCCATGATGGACACGTTCAGTTTCAGACCTGGATTTCATTTTGTGGAAGTTACAGTTTTATCGTTCAGAACAGGGCACCAGAGGAAGAAAGGAGGAAGAAGAAGGAGAGGGAAGAAGAAAAACAGAAGCAAGAAGGAGAACGAGAAGAACAGTAAAGAAGGAAGAGAAGAAGTCTTACAACGCCTCAGCGCAAGCAGATTATCATCTGGTAATGCCCCAGCGCTACCCGATTTGTAGTTGATCGGTCTCCCTCAAAAAACGCGTGCAGAACGATCCCGGACCAAGTGTTTGCACTGCGACGAACAGAAGAGATTGCCGGGACTGAGGAAGGAGTATTTGCAATGCGACGAACTGTCTAGAAGACTATTGGTCATCATCTTCCGCCTGTGTATCTGAGGTATCCACACCCACAGAACACCGTTACCTCTGTTCTCCTGGTCGCCACTGCAGTTGCTCAGGGCAGTTCTTGCTAACGACCTCGGATGTGTTTGCTCTTGGGGTGACCTTCGGCTGTTTCAGCTGGTGCATCTGTGTTCCATCACCAGCGCTGCTTGGTCATTGCAAACGAGTCCGTCATTGGGCTTGCTCATTGGGCACCCTGTTACCATCTCAGTAGCAGACCGTCGACTGTCGATGCCCGGAATCGGCAACCGCCGACGTGTCGTTCGCCGTCGTTCGCCACCGCTGTCTCCCATCATTCGTGCCGTCCATCATAACGACATGCCTGCCGAGTCAGCCGCTCGCTAGAGCCATTTCGTTGCCCGTGCTGGCACTCGCACCGACGAAGACCCCGACAACGAGCAACACCATTATATTACCGTCTTCAGTATATTTTCATCTGTGCTCCATGGCGCTCGGGTTAGAATAGGTGAGAGAATTTGTCGAGAAAATTACGATTGAGTGAATTCTTTTGTACGGGCCGAGCCCGTCCGTTACGTGTGGCGTCAACGGAATTAACTCTGCTCGACGCCATAGTCGTCGTCGTTGCTCCAACGAGGGTTAGAAGGTCACCATCACCCTCATCAGCCGTCCTCTCGGATCTCAGAGTTCGGCAAATTTCCCATGAGTCGGGGCCAGCATGTACATCCACGTAGGATTCACATCATAAGGTAGCTACATTCTTCTAGCGAATTACCCATCGAACGACATCATCGACTACGTTCGGCATCAGTAAGTAGTGAATCCACATGAAGAAGATAATGGGATATAAAATTTCACTGAAAAATTATACTTTAGGCTTTTTATAAAAACACATTTTGGAATTAATTTTATTTAATGATATATAATTGAGAAAAAATAAAAATAATTTTAGAAGGCAAGACTATTTTATTCCATTTAACATTAATTCATCAGAATTTAATAGAGTATTTTTAGAATTTTATTGGACTCTATTGTGAGAATCGGGGTCAATCGACATGATCCAATGTTAATTGTTCAGCAGAATATCCTACTGTAGATGGATCCTGAAACCCAAAATATCGAAAAGCAGAAAACATCACCTTTTCACGTATTGAATCCGTTACTTCTTGGTTCCTTGTGTGATCATCTTCAGGCCATGTATGTCTTCACTCTAGATGTATCCCCACGATCTTCAAAGTATTGGATCATCTCTTCTTTCCATGAACTCTACTTCCGAAATCTGATTTCCTCTCCATCCAGTCTCCTGTAAGTAACACTCAAGGAAGAGAAATAAAAGAAAGAGAGGGGGGGGGCACTCAAACTAACTCACACGGGTATCAGATGAGGGTGCCCCCATCTATCTATACTACCTGGGAATTTTCACGCATGTCTCCTTCCTCAGGAACAATTAATGAAAAGAGTATATCCACCAACATTCAAAAAAATTTTGTCCATGACACTTTTGGCCCATGTATCAGTCGAGTTTATAACTTCAACGGCCCAATAACCTTTATGGGGGCGACCTTATTGATTAACTATATATAACATATAGATTCACTGATCCAGGATCAATTGAACTCAGTTGATTGTTAAGTTGCAAGCCCGTGGGGTGCCAAGATACACCTCATGCCCAATTAAATGCCTAGGAGTATGTCAATTCTCTCATGGAACATTTTCTATCATCATTTATGGTGCATTTATAATCCTTCATCTGCATGAGACTCCGCTCGTTCTAGGTAGCTAACCCAATGATCCCACATTAATATCTCCTGATTGGAAATACTAGGAAGAGGACACATATAATTATATACATCATTAAAATTCAAGAAGTGATACTTCAATAGTGAATCCAGCATCAAATAAAAAAAGATGAAATTTGGGCTCACTATAAGGTATCATGGAAAAAGTATATTTAGTTTGATAATAGGATTCTCTAGGCTGGTAGTAAGACATAATCTATTTATACTCTACTTCTAAGACCTTGGATTTAATTCAATTCCAAAGCTGGTATATCATAATATGGAATGAGGATTTTGAGCTCATTTATTCAAATAAATATGATATATTATTATATGATTTCCTCACAACAACTTGACATAATTCATGGGTTTTTAATTATTTTATTTTATTAAGTCCATAAATTAACTGATACGGTTCTCAGTTTCATCAAAGAATTCAAAGGACATGATAATGAGAATATTGCACAGACTTGGACATTTTCTGAAATATTTATTTTTCACCATTACATAACTTCTCAGGACAATGGAATAATATAGATTTGAAGAATTTTTATAAATCACACCAGTTTTTAAAAACAAAATTGACAGATGAAACAAGAATCTACACATTTCTTGAGGATTTATCAAAACCAAGAGTGACTGCATGATGGTTTTCACGAAAAATATGTGGGGATAACTCATCTCATATGAAATCTGACTTGGTAATATGTTTCTGATGCTTGTCTGTGGTATGTCTCCTATAGTTCTTTTTGCCACTTTTCTTCGAAAGTTTTAAATATAAAACACTAACAAAAAAACTACAAATCTTATATTTGGACTATATATTAATGTAGTGTTCCCCTACAAGCCAAAATATTAGAGTCTTGATCACACTTTACATCTACCTCTTTTTGAAGCGGGATTATGGGTCAAACTCTTTTTGAAGCGCTATTACTTATGTATTAATACCTCCATGTGATGCCTGTTAACATTAAATTCTCTAATACAGTTGGGTATTGCTGTAGGGTTGGCCCATGATGTTATCCTTTCTCCAATTGTTATGATCATGTGCACGTGGACTTTAGTTAACCATACAAGAAGTTAACCACACAAGTTTGTTTGCCTTTGTTTCGTATATCATATAAATATCGCATAAATTCCTATAATTCCGAACGCGTTATAATAGTTGAATTTTTTAATTCAACTTTCAGTTCAATTCATACACTAAATAGAAATATTTGTTTTGCTTTGTTTTCCATCATTCAAGATATTGTTAAGAAAAGCTGAAGAATAAATAGTAAACATCAAAACTTGACCATTAGAAGAATTTCCACTGTTAATAGATTAACATCTAATAGAACTGAGGTGCACCGCCCTAATGTTTTAACTGCAGATGAAACCTATGAAAACCTAATTTTTTCACTACTCTTGTTCAATTGTTCCAAAAACCAATTTAAGAGAGATTTTTATTAGAGATTTCTAATCATATTAGAATTGTTTTTGCAGCATGGTTCTATGCACATTCCATATTGGAATTGTTTTTGTGACTTCTAATTTTCTTTGGTCACCCACCACATGAAAATTATTATATTGGAAAAGGTTACCTCTGAACTGATTTCCTTCAGAATTTGGATTTGTGCATCATAGAAAGAGGCCCTATTTCTACAAGTCCAATCCATATCAATCAATTCATGACCCGTAAAAAATTAGGGTTTATATAAAAAGATAAATCATTCAGAGCAAAAATCACCCAAGTGCCACTGGTGATTCTCACATAGGGTAGCACAATACTCACTGTGTTTTCTATAAATACTCAAAAGTGGGCTTCTTTACAACAAATCCTATTAGAGTTATCCTTATGGACAAAGATCAAATGAATACAAAGCCATACAATATGACATGCATCTGTGAAAATTTTGACAGAAAATTCTCAAAAAAGGATGACATCATAAACATCTGATTTACTCCAAGGTTGACTGTTGTGGACACAAACTGATATTCTTGGTGCATTTTGTATTCCAGGTTGCACATTTAGTCACAACACATTTGTTTAATTCATTGTGTGCAATATTTCTGAAAACGAAGTCATTGAATAACCATGCTTTTCAGTATACATTTCTTGTTTCATGCAATTCAGGGAAACTTCTGAGCAAATTCCTCAATCCAGCATCAGGGATTTCAGAGGATAAACCTTACCACTGTCATTTTATAATGCTGATGGTGAGAAAAAGAGAAAAAGATAAAGAACGAAGAGGAAGAGAAGTCACCCGGGAGACGAATCAAGGCTCGTCTCTCTCTTCACAAGAGTTTTCATCGATGAACAACCCTGGGTTGTCCTGCTCCAGAGACATCTTAATTGTCAACCCTTAATTCTGGGTTGTTTCAAATTTCCCAAAAGATGAATCTCTCAATGATTATCTACATCTGAAAATTTTCCTAGATTATCTGTTGATATATATACAACAGTTAAAGAGCAACCATTGATTGAGTCTGCTCCTCAATCCTGTTTTAGACGTTCCAGAGGGACTAAAGCTTTCTATTATCAACATTTAATACTGTTTAAGGGAAAGAAAAATTTAACAAAAAAGAGAGAAGCTAAAGAAAATGCCTTATCTTTCCTGCACAAAAGCTTCGCCGATGAATGCTACGGGTCATCCTCCAATACAGCCCTGCATCTCTTGTGGGTATGTAACTCGGCGTCGTCCCGTACCGAGTCTCTCTCTTCCTCATTTTCTCCATCATCGTCATCGCTTTCCAGCGAGTCCGCCACAACCCATGATGCCAACTTTGCCTCTCCTTCCAACGGCGGCTCCACTGCCAGCGCCTCCATTTCCATACCTTCCTGTCAATAGAAAAAAGTCAAAGACTGTCAACTCAAACGAACAGTCAGTTTAAATGAAGGTCATTCAGATATCGTAACCTCTTCTTCTTGTACTTGTTCTCTTGGGACTTGTTCTTCTTGAGGGGAGTGGCAGGAGGAAGAGGGAGAGGGGTGAGATTCTTCCTTACTGCCCCCCCTAAAGAGCTCGTAAATCAGATTGCGGACGATGAATCGTTTGCGAGAAGCCTCTTCGGGAACAAACCAGTCTTCGTTGAGCTGGAGAAAGGAAAGAAGCAATAGGTTGGTGATTGGATTGGTTCACTTTTCGCTCTCATAGAGTTTTAAACTCCAGAGATTGGACACAACTATTCATGATGAGAATGATGATGATGGATTAATGTTGAATGTAGACAGTTTTGTATGCTCTCATCGTTGTTGCTTTAGACACAACTATTCATGATGGTTGTGGATGTGTTAGGGATGATGATGATGATGAAAATAGAAGCAAAGATTATTATGATGATTAAGATGATCATCATCATTCATGATGATGACGAAGTCAATGAAGGCGTGCAGTGTGCAGCGGGTAAAAAGGTTACGCAGGATGATGATGATGATGATGACACTGAGAGTCATGATGATGGAAATGGGCGTGAGACTGGTGATGAGCATGTTGAGGATGAGGATATCTATAAATATGATGATGATCACGAAAATGTACCAGTAACTGCTGAGAAAGATGAAAGAAGAAGCAGATCGGCTCAATGCCTGATAAAACAGAGGATAGTATCTAAAGCAAGCATTTTTGTATGGTACCTCTCATTAATGATGACATTGAGGAAATGATGGTGGTGATGATGATTACAATGACGACCATTGGCTTGTAAAAACAACAACAATGATGATTCAGGTGATCATGATGACACTGGTGGTCATCCCTATGGATGCTTACAGTGATCAGCATCCTCAGGATACGGATGAAGACATGATGATCATCATGAAAATAATGTACTTCTAACGACTAAAAATGTTTCCAGAATTATATACTATTGGTGAAGAAAATGCTGAAAGGACGATAAAGGATAAGCTACTCACAAAATTGGAGAACTTGGTTATGGTGAATGGATTAAAGTTTGCCGGGGCCTCTTTCAGAAATAACTCGACATAATGTAGGAGGAAGAACCCACAGTCAAACGCATTTTGCTGTTGTGGTAACTGCATGGGGAAGCACAAAGAGAGAAGTCAAATTTATGTTACAAAAAAGTGGGTTATTGCTTGATAATATAAGGTAATTTGAACAAGAATTAATCAAAGCTTTTGAATCATTAGCATTTCTTATTTTCACTTAATTACGATAGAACAAGCAAAAGACAATCACATGTTTGTTTCTCAAGAGATCACCATTTTGTAGATCATAAGATGGTGTGAGAAAAAGGTCAGTGTCATCAAGAGAAGTTGCACCTTCATTCTGATACAGGTGCAGATCATATCGAGGATGATGAAGAGAAAGGGAGAGAGACCAAGCGTGAGTGAGTCAGTGTGAGAGAGAACCTGAAAGAGACTGGCAATGAGAGAGTGAGCGACTAGGGTGAGTCAGTGAGAGGGAGCAAGTGAGACCAAGAGTGAGAAAGTCAGAGAGAGAGTGAGAGAGAACAAAAGTGAGGCAGTGAGAGAGAGCAAAAGAGACCAAGAGTGAGCGAATCAGAGAGAGAGAGTGAGAGAACAAATGTGATTCAATGAGAGGATCGAGTGAGTCAGTGAGAGAATGAGAGTGAGCGAGCCAGTGAGAGAGACTGAGAGTAAGTAAGACAGTAAGAGAGCAAGAGAGACCAAAAGTAAGTGACTCAGTGAGCAAGACTGAAAGTGAGTAATCTGTGTGAGGGAGAGAGATGGAGGGACAGAAGAGAGTAGACCAAATGTAACTAAAAAATACCTTCTTTCTCCAATGACTTACCCCAGAACTTACAACCAAAACACAAGCCAAAAGAAGACCTAACTACCACAGTCCTATTTTTTCTTCCAATGGTATCATGTAACTTTCCTAAATGATTTTTCCGATCCTTTCTTTTTTCTAATACACTACAACTAGTTCATAGAGATCTATTGGGCTCATCAAGAAAAAAATTGGTCCTTCAGATAGGCACCTGGGATGCGAAGATTAATCTAGAAGGCTTAGTGTGATATTGAAGCTATGAACATCGCTTGCCATTTTTCAACAGTCGAAGGCACACAAGGATATCAAAATGAAAGTGAATCAAACGCAATCCATCAGATATCATTTACTATTTGGATTTCTTCTTCTTTTAACGTTTCTTCAAGTGCCAATAAAAAAATTAACAAAGATAAACACTGATATATTTATAGCGAAGTTATAACATAAGAAACAGATGAAATATTTATCAGACAGAAGATGGCAAACACAACAAATGTTAACTAAATTCACGGAACACTCAATGCCGAGTGTTCCGTGAATTCACGGAACACTTGGCAATGAGAAAAGTTCACGTTCCTACAATACAAGCTCACTATTTCATGGAGGCAAACCTCTAGAGGGATGAAGCGCAGACTTGAGAAAATTGATGACTTTGATGTATCTTCGTTTGATGTAAGGTGTCTCTCTTTCCACTCTTCCCACAAATAGCTGTTAACAGAAAGGTAAAATAATATTAATCATCATTTCCAGAAGAAACTAAGGACATGTTAATTAAACATAGAACATGAGAAGATTTTCTCAAAGAATTCAAATATAATACACAAACAAGGAAACAGCACATTGAGCACGCAAAGGGAAGGAAAAAGCTATGGAAAAAGAAATATTAAATGACGTATTTTGATTCCCCCCAAAATAATTCCATAATATTCTAGAAGAAAATTGGGCCTAAAATGCCAAAAGAAGATTAGAGAATGATAACACTCCATTGGGAGAAAATCCAACAGATAATGGAAGATAACACTCTAGTCAGTTAAAAGCTGTGCAATGTAAATCCGTTACGATTGCCAACAGAAATTGGCTATAGTAACTCCCCTAAACACTTGTAGCTCTCCCCTAAGGAGGAAAACAAGGACTCAGTTGAATAGAGGTTTGGAGATTCTCCCAGAGAGGATTCAGGCACCACGTGGGGTCTATCACCACATTACTTCTATCCTTCTCCTTCTATATCACTCCATCTCTATACTTCTATTATCCTTCCCAATTGTGACCGATGAGCAGAACCCTGCCAAAATCTTTCAGCCAACTAAAGTGTTTCTAATTTCCCAAGAGCGATAATGGAAAGAGAACCTAACCCGTTTCATCAATTTCTTTCCTTTAGAAGGTTCACTGTTTCGTCATATCTGCTTCAATAGAAACACATGACAAATTGAAATTGAAAAAAAAAACTCAATGGGCTGACGTTTTCAATTCACACCTATTGAAGGTCTATCAGCGGACCCACTCATAGTTGGATATACGAATTAACATTCCGATGAAAGAAATCTTATGTAGTAAGCCATTGTGCCATGAAATAACATTGAAACATAGCAAAGTAATTACTAGAAAAATCATAATAACTAAGAGTTATCTGAAAATTGACAAATTTTCAGCATTCATTCTGTGATACGGTCCCCGCCGGGACCGTATCGTGAAGGAGCTGGCCCTGGCGGAGAGGACGACACGCAGGGGGCGAGGGCGGCGGAGGAGCGGCAGGGTGGACGTCGTTGAGGTAGAGAGAAGCTACTGAGAGGAAACAACTTGTAAATTCATGTCCTGCACTCTGACGAGGAGGGCTACATATTTAAAGAGAAATGCAAGAGGGAATGGGAAAGATTATAATGTCCCTAGTGGGCTTACTAGAGGGAGTAGATCGTAACATTCTATCATCATGAAATGAAATCATTGAGTTTTATAGGAAGGAGAATAAGAAGGGAAACCAGAACAAAGGTCACATGTAAGTCCTCATGTCATCGTACTGTGCATAGCTGTGTGATAGATGACAAACTGATATGATCCTCAAACCTACTTAAAGGCAGACCCATCATTAACTTTTCTTCATGTTCCTTTCAATAATGCCGCCCTCAGTTTAGGAGGACAGGCTGAGAGTATTTTGCAATTGGAAAATCCTTGTCTCTTCTCCTCTCAATGTCCAAGGTCCCTCTCTCCTCTCAACCCCATCCATTTTGATTGTCCCTACCTCACCATGTCTTCAGGCGGCTTGTCCTCGCTCGATCCCTTACTCCTCTGTTCAAACTCTCCTATGATCATTCCCCTTTCACCTCTCCCTCCCGGGAACTCTATCTCGTTTGTCTCCCCTCGGCTCATTTGTCCCCACAGAATTGTTACATTTCATCATTGAAATTACATTGAAGTCGATGTCCCCTGCAGAATGTAATACAAACTTTGCCTTATAATCAAAACCGCACACACTCTACTTGTGCTCATGGCCACCTAATGTTCCATGGGAAATTTTGTTCTCATGGCCACCTAATTTATTGGCTGTAGACCATCATAAGTCCTCAATAATCAAAACATTTCGTCATCATCTATTTATAAACCCTTAGTTTCACTATGAACACATAACAATTGGTCGTGTATATTGATTCATCAGTTGGAACTAGTAGCGAAAAGATGTCAATCAAAAGCATTTATGACTCTTTCTTGGCTACCCCCATCACTACGAGATTTATCAATGTTATGTTTAGTCTCTGCATTGGCACATACTCATTTCATCTTCTTTGAGGGAACTCCCTTCATTGCTCTCCCATTGTTAAACTGCAAATATAACTGATTCCGCACCTTTTTCTGTCCTGCATGAGTTTATTTTTATTCAGGTTGTTCATGACAAGTCTTTGTCCACTCCTGCAGAGTCATCCATTCTCATGTGAAAGCCATCCATTACTCAGGTCTTGACAGCCTTCCACTATGCCTGCAGACACTGTTGGTACCACTACACTTGATTTAGCTACCACTACACTTGATTGTTGATTGTGTCACTGCCGAGGGCAGGAACAATAACAAAGCTTGGCATTGGTGCCACAAGTCCTGGCTCTGCAAGGGGAAGTTGTGCACTGAGTCCACACAACCAGCTACATCAGCCATTCGGTCAACAATGTGAGTGCCTGAGTCCACAAGCAAAAGAAATTTCTCTCACAGGGAAGGAAATCTCACATAGAAGAAACCTCTCTCGGGAAGGAGAAATCAAGAAGAAATATCTCTAAAGAAAGAATCCAAAAGTATACCAAGGAGTGGATTGCGTGCCTTAATATAAGGAAACAGAACCAAAATAGTAATATGGAACTAAAGATAGGTGCTCTTTCAAACAAGAGCAAATGAAAAATATTTTTTTTGAAAAAGGGGGGAAAGGTCACTTGTCACCTGAGATTGGTGGACCTCCCTATAAGATTAATACAGAGAAACATAACCTAGACTAAGGGGTCCCCACACCCTCTGTTCACTGCTCTCTAAACAAAACAGAGGCTAAACTCTCTACATGGTGCACTTTGTCATCTAGCGATGCCCCTTGTCCTTTGAAGATGACCTTGTTGCAGTGCAGCCATAAGGCCCAGAGCACAGTAAACAGCCATCCCCATTCCTCTTGTCCCCTGGGTACCCCATTCTGTAGTGAGTCCCAGGACTCCCCAGCGGAGACATTCACCCTTATCACATCATGGCTGCCCCACGTTGCCTGAGAGAGCGGGCATTCAAAGAAAGATGTGAGCAGTCTTCTTCACCCACCGTGTACATAACACACTCTGTCGGGGCTTCTGGTAGCCATTTCTTCCTGGAGGCCGGCGTCACCAATCTTTGTTTAGTGAGCAGCCACCCAAGTAGCCGCACATTAATGGGATCTTTAACTTCCATACAACTTGACATGCATTGATGATCAACAGTTCCTCCTCTGATTGCCTTTGTCTGGTCTGTACATATGCAATCCTGACCAAGATGGGTTTACCTGACCACATCCACCCTTCTTGAGCCCTGGTCTCAGGTTGCAGAGGCAGCAGAGACTGTTGCATCTTCCAATATACCTCCACCTTTTGTGCTGACAAGTTGTCGAGGATCAATAGTTTCCATGTGCCATCCCAACAGTCCCTGACCATGGCACTGAGCATCGCTGCAAGGGAAAACAGCCATGGGATGTCAGCACGTAAGGGGCCTGAGCAGACTAGTCGTCCAGCCAATAGCAGAAAGTGGTTCCTTCGCCCAGCTGGGTTGCAAAAAATTCTTGCATTTGAGGAACACCTTGCCGAACAAGACGTTGCATCAGATTGGACAGAGCTAGAAAATTTAACAGGAAGTTCTGACAATAGACTTATCTAATGAATCCCAGAAATATCTATATTTATGCTTCCTGGGGTTTACCCTATTGGGCCACATGTTTTAGTATTCTTTTCCCTACAAAAGCCAAAATATATTTTGATTTGACAGTTGTCTGATGGTATTTGGCATGATATCTGTCAAGTGTGAGATCATACTGAAACATGCTTTCCCATCATTTTTCTATCATCATCAGGAACCCCTTTATGTTTCATATCAATCATGCAATACTTCTAAATTTTTTGACATTGTATTGCTATCATTCTGAAATACATTAGAAATAGATCAAAGACTTGTATTTCTTAGTGGGACTACAAGAATGTCAGGATGTAAACCATATATAAAGTCATTGTCTTTAACGGAAGGGCACACCACCCACACGACTGACATCTCTATTTGTCGTTGGGCCATATTCTGGCTGCCCATGTTAACCAAGTTATTTTTACAAGCCATCAGCAGAGCAAGTCTAGTCTCAAACTATTTAAGATGAAGATTGCTGCCATTGTCAACGCATGTATTTCTTTGTGGAACCTAGGGAAAAGACTTTTCTTCATTTAATCAGATCGTCAGGATGTAAATTCATTATTCTGATGCTGATTAGGCCAGCTGACAGGTTGACTATTGCTAAATGATCTGCCCCAAATCTGTCGTAGCTAGATTTACCATTGAATCTAAATTATCGGGTGATTTTTTTCAATAAAATATGCGAGATCACTCAAAATCTGTGACCCTCCCAATGAGATAAATAGATATTACTGTGTGTATATAAAAAAAGAAGACTCATTTTTTCATTTCTCTCTCTCTTTATGCACCTTCACATTTTTAGGAGTGGCCTATTAGTTGTTGATTTAAGGCGTATTCAAACTCACAGTGTCCCTGGATTGCTCTGATACACTCCTAGGAGCACATCAGTGGCCCGCTTACATCACAACTTAGTAAACGCAATCTACACACTACTTAATCAAACAGGGGTGAAACTAGCTGTAAAATGAGAGGCTCTGAAGTAAGATGAGCTTTGTCGCATTTGATACATTCTCGACCCCTTGATATCTTGAGGCAGAATCACTTTAACTTTCATAAGTTTATTTCCAGATATTCTGAGACAGAATTGATTCCACAAATTTATTTCATAAAAAATATTCCATGAGGTTAAAAAAAGAAAACTCACCTCTGAATAAGTTTTTTTAAGCCATCATGATTCCCTTTCATAGAATCCATGTGCAGTACACATGGAACCTTACATGCTTCCCGAACTGAATCTTCTGAAATAAAATAACATTTTTTGCGAGCCATTATGCAAATCATGTGGAAAATGCCAGTTGCTTAATGACTGGGAATTACCTTTTAAAAAAGACACCTCTCCAGGATGACAGATAACTAGCAAGCTCCAGTGAAGGCTGCAAAAATGATAGAAAACATAAGAAACCAAAAGACTGTTCAGTTGTAAAGCATGCTAAAGCTATAAGCTTCTCACTTGTAGTTGACAGGAATGAAAAGGTAGTCTTTTTCAAAAATATTCACTTTTCTGGTCCATTTACGTACACGAAGGAAAGCAGTCCTGCCTTCTGCAGTACTTAATGGGTCTTTATCTAGATCAACTAACTTACGGAAGAAAAAGCTATTAAAGAAATGAAATCTAGGCCTCTCTTTTGGTGGAAGCTTGTTAATGAGATACCTGCAACAACCCAACCATCGAAAAAAGAGAGAAGTCAGAGGTTGGGGATTTGTAATAAGTCATGTTAAAGGAAAAATCAAATTTAAAATTGTCGACCAACATAGTATATCTCAGAAGTCAAATATACCATCAAAGAAATCAACAAATATTCATCAAGGAATGAACTCATTAGAGAAGCAAAAAATGACTAACTGTGAGAACCTATACACTGTTCTTTTACAGTTCATCAAAATCATTTCGGTGATCTTCCAATAACACAGGCAGAAAAAAAATTAAAGACTCAGTTTTTAAATTTCAACTTCGGTTGTATACTGATAGCCTCTAACTTCTCCAACGAATTCAAGCAACTCCCAGTTATGCGCCTAATTCTCAACTGCGCTACACCATTATCATTAGACGACTATGTCTTATGTAAGTTTTGACATTATTTCATGATCTGAAACATATCTCCCACCTCTAGATTGTTTTACTTATGAATACATCAATGCAGAAACATTCCATGGGTTGACAACAAGAATGTTGGCCACATGAATAATAGAGGACTTTACAAACACTTAAGCTATTTCCGAAATTATAAACTATAATATTGCAGCGGATGCACTGTAAACTTCAAAAAAAGGTTATACTTCATAAGTTAAACTTACTTGATGTAAAAGTCAATGATAGTATCATTGATGAAGGTTTCAGGTTGTAACAAATCAACATCCCTTTTACTAATAGAGACAGCATCAGGATCACCTTTAGGATAGATGACTTCATCACAAGGCCCCATGAAGCTGACAATCCAAGATTCGATCAAGATTATGAATAACTTGTAAGTGGAAAGAAAAGCATCCAAATAAAAATTTTAAGATGTTGATTCTCATCAAGTTTTCGACAAATTATTCAGAAAACTATGAAGGGCAAGAATTTTTGGGATTACTTTAAAAATGGTCAAATGGATCAGAAGCTCCTATCCCTTTTACAAAACATTCTCAATGATGTACTATAAGCCAAGTAAGCCATGGTACTTGTGAACAACGTATCCAAAAGAAAAATCTTATATCAAATGCGAATCCTTGTTTCGTGAAAGTGAAAAATCTAACCCTGGGTTGTGTTCTTATTGGCACCAAATAGGGAACGGCAACCGTCATCTGTCACATCACACGTCACGGTGACGGCAACTTGACGGATGACGTGACGGTTACAAAATTAGGGGTCCGTGACGGTGACAGTGACGGAGAACGAACTGGGCGTGACGATGACGTG
The DNA here is from genome assembly GCF_029677425.1 of Wolffia australiana. Classification (NCBI taxonomy): domain Eukaryota; kingdom Viridiplantae; phylum Streptophyta; class Magnoliopsida; order Alismatales; family Araceae; genus Wolffia; species Wolffia australiana. Next base: position 8,449,665 of record NC_135847.1, read on the forward strand.
ACGGCGACGGGGGGCCTCGGACGAATGACCTGACTGGACGGCCATCACGGATGATGGCCGTGACGGATTTTTAACAATGACAAAAAAACTTAAAATCGTTAGATTCAAGCTTTTTGACAACCAAGATTTCGCCTCGTGGTGTCGCTAACTCGATTTCTTGGCATTTTGCAGAAAAATCCCTGCATTAACTCGCGCACACAAAAGGATACCGTCAAAAGATAATTGGAGACATGCCCCTCCAATTCTCTCTCCTCAGCATGGTTGTTTTCCCGTGATGGTGACGCCATCCGGTGACGGGGATGTGACGGGGACGTGACAGGGACGCCACAAATAAATGACGGTGGCGCGAACGTGACGGTTTTTTTCAAAATCCTCGGACGTGTGACAGGACAATGACGTGACGAAACTTTCGTCAAGTCACTGTCCGTCACGGATCGTCATCCGTCCCATCACATCCGGGCCGTCACGTCCCCGACATGCCGCTCCCTAGCACCAAATCAAATAAAAAATACGCTTCATATGCAAAAAGGATACACATTCCAGAATAATTAAAAAAAAACCCAGAAGTCTTGAAACAAAAGGGGTACTGTGTCCAGATGGATTTCCAGTTTTCTCCTTTAGTGAGTTCTGGGAGCTCATTGAGACAGAGGTCATGGACATATTGGAAGAGTTTTGGAGTGGCAACTATGGGCTAGATCATATCGACCACTCACACCTCTTCCTCCTGCTGAAGTGCCAAGGGTCACCTGCATTGTTTATGTTTGGCCAATCTCCCTATCAAGTTCCATTTATCTCATGATTGCAAAGGAAGTGGCCAACATATTACATGGGATGATTGGAGATCTAGTCGAACCCTTTTAGTCGGCCTTCATTCATGGCAGGCAGCAGGTGAATCGTACTGTAGTGGCGGGCGAACTGCTAGCAGCATGGAAGACAAGGGGGATGAGGAGCTTCATGTGGAAAGTTGACTTTACAAAGGCATGTGATCTTTTATGGTCGATTATGAGGACGAGAGGCTTTCCCACAGAATAGGAGGAATGGACGTGGCGATGTGTTGGGTCCTATTCTTTTTTGGTCCTGGTGAACTGGCAACTGTAGGTGGGATATATCCATTGCCGTCGGCATGTCAGACAGGGAATTCTGTTGGCACCATATTGTTCATTCTACGGTTGACGCTCTGGCTGAATGTATCATTCAAGCATGCGCACATGACCTGTTGAGGGGTTTGCAGATGGCAAGTTATCCAATATGTATTGCATTATTCCAATATGTTGATGTCACTACATTCTTTATGTAAGTCAGACCTGCAAGCAAGGAACCTCTCCATACTATTAGACCTATTTGCATATTTTTGGGTCCTACAGACCAATCTAGACAAGTCAGCATTTGTGGGGTTTGGGCTATCATTGGTGGAGGCATAGTACTCTAGGGCCCTGGGGAATGATATGATTCAGAGACAGGTATATGAGTGGAAGAAATCCCGTCCGAGGCAAGGCCTGGACACAATGGTCCAGCGCATTACCATCCCTATTTAACCCTGTCTTGGAAGAGGCTAGGGCAGGAACTAAGTCATGAATCACTCTACGTCATCTCCTCCCCTGTGCTTGCAGGTCTGACTTCGTCTTCCATTTGAGCTGCAACTGCTTTGTTGGCAATCCTTTGCCCTCCTATCAACCCTGTTCTGTCCTCTACCCCGGGAACCTCTTCATTCTCTCCTCTATTGCTTCCTCAGATGGAGCAAGTTATTGAATCACATTATTTAAATTGCGTATCTATAAGAAGATCCAAAATGGTGTTGTGAGGACCTTATCAGGACACTTATTGGGTCAGTTCCTATGGGCTGCCTTGGCCTGCCATTGATGGGGGGGATGTCTCTTGACCACAGACTGGTCCTGAACCTCCTGAAGGAAAGTTATGGCTTGGAGCTGGATTGGGAGTGGCGTATGGTTCAAGTTCGCAGGCAATCTACATTGTGGTCTGGCATAACACAGATCTTCTGGTGAACCCAGAAATTTTTTGATGCCAAACTCGGGGGTAGCTCCATTGTTAGAAACTGGATAGAAAATTGGAAAGGTAGAGGCATCCTACTGGAGGAGTTTCCACATCTTTTTGCCCTTGCACAGAATCCTCACGCAACAGTCAGGGGGTGTTGGATGACATATGGTATCCAATATTACAAGGGGCTCTGTTAGATCAGAGAGTGTAAGAGGTTTTTTTTTTTGAACAAATAAAGAAGATCACCCAGCTTGGTGAACCTCCGTACATGTGAACAGGCGGGATAACTAGGCCAATACAATGGCCCATCGAGCTCGACATAATCTCTGCTAGTCCCTGGCTATCCCATGTCGCACGGGCAATCCCACATTGGAAAAAAAGATGCTCGCACTCCTTTTCCTCCTCCGTAGACAGAAGGCACAGTGATGATTCTGCCGGGAAAAACCTTTGACGTCTCACGCGGGTCATTGTCCGCTTTCTGGCGAACAACCAAGCAAACACCATAACCTTCAAAGGTATCTTTTGCCTCCAAATAGAGCGACATGCCCCTAAGATGATCGGGTCCTCCTTGTGGTGTGTTCTCGACCTCTGGTATACTCCTCGACTGGAGAACGAGCCAACTGCCCATATCCACCCATCTGTCATCCCCTCCATTGGCCGCCAGTTGCCCAGTGTTTGCTGAAGGCTTATGAAATCCTCCACCCGCTGATTGGATAAGTTGGCCGCAAAAATTGGAGACCACACACCATCCCAACACTCTTCCACCAATGCTTGCCACTGACGAGCTAGGGCATACAGGCGAGGGAAAACGTCTCGAAAGCGTCCATGCGACGTCCAATCATCCATCCAAAACCTAAAGCCGGCGCCATTCCCCAATTGAGCCCGGGAGAATTCCCTAACCAAGGGAAACACCTTCCTCATCCCTCTCCAAAAGGCCGACTCCCGCCTCACATTATCCATCAAATTCTCCCAGTCCAAATTGGAGCTGTATCTGTCCCTCAAGACAGACTTCATCAGGTCATCCTCCGGTCCCACGATCCGTCTAACCCATTTCGTCAGTAGAACCACATTTAGTGTAGCTAGGTGCGGTACTCCAAGTCCACCCTGTTTAGTTGGCGTGCAAATGTTTTCCCATGAAACCAACGCCATGCCATGCCCCTCCCCTGCATTGGACCCCTTCCAAAAGAATCTCCGCATGAGCCCGCTCAGGCGTTTCTCAACACCCACCGGAAGTTTAAACATGGATAGATAAAAGATTGGTATTGCTGATAGTACTGACCGCAATAGCACTAGTTGCCCCCCTCGCGATAAAACTCTCTGTTTCCATCCCTCCAAGCGTCTCTCCACCTTCTCCACCACGGGTTGCCAATCTGCTTTTTGTAATTTACCGGCGGATAGGGGTAGCCCCAGGTATCGCATAGGCAATGATCCCACTAGCGTTCCAAGCGCATAGAGCACTGGGTCTCCTCCTCCGGCGATAAACCAAAGCCCACAAATTCTGATTTTCCTCTACAGAGAGTGTAAGAGTGTAAGAGTTGATGCACATGCAATTGTCACTCTTACAATTCAGATCTTTGAATGATGCAGAATATGACTGGGAGTAGCGAGGCTTCTCCTTTTTGGTCAGGGATCCCTATATGAAGATCAGATGGGGATATAGGAGGATCCGACAACCGTTACCATACGTAGCCTTTTATGGAAGCAGACAGTTCCCATAAAGCTGCAGATTTTTGAATGGTTGTTGATGGGGAGACAACTTGTTGTAACACTACTCTCCAGAAAATGTTGTTCCCTGATGCCTTGGCAGAATTTGTTGTGTACATGGGACAACAAAAACTGTTCCCATCTCTTCTTTACATGTCTGTTTGACCAAGCAATATGGGCTTCATGGCAGATCCCAGGGGTGGATGTCAACTCTAATGGGGCCCTCTGGGGCTCTATCACGGAAGGGAGATGTAAGAGGAAGCCACAATGGAGAGGCTTCTTCCGGTGCATTGGGCGATCTGGTTGCACAGCAATGAGGTGGTCTTTGAGGGAAGAACAGCAAGGATGGACAACATTCTTCATGATGTGGAGACTTTTGTTACATACTGATACAAGCCGATTCTTTTCCAAGCATTACCAAAGAAGGAAAAGAAAGCTCAACAACTAAAGATCTGAAAAGGTATAAATAAAGGGGGACAGCGGCTGAAGAAAGCAGGCAGTTTCAAGATTCAGTTGCAGTCTGCAACCGGAGGCTGGAGAGCGGGAGTCGGCCTGCTGTTCCAGAAGGGAGAGCTTGTCTCTTCATCGTTTCCCATTTCTTCATCCTTGTTCCACTTCTTTTCACCTCTCACACCTCCCCTTCCACATTTCCCCTTATCGTCTGAACCATCGCTCTTCTGTTTGAATACTGGAACAATTTCCCTATTCTAGTGGAGTTTTCTATTGGAATTACAGAAGATCTACAACACATACTGGTCTAGAAGGTCGTGAAGGGTGGGGGGCATTTTGGCCTTCACGTGTATTCAGCATTCACTTATTTCAGAAGCATCGCATTAATCACTGTTCTCAAAAAATAAAAAAATGAACGGAGGTGAGAGAGGAGGCTCAAAAAAAATCCTAAAATGGATGACTTGATATGAGTGTTTCATCTGCTTTTATAGGCCGCGAAACTTTTGTACAATTTCATAAAACGCTTGTACAATTTATAAGGAATAACAATTCTGCCCTACCATCAAACACCCTCCATTTTCAGGGAAAAGCCGAAGAAGTATGCAGACAACTAGGAAAATGATGACGAGCCAGTAACCACCACTTCATAGTATTTAGCACTTAAAGCAACATTCCCAGTTAAACATGATATATTCCCCTAAAATTGATTAATGGAGCACTGCAACTTACTCAGGTAGGTGATATCTGGAAATATTCAACCGAAAGCTCTTAGCTTCTTCCTCTTCATCTGAGGATTTAACTCTGCCAAAAAAAGTGTCATGAAAATCAGAAAAGCTGTTGGCCTAGAAAACAGGAAGCAAAGTTATAAATGACATAAGGAAGAAGTTCACATTCATTTCAATGAAGTAGAATAATATGCAACATAAAAATATTGATTATTGTCTGTAAATAACATGTGCTCCAAATTTTTGTGACATAATGAAATGACTGAGTTATGCATGGAAAAACCTCGGGAAAATTCCATACCGAGATAGATAGAAGGGTGTAACAAATTTATTCTAAAATAGGGGATAATGAATACGGACATTATAGTCAAACAAGAACCCTTGAAAAATGCAGAGATTTAAACTGCAGGGAAAAAATAAATTTACTCCCAGAAGAGGAATCAAAATGAGTATGTTGATGAAAAAAAACAAATTCAGGAAATGCATGGAATTGGATAAAGATGCGTCTGAAAAAATCCCAATGAACCAAATGGTTTAATATTCCGACATAATAATGATTATGTGCAGAATAGATAAATTGAAACCGGAATAAATTCCTCTAATTACTTCCTGTTGAAAGGACTGAAATCAGCATTAAAAATACATCCTCACACAATGTACAACTGAAATTAGAGGCATCCCACATCATGAAAAGGATGCAAAGAGGAGAATGTGTCCATTCCCGGATAAATCTTGTTGAAGATATGGGCTGAACGAGCATGAGAATAGGCCCAAGTGAAGACAGAACATTATTGGGCCCTCCTAAGTTATTATCGGGTTCTAATGATGAACTGGAAGAACTCTGCTGAGTCCTCTCCGAACCGCAGGAGATGGTTGCCCATCATACGGCTCACCAACAGCACTTGCCTCTAAGGCGCCACAAAAATGGAGAAATAGAGTCAATCAACGTTGTACAATTCAAAAAAAAGACTCAATAATATTGGATTCATATAAAAAAAACCAATTAATTCATTACGTGAAGGTCCATTAGTTCTGGTTAACGGCTAGTCAAACGAGTCAAACTAGCCCTTAGAAAATAGCGGTTAGAATGGCTATTATAAATAAGTTGTATGAGGCTTTGGAATGTACTATCTTTTGACAATTTAATAAAAGTTTCTCTTCTTGTTTCTTGCTCCTCTCTTCTCTTCAATCTTCAGCTACATTCAACAAATCTTCTCAAGTATCCAAAGAACTTAATATTCAGAGTTTTAAATCGGGCAAAACGAGCTTATCCGGAGCAAGGAAACGAAAAATATTTGGCAAATGAGATCATGGAGAACAGGGTACCAAACCACCTGTTACAGCTTCCCAGAATACTTTGCGTAGTGAAAGAACTTGAACAGAAAAGAACATATAGGAACTTTCAGTGGGTGAGATGGAATTGCCATCTCACCTACTGAAGATGGTTCAAGCCAGACTCACAAAAGAGGTTGAATTGCCATCATTAGGGAATGAGAGAAGTACTTCAAATGCTGAAAACCTTTAAATCAGTGGGAAGTTCGGATGACAGATAACCAACCCAGCACCAATACATTTTAGCTCTGCACTAAGACTCCATCAGTAGAAGAATGCTTTAGAGAGTGTCCATTTGACAATATCCACTTTAGTCGGAGTTTAGCACAGAAGAATATCAGGGAACCCCTGAATTTTTTCCCTCTTCTACACTCTGAGAAGAAATGAGCTCGAATCAATTACTCAAAAGCCCAGGCCCATTTGAGATGAATTTGAGACTAAATACTGCAAGACGGGATTTGGAATCAGGAAGGGCCACCGAGGATAGAAGAGTGATTTGAAACATCTCAATCCCTTGGGAAACCTTCTCGATATCCTATCTGTTATCACTGAATTTTAGAGAACTATGCCAGTTCTTCACCAAAAAATCTAGCGTTTCTTAGCAAAGAAATAACCTGTCAGTTAAATCAAAACTGCAAAAACAGATGTCCCTCCACGTAGAGATTTGAAGTCCAGTGAGAGATGAGATGGAAGGAAATCATAATCTAAGCAGAGAAAGGAAATTATATTGAATAGAATGGACGAGAAGTCATTCAGATTCCCCCTAGAGTTCCGTTCAGTACCAAACTCCTAAAATTTGGTTTCGTATTAACAAGTTTTATGTAGACATAGTTTTTTTTATGAAACATTGATGTAGACATATTTGTAGAAACCCAGAGAGGAAGTATGGGTTGAGAAGAAACTTCATTAGGTTAACTTCGTTCACTTCCAGGAGTACATATTGAGAGAGTAGAAGTCGAGAGAGGAACGCAGGGTTACAAAAGGAAATAAGAAAAGCAAAACACCAACTACATATTCAACAGTTCCCCTCAAACTGGCGAGTGGATATCATCCATGCCCAGTTTGCCGCACAATTCTTGGAAACGCGGAGCAGACAGGCCTTTGGTAAAGATATCAGCCAATTGCTGGGCGGAGGGAAAATGTGATATGTAAAATTGTCGGGACTCGAGCTTCTCTTTGATGAAGTGTCGATCCACTTCGACATGCTTAGTACGATCATGTTGTACCGGATCATGGGCGATGCTGATAGCCGACTTGTCATCACAAAATAGTTGAGTAGGTTGATCACACGACAGCTTCAACTCTCTGAGAAGATTGGCGATCCATAATGCCTCGCATATGCCTGTGCCAGAGCGCGAAACTCAGCTTCAGCACTAGAGCGAGAGCCAACAGATTGTTTCTTGCTCCGCCATGTGATAATATTCCCCCCAAGAAAGGTGCAGTAACCCGTGGTAGAGCAGCGTTCAACATGAGAGCCAGCATAATCCGCATCAGTATAGACATCTAACTAAAGGCCACACTTACGCTTGAACTGAAGACCGAGACCCAGAGTACCTTTGAGATAACGAAGTACAAGGTTGACAGCATGCATATGACAGGCCTTTGGTGAATGCATAAATTAACTTAAGACACCAACAGCATAAGTAATGTCAGGACGAGTGTGAGTGAGAAAGAGTAGCTTCCCCACCAAGCGTTGATACTGCCCTTGATCAACAGCCTCCTCGTGATCCCCTAGAGAGAGCCGATGGTTCACCTCGATTGGAGTAGGAAGAGGTTGGGAGTCCGGCTTGCCAAGGTCTTGAAGAAGATCAATAATATATTTCCATTGGCAAAGGAAAATCCCAGTTGAAGAGTAGGCGACTTCAATGCCAAGAAAGTACCGCAGTACACCAAGAGGTTTAATGTCAAACTCACCAGCGAGATAAGTCGCTAATTGAGCGGCGGCCTGTGAGTCATTCCCCGTGACAATAATGCCATCCACGTACACAAGAAGGATGGTGACTCCCCCGGACGGGGAATGACGGTAGAAAAGTGTATGGTCACTGTTGCACTGAGAATAGCCAAATAGGGTCAGAGAGTGCATGAAACGGCCGAACCAAGCCCGAGGAGATTGCTTCAAGCCATAGAGAGCCTTCTTGAGACGACACACCAAGGGAGATGCCGAAGGGGGAGCCACATAACCAGGAGGCAAGGCCATATAAACTTCCTCATGGAGATCACCATGAAGAAAGGCGTTCTTGACGTCGAATTGCTGAAGGCGCCAATTGTGATGAGTCGCAAGGGCGAGAAGAAGACGAACCGTGTTCATCTTAGCCATGGGAGCAAATGTCTCCAAATAGTCAACACCGAATTGTTGAGTATAGCCCTTAGCCACAAGACTTGCCTTGTACCTCTCAAGAGTGCCATCGGACTGATATTTGATGGTGTAAACCCATCGACATCCAACGAGGTGCTTGCCGTACGGTAAAGACACCAGATCCCACGTCCGGTTCTTCTCCAAAGCAGCTAATTCCTCGTCCATAGCACGTCGCCAGTCAGGGGAAGCCAATGCTTCAGCCATAGTCTTCGGAATGGCGATGGAATCCAGACGGGTAAGAAGAGCACGGTAGGACGGAGAGAGGCGAGAGGAAGAAAGATAATTGGCTAACGGGTATAAAGGAGTGGAGGTGCATTGGCGAGTGGCTTTGCGGAGGGCAATAGGAAGATCATCACCTGAGGGAAGGGGGGTCTGATGAGGAGTGGATGATGATGGAGGTGTTGGGGCAGGAACAGGCAAGAGGGAACGTGAACGGCGATGGTACGTGGTGCCATCAAATTTAGAGGGAGGAACCAAGGGAGGAGAAGAAGTCGAAGATGGTACAGGAAGTGGAGACAAGGAGAAAGATGGAAGGGGTACAAGGAAATCCAGGGAGTCAGCACAGGAAGGAGAAGTAGAAGGAGAGGAAGACGAAGAAGAATCATAAAAAGGAGTGGATTCGTCAAAGGTCACATCTTTGTTGACAATGAAATTATTAGTAGAAGAATGATAGCACTTATACCCTTTTTGATGAGAAGAGTAACCCACAAAGACACATTTGAGCGCCTTAGCGTCAAGCTTGTCGCGAGTAGGATGACGATTAGGGACGTAGCAGGTGCACCCAAAGATCCGGGGAAGGAGGTGAGTTTTCAAGGAAACCGTGGGGTAGGCGTGATGGAGAGCATTAATGGGGGAAACATGAGAGAGGACACGAGAGGGGAGACGGTTGATGAGATGGACGGCAGTGAGAGAGGCCTCCCCCCAGAAAAATTTGGGCATGTCCATGTGAAGAAGAAGGGAACAAGTGGTGTCAGATATATGGCGAAACTTTCGTTCTGCAAGCCCATTTTGTTGAGGAATGTATGGACAAGAAGTTTCATGAACGATGCCATTGGAGGTGAAGAAGTTGGAAAGGGTGGAATTAACGTAATCACGGGCATTATCAGAGCGGAAGCATTGGAATGAGGTAGCAAATTGAGTTTGAATTAAGGCGTGGAAAGAGATGAGAGTTTGGGAGAGGTCGGATTTATTTTTGAGAAGATATGCCCATGTAGCATGCATTCTCTTCGCTTTCTCTTCTTACTATGGAATACAGACTAATACAGTAGCCGAAGCTATGGCGATACGTGATGGTTTACTCTTCTGCGAGGAGTGAAACCTTTATAATATCGTTGTAGAATCGAACTCACAGGTGTTAGTCGACATGATTCGTGTAGGTACATGCTCCCAGTGGCGGCTACAACGGGTATGGCAGGACATCATGCGGTGCCGCTCTCGCACAACTAGCGTTCGACACCAGCTGCGAGAAGGCAACCAGACAACAGATGCTCTTGCCAACCATGCGGTACACACACGACTCCCTTCTACTCTTTTTCTCTCATGGCAGGCGCTCCCTCCGACAGCACGGGGATGCTATCGTGTCGACCGTCTCGACTTGCCGACCCTCTGCACGCATCAGACATTCTCGAAGGGGGCCTTGCGAGAATGAACGATCGCGTAGAGCATTCAAGGTGGAAGTGCTCACCCTCCCGCCTAATCCATTGATCATCTCAAACCAAAGGGATGGACTGTGCCCACCTCGAATGAAGACCTCGCAACGCACTTTATCGATACCACTTGACGAAGGCGAGGACATCTTCAATACTGCTCCACCATCGTTATCGGGGGGGGGGGGATCCGGTGGGACGTCGTCGCGGGCACATATCCGAGCACCTGCCAGGTATCATTTATGTATCTTTTCCTTTTTCTGAACATGGGCGTGGACGAGTTGGATCCGAGTGTAATTGGGATATTTATACGCGTTCCATGCCTATAAACACTTATAAACACTCCACTTATATATAAAAACTCCCCTGGGTGGCATCCAGGGCACAGATGGATCAGTCTACGGGCACAACCGGAAGGTTGGCCGTACCCAGCACCGTGTTTTTGCCATTAAAAAAAAATAAAAAAAAAACACCAGTAAAATCATCCACAAAAATCACCAAATAGCGAGCACCCGAAACACTCGGAATGGGGGCAGGCCCCCATAGAACACTGTGAACGAGAAAGGAGATGTCGAACGTGAAGATGGATCTGAGGAAGTATATGTGGTCCGAGTGTGTTTAGCTAACTGACATGGTTCACAAACAAATCTGTCCGCAGGACGTCCACGAAATAAATGCGAAAACATAAGTTTCAAGGTAGAAAAAGAAAGATGGCCCAAGCGACGGTGAAGAAGCCAAAGAGGATCCAACGCCGCCATCGAGAGAGCTACACCGAGAGTCGGGGCCGAAGGGGAGGCGGGTGGAGGACGATGGAGAATGTAGAGGCTGCCATGCCCCTTAGCAAGTGTAGTCGTCTGCCCCGAGACCTTATCATGATAGAAGCAGAAATTAGGAGTAAAATAGACATCGTGACCAAGATCTCGGACAAGATGATGAAGGGATAGTAGATTCAGGGTAAGGCGAGGAACATGAAGAACATTGCTAAGGGTAAAGGTGGAATTCAATTGGACAGTTCCCACATCGGCCACAAGAAGAAGAGAACCGGATGCAGTACGGACGTGATGAGGACAAAGAGGAGTGTAGGTAAGGAAACATTGGGAGAAAGGAGACGTATGGGCGGTGGCACTGGAATCAACGATCCACTGTACATTGGAAGAAGAAGTACCTTGATGAACGAGGGAAGTAGAGTCCATAAATTTGGATTGAAGAAGCTGGCGAAGTTGATCGATTTCATCATGTCGAAGCTGGGCGACCTTTAAGGATGTGGCTTCAACAGTTGGCGGAGCAGTTGACTGAGGTATCTCAGTGATAGACGTAGGAGGAGTCATGAACTGCCCGGACTAGGGAGGAAGATGAGAGACCAAGTGGCTTTGATGGGCATTCTTCCGTTGGAGCTTGTAACATGTCTCCTTGGTATGACCACGCTTCTTGCTATAGTTGCAGAAAATGGAGGAATTACCCAGAGCACCATGGCCTGTAGATGCCGATTGTTGGACCGGGGAGTTCATGATCGGTGACGGCACCTTAGAAGAGGACATATACGGCAACACCGCTGGAACAGATGTAGGTCGTGAGCTCCCGAGCTGCTTAACAGCCATCGCCGAGGCGGGTTCGGAATGGAAGAGGCCGAGGCGAGTTTCCTCCATCTGAACTTCCACCAAGGCTTCCTTCAAGGTACATTCTCCCGATGAAGTTGGCCGCGTAAAGACTCGTATTCAGGATTCAATCCCATGAGGAATTTGAAAACCCGAAGCTGTAGAACATATCCACGGTCAACCGAATGTGGGTCGGGAGGCATGTAGTGGTCCAATTCAGCCCAAAGAGACAACTCCAAATGATAGGCCCGAACAGAGCGTGGACCCTGGGTCAAGTTCGTGGAGCGAGTAACGAGGTCATAGATAATGGCCAAGTTATTCCGCTTAGAGTGGGATTCTTGAGCGGCGTCCCAGATCTCCTTCGCTGAGTTTAAGGACAGGAATTCAGCAGCATATGAGGAGCTGATACTGTCGACCAGCCACCTGTGGACTACACCTTCGACATCAAGCCATTGCTCATAGTGCGGAGCAGTAGGAGACGGCGGAGCTTCCACAAGTTGCTTCATGAGCTTCCCTTTCAACGTAATTTGAACATACTGACGCCATTGAAGAAGATTCAACCCCGTGAATCGGAATTCAGTAGGCATACATGGCAACGAGTAGTGTATGGAGCTCAATTCGGATGAGTGAGATAGTACGCCCGGAGGAGCGACAGTAAAAGTAGTAGAATCAGTGGAGGCCATAGTATATAATGCCCGATTAACACGGAATACCGAAGAACAACTTAAATAGCCAACCCAGAGAACAGCCAAAAACGATGTCCGATCTGAGTTAATAGGTCCACACAAAGATAATTGACCGAAGTCGAATTAATGGCGACGAAGGATGGCGCTGAATAATCTCCAGTCGAAGTCCGAGTAGAAGGCCGAAGCTTGCAAAGGCGATTCCCAAAGATTCACCAAGAACAACCTCCAAAGGAAGTTGGGCGGCCAAAGAATGCTTGATAATCAGTGAGTAGCCCTTGATCTCCAAAGGAAGTTTGACTGCCAAGGAATGCTTGACAGTCGCCAAGAACAAACGGGCGAGTAGCCCTTGACCTCCAATAGAGTGGGAAGAGAGAAGCCAAGGTGAATCGAACTACCGCCAAGTGGAGGGAATTTCGAACGCCCAAGGTAGAAAAGCCAAGAGAGCCGTCAAGAACGCCAAGGACGTTTTCAAGAAACGTCAAGAACACCCAAGGTACTCGCCAAGAACGTCGTCAAGAGAGAACACCGTCAAGAGAGAAGCCAAGAGAGCATTCCGAAGAGAACACCATCAAGAGAGAAGCCTGAACGACGAATCTTTGGGAACGCCGTCAAGAACAAAGCTCAATCCCTTGCCAAGAACGCCGTCAAGAACGAAGCTCAAGAACGACGAATGGAGAATCCCAGACCGTCGAGATAGAATCTCCGAAGAGAGAGCGACTGCCAAGAAGAGCAGAATCTTGATGGCAAATACTGTGGACGAATCACGAAGGCAAGAGGCTTGAAGAATGGGTTGACGAGCTGAAATATTGTGGCTCTGATACCATGTAGAAACCCAGAGAGGAAGTATGGGTTGAGAAGAAACTTCATTAGGTTAACTTGGTTCACTTCCAGGAGTACATATTGAGAGAGTAGAAGTCGAGAGAGGAATGCAGGGGTACAAAAGGAAATAAGAAAAGTAAAACACCAACTACATATTCAACAATATTAATCCGATAACAATATAAATTATGAAGAATATATGAAGAAAAAACTATTGAATACACTGCCTATTTTTTAACTAACTTACTCAGGTGTTGTGCTCCAAATTGTCTTATATCTTGGCGCCAAAATCATTATCTTTCTTTCCTTGTCAAACCAATCAAAATCCAGAACAGAAAACTTCAACACTGCATTCATTACATCCAAGGAAACGAACAATAAGTCTCAGCAAAAAGATAAAATAAAGAACCATGAAATATGTTCTTCAATGACATCAGAAAAAAACATTGACTTCGTTATAGAACTCAAAATAATATAAAAGTTGTGTATAACACAATAACATTTGCGTTTTCAATAGAGAACACATATTCTGTGGGAACTTAGCAAAATATGATACTAACCTTGATCTAGGTTTGTATCGGGAGGAGGTTGGAGGGTGATGCGAGATAGACGTTCCCAGGGTAGGAGAGTCAAAACGGGAATGAGAGAAGGGTCGAACAGAAGGGGCAGGGATCGACTAGGGACGAGCCTCGGTGAAGGGTTGATGATCGCGGGGACAGGGGATCGTCGGAGACTAGAAGAGAACCGAGCGGCAAGGGTAGGGATCGGATTGGAGGGGAGCCGGCTGAAGATCCGGTGAGACGATCACGGGGTTAGGGAATCGCTGGACGGTCAAGGGGACGGGACCGAGACGAGGAGGATCGAGATAGTGAGCCAAGAGGCCAAACTTACCTTCATTCTTGACTGCCCTCCTCAATGGAGGGCTACACCTATTTATAAGAAAAGTAAGCAATCTACACTAAACATGAAATTACTAAAATGCCCCTAGTGGGCTAAATTCCTAAGATACCCTTTGGGGGTAGAGGATCGTATCAAAATACTAAGTCCGTCGTCTGCTCTCCACCGTCTTGGCAACGCCACTCTGCCACTCCCCCCTAATCCTCGTCCTCTTCAGCATTGTCCATCCTGCCAAGGCTGTCTTCTTCCTCCTCTCTCAAAATATGTTCCTCAACATGAACGTATCAGTACTCTGGAGGCGAGAGGAACATGGACGGACATTTCCTGTGCTCTGGGCTACACGGCTGCACTGCAACAAGGTCATCTTGGAAGGATAAGAGGTGTCACTGGTCAGCGTATTGCATCATGTGGAGAGCTTAGCCTTGGTTTGGTTTAGAGGGAGGTGAGCAGAGGGTGTGGGGACCCCTTGGGTCTAGGCTGTATTTATAACTTTCTCTTTATTGATTACATAGGGAGGGCCACCTATTTTGGGTGACCAGTGATCCCACTTTTCAAAAAAAATGTAAGAGAAATGATTGAGCCTTTGTTATTTATAACTTTCTCTTTATTGATTACAAAGGGAGGGCCACCTATTTTGGGTGACCAGTGATCCCACTTTTCAAAAAAAATGTAAGAGAAATGATTGAGCCTTTGTTATTACATGACCTATTCTTCTCTCTGCCACCCCATTCTGTTCTGGTGTATACACAGGAAGATTCATGTTCCATGCACTCCTGGTTAAATAGAGTTGACATAATCTTCTTGAAGAAGCCTTTAGCATTATACGACTGCAGTTGCTTCATAGAAATACCACACGAAAGAAGTTGTGAACTATGGTAGCAACATCGGACTTGGATTGCAATAAATAAACCCACATCAGTGTTGTACAATCTTCAACAAACATAATGCACCATTTTGCTCCTGTCAGAGTTGTGGTGGAAGATAGACCCCATACATCACAATGAACAAGTGAAAACGGGTTTATTCTTTCCTTCACTTCTCCCAGATAAGGATGTCCATTTATGTTTTGCAAATTGGCATGTATCACATTCACCATGAGAAAGCTTCACTTTTAAAAGATATGGGAAACATAAGTTTCAAGAGTTCAAAAGAGGGATGTCAAAGACGATGGTGTATCAGCTTGAGCTGCTGTCTGCAACATTCTGATAGAGTAAGGATCTATGCGATACCAATCGGATGAATTATTCTCCTTGTAATTCAAAATATGTTCCGAAATATAGGGATAGTTGGATTATTGCAGGTACAAGAACTCTTGATCCTCCGGTGGCGCTCCCCCTCCTCGATGAGACGACTCCAACTGGAGCTCCTCCTCTTCGACGGTGATGGCTCCAGCTCCGACGGTCGAGTTCCCCCCTTAGGCGCTCCCCTGGATGGCAAGCCCCTCCTCCCAAGCAGCGACCAGATCTCCCGCCACTTCTTGGACTTCCCGATTCAAACGATTCGGGACCTTCTTCAAGAATTGAAAGACAAATGGACATACCTGTCCCTCCCTTGCGGGTCTTTATTTATAGGGGAGAGAGGTCCCTCTCCCTCCCGCATTACTGATCTCGGTCAACGCCCTGTTGACCAGATCTCATCTTCCCCCTTCTCTGATATTTCCGGGAATAGTATTTATCACATTCCAGCATGAGAAATTAGGTTGGATACGTGATCTCCCCCAGTAAGGTCATTTGCATACACCAGCCCTGTTCTTCTCCTTAAAAGGTAAAGTCCTCAGGTTCTTTACCTTGTCATAAACAAAACATCCGTCAGAAGTCATAGTAAAGATGCGGAGAAAATCTTTAACAAGTTTCTGGGGCAATATAAGCTGTGCCCAAAGGCCTGAAATATGAAGAACATGTTGGTGGGTCACTAATTTTAACATCACCTACGGCACTAAGTGGTAACATTTATCTTCTGCAGTAAACACTCATCTATTCCCTTCATATGGAACATGACTATGAAATTCCATATATAGGGGAGTCATATGATCAGTTGCAGCCATATCAGCTCAGACTGCTCTGAGGCATGGATTCAAGATCTCGCAATTCTCCTTCGTGTGGTTTCGCTTCGTAAATAGGAGCACTGCACATTGGACTTACACTCAACCCTTAGTCCCATCATTCCTGTCTTCTTATGCTTTGTAACTTGCATACCTTCATGCCACTCAGACACTCCTTTCTGTTGCTTTGTCTTCACCAAAAAAACTTACCCCAGCTTCGCCATCATCGCTACCAGGGATTAGTTTGACGAATTTTGTTCATCCAACACAACCTGGATACGTTCATCCAGGTTAGGTACTCGCTCACGGATGAGGATTTGACTTCGTAAGTTCTCATATTCTTTGTTCAGTACCATCAAAAACCTGGACAAACAGTCCTGTAAAGTTGACTGCAATTCCTCAGGATTTTTGATCGACCTGAAATGATCCATTGCCAGCCGCCAGGTTTGGAGTTATTCTGCAGAAGGCATTTCACCCTGCGCAAGTGCGGTAGTCTCGGTCACGTGCTCAATTATTGTCCAGGTGTGGCTCATCTTCACGTAAATTTTCAGAAGATGATCCCAAATCATCTTTGTATTCTTCAGACACAAGCACTTTTGGAACAAATCTCCACCCATACTTTCCCACAACCATTGACGAACATTAGCATAGTCCTGCTTCCATGCCCTGAATCTTGAGCTACTTGGGTTCACCTCATGTGTAAGGTGATCCTGTCCTCTGATACCCTTAAGAGTCAGTCTTCCTGGACTTATCCGTAGTTTGTAAAGAACCAAATTGGGAAACAGCTCGACTATTCCAGAGGCTTCTGACGATCAGTCAATGTAACAAGTCAATGGGGATCTAGGATTGGTGCCGGATGATACTTGTGTTGGCCATTACTTCCCCGTGGCATGGATTTTCTCTGCTAGATAAGCGGACTGAAATGTAAGTCAACATGTCACTGTTGTCTTTGCAGCAAGCTGTGACTTCTGACGACCACCGTTGTTTCTAAGAAACAAGCCCACAGAATGTCGCAAACCAGAAATCCCGTTGCCACTAACCCAGAGTCATCACCATTAATCAGAGACGGAAGGAGACAGGAGGAGAAAGGAACGAGATGAGTTGTCCTATGCCTGCAACTCTGATACCATTTCAAAGATCTTTCTCCAGTTGACATTGGATCTTGTAGTCAGTAGTCTTCACTAGGGAATGAATCAATCCACTAACCAGTCAGCCCCATAGTATTATGTGGTTATAAAGTGGGCCCAGGGTAAATGGGCTGTGTACAGGAAATAAGAGGAAAGACAAATAAATAAAAGAAATAACAGAAGGAAACAATAGGATAAACAGATGATGAGGTTCGCTTGTTGGCACTCTCTTCTAACCCTGGCCCTCCCTGCAGCATTTGTACCTCCCTACGCTATGCAGCACCTTAGTGCTGCGGCGACGTTCTGTTCCACTCACGCTCTTTCAGTTCCTGAAACATTCATTCCATGAACCCTTATATGAACCCTTATTAAATTTTGGTAGAAGTTCCATTGGGATTGGGTTGATCACCGATTTCACTGCAGGCCAATGTGATCTATGAAGAGTTCCATCAGAATCTTTGTGAAATCCTCTGGGATCATATCAAAGGATGTCTAAGAGCTGCGCACACAACTAACATTCGAGATAGAAAGGAAAATAGACCATAATGGGATCAGAAAATACATCAAAATAAACCAAAGAAAAGGAAACGAAACATCACATTGCTACAATATTTATAACATAATGCAAACCAGAACAAAACATACATACCTGAAGACCTGCAAGCATCCAGAACTGTCTCACAACTTGGATTGGATTTTAACCAGATCTTCACCCAGGTAGTCCCCACCTGAACTCATGAGAAAGGCAACTGCGCATCAAATTTGGAAGTTTGTAGGTCAAGACAAGTTACTTAATAACAGGAGAAAAAAGAACCTACACTTTGGCTCCACTGACAACTAATACGATCTATCTCAGTGATTTCACATTCTGTGGAAAATTCTTTTCCACATATTTCAGAGCACTGAATTTTGATCCTGTCTGGGAAGAAAGTCAACTGACACTCTGAGAACAATTTTGTTCCGCAAATGACATATTCAGCCAGAATAATTACGGGTATGTCAACATCCTCCTGTAAAAAACAATGTTAGAACCAAGCCGTTGGGAACAAGCAAATCATAAAGAAAAGTGAATTCTGATTTTTCCTTCGCTACTTTGATAAGATCCTGATCCAAGAAACACGGCTTTTAGAAAACCGAATTTCCCTTTTCCACAATTCAAGAAAGGTAGAGTTCCATAAAGTGAGATCATAGACTCGATCGAGCTAGTAGGGGAAGCAAATATGCATTGTCAGAGATGAGTAGACGAGGAGGGATGGTCAAATCAGTTATCGTTTCTCCCTGAGCTGGAGAATCTCCTGCTTCCACCAAGACTGGGTCAACTTCTTCTGAAAATGAATTGCTGCCTGTACTATGATCCAAACTCATTTATTTATAGGATTCCTGTCACCTCCTATCTTGAAGAATCGATGCTTGTATAAAGTTAGACTCTGTTATGCATGCAGTCTCTGATGTGCTCGATGTCTGGTGCCTTCTTCTTTTCACTTTATGATAAGTCTGAGTTAAGACCTTATCATAACACAAGGTTAACTATACATAAATGATCGTGGAAGAAAACAGATAACCATGGCAATAAAACAGACTATATCATTACTCTTTTAAGTGATCAGGGGGGACCCAGTAAGCCAAGGAGAATGTTACGATCATTTAAAATAATTGATATAGCCTCGTATTCTGCTACATCAAAACATCACATTAGCTTTAACAATGGAAATTATTTTTTTTACTAGTTACTCAGAACACAAATCAAGAGCCTGTAAAGTCCCCTGACCAAACTTTCACTCAGCAGCAAAACAGAAAAACCTGGGCAAAGGATGAAAAGAGGTTCAACGCTACTCTCCCAGAAAAACGCTCATCAAAAGCATACAAAAAATTAGATCGCATTAGATTATGGTTTCATTCGTATGTCGTACATATCTCTTGAATACTACCAAAGTCGTAAATATATCTAATAGTAGTAAACTTGATACGCCAGAATAAGATTTACTTTTTCCGATCAGCATGTCACTTCAAATTTTACTTCACTTAAAGATATTCAAAGGCTGTCTCCTCTGGGATTTCACACCAGTGGAAGGAATTCACCCTTCATATTCTGCTACATCAAAACATCACATTAGCTTTAACAATGGAAATTATTTTTTTTACTAGTTACTCAGAACACAAATCAAGAGCCTGTAAAGTCCCCTGACCAAACTTTCACTCAGCAGCAAAACAGAAAAACCTGGGCAAAGGATGAAAAGAGGTTCAACGCTACTCTCCCAGAAAAACGCTCATCAAAAGCATACAAAAAATTAGATCGCATTAGATTATGGTTTCATTCGTATGTCGTACATATCTCTTGAATACTACCAAAGTCGTAAATATATCTAATAGTAGTAAACTTGATACGCCAGAATAAGATTTACTTTTTCCGATCAGCATGTCACTTCAAATTTTACTTCACTTAAAGATATTCAAAGGCTGTCTCCTCTGGGATTTCACACCAGTGAAAGGAATTCACCCTTCATAAGGAGGGGTTAAACTAACATTTTCGGTCGACAAAGGAGAAAGTTTGTTAGTAACCCACTTTTCAATGGATCTATATTTTTCCTTTTTCCAAAAGTACAGATCCACTAGAGAGATAGTTAATTACTCGTCTTCTTACTTCCTCTATTCTAATAATTTTTGAAAGAATGTTCATGATACACATATGCCAGTGGGCAACGACTTAGGGTGCCCTATTGCCCGAAGGAAAGGAGTAAAGAGCTGCCCAACAGATACAAGGCATCTGATATGCTCCGGCAGCGGGTCTATGCTCGGAGGAAGCCACGGGCTGGGCCCATCACGCACACACTGGCCCAGCCCTCATCTACGCCTACTTAAGGACTTCTCCTGTGACAGGGGGAGGCAGGCATTCAGACAGTAAGGCTTCCATTCTCCTTCCCTACCTCCCTCTCCGGGTTTTCCTTCACTCTCTCTCTCATGGTTCGTAGGTCGACGCGCCATCTTCGCCGCGGAGCCGACAGCCGCCCTCCCCCGACCATTCCTGTTTCTGCTCTTTCTACCCCGGGAACCTTCTCCTATCTGTTATCGACATTGGATCTTGAACAATTTCTATTGATCGTTGAGTTACAAGTGTTCCACGATACGTTTCGGAGTAGGATCATATCAGCATCCCATTGGACACTATGTATCGTATGAGAAGTCAAGACCTCGGTACAGGAACTTTCTGACAACGTTGGGTAGAGGAGGCACTTGATGCAAATGTGAAGATTGGCAAGGGTGACGACATGGCTACCGTTGGCAAGACCACAGGGTTAACTGACAAGCTTATTTATATCAACCACAGGCGCCAGGTATCTGCATTGCCATCAGTTTTCTTGGTCAATTTATGAGTGATCCCAATGAAGTACATTTCAGGTTGTTTATAGAATCTTCGCACACTTGAAGTGCACCATAGGACGATGTCTTCTCTTCACATGAGAGGGCAGTCTGTCAATAACGCCCACGGACTCCAGTTGGGCTGGAACACCTGTGGACCACAGATCAACATCTGGATACAAGACATTCTTTGGTAGCAGTCTTGTCATCTAGAGAAGCAAGAAACAAAATGGAGGTGGTCCTCTCCAGTGCCGAAGCTGAAGTCAGGGCGCTGAAGCATGGCAACTCTGAACGTAGGTGGATTAAACAATTAATGGAGAACCTTCATCTGCATAAGGGGGAGGGTATCACACTCTGGAGTGATAACCAATGCTCCATTACTATAGCTAGGAATCTAATTCACCATGATCGGGCAAAACACATAAGCATTACTTGTCATTGCATTGTCAAAATCATTGATTGGAGAATCATTTGTCGAGTCTTTGTTCCTTTTGCTGAACAAAAATCTGGCATCCTCACGAAAGGACTTCCATAGTCTCATTCTAGATGTTGGTGTCCAGCTGGGCATGGCTAATATTCACACCCAGACTGCGGAGTTGTTAGAGAGTCCCCTATGATTGTTGTTAGTTGGCCACAACTCATAAGTGCTCCATTTTGCACCTCTTTCATTCAGTTTCCTTTTAATAAGTTCAGGCCAGCTCGACTTTTGATTGTCGGGCCTGGCCTTCTTCCCTGTATCGTGGTAAAATACAAAATTGGTACACAAGGGAAAGTGTGTTTTGTTTCGTTTTTTCTGCCCTAATTCCTGCACACTGTTTCCTCTGGAGAGGAGCTTGTTTTCTCTGTTAAACTGGGCCCAACCTTTGTTCCACTCCATAGCAGATACTGCTCTTTCCCATAGTATGTGAAACAAATTAATCAGACTCTGATCTTTGCCGGTGCAACATCTGCCCAATTGTTCCCCTCCTTCCCATATTATCCTTAATGGTCCTGAATGCGATGGACTTACGGTTTTCATCTTCCTAAAAATAGAGAAGATGAGACCTGTGTAAAGTGAGCCTCTCAGTGCTTTCTTTTTCTATCTATTTTGGCCCCCAGGGCGGCAAGGTTATCCAGTCACCCTGCCTTTATCTCTTCACGACATGTTCTGACATTTTGACATTGCTCAAGGGCGTTATTTTGATACACTCTTTCAAAGTATATCGGTGTCGACCGAATGAATTGAGTAATTAGCTCCATACAAATTGTTTATTTGGGCAAATTCTTTACATAACCCACACACGGAATAATTATCATCCAGAGGTGAGGAGAATCAACAAACTGAAGAAATATGCAGAGACAAGGTCTGATCAATGCCGCTACACAAAGCACAAGGATCTCATTGGACTGCACTGAAATCTTGAATGTCTCAAAAAGGAGTCCCCTTTTGACTGATCCGGTTCAGTCTGATTTCTAGGCTTTGGGAAACTACCATCTTCTAAGGAGAGACGTCATGTGTGACCCCTTTACGCATGTGCTCCACGTGCGAGTGAAGTCAACGCCTATTTTTTACGCATTGGAAGTCAACGCCATTGGACGTCATGTGCTCCACATGCGACCATCCTTTGCGCATTATGAAAGTCAACGCCTATTTTTTTGTATGAGAGGTCTGTGATTGGACCCTAACAAATTACAATTTCACAAATAAAATATCTACAATGAAACATTTAAAAGTGCACGCAGGAACGTAGAAATACTGACAAAGAGAACGTTACTTACATCTTCTGTAGTACCATTCCAATGGTTTGAAGAAACAGGACAATGAAGAGAACCTGAAATTCTATGACTGGTCTCAACACACCCTATAGAGGAGATAAGGATTGGTACTTATGAAATTACAACCTTTTTCTATGTCCTCGGGGCTTGACATCCAGCTGTTCTCATCATCTGACTCAGTGCAACGATGTGTTTCCTGTTGTAATGTTAAGCAAAATAAGGGGAAAAGAAAAGAAAATAAATGAGAAAAAATCCCCAAAAAATCCAATATCTAGCCGAGAAAGAAGTTAGTACATTTGATAGCTTATCAGAAAGTGAGCAATCTGACGATGCATCAGCAGGATTAGGTGTTGCTGGACAAGAAGCTTCCATTCTAATAAAACTTTCTGCAAGAAACCCATGAACAGAAGATACCACATTAGATACATGATGAGAGGTAACCTCGAGAAAATAGAATAGTGCCAATAGTTAATAGGTTTCACTGATCATGCACACCTGGTCTATGACGAGAAAACATAAGAAGATACCCAAATTGAGTAAATACATAAATTGAAGGATTCTCTTTCTCAAACACTAGGCTGAAAATTGAAATAAATTAGTCATACACTGCTCACCATTGATCTCTCCAGCAAGTGAAGTTTGATCGTCAAACATATCTTGGGAGACTGCAGATATTATATTAAGTTTAAAATCATGAGATTGAGAATTTCAAGTAAGCCTAAAAATATAGAAAACCAAGTACTTTCCGAGTAAGCACGTGGAGGTCCATGCGCTAAGAAAGCCAACTGATTCCATTTCACGATTCAGTTTGAATGTGACCATCCTAAGCTAAGTTGCCTTTGAAAACCCTCACACACGTAAAATTTGATTTACAAAGTAGGCATTACGAAATAAGAGCTGATAGTAAGAAATCAAAACCATAAAAAATTATTTCAAGAAACACAGAAAATTAAGAACCCACAAAGATCCTTATCAAGCCTATCTAAAACACTGGCGGTCAATTCAAACAAAGCCTAAACTTAAGGAAAATGTGCGACCAAGTACTTTCATCTGTTAGTGAGCAGAAACAAAACTGATCTAAATTGGAATAAATTATAATGCTAGTTCAAGATAGTGGAGGTAGTCGGGAGAAATTTAAGAGAAATTAGTCACGTTAGCACTGCCAATTTCATAAAGTGGCTTAATCAAATTCAATGTCGACACAATGAATTTTTACGGCACTTCCAGATAATAATAAAAATCAGAATTTCAGAACGAAATTGCAGGACAAATCTTCAGCAATAAACCATCAAAGTTGCAACAATGTAGCACACTCGAAACTTACTGGATTTCAAAAAACTGAAGCGCGAGACAGCCTGATCCTCTCTCCAACGGCCGTGCTTCCCAATCCTCGACACGAACCTCCCCGAAGCGGACTCGACTTCCTCGTCCTCCTCCTTGAACTCGTATACATCGAAGTCCCTCCGGGGCAAGCGCCGCATATCGGAATCAGCCACCGGCGCAGGATCAACCGGGAAGCGATCGTCGTTGTTCAAATTCACCGATCGAAGAGCGGGAAAAACCCTCGAATCGGGAATTTCCGAGGTTGCAAACAGATTAGGGAAGGAGAATCCGTGGAGGAGATTGAAAATGGCGGATCGCCATGGCGAGATCAGGGAGTTGCTGCCGATCGCCGAGAATTTTGGCACGCGCTCTTCGACGACATGGAACTCTTCTCTACTGTCAGTGCTCCGCAAACTTTCCCTCTCTTATGGATGACGATGACCTGTTCGGATGACGATGACGTGTTATGATGACGACCGGATGACGCATTCGGATGACGTATGATGCGGCTGTATGACGTGTGAGGATGACGTGTGAAGTATGAGTAAGGTTTGACGGTCCCAGTCATACTTGAAGTACAGTCAAAATCGAAGAACAAAAAGTAAAGATTAAAAAAAATGGTATGGACTTGTCATCAAATGGAAAATTTATTGCAAAGTAACTTGTAAAGCCCATCTTGAAAAATGAAAAAAAGAATAAAATAAAAAGAGGAAAAGAAAAGAAGAATAATTGAACAATTAAAGAGGTTTTCAAGAAGAAGAAAGGAAGATGAATCTGAAGAAGGTAAAGAAACATAATGAAAAATACGAAAATCATGAGAAAAAGGAAGAAGGAAAATAGTAGGAAAAAGATAACGAAGAAGAAAAAGTAAAAGAAGACTAGAAAAGAGAAGACTCAGTGAGTGGGAGAGAGAGAGAACGGGAGAGAAAGAAGAGAGCTTGCGAGAGAGAGAGAGAGAGAAGAGAGCGTGTCAGAGAGAGAGAACGGGAGAGAGAAGAGAGCATGCGAGAGAGAGAGAGCGAAAGAGAGAAGAGAGCATGAGAGAGAGAGAGAGAGAGAGAAAGAGAACGGGAGAGAGAGAAGATAGCATGTGAGTGAGAGAGAGAGAGAGAGTGAGAGAGAGAGAGATAGTGCGAGAGAGAGAGAGGGAGAGAGAGAGGGAGAGAGAGAGGGAGAGAGAGAGGGAGAGAGAGAGAGAGAGAGAGAGAGAGAAAGAGAATGGGAGAGAGAGAAGAGAGCATGCGAGAGAGAGAGAGAGAGCGGAAGCGCGATCGGTGGGGAGGCGAAGCACGGCCGGAGAAAGGGGGGGAGGGGAGACGACCAAGGTAAGGGGGAAGAGGGGATAAAAATATTAAATTTTTTATTTATTTAATCCTGTCCCGGTCCGATTTGACCATCAGACCGGATCCGGCCTGGTTTGAACATCGGACCGGATCCGGCCAGACCAATCGGTCTACCCTAAAATGGTGGACCGGCTGTTCCAGTTTGGTCCAGGCTGACTGGTCCAAAATGTCAAAGCCTAAGTATGAAGATGATGTGTGACGTGTGAGGATGATGTGTGACGTGTGAGGATGATGTGTGACCTGTCAAGATGATGTGTGACCTGTCAAGATGATGTGTGATGTGGAGGATGTTGTGCGATACGTGAGGATGGCGTGTGACGTGTGTCAAGATGATGTGTGACGTGTGTCAGGATGATGTGTGACGTGTGTCAGGATGATGTGTGACGTGGATGATGACGTGTAAAGATGATGTGTGAATAGGATAATGCAGTGTGATAAAGATGATGAGATGTGCGTTTGATGGTGTCGTGGGAAGGGTTCTCTCGTCTTATATTCATTATCTTCTGACAAAATTCTACGATGGTGAGGGGAGACTCGTCTTGGGCTTGCCCTGGCGAACCAAAGCCCATGACAGCTCCAAGATGGCTCGGCTGGCTAAGGAAGATGTTAGAGAAGGTCTAAAATGTCCAGGAAATGTGCTAGCATGGAGGAAGACGAGCTGAGACGTATATCAACATTAGTCGATGTCCCTATCCTCAGGTCGCCTGATTTAGGGTCATTATGGGTGATCTCTAAACTTAATGGGGTTGATATCTAGTTTATTAGCATTATTGAATGAATAGATTTAGTAGAAATTTACACTAAAATCAGATTTTGATCTGTGTTTCATAGGTCGGCCTCTTTGAGTTATTTCATCATGAGCCCCTCGGCCACCTACATTTTCTCCATTTTTTAAATTTCCTTCACATTTATATTACATAAAATACAAATTACTCAATAAATATATAAATCTATATAAACCCTAATTTATTAATACAACTTACCCTAAAACCATATAGTGATGTAAATAAATATCCCTTTTCCTCTCAATCCTTCCTGTTATCTATTGCTAAAATAAATTACTCCCCAAATATTTATAACCTTTACTTACTATATTTGTCGCTTCCATATTACATATAGTCTAGACCACCATCTCATATATCCCCTTCACCTCCTCCGCCCTCCCACAGCCCTAGACCACCATCTCATCATAGCCATATACCACCCCCATCCGATATACTCCCCCCCTAGCCTGACCTCCATCCATCCCATATCCCGTTCGATCGAGAGGAATGCTTGACTTACCGTCAAGCTTCGCTCACCAGTTCTAAGGACACTTGTAGGGATACTAGCGATCATGCTTCCACGGGAGAAAAGGAGGAAGATGCCTCCATCTTTGAGGACTCAGACATGGACACCTCCATTCCTTCAGAACATCATTCGGAAGCTTGACAACCCCCTAACTCAGTCACATCTCCTTTCTTTAATCAATAAGCACAACCTAGGGATAGTTGGGTTTATTGAGCTGATGACTACATCGGATCACTCCCATTCCATTACAAGGAAACTTGGAATGGACCCCATTTACTATCATTCTTAAAATAAGCTCTAGTTTTTTTGGAAGCAGGACTATTCGTTGGAATTACTTGACGAAGGGTCACAATACGTTACTTTTGCCGTATCATACTCCCAGAAGCCCTACACGCTCACAGTAGTCTATGCCTCTCATAGACATCTAGTGCAGGAGGCCCTCTAGGGGAACTCACTCAACATATCCAGCCCCACCAATGTCTTGTTGATCTCTCTTAGTTTATAGCTATAGATTTCAACTGCATACGCGCAGTCAGTGAACGCCAGGGAGGTCATCCTTCCAGGTCACGATCCATGCATGCGCTCAATGACTTTATTCATCAGGCCTCACTTGTGGAGCCTCCCACTATAGGTGAGAAGTGGACATGGTGCAACGAGGGCCAAGTAGATGCACGCATGTACGAGCGGCTCGACTGCTTTTTTATTAGTAGCACTATGCTGATGCATTGTACTATCACGATTGAGATCCTACCGAGATAATACTTGAACCACTCACAGATTCTCCTTCTCCTGGACTCCACTACTCGAGTTTGCGGCCACCCATTCTGATTCCAAGCTACGTGGCTAGAGCATGAAGACTTTCATAGCTTTGTGCACAGTCATTGGGATGGAACGATCTCTACATCGCCTATGGAGAACTTTAGTTACAGATTGAGGAACCTCAAGTTTCATCTAAAATGGTGGAATCGACATGTATTCGGAGATGTGCACGTAACAGTCAAAGCGCTCAAGATGGAGCTAGTTGCTATTGAACAACAACTACATGATGGTTGGACGGACGAAGCGAGAGAGCACAAGATTAGGCTTAGTGAAAAGCTTGAGGATGCCATGCAATAGCAGGAGATTTTCTCTCTCCATAAATTGCGTACCCAATGGTTGAGAGAAGGTGACAGAAACACATGTTTATTTCATGCCTCAATTCGACACAGAGCTCATTCTAATTATGCAATCCTATTAGGGATACATAATCAGGACCTCGCCCAGCTAGCGGCCGATGGTGTCACATACTATAGTACACTTATCGCTTCATAGCCAACTAATGTGAGTGAAGATTTACTCGATTCCATCCCTCACTTAGTGACCGACCAGGAAAATGCACTACTTACGGCCCTTACTACGAGAGCAGAGATAAGGAGGTGGTCTTCTCCTTTTGTCGAAACAAGGCCTTGGGACCAGATGGGTTTGCTGCAGGGTTCTACATATCATGTTGGGATATAATAGGCAACGAATCAAAAAACTGGCGGTCATTTTAACACCAATTTACATGTCAACAATTTACTCCGATTCAAACAGATTATGCAACATTTAGTGCAATGGTGAGTCGAGGTCGAACCCACAAGGATTTAGTCAAAAAGATTCCCGCATTCGAGGGTGAATTCCAGAAAATTGAAAGACGAGTAAGATGAGAGGAAGGTTTCATGGTGTCGACAAGAAGAACATTGCACTAAATGTTTCACCGATTAAATCTGAAATCGAAGAAATCAGCGAGAATCGATTGAGTAGCTACGATAAAAAATTCTGATTCAAGATCTGGCGATTGAGAAAATTCAAACCTGTGAGAATTAACAAAGCTACATTCACTTAAAAGAAAACATCAAAGTTAAATTTCGTGAATGGGAACGTAAAAACGTTACACAACGGTGCCGGTCACGCCCCAAGGTAGGATCTCTCGCTTGGGTAACACTGGGGTCGACAACTAAATCTTTGGTGCTAGAACTCTGTCTCTAGCAGGTTCTTCTCTTCGCATCGAGCTCCAAGTGGGGATCTCGCTCCTTGGAGTGCCGCCGCTCTCTTTGGCGTCGGGTTCTTCTTCTTCTGCCGCTGGCGAGCTCTCACGAGCGGTGGAGTTCTCCATCATGGTGACGAGATCCAGATCTCTGCAGGCTTCTTCCTCCTCCCTGAAAATCCACATTCTCTCCCCCCCTTTTTTGGAGCTTGGCAAATGGTGTTCTTTAAGGTCGCCATGAATATCGAAGCTCCTACTGTTGATTTCTAATTGGGCGAGATCAACGGCTGACTTTGCCGTCGATCTCTGCCTTTTTTTTCTTTTCTTTTTTTTCTTGCTTCTTCGCATGACCAAACAGATCACGCCACGCCTACAAGCCTTTAAGTGATACAGTGTACCGTGGGTGCATCGTATCGCTTATTCTCGTATCCGTCCGATGAAGCCATTGGACGCGCCACATAGTGCCACGTCGCCTACGGGAAAGAGATAAATTTTAGTCCCATATTGAAATAAAAAATGAGTGTAACATGATCATAAACTAGCGCAACTTTATCAACAGAAAATATTTGGGGCACCTATATATTTAAATGGATGAGATACTTCCCAATGCGGGAGCCACGCTGGCGCTCTATGTGCGTGCCACATGACGCCCACATACTCACCACGTCAGCTAGGCCTCTAGTGGGCCAACCCTATTTTTGCTCCTCACGTCATCATGATCCATTAGCATTAATTGACACAACCCAGAACGCTCTTCCTACAAAAGCTATAAAAAATATCGCAAGTGATTTATGATTTTGTCTCATTTTCGAATAGCCATATCTTTTTATAGAGATATCCAAATTAAGTGAGAATTTTTCTAGATTTTTATGATTTCAAAAATCTTCAAGACCCTTGATCTTTCACATTAAAACAACATTATTTAGATATTTAAAATTAGTACTTAAGCGTGCACTTTAGTCAGAATTTCAGTCTGTAAATTGCCCCTTAAAGCCTTGAACTCTATTCATCTTGGCTCCTGCACATGGGTGGCCTTGTATAGGCCACAAGAGGTGTAGGGTCATCCATACTAACATAACCCATGAAAAGACAACTCAAAACATTGGGAAAAACAACTTTGATATGATAAAACTTTCACAAGAGGTGTAGGATCAGCAGCCCCACAGAGATATTGTGTAGATTTTTTAGGCCTATGGAATCTTTCAAAAGATATTGTGTAGCTCAAGAATATTATGACAAGGCACAACAGAAGATCTCCACCTCTAAGAAAGTGTAGCAGAGATATTTCACAGGAGCTGGCAAAATAAGTTTCTGTCGCATGATTTTTTCAGAGAAAATCTATTAGAGGATTCACGGATCTCTAGGTATTTTTTTGGCCAACCACGGCTAATGGGTCTCAAGAAGTGTGCATCTGTGATACATCAAAATAATTTGATGATATTTAGTGTGTCACATCTGACAATCTATGAGTTATGGAACAAATAGTCTGTGTGAATTTAGTCACATCTCATGCATCTTTTCTTACTTTTTAATTATGATCTTCCAAGTTATAATAATCCCTAACAAAAGCAATGATAAATTCATAAACATGTCGTGAGTGCCAACATTGCCATGTTTATTCATGTTATCATCATCATCTTGGGGAAATCATAATTTTCAATGATAAAATGCATCTTCCATTAATTGTAAGAGGATGTGTGACTCACTAATAATGCCACTACAGTTTTATGCAGGAACTATCACATTTAATGTAACACTTTATTTTCTTGTCATCAATGATTATTGAAAGAAACTGTATAATTTAACTTCAGAACAAACATGATGACACAACCATAAGAAAAAACATCTTTCTCATGTATGATATCTATAAAAGACTCTGAAATATGCAGACAAGCATTCCTAAGGTCATAAATCATGGTCATTCAATAAACGCAGGAAATATAAACATCAATACTTCAAATTTGGTCTGTATTTAATAAATATCTTATAAATTAGCACAAGGCAATAAAAAATCATAATTACATTTAAAAATAGATATTCATAACCATAACTGCTAATTAGTACATTTGGTATATGAATGATTTAAAGTTTGTATTCTTTTTCTAGTAATTGGACTGTTTTTTGTCTAGTTATTGGACAATTTTTTGGTGTCTTCTACGACCGGATGTCATTCGACAGCGGCATACCTCTTAAGGATTTCTTTCTTTTTGATCTGTTATTACCCTTACTGAACCTATTAAATGAGATGTTAGTACAATATTTCCTGTTAGTAGATCAATCAATTTGCCAGAAATTAAATGTTTATAATGGTTCTCACTGTAGATATCTGTGATGTTATAAAGTATATTGTTGCAAAAGAAACTCCCATTGGGTCATTTTTTCAAATAATGACTTTCCCTGATTTCATCATTATTCTCCTCCCCTGCACAATACCGTCTGAAGAATATTAGGTGACCATGCAAAATAAAGCTATCAAAAACTACTAAATAGTATGAAACATTAATGACTGCAATGGGTTCTGTCCTGAGTATGCAATCTGATGTGTGTTTTAAGAGATGGCAAAATATCTTAACACTTTATCCTCTGTAATACATACCAAAATATATGACGTTAAGGTATGATTAATCTCCATCAATTTGGTTTGAACTCCCCAGTTCATAGTTTAGAGAAGCTACCTCATCTTCCTTGACATAAATTTAGAAGGGTTTCAAGAAGCTCTTTAACATGATAACTTGGAATGATGGTGATCAAAGAACTGTTGAAATACAATGACACAAAAAACTTATATGCAAGCTGTACAGTATCTGTATCATCTCTCTCTCCTGCCTGAACAGAAAAGTATAAACATCAAGGATGGTTAGAAAGTGTGTACACTGAGTCCACATAACGCTCGGCTTCCCATAGAAATGACCCAAAGGTGACAGCTTCCAACACCAAGTGTTTTAGTGCCCTGTAAGTGACTGAGATGGGCTCATCTGCAAGACTGAGCCCAGCTTTCTCCAGGAAAAGAGCCCGGCTTTGTTTCTCGATCAACTCGACAGCCTCCTGAGATTTCAATCGGGCGCAGATCTGTATTGCATTAGAATCAAACTTCATAATATAGCTTTTAAGATTCTTTACTCGTCGAGGCCGCTTCTTCAGGTATGATGGGTAAGCGGCGCCATCTTCTTTGCCCAAGGTTTTCGGCGGTAACTTGAACTGGGGATTCTCTGAAGGGTAATCTTTACTGGTGAGGGAGAAGAGATACTCGAGACGATGCCTCTGGCATGCCGACTTCAGAAAGTATCCGTACATGATTGAGGCGGCATAGATGCGGCCGAGCTGAAGTCGCTTGATTGGGGCCTCCGATTGATTCGTGCTCGTCTCATCAAACTTGCTCGTTCGAGCGAGGATGTTCAAAAGGTGGATCTTCACCATGTCAAGTGATTCGTGATCATAAAGCGACTGTAATTCGTCTTCGTATGTCGGAAAGCTATCCAAAGATCCTCCCATCAGCCAAGTGAGACGGCGGAACATTGGGACTTTGATTTCGGAGAAGTTATGGACTATCATCATGTACATGACTTCTTCCACAGCAGTCTTGCATTCGCTCTCCTTTATTTCAGCTATTCTTCTGCATAAGAAAATTGAAAAAATTGTACATTAAAAAGATTACTAAGTAAATCAGCTGGATAATATCACAACTTGCTCATATTTTTTATTTAGATTTACCATCGTTGATAAGGAAACTCTTATATAAATGTGTAAGCCAGCATTTTTATCCATTCTGTCTTAGATGACAATGTATATCCTTTCCATGATAAAAGAGTAGAAATGACATCAAAGAGTAGATATAATATTTAATGTAACTACAATTTGAATATCAATGATAAGAAATCTAACCAAGTTTGCAAATGCGCAAAAACCTATAATTATTTCCTGGTTTAATTTACTTTGCTCTTTGTTTTTTGAAAAGCAATCTACTTTGTCCTATTGTCCTGAGATAGATGAACTAAGGATAATCAAAATCGTGCGGGATGGAAATTTTTGGGAGCAAAACTTATAGAGGATTATCAAGCACAGGAGTAAGAAGAGGAGGTCTCTCCATAACCAAATCACAGGCCGTAATGAAGGAGAACAGAGAGACATAATTTAAGAAAACTTAAAAGAAATTTTGATGGGCATTATGCTGTAAATTGTTTTTTTTTTAAAGAATTATGCTGTAAATTGTCAAACGATAATGTATATAATTGGAGCGTTTAATGGAATAAAACGCATTGCCAGCTTACCGATATGGCATCAACAAAGTTTCAAAGTAACTTAACATCCAATATACCTAAATCTTGGATAATGATCATAAGAATTAAACTATCAAGTATAACAAAATGTACAAAAACAAAAAAAAAAAAATTCGCCACCCCTCGTGGGCATAGTGCTCTGAATCTAAATCCTGTGTCGTAGAACTGTACGATTTTTTCTTCGCAATATTTAAATTCAGCTGAAACAAAACACCCGAAACTCACTGATGGAGGCATGATTGTGGAGATCCGGCGCTGTGATCACGGCGTGCGATCGCACCTTCTCTCTCGGAAGCCAGACTCTCCAGTTGCTCCGCAGCTGCAACGGAGAAATTGTGAGGGCGATCATTCAGTATGACACTGAGAAGCTTCCCCGCCGGAGATTCAGGCACGAGGGGCGTGCTCAAGCGCCCTGAATTGCATTTTTTTGATTCCGCACTAGCCATTGAGATTAATTTCCCTCTTCTGCCTTTAAATTTAACCCCAATCCGCTGAAATAATCACAAAAAACAGCAATTGAAACATTAAATTCATGGGAAATCAATCCCGATGCTTAAATCCAGGTAAAACAATCTAATCTGACACGATGTGCAAGAAAGGAAACCCGTTTGAACAACAATAATTGAGATTTTATTAACAGGGTGCACCGATTCGGATAAGAGTATAAGGACCAAAGGGCAACCCAATCTACGATCCGGATTCTATTTCCCAATGGAGTAGTTTGATTTTATTTCAGATTGGAGCAATTGGGATCGAATTGCCATGATCTTCTTAGAATTGAAAGGATAACTAAGATTCGATCAATCGGGGTGACTGATCGTATCAGGCATCCTGATCATGGCATAAAGACCATGGGACTGTCAAATTGACAAACATTATCATCGATCAAATCATCTGAACGGTGCAGCCAATCCAGCAAGAGATCATAGCGACGAGCTGCGCAAATCAAGCAATCACATAATAATGATCAATCGGACCTCCACCAATATTGATCGGTCCTGTGATCCACAATCCAGGGCTTGATCAGATCAACATCCCCCATCCCCAATTCAATTCCGCCCCAACTCGGGCACGCATGATCAGATCGAATATCCAGTCAATATTCGATTGTTACCAACTCCAAACTGGAGGAAACAAGCGATGAAGAATCGACCGGCCCGATTGAAAATCTCCGAAACCCTAATCAAGGATTGGAAGGACGATCGAACCTGAAA
Organism: Wolffia australiana; assembly: GCF_029677425.1. Lineage (NCBI taxonomy): Eukaryota > Viridiplantae > Streptophyta > Magnoliopsida > Alismatales > Araceae > Wolffia > Wolffia australiana. The sequence continues at coordinate 8,483,602 of NC_135847.1, forward strand.
AGAAGCCGAGATTTCAGACGACAACCGAAGACAAAAGCCATCAACTTTCCCGGCGATGGCCTCAACCGCAGCAGCTGCAGCCACGCTTCGAACTCCGATCTCCATAGAACAAACACTACACGAACTCCCTGCTAGAAATACGAGAAACCCAGATGAAGAAAAAACTAGGGTTAGAAATCAACACCGCGAATCCGCCATTACTGCTCCCACAGATTTGACCGTCGATGCTCGGCCATCGATCGCTTCACCAGATAACGTGCGGCGGCGAGGATCAGAAGGAATCAACATCATCCAATTGGGGAAATGGGTATGGCGGGCCCTCGCGCCCCGATCGATGTATATATATGCTTGCATGTTTCTAGAGAGAGAGATGGATTTTTCTAGAGAGAGAAATGGATTTTTTAGAGAGAGAGATGGATATGTTCTTTTCTAGGGGCCGCCATTTATAGACTGGCGGGTTTACTGTTTCTCCGGTTCAATGTCGACCGGTCTTGACCGGCTCTGCGGACCGGATTGAAGCCAAAAAAATAATGGATTTTCCTACTTTGGAATAATGTCAATGTCTAGAGGATAAATACTAGTTTTTGCTGTGTTTTTATTATGATATGGGTCAAAGGTTTGTCTAAATATTTAGCTGATGGGCTGCTTTTAATAGGTGCTGGAATCATTCTTTTATGAGTTATACAGTTAATATTTCTGATTTGCTCACATAATTGATTTTTTATAGTAGCTAGGGAACGCCACGTCATAGAAGTAACACCTCGGACGTGACGGAACGGATGCCGTCACTCGTCCCAGCATATGCAACAAAAACTGTCACATTCTCGTCACTGCCCCTCTGTAGGGCGTCCCGTCATGTCCCCGTCACCGTAACGACGTCACCATCACCGGTGATGTGAATAAAACCCTACTTGAATGGAGGGCTATATCTCTGATTATTTATAGGCAGCATCAGTTTGGGCGTGCAAGAAAAACACGGACTTTTGTGAAAAGTGCCAGGATATCAAAATGGCCACATCACGTGGCAAAATCTCAGCCGTCGGAAAGATTAAAAATAATGATTTTTATATGTATTTTCTGTCCAATTTAACTTTTCAAAAATTTCGTCACAGCCGTCATTCGTGACGGCTGTTCCGTCACGTCACACGTCATGGGCACCCCGTCACCGTCACAACCACTTCATCATCCGTCACCGTCACCGTCACGACCCCCTAAAACCGTCAGTGTCACCGTCACGTCATCCGTCACGCTTTCGTCACGGTGACGTGTGACGTGACGGATGACATGTGTTGATTCCAAATAGTATATCAGGTGATGATGGGATTTTAACTGTCAATACAAATTTATTATTGAGGAGACATTTATGATGAGGAAACACTGAGAGGTTAAGATGATTTCATTCATGATGAAGACTTTTTTGTAGGAAAATAAAGGGGGCATATAGAAGAGAACAATTTTGATAGCAACACAAATTATGGAGACAATATATGGGAAAAAGTGTATTGATCTAAGTTTTATTTTTCATTTGATATCTAACATTATGTCCAGGAATTATTGATTCATTTAATTTGATAGTTCATCCATTGATAATCTTGTGCTAGGTTTGAGCTACTTTATCTTCGCTTATTTCTTTTATGCTCCTAATTCTTCATATAAACTCATATTTTATTTCCATTCTCAACATCTACTCAAAATATTCATCCCTTTTCGCTTTTGAGATGGCATATATTTCATTATTAGATACTTCAGTCTATCATGCTTAAAGTTTTCTTTGAATTGTTTGTTAGATTCAGATCCCAGGTGAAAAGACCGACTTGATAAACCAAGTTTATTAACAATGAAGACTAAGAACTCCTAGGGCAGTGGATATGATTTAATACCTATATTTACCTTATCTAGTGTTCAATCGCCTTAGGCAAATTATGAATAATACCTATTTCCCACATGTGCCCACCACTCTGGCGTGGATTTGGTGGGTCCCAGAGGTAGCATGCCTATGTGGTAGGACTTAAAGTGTGATCATGCAGATCGCAATGGAAGTATATTGCATGAAAGCCAATTTCACATTTTGTATCTCAATCAATCCTGATTAAGACAAACCATATTCATTTTAGTTGGTATGGTTAAGAGACATTAATAGAAGAAGAGGTTGTTGGTCTTTACGAGCTTGCTTTACTATTTGAAATAAATCTAGGATGATCATATCACCCCATGAGGAAAATATTCCAATCTGGTGTGGTTACTTGGAAGAGTACGTTCAAGCCATTCATGTGTCTGGCCTGTAGATGTATCCATATATTCACTTATATGATGGATACCCTCTTTAGTCTATTCGACTCTGCTTGAAGATTTGGTTCATCTTCTTACCATCTAGTCACATTAAAATATATATTTTTAGAAGTGGGGAAGAAAATAGGGGGGAGGGGGCACCCAAGACTGGCTTGCGTGGGCGCTTGAAATGGTTACCCTCTATTCTTATTATTTTTGATATTTTCATTTGAGAACTTTGAGTATATCCACCATCGTTCGTACATCTTATGTGTGAGACCCTATAAACCCATATATTTACTTAATTAATTAACACATATATTTACTTTTATGTGTGAGACTGTATAGACCCATGTATTTACTTTTAATAACCCAATAATATTTTATAGACAGCCTTATTAATTTATTTATATAAACATATATCTCAATTAATTAAGGATTTATTCAACCCTACTGATAGGTTTAGTTTCTTGCCCATGGGGTGTTAAGCTACACCTCATGCTTTAACAGATATTGAGGAACATATCAACCCTTTTATGGAGCCTTTACCCTCATCAAATATCTTTATCCAGGTGATGTCAGACGTCGTCGGGGATGTCGTCCGGTCGGCACCGAGTATGATGGCTCGATACCAATAAGTGATGGTGGTATCAAATGTTGATGGTGTCGTCGTCGGACAGATAAAACCCTAACGGGTCAATGTGACTACGATGCAATGAATGTCCTATGTGTCGTACGTGCAGGCTCCGACTCGAGGGAGGCGCCAAGCTCCAAGCTTGGACGGCGTCGCCGGGTGACGGCGACGGTGGCCTCTCAAACCTCATCGGAGAGACAAAGGTGTGTACGGTCAAACAGACTTTATCTGTAGGACTCACACGTAACAGATATACTCGTCCATACCGGTAAGACGCTCATTTGCTTCGCAGTTTTCTCTCAATTCTTTCCTTTCTCACCTACCTAGCCCGAGCGCAGTGGAATCAAGATGAAGGTATACTGCGTAAGGTAAAAAAACAAGATGCAGAGAGAGGGTGTACCTCGTCATCGGGTGGCTAGTCATGCAGGTTGTTCGTCGATGCGACGGCCAGAGCGGATACGAAGGAGAGGAGCTGGAGAGCAATCAGCGGAGAATGAAGAGGGGACCAAGGAGGATGGCACAAGGCAAAGCTTCGGCTCAAGCTGCGAGGGACCTGGGTAGTGTGTCCTTATGGACCGGAGTGGTCGGGATCCGACGACGGCCGCGAGCGATGGTTCATCTCAGCGGTGAGACGCAGGTCGAGACGGCTGTCGGCAGCAACTAGCGCAACCGTGCGAGTTGGGACGGCGGGGACACTACGTGGCGGTCAACTCTTGGATCCAGTGATGTCGATTCGATCAGCGATGGGCTTGACCAGCGTGGCTAGACTGAGGGGGTGGGAGTCAACTGTCGACCGGAGTTGAACGATAACTTCCCTTGTTCGGTGTCGGTGGGTGGAGTCGAGTCGACCGGTGGCGGTGGGTCGATTCAAGTCTGCTCGGCACCCCGTCATCAGACGTAGACCCAATTCATTGACAATTGAACGAGATCATCCCGGCGGTCGTCAGCCAATTTTGGTGCCCAAAGTCGACTCCCAGATTCAACCGAGAGTCGAATCAAACGACGCCGGTGGTTCTGCTGCCAACTCTCCAACCGAATACGACCGAGGATCGGTCCAAGCGGCGGTGGAGGCTTCAGCCAACTTTAATGCCCAAATTTCGTCGCCCAGATCTGCCGGGAAATCGACCCACGCAATGGCAGGGACTTCCGTCAATCCCAAGCGACGGCGGCGACCTCCACTGATTTTCTGCTCAAATACGACCAAGAATAAATCGAGGCAGCGACGATGGCTTCAGTCAATTTGTTGCTCAATTTTGATGAGATTCTAACTCTGTAGAGTAGGCGATGATTTCCGCAGCACTGATCGGGGACTGCGATTTCCACTCAGGCGAACGGCAGGTTGCAATTAGTGTTCGCCCGTCCTGATGCCGGTATCGGATACCGGTATCGGGACGGATGCTGAATTTTTTGGTATCCATTTTTTCCGATATCTGGATACCGGATATCGGTATCGGATATCAGTTGCTACAGTGCCGATATCCGATACCGGTATCTGTCCGATACCGGCATCCGTCTCCCGTCTCAGGGGGACAGATGACGGTACCGGATATCGAATGAGGATATCGGTTTTCGATATCCGCATCGTATACGCTTATCTCTCCCCCTCTCCCTCTCTCAGTCTCTCTCTCTCGTTCTCGCCCTCTCTCTCTCGCTCTCTCTCAGTCTCTCTCTCTCAGTCTCTCTCTCTCTCTCTCCCTCTCTAAGTCTCTCCCTCTCTCCCTCTCTAAGTCTCTCCCTCTCTCCCTCTCTCAGTCTCTCTCTTGTTCTCACCCTCTCTCAGTCTCTCTCTCTCTCTCTCCCTCTCTCTCTCTCTCGTTCTCGCCCTCTCCCCTCTCTCTCATTCTCGGCCTCCCCCCTCTCCCCTCTCCCTCTCGTTCTCGCCCTCTCTCTCTCTCTCTCGTTCTCGTTCTCCCCTCTCCCCCTCCCTCTCTCCCTCTCTCTCTAGCTTTTCATGCCTCGCCCTCTAAAAATATGAGAAGCACATGAAACCATGTTTCTCTAAAAATATGGACGTCTGACATTTCATATATCGCAGGGGTAACGTTGGCAAGGGGCACTAGAAGAAATTGTTATTTTGTTATACAACCAAGTCATTATATACACGTTAATTTTTTTAATTTGTTCCATATGGGATAAAGGGATTCTGGGTTTTGTGGTAAACTCGGAATCCCTTTATCCCATATGGAAAGATAAAAATAAATTTGTTACTATATAATAACGGGCATTGAATACATATTGAAATCTACTTATGTTAAATTAACTAAGTAAAACTATGCCAGGTCAATGATTATTTTACCGAAACCGGTATTGGATACCGGATATCGCGAACCGATATCCGGATATCGGTTTTCTGATATCTGGTATCCGATACCGTCTTCGTCCTCAACCCCCTGTATCCGATACCGATATCCGTCTAACCCCTGATAGACGGATATCGCCCGATATCCGATATCCGTAACCATCCCATTTTTTCCCAGATAACGGATATCGGTTGTCCGATACCAGATGTCGGACGGATATCAGGACGGCGAACACTAGTTGCAATTCGTGTAGCTGTTCGTTAGGAAAATATATGAAAAAAAGGGGGGGTGTTAAGACCTTCTGAAGACCCACCAGCATGGTGGGTTGATCTTCTCGCAAGCCCCCACTTCCGTCTCAAATCTTCTTCCTCCACCGGTCCACCCTCTTCTTCCCTTCTTCACCCTCCCTTCTTCCTGTGCAGGAAGGGGGGAAGACCTGTCTTCTTCGATGAGAATTCAACCCAATTTCAAAGAAAGCAAATCTGCCAAGTTAGGGCACCCACTAATCCCTTAAGTAGGGGAATTAATGGGCCCCTAATGGGCTTTTAAGCAAGGGGGAAGGTGGGGTAGGTCCACTAAGGAGAGCCCTTATATATTGGCCCTCCTCTTTTACAAAAATGAGGGGGAATTAAGCAAATAAGAAAAAGGAAAAAGGCATGGGAAGGGGTTCAAGTGACTGACCCTTCCCGTGACGATGAAAACACGACACAGAATGCGTTGCGGTGAGACAAAAACAAACTAACGAATATGAAGAAAACACAAATTACGACTGACAAAAATGGTGAAAATCAAAATGTGATAATGAGCATACTTCACCTGGTAGTTGACGACGGTGGCCGACGGCTTGCACGGCATCGTCGATGATCCTTGATGGCGTGCGCCATCACCAGGTCACACACCCAACTGACTTAGGGTATGGTTAACTATTAAACCCTAAGCTGTCATTCTAGCTAGAATTGATAGATAAAGGAGATCACTTGAGAACTATTACAAAAAAAATATCCATTAACATGTCCAAATTCTCTATGATCTTCTTCCTTGCGTTAAATCTCATTTCATACAAACGGCCGACAATCCATCTTGACCATCCAATGACCTTCATATATTTTTTGATATAGATGAGCTAAGATAGTTTGGAATCCCGTGATTAGGAACTCATAGTCATAGTCAAAACACAACTGTTGGCACAATGTCTTTGGTATTTATTGACCACTTACACTACCATGACATGAATAAATCTCATTGAAAATTCAGTGATTTTATGCCAAAAAGCAACCACCATTCATAATATGTGTTCATACACTAAGGCCCACAAGATCAATATTTTTATTTCCAGATTTGTTGATGCCCATCTTGTGTGGCCTCTAAATATGAATATTAATAATACATGTTTAAGGACTTCATTATAAACATCATCCAAAAATAATAATTAATAAACATCTATTTCAATGAACTTAAATATAACATAGAAGTGTGATTCGTTGGAAGGCCACATTATCTCAATCAAAGGCATAATAAAATAAGATAATGCGATGAAGTCCTTGGCCGAGGAAGTGAAATAGTGTAAATGGGATCTTTTTATGGTCTTTCTATGCATTAGTCTTAACCAAGATGATTGATTAGATTTTGATATAACAAAATGCCCTAAGCTATTGTATAAGTGCTTTCACAGATAAAATATCATACATATATGGTAACTTAGGGCATAATTGCTCTATGAAAGAGCTTGTGCACTCCTTTCTACCTTCTAGAGATTTTATTGTAACTTCCCAATTTATGCGTTATCTACTCACCATATCATTTGTGTTAAATAAATATGTAATCAATAAATACATTTAAACAATAATTTAATTAATTATGTTAACTAGTAAAGAGTCAATAAGATTGTATAATCATTACCTAGACTGGTACATGGGCTTCGAGGCTCACACACATACAGTTTATTTGATGTCGAATGATATACCTAAAGAGTATGGTTTTTTCTATAAAAGTTCCATTAGGTATAACATGAAGGAAACCCAAAAAAAGTGTGCATGCAAGTATTCACTTATCCTCTCCTCACTATGTGGCTAGAAGGACAAGAAGGTCATCCCATGGTGATGATGGAGGTTATTACGTAGTAGAAGAGGTGATTGACTTGCAAATGACAGTATGGATATTTCTGGAGTCTAGAAAATTATGCCATTTAAGATGACCCAAAATGATAATAGATCAAATACCACGCAAGATGAAATCTCACATTCTTGTTTTAGTTTAAAGGTATGCTTAGATTTTTATTCTGATATATTAATCATCTTTAGATCACCAATCTTGCCAGCAAACCCAAAAAAAATCCCCTTATAAAAAATGGATTCCCTTTAGGAAAGAGTCTTTCGGTTCCTTTGAATGAGCCTTACCACTTTGTAGAGGGCCCTACCCTTTGTATTGCGTGTAGTGCATCTAAATGCTTTGCAGTGTGTTGCATCTCAAGTAGCGTTTGGGGACAAAATCACAACAAACTATTTTTTTTTTTGCCCTGCCTAGACATGCTCAATTTCATTTAAGGGCCAAACTTTTTAACGATGTACATTGTGGAACAATTTTTCAAACCATAGTGTACATGGCAAGGCATATATATATATATTGTGATTGTGTTGTTTGGTGTGAATGTTTACACAAATAAATAAAACATCACATACAACCTGCAATTCTGGCTACAAAACATCCGGAGATTGAAATTTTGGTGAATGAACTGTGAGTCACGTTCTATGTTATTAAATAAATTAAATAATTATTCTTCATATCTTTTTGTGTTTCCCATTCTTCATATTTGTGTTCATCATGCTCATCTATTTCCTCTTATGCTCATCATTCTTATTTTTATTCTTATTATTAATAGATGGATAATGTGTATGAAAATTATTTAATGTATTAATATTGTGTGGATTAGTGGATATAGTCAATAATTAATCATATATGGATTCATGTTTCTCTTTTCTATGTTATCTCTTCTAAGTATCTTCTATACTTCTTTTACTTCTCTTTTCTTCTTCAATTCTGCATCATTTATTCTTTTTTTCTTTCTTTATTATTTTTTTATTAATTTCTTCATATCTTTTCTTCCCTTGTTTCTCCCTCTTTCTTCTTCACTTCCTATTTTTCTCTTGCTTTGTTCCCCATTCATCTTCAATTCTGTGCTAGCTTTTTCTTCATTTCTTCTTAATAGTCTTATATTTTATTTCTACTTTGTTTACTTGTTTCTTCTCTTCCACCTCTTCTCCCTCATCTTTTCTTCTTTTCTTCCTATTTTCATCATGTTTTCTTCTTCAACTCTTCAGCATTAATTATTAATTTTTCATTTTACTTTGCTTATTTTTTTTATTTTTCTTCATTCATTCATTTATCCTATTTATATTCTCTCTCTGTTTCCTCTTCCTCTTTTTATCTTCAGTTTTGCGTTTATATTTTCTCCATGTCTTATTCTTATTCTTTATTTCTTCTCTTCACCCTTTTCTCCCTCTTCTCTCTTTATCTTTCTATATTCATCTTCTTTCTTCCTCTGTTCGTCCTTAATGCTCCATGCTTTTTTCTTTCATTCTTCTTTTTTCCTTATTTCTTCTTATTTCTTTATTATTTCTTATCTTTCCCATTTTCCCCCTCTTCTTATCCTCTTTTTTCTTATTTTTTTAATTTCTTCTCTTACTTCTTTTCTGCATCTTCTTTTCTTACTCTTCCTATCTTTGTCTTTTTTATGTTCATCATTTCTTGTTCAATTATGTGTTCTTGTTTCTTATCCTATTATTCTTCTTTTCTTCATATCCTTTTGATTTCTTATCTTCCCCATTTTTTCCCCTTTCTCTTATTATCTTCCTATTTCCATCTTTTTCTTTGATTATGTGTTATTCATTCTTCATTTCTTGATTACTTTTAAGCATAAGCAAGAAAACCCTTCAATTTTCAGAATAGTTTGAGCTGACATCAAAGATAGATGTCATCTGTGACATCATTATGGATCATTGGTTTTTTGTCAATCCCTAACGTTCTGTTGGTGCCTTGTTATGTAGGTGTGTGGGGTGGCCACATACAAGGCATTAAATAATAGAAAATTGATGAGTATTCTTGAAAAAAAGAATTAAAATTGATCAAACCCCTATTCAATGCAAGAAATGTGATTTACATCACACACGTCAACAACATTGTAATCCGAACTAGGTTGAGGAGTCCATGTGTCATAGAGGTGCCATCAGAGCAGAACATTCTTGATGAGAATAATATTTTTTGGTTCAATGAATTTAATTATGGACAGTAGCGGAACACAATCAATGACTAACATTCATCTTTCTCAGGGAATGCTATATTTTGGTTCAGGAGGTTATCACAGCAATGCATACTTCAATGGAAGAGAATAGCACTATGCGACATTATGCAGCAAAGTGGCCTATCAAACTAGAGAATCTCACCTTGGACTGGCCAACAATGTGGAATTCTACTTGCATCGTTATGGTTGTCATCATCAAGAAGAGGGACTTTCCTGACATAATGGTGTTGAATGTACTAAAAATTTTCTTTGTTGAAGAGGACTGGGAAATAAAAAAAACTATTTTAAAAAATATTAAAACCCCTCCAATGGCTACCAACCTCATTTTCCAACTAAATATTGTAATATAAAATGGAACAATTATTATCATCAAAGCAATAGAAACGTCTGGGTACTGTCATGCAAAATATTAGAGATGAGACTCTATTTTAGACTAGTGGTGTCATCTTGGTGCAACCAGGCCTTCAGTTAGTTCATCAATATTAGGTTATGGGCTTTGATTGATTACTTATTACATTTTCATGCTGCGGAAGGCAAAAATCAATTCCAAATTGTTCTATAAAAAAACATCTAATCATGTTACCTTGACTTGCTCCTTGGAAGAGTCTCTTCGAGCCATTCACATGTCCAACCTCAAGATGTATCCATTTGAGTAATGCAACAATGGATTTCCTCATTTTGTTCGCAAACTCTTCCTGAAGATATATCTTCTCATTATTAAGTATCTCAAGTGGAGTGCGTGGGATGAGAAGAGAAATAAAGACCGGAATGGCACCTAAAATGGGTGCCCCTTTATATTTATACTTATTCACAGAGTTTTAATTAAAGTCCTTGACATTAAAGTATATCCACCAACATCCATTGATCTTATGCATGTAACCCTTTAAGCACATATATTATTATTTTTAACAACATTTATTTTACTACCTTATTAATGGCCTATATGGGCATATAGATTCATTAAGGATTGATTTAACATGGGGTCCAAAGCTACACCAATTACTCTAGAAGATACATAATATTGATTGAACGCACTCGTGGAACTTCTACAATCATCACCTACCATACATGTACATTCTTTCATATGTGTAAGACTCTAAAATGACTTACGGTATGTTCAACATCAAACCCTAATCCATCATTCAATTAGTACTGATTATTTTATAACTTTTCTAATATCTCTACAATCCTTCATATGGATTTGATGCATCTTCTTCCTCGAGTCAATCTCCTCCTATATCGAGGAGTGGGCGATCACATCTTGACCACTTTGTCTCCTTCATGTACTTCTTGTTATATTTGAACTAAGCCATGTTTGAATTTCATGATTATATACTCATATGTCTTAGTAAAAAAAATAATAATCCATTCACAAGATGTTCTTTGTGTATGTGGTCAATGGACCACTCATACGTCCATGATATGAATCAACCTAATTGACGTTTAGGTATAATATTACAAAATTTTTACAAATCAATTCAACGAACTATTTACCTAACGAGTGCCCATCATCTGTCCTATGTATCCCCATTCATGGATGCATGATCAACCATGCTATTCTTTCCTGATAAATCAATTTTCAACTATAGTATACTTCAAATAATAATATTAAGACCATCGATCATTATATTATGATCTCATCACAATTCACTTAGTCATTACATGAATTCATGGACTTCACCACAAAATAATAATAAGGAACATATATTTATTTCAATGCAATTAAACATCACATGGAAGTATGAATGGATTAACAGCCACACACTGTGTCGACCATGGCTACAGTAACAAAGTCATATCTTATGTGAACAAATTATTGTATGCACCTCATGTCACTATTTATTAGGGCGTAATGGCAAAATTTTCTTTTGGGTGTTTAATCTGACTTTGATGGCTGAAGCCCTTTTCAGTGAAACACTTGATGAATTTTTGTTTGAGCACAAGTAGATGCCCATCATTTAATTGGGGCACGAGCTATATGTGTACATCAGCTAACCTCCTATCAAGGGGACAACTTACCTCTTGGATGCGAGTATTCACCTTATATTAGGTGGAAGAAAAATATTGACACCAATATCTACTTTCAGTATGTGGATTTCAATATTAGTCATCTGCATGGGGACTAATATCCTATAAGGTCACATGTCTTATTGATATCCATCATTTGATCATTGTATTTTATATAAGTCTTGTTGCTTCTATTTCGCACCAATATCGAGTTGGACCCTGATTCTAAACAATTTCCAGTGTTATGGAACAGGACACTACATCCTGGATGTAGAATGTGTCTTGGGAAACATCCTTTGATGCTCAATGCTTCAAGAGCAACTTACATTTTGGCCAAAATCTATTAGGACTTTCCTTGCTCCATCATGTCTTCGATACCTTACATATCAAGATGCATGAGGGAACACATTGTGCTTCTCCCACCCATCTCTAAGGGTGCTGACATTATTGGGTTATGAATCGATGACTGGCATGGTATTGTATAATTCCCCCTTCCGAAGACTAAAATGAATCACAAAGGCCATCTAAAACAATTAAAACATGATGATCGAATTATGTTTGCATGTATTAGATCCATAATTTCTAGGTTCCTCAAGTGAGACATGTTGAGCTTTTCAAGATTCTGGCCTCTAAATGTATCCATGTGATAATTGGCATATTGAAGTTCCTTCGTCCTAATTAGGGTGTGACTAACGATATCCATATGCATTATCCGTAATCGGATAACGCGTTATCCGTACGCAAAAAAATATCGAATACATACGACATCGGTATCAGATATCAAAAACATAAATTATTATGACTTACTAAACGGATAACGGTCCGGACATTGTTAGTGTGATAAAGATCTCAGATGTCAATATCGTTAAGAGGATAACGTATATTATATCGTCTACAATATTGTATCGGAGAACGGATTATGAAAATGGTTTGCATGTGTTGATATTTCATAATATTTATTATATGAAGTTGTATCGGAGAAACCATACTAAATGTTCAAGTATGGATGCCATTATCGAGTTTGAGATGATTTTTGGAAATTCATAGACTGCTTGGTGTTGATATCAACATCTGCAACAAGATTAATGGCAACCACATATATACACATATTATAAAAGAGTTAATGGTAACTTAATGTTCCATTATAAAAATAAAGATAGTCCTTAAACAACTACGCATAACAAACATCATAGGCTCTTATTCCATAAGCCATCAGTTTCCGTCATCATCGTTGTTCTGTGATGGATGTTGCCTTTTATGGAGGCTATGGGCAACCTGAAACTCAACAAAGTTAATCATTGCTGGGGTGAAGTTGTGGCGGGTCCAATAGGTGTGGTCTGCCCATGGCTCGAAAAATGGATCACGGCTCACTGGGATGTGCGGCTCTAGTATGGGCTCAATTGGAATGAAATGAAGCTTCCAAGGATTCTTATCATAATGGCATCAATCAACTCAATTTTCTCTGGTGAGAATTGAAGGCATTTAAAGTGTTGTTTTTGTTATTTTTGCCAGACCTTCCATTACTACCACTGTCATCTTAGAGTTAGAGCTGATGGCGTGCACAATGGGGTCTTACGGTTTCTTCACCAGGCATTAAACGAATAGACTCATACTTTGACATGGTAGGTGTCAAGTCATGTGGCTTGTTCATCACCTGACGTCATAGCACATGTCATGGTCTATATGGCTTAGGTAATGTTGGCTGTAATACTCAAATATAAAGTAAAAAGTATCATATGTCAAACAAGCAATAGAAAATGAACTTGTAGTAAGAAAATAGTACCAAAAGTAAAGTGTTTCTCCGTATTTGGGAAAAAAGGTTAGATTCGTCTTCACAATGCTGCACAGACTTCATCGTAAATCCCATGTAATGCAACATCACAAGAGTCCTACCACTCGGAAGCCACCACGACTTCTGAAATAAAAACCATGTCAGTTTACCATCCATATGTATACATAACTAAAGATAAATTAGAATCATACTTGATGTATCTGGGCCAACATTAATGTCAACGTCATGGAAAATGTCGTACCATTTAGTTTTTCCTCCTAGACACCAACACTTTACACACACAAGTGCCTCGATACTCATCCCCTCCAAATGTGATCTCTCATAAGTGACAACTACTCTACAAGCGGAGAAAAATCATTCTGAGGGAGCACTTGTAGCAAGCACTAACAGAAATTCATGAGCAATTTTTGATACTGATGGATAGACAAGAATACCCTTAGTTCCCCACCAGGCACATGCAGAGTCTCCCCTCCTTGGTGTGTTATACGTAGAAATGTCTCCATTTCCTCCAAAGGGGACGCTGGTGAGGTTGTTCTTATAGACGCTTCACTACTAAGGGCTTGATTGACCCAAGCCTTTGATGGTTGTTGTTGTGGTGACATGGTTGTATCGCGCCGGTCATGGCAATATACCGATGTAGTAGGGAGAATTCCTCGAACAAAGGATACTGCCTTCAAATATGATGCCTCGTCAAACATTGACCCCTTGCAAAAGAGGTTAAGTAATGAGGCAGCTAGGACGGCATCATTGTTCCACAACAGCTTCTCATATTCGATTAATTTTGTATGCATGTCGACAACTACATGCAGCAATGATGCGCGTTCATCCTGTGACAGTCTCTTGCCGGTGAACAGCGTGGAATCAGCAATCCACTTCACGACATCGTCCATGTGTCATGCTAATGCTCACACTAGGAGGAGGACATTCCCAATGACAAACTCCTTCGATATGCTAACATGATTGGTTGTGAACAAGAAAGGTCCTAGTAAGATCGCAAACTCTTTTAGCAACTCCCATTCATTACGCGAGATCTTCGTGTGACTAATCCCTATCGTGAAGAATGCAACCCCTGCATTAATCACATCTATTTTGACAATCGCTTCTTCTAGCATCTTGTGTGTGCTACTCCATTGTGTCGGGCAATCAAGTGAGGGCAATCTTAGTTCTAATTTACTTGTCCTGCATAAATCAGCATAATATATCTGTCGCTTTGTTGATCGATGGATAGCTCGAACTACTGTCCTCACTTTAGACACTATGTCCCCAAGCGAACCGCTATGCCGCTACAATGAGATGTACTCTTCGCCCTCCTCCACATGTGATTCACTATCATACATAACAGGAGTCATGCCGATATCACTTTCTTCCTTGACTATGGGTGCCGTAGTGGGTATAGAAAAACTCTTCAATGCAGTTTGAACGACATAGTTCAATATGTGTGCAACGCATGGAACGTGTCGCATGGCACTGAACCTTATGCTCCTTCCACACAGTCTTCTTCCTAATATGGCCATCATTCTTTTGTTGCTTGATGTGTTATCAGTGGTAACGGCACATAACTACAATGAAAAGCACATTAAACTTTAACGCGTACATTGAAATGTATCAAATACAACAGTCCTGACATTACTCACCTTCGAGTCAAGCGCGTACTCTTCAAGCACCTTGACAAGAATTTCTGCCATAGACTCCCTGCCGTGCTTCCCACAGA
The DNA here is from genome assembly GCF_029677425.1 of Wolffia australiana. Classification (NCBI taxonomy): domain Eukaryota; kingdom Viridiplantae; phylum Streptophyta; class Magnoliopsida; order Alismatales; family Araceae; genus Wolffia; species Wolffia australiana. Next base: position 8,498,611 of record NC_135847.1, read on the forward strand.
GCTCATGAACGGCAAGGACAAGTTCACAAGGCGTCAAACGAGCGTCGATCCAATGAACTGTTATGTCCAATAGTCTACAACCATTTTCTACCATCCAACCATCAGCTCTCACCGCCACACGGTCGACATCTGCTAATGTGTGAATGATCTCCCCATTCATTCTATAAAACAACTTCATTGTCCATGCCTTGATGACTCGGGCACTCGATGAGGTTACCTCACTCTATGTCCCAAATTGCCATGTCTCCTTCTAAGCATCTGTATCAACCCAGTGCCATGGAAAATCTATGCCACAAACTAGCCTACTAATGACGTACTTGGTCTCGTCTGGTGTTCAACCCCTCAATGGTCGCCTTCCACCGAAGAGACCTGATGTCCAGTCATCTGCTAAGTCATCTATACATCGTTGCGTACTAGTTCTGCCCTTCAGCCCATCATGTTCTTTCAGATGATCAAATTTGAAATGACGCCAAAAGAGGCTTCTACTACCGTCTATTGGGCGCTTCAGATGGACTGCGTTTGTAGCATTCTTCATGAGAAAAATTTCACACTCGTTTGTTGAATCACCAAAGTGTGAAGTACTTTAGAATGGGTGACCGTTTTGCTCGTCCACGGGGCTTCGACATATCAGCAGTATGCTCTTTTGGTAATTCCTCAAATACCGACTCCTCAGCAGTATGCTCTCTGCCGTTGATATGGCAGCTACTTGAGTGAAGGGTAAGGTGTATGTGTAATGTATGGATGTTAAAAAAGGGACCCTGAATAGTATTTTAAAAATAAAATATCGCCATTAATAAGATTACAAAAATAACATTGACGATCTATGATAACACACAAATTCAGTGGTAAAATGATATAAATACGTGTTATCTGGGAGTATTAAAGTGATTTAAATGCATATTCTTATATGGAATTATCATTTATTTGCATTAGAACCACTTATTGAGCACTAAATCAAAATGAAGTTAATTTGGTGAGTATATGATTTTTCTGATTTTCTTTGGGTATTCTTCCAAGACTTTTTGTTATCAGAATTTATTTATATATTTGTCAAAAGGCTTATTTGGATCAAAATATTTTAGATGGTAGGTTTCAGCAGGAGATTGGACAATTTTGGAGGGAAAAATTTGGAGAAAGAAGTGCCAAAATGAGCACAGAACACGAGGAGGCGGAGGAGAGAGAAAATGGTAAAATGGGGAGACACTCCGCTTCGAAACCTGATATCTCACAACTCCACCGTTGGAGCACGCTCAAATTTTGATTGTGGGTTGCTCACTTCATTTAATTTCAATCCAACGGTGGAAATTGCCAATAAATCTCTAAAACTCTGGTAATGAAGGGACGACCAAGGGAAAAATGGGAAGTTATTTTACCCTTTCACCCAAGGTACTGAAACCTTTTTTTTCTTTTCTCTCCGCCCATTCTGGAGTCTTCCATCCACAATTGAGCAGACAGCGGAGGAAGTTCTTGGATCAAACAAGGTTCTGAGTTTATTTCATGGCATTTTCTGGTTTTGATTTCTAGATTGTATTCTTCTAAATCGCCTTGGCTTGGGCGAAATGTTCTGGCCCTTTCTAGGAATTGAATCTGATTTTGCTTGAGATGAATATTGAGCCCCTGAAAATAAAAATTAACTAAAAATTAGATAGATTTCATTTCCTTCTAGTTTAAAAATTGAATCAGCTCCTATATAGATTATTGTTCCCACTTATATTACTTATTCCCTATTCTATTTCTGATTTCTTGATCTTGATTTCAAGATCAAGAAGCCTAAATAGATATCTCACAAATACAGCCCTCACTTCTTTTCCCCTATCCTGAGGTTCTTGATCTTCTTAACAAGATCAAGAAATCCATATAGGAATCACTCATCCTATTATCTCCTCTATATTCCTCTCCCAAATTCAGCAAACCACAAATCAGATTGAACATCTCATTTACCTACTAAGCCTCTCTTGGATGATCCCCGATATTCACACTATACATATAAGTATTGGGGTAAACTTATAAATTTAATTGCATAATCTGAATTGTACAATGACAATAATTAAGGCATCTTAATCACCCATAAATTCAGTTGATCAGTCTACTAATGATATCTTCATGGTTGTCGCACCCTATGAATTGGAATTCGTAATTTGATGATCGAGAAATAAAACCAAAAAATATGGACTGTATAAATACCTGCGTTATTTGATGGACAAATAGATGATGTGGTATATAGGTACGTAGGTATGAGGGAGAGAGTGTGAGAAAGTGCAAGATGATCAGAGGATAGAGTGCTAGATAGAATTCTCTTTAAATTACAGGCCGAGTGACAAAGTAATTTTAAGATCCATCAATAATTGTTTGAGAAGGCTGAATATTTGTGTCTTAATGCATACTATGAAGGCTGAAGTTGTTGGAAAAGAAGAAGAATCTAGAAGCAGAACTAGAGGAAACTATAAAAAGCTGAAAGAAGCTAAGAACAACTAGGAGAAGCTAGAAGAATAAGCTAGAAAAAAGCTAGAGAAAAACTAAAAGAAGGTGGAAGAAGACGGATGAAGCTGGAAGAAGCTGGCCGAAGACAGAAGAAGCCAGAAAAAGCAGGATAAAGCTTGAAGAAGCTAGAAAAAGCTAGAAGAAACCATAAAAAGCAGGACGAAGTGGGGTGAAGCTAGAAAAAGCAATACGAAGTTGGAAGAAGATGGACAAAGTTTGAAGAAGCAATACGAAGCTGGAAGAAGCTGGTTGAAGATGGAAGAAGCTAGAAAAAGCTAAAAAATCAGGATGACGTGGGAAGAAGCTAGAAGAAGCTAGAATAAGCAATACAAAACTGGACGAAGCAAGGAGAAGATGGAAGAACCTAGAATAAGCAGGAGGAAGCTGGAAGAAGCTGGAAGAAGCTTAAAAAAGCTAGAAGTAGCTAGAAGAAGCTGGAAGACGCTTGAAGAAGGTGGAAGAAGCTGGAAGAAGCTAGAAAAAGCTAGAAAAAGCTGGAAGAAACTAGAAGAAGCTTGAAGAAGTTGGAAAAAGCTGGAAGAAGCTAGAAAAAACTAGAAAAGCAGGACTAAGCAGGAAGAAGCCGGTTCATTTATCTCATTCAGTAGATATTGGATAGGTAGAACATATTTCACACAATTATTTAGAATAAAGTAAACAAAATTTATAGGATGCACCATAAATCACATGCTTGGCATATATCGATGCATATGCGGCGGCATGCAACGCAGCATTATGGATAATGAAAAACAATATGCATATGTACAAATCAATGCATGATGAACCATTGTCATCTGGAGGACAGACCTGAAGTGAGGAGAACCCTCGCCGTCGTATGGATCTGGCATCTACGTCTTCAACAACTCCAAGTGGTCTTCGACAGGTGGCGCCTGCATCTTCAACCTTCATCGGCTCTTTGAGCAGAAACTCTTCGCCAACACGTCTGGCTGCGTCACCAGCAGCTCCACCAAAAGCTCTTCCACCAACTCCTCGGCCACCAGCTCCACCAGAAAAATTGCAGTCCTCATCCGACAGAATTGAAGCCCTATTGTGGAGAAAAAATTGGACGCACGTGTTGGGCCAACAAAACATAAAAATATTGTTGGCCCATTACGAATATCTTTCCCCTTATCCAATATCCGTATTCGATATCGGATAATGAAACACGGAAAACCATTATTTTGCCGAACAGAGACGGATAACCGACCCGTAACAGATAACGTCCGAAATTGTTTCCGTATTCCGACATCGATATCCGACGACAGACATCGGATATCAATTACGATAATATAGATAATGAATGAATGTTGAATGAAATACATTTTGTATTCGGATACCAAGGCCCAGCTTTGTATCCGTTATCTGAACAGTTGCACCCTAGTCCTAATGTGCTCCTTTATTGATCCACCATCATCGTTTCACTGTTACAATCACAACAGGACTGGAGGGCACCCAAGGAGAGAAGGGAGAAGAAGGGCACCTGAAGAACTCTGTATGGATATCAGAGTTATTCAGAGATCAGTATCGATGTTGACAAGTACATAAAAGTAGAGTTATAAAGTCATCAATTATATGAATGAATAACAACATGAATTTATTTAAGTCATAACGGTATTAATGTAGTAAGATATAATACTGTTTCTATATAAAATGGGTTATCAAATAAGAGAATGGTGCAATGTAAATTATCTAATGGTATTTGCAATCCTACTTGGACCTTTCCACAATGGATAGTCTAGGAAACACTTGTGGTTCAATCAAGGTATGGGTCGCCAAGTGGTAGAATTAAGGAACTGACTAGGAATCAAAGCTCAACTTATAAAAATGATAGAATTCCCAAACCTGTCAATATGTGAGGACCCCATCAGGTGTCCCATACACAAAATTATACATATTCTTTTTATCTGGTATCAATAACAAAACCTATATATGTAACGGGATCCAATACATGACAAAAATGGCAACCATAAAACTAGTCTGATCCCCACCTCTGATATTGTCTTCCTCACAAATCTGATTTTTGATAGCAAGACAGATGGTGTGCATTCTGGTACTGGATGGTGATATGGTTATCCATAGGTGATTCCTACTCAGGAAGGAGATCATCCCATCATGTCGTGGCACTCTGTCATGATTATCCATGTATACTTTGACTAAATGATGGTGATGATGATGAATTCATCATCAACAGATGAATGAGGATGGCAATGATAATGATTATTCATTATAATCATCATCCCTCACTTCCAAGTCATTAAATTATGGCCATTGGTGTGTGTATACTCTACCTTGAGGGTCCTTCAAGTATGAATTAGACTGGGGAATGGGGCAATGACAGGAGGTGTGCTCCCCAAAGAAGTGCGATGGAAAAAGAGACATTGGATATACATATATCTTGGGAATCTATTATTGACAACTTCTTACCAATTTGTTTTTCTCTAAATTAAGTAGATATTAGACTATGCTAACCCTCCTTTAGATTAGTAACCTCTATCAAACAAGACAAGACAAATAAGATTAATTTTAAATTTCATGGATATTTACGATATGTTTTGTATGGTGTCTGGATTCATGAAATATGTATATGTAATATAATATATATCAAAAGAAAGGAAAATAATTAGGCCATTCTTACCTCCCCCTCCCAGGAAAAATTTTTTAATGGGGCTCTTGCCTCAGTAAAGATCAAACATCTGCTCCTTATCTAGACATAAGGAAACTTTATTTTACTGAGATATCTTGAACTTCATCTATTTCATTGAGTCACGTCTAACTTCTGTAGAATTGTCAGAAATGCGTTTCCATTTTTTAGTTTTGAATTTTATGTTGGGAGATACAAAAGCACAGTTTAATTTTTTTTGGACCATGGAAGGGACATACATTGAACTAACATCATCCTCTGGGTTAAGGTTAGTTTTTTTTTTAAAAAACTTCAAAGCATTTCAAACTTCTCAATGTATAAATATATTAAAAATTTTAACATTAAGAAATAATCCACTTATATTTTTGCATAAAAACCATAAATGCGTGTGAAACCCTTATAATTTAATTGCTTGATTAATGATATCTTTCTTTGTTATATTCAAGAATATATTTTTGCAATGAAACCTTCCATTAACATGCAATTAGTGATATATCAAGGCATTGCAGACTAAAGTTCTAGATATATTAACATTTGCATCATCTTGAGATGAGATTCATCCACAAGTACCTTGATTGGAACATCGCCACTCATTTGCCTTGGTACATAAAATCGGGCAAGATCATGATTTGGATGTCAATTTGCTCAGTGCTGCGTTTATCTTGTCCTCTGCTACTATCTGTTTATATACATCATAGAAGTCCAATATCTCCATTGAAATATTCTTGATCTGAAAACAATGAAACACCCCAACAAAGAAATATTTTTAAAAAAATTGATCCACTTTGAAACTTTATCAAACTCTCAAATTAAAAACAATCCAAAAAAATCGTCTCAGACCCAAGTGGTCTACCTCGTTCATGTCCACTCTGAGCTCCTCAAACCAAGAGGTTGCATCTTTTTCATTCAACACGGTTGCAATGTAGATGCAGGCAAGTGCTATTTTGAAAGGAGCATAAATCAGAATGAGATCCATCCTGTAAGTATCGTTGACGATGCCCCTAAAAAGCATTTGATCCCATTAATAATTATAGACTTTTTTTCCTAAAACAGCATGACATCAATTTTCTTACCAGGACTGGTGCGTCAATTCTGCCATGCCAGCGTCCTGCAACAATCTAAACAAAACGACAGCCCACACTGATCACTCGGGTTGGAGGACATATGCAGATAATGAATTCAATGACAACGACTGCCCACGGAAACTGGATAATGATGACGATGGTGATTATTTTTCTAAAAAAGTGGGAGAAAATCACCTGAGATTGGTGATCCTACTTTTTTGAATGATGATGACATTACTAAATACTTTTATCTTATCGTGGAAACTCATGGATGATGGTGATGATGATGTCACATGGACACTGATGAAGATGGTGATTCATCATCAATCAATGGAAGATGGTGACAATAAAGGTTCCAGGAAGCCGCACTACAATCATGATGACGATTCATCATTTTCATTGTCGTCATCTACTCATCATCATCATCATCACTGTGGATGTCAAACTCTACTGATCAGAGAATTAGACAGGTAATGACCACGATCAGGGACCATAATGCTTAAGTCAAAGATCTTGCGAGAAAAATAACTAGATTATACTCCGTTTAACTTTTTTGTGATTTTTGTTGAGCGTTTAATTGTCCATAAATAGTGGAAGAATGGAATGAGGGCACTTATAAGCTACTATATCGACTCTGCTTGATTCAAATATCCCAAGGAATCTAACAATTTCAAAGAGAAAATTTGAAATTTGGGCTGAAATAATTTATCACAGGCGGACTCTAACTGATACAGTACAACTTCAGCAGGTAATTCTTTTGAAGTCATGACTCTGACCCAGAGAAAGATGGAATTAGACAATGAGGAGAATAATACGTACTGAGCCAATGAACGGTAAGGATGATAGACAATGAGATAGTAGTCGAGAGCTTCTAGAAGTTTCATTTCCATTTCAAGGATATCCTTTATCTCAAAGCGATATTTCTCATCTGTGCCTGTTTAAAAACCGTAATAGTCCAGATGAGAAAAGAAAAAATAAAGAGTGAATAAACTGACTAATTAAAGTACTTAGTCTCAGTTAAGGGCTTACAATGTTTCTTTATGTAGAACACGATGAGTCTTGCCTGCACGGTGCTTTCTTCTGCCTTTGATGCGAGGTATAAACATGTAGGAGCCAGCAGGCGGGGATCGTGCTCGCTCATGCTCTTTCTAAAATCAGAAATTTTATGGGCAGTACCCAACATGTAGGCATTAAAATTAGACAATGAAATAATTGGAAGGGCATGGCAAATGAAAAATGGCATATGCCCAAATGGAGATAATAATATTATTCTTAATTGGCTGATATTCAAACATATAAAACGTTGAAATGATACCGTTATCTTAACCTTTTATTTGGAAGACCAAGTTAACTGACAATGACTAATTTGCCATTGTTATTTGCATCATCATTATCTTCATTCGATTCTCATAAAGGACAAAAAAGAATCAGATGAATATGACTACATGTTGATGAATTTGTCACTGGAAGATTTGGACGAAATACAACAATGAGAATGATTTATCATCGATATCATCATCTTCATCCATTTTGGTACAAGATGAATGATGGCGGATGATGAGATGATGACTACATGAAGATGGATTCATCATCGGATAATCCGGATGTGTGATGGGGTTGATAATGACTTTTTATGAGAAAGGATGATAATGATTTATCATCATCATCATCATTAGTTTCAGTTACAAGACCAATGACGAGATAATGAAGAGACCATGATGCGGTGATGACAGAATGATGCCCAGATGAAGAGGAATTTGTCATCTGGGGATGCCCACTGGGACAGCACCCACGGGGTACCTGGGACTGTCATTGATGAGGAGAAGGCTCACAGACACAAATTGGCAGCCAGTGATTGAGAAGGTGGAGCAGAGACTAGAGGGAAGGCAGAGCCGATTGTTGTCGAAGGGAGGCTGTCTGGTATTGTGGAGGTAGGTACTCTTGGTAATGCCAATATTTTACTTATCTGTCTTCAAGCTACCCAAGGGTGACAGAAAGTGTTGGGAAGTCTCAAAGCAGAGATTCTTTTGGAACAGCCCAGGGTTGGGAAACGGTAGGGGGATGGTTTTGGTCCCCTGGGAAGTGATTTGAAGACTAGAAGACCAAGGGGGCTGGAGGTGCTACACCTGTCAGCCATGAATGTGATATTACTAACAAAGTGGGAGGGCAGGATTATGTGGACTGAGGAGGATTTGGTCTCACAGGTCTTGAAAATTAGTTATGGTACGGAGCTGAACTGGGAGTGACGGGCGGTCCCAATCAGAGGGGCATCTACATTCTGGCTGGGCATGAGACATATTTTTCGGTTAATCTGGGGGTTCTTCGAAGCCTAACTGGGGGACATGACAGTTCACTATTCCGTTAGTGGACAGATGACTGGTTGGCTCGAGGTATTTTACCGGATGAGTTTCTATGCCGATTCCCCCTCACATGGAACCCTCAGGCATTAGGGACTGCAAGGACGATGCACTGTACGCAGGTCTTGGAGGGCGTTCATTCAGATGAGATGGTGGAAGATTGGTTGAGCATGCAGCAGTTCCTCATACATCTGGGGCCTTCTAACTGGACAAGGGGCAGCTGGGTGTGGAGAGGTTTGTTGTTTTCAATTTGGGATGCCTACAAGAAGACCCGAGATGCAGAATGGAGGAAACGCCACTTACCTGAATCTTCAGACTTCTTTGGAAACAGAAGCTTCCACTAAATTTGTGCATTTTTGGTTGGCTTCTCTCAAGGCAGTGCCTAATGACAAGAGTCTCCCAGAAGCAAATGCTACCAGACACCTTGACAGCATGCCCCATCTGAACATTCGGCGAGGAAAACTGCTCCCACCTTTTTATCAAGTGCTTGTTCGCTGGGGTGATATGGGAATCACAGAAGATCGTGGATGTGGTTTCCAACAAGGCCTATTGGGACTCCATCAGGGGAGGAGTGGGCCTATGGAGTGGGGAAGGCTCCTTCCAGTATTATGGGCGATATAGCTACACTTTAATGAGGTTGTATTACAAGGATGGCCCTTCTCGATGGACTATCACAAACGACGTGGAGTGTGTTTTTTATTAAAAAGGAAATGATGTGGAGTTTTTTTTTTTTTTTTTTAAAATGATGTAGAGCGTTTTATGTCGTACAGATTATAAGGGGGTAAAGAGTGGGAAGAGGGTCAATTCGGATCTTTCATATAGCTCACATTATTATATATGTTCACTTTCGAATAGTCACCAACATTGGGTTATCTTCCCTCTTTTTTTCTTCAAAAAAAAGTACTGGTCAATGGATGATCAGGACATACGTTGACAATAATAATGATTTTTCATTGTCATCATGATCCATTTTTGGAATAGACCAATGGTGAGAGAATGACGAGACAAAAATGATGCGATGGTAAAATGATGCCGTGACACAGATGAATTCATCATTGGAGGATCTGGATGTATGATGACGAGTATAATGTTTCATCATCCATTATAGGTACACAAAAATGGCCTGATGATGACAAGGCAATGACAAAATGATAGTGAATTCCTCGTCGGATGATTCGGACATAAGACAAGAACGATCTATCATCATCATAAAGATCATTGTCCATTTGTCCTTGTCATCCCTGTCGCCAAAAACATGTAGAAGAGGGAGCATGTCATGTTTTTCATTGTCATCCTCCACTTAGCACCATTATGGATTCGAAACCCTAAAGCAAGGAGCATGTTTGATGAACATAATTTCTCAAATTTCGTCTCCTAAGTACTTTGTGCAAGTTTTTCTTTTTTACAATATTCGTTCACCAATGTCCCAGAAGTTGTGATTATAAAGTTTAATGTACCTCGTATACACACGCCTGAAGTAAGTAACAGCTGTCGCAATGACCCTGTAAATAACAGAATGGCATTATGGTAATGAACTCTAAAATTTTTCCCTCAGAAAAATAAAGAGATCCTAGCAAGGATGACCAAAAAACTATAACACGACAGGGCTGATTGGATTATTTATTTATTTTTTTGAAGAAAAGGGGTGATTGGATTATACTATCATACAAGAATATTGCACAAAGGTAACAAGAAATATGATCCAAACCTTTGCCTCACTTTAATCAGCTGGGCCAGACGCCATATATCTGAAATCATATTCCAAATCAAAAAGTATGTACGTCGACAACCATTGTACTCCAGAAATGAAGAAAAAGGGCCAGAAACATTAAAAAAACAGGAGTGATGTTAAGTAATAATTTATTTTTCTTGTCTGAAAGACTTCTATAGATGTCTTCTAGAAAAAGAAAAAACTATCTTTTATAAATGGTTTTGATATTTATGGAAAGCTCGAGAAAATATTTTAGTTTCGGATCGGGCGACCTTAAAACTGTTGCTCACAGGAAAAAAACCATCAGATTACACATCAATGCTGAAAGTATCATCTAGATTCAGCAGAGTTAAAACTGCACAAACATTTCTAGAAATATCAGTTCCAAACCGAGACAGTATTTGCAAGAACGCAATCAAATTGAGACAAACGCATCATAACCAGATTAACGCATAGAGCATCGTCTTTCTCAACAATTTGGTCAGGGAAGAACAAAGTAAATTTTTGTAATTTTTCGAGCTCATGTAAAGACTCAAGAAGAAATCAAACAGAAATGCTGCCAAAAACAGCGACGCTGTTTTTGATCTGAAATCCAAGTAAAGTCGCCCACAACTCTTGAATCGCGGATAAAAACATGTATCAAGGGTTCAATTAAAACATACTCTAGATTTGTCGGCAGATAATTCAAGCGACGTCAAGCTCCCGATCGATTAGAATCATCGCGACGCGTTAGCATTACGGAGGAATATGAATCGGAGGCAAAAATGAAGGATTTAAAGGGTGGGTTGAAGTTGATCGTTACAGTTGGTCATATGGATCTTGATCAGCTTGAACTCCTCCAATGTGAGGCCCTTCTCCTTGTCCAGAGAGGGCACCGTGTCCACATCTTCTTGATCGAGGAGAAACTTGCTGCGACATCAACAAATGTTAAATTACAAGTGCAAATCGCTTTCAAAACCCAGAAAATCTTCGGAAAGAGAGAGTTACCAGTGCGAGGATGTCCAGAAATTCGCCGCCATCGAGAAATTCGAGATGGGTATTAAGCAAATTAGGTGTCCAATCTTCGTACGAACAAAATTTGAAGAAATCTGGAGTGAATTTCTCTCCGTTTGGTGGTTTTAACCAATTTCTTAATCAAGCAAACAAAAAAACACTATTTAATGGGCAAAAACTGGTACTATCAAAGGTCCTACGGTTAACCAATTTCTTTGATTTTTTTAGGTCTGAGCATCAATTTCCAGTTACTGATGAAGATTTTGTGAATGGTTTCTTCTTTATAATTCATCAAGAACTGGAAAAGTCTCTATTCTTCTTTGTAATTCATCTTGATCCAGAGAACCATGATACGTGGAATAAAAAAATAGTGATTTTCTATAAACAGATGGCCGACAAAGAAATATTGACTTTTAGTTTCAAATGTGCATTCAAACCTATTAATTAATGTAAGTAATGTGGATTCTTCTTTGTAATTCATCTTGATCCAGAGAACCATGATACGTTGGAATAAAAAAATAGTGATTTTCTATAAACAGATGACCCACAAAGAAATATTGACTTTTTGTTTCAAATGTGCATTCAAACATATTAATTAATGTAATTAATGTAATTAATGTGGATTCTTCTTGTAATTCAGCTTGATCCAGAGAACCATAATATGTTGGAATAAAAAAATATTGATTTTCTATAAACAGATGACCCACAAAGAAATATTGACTTTTTGTTTCAAATGTGCATTCAAACATATTAATTAATGTAATTAATGTGGATTCTTCTTGTAATTCAGCTTGATCCAGAGAACCATAATATGTTGGAATAAAAAAATATTGATTTTCTATAAACAGATGACCCACAAAGAAATATTAACTTTTTGTTTCAAATGTGCATTCAAACATATTAATTAATGTATTTTTGCTATTAAGTGAGTGTGCAAAAAGCACTAATCAAAAGTAAAAGCACATTGTTAATTCTCAAAAACACCCTTAAAGATCATCAAACATATTCTTGTCATATATGACGGTTGTAGTTATGCATTCACTTATAGTATCATAATTTATGATGGGAAAAGACAGAATAAAACTTCAAATTTTTTGTCTAAGAAAGAAATCATGAGTGGTTTTTATCTCTTTTAATTCCAGTTGAAAGATAAAATGATGTTATCACTCTTCAATTGGCCATGCCAGTAATACATTTAAAAATCGATTTACATTTCTGGTTAGATAATCAAGATCATCACATTTGAAAAACTAGGACCAAGCTTGTTTCTGCCTTTTCAAAACATGTTGTATGCTCAATCAATCTTCTTGTAGGTCATTCGATCTCAGACCATGAGGATTTTAATGCCCAAATCAATAAAAAATGTTATTATACGCATCATTTTCCTCAAAACAAGAAGCTTTGATAATGTTAAATTATTGTATTTTCCAAAACAACTAAACCCATTAGTAAACTATTTATACCAACACATTGTCAAATTTTAAATATATCTTTATTATCAAACAATAAATCTATATAAATTTATTGACATAATTTTTATCCAACAATTATAGTATAGGATTCTGAATTTCCTTAATATTCCATGTTAATATATATATTTTAAAAATATTTCATGGAATATATAGACATAATTTATTATGTTTGTTTTCCTTTAAAAAATTGTGTTTCATTGCCAATCACTTGTATCTGTATTTTATATAACAATATAAGTACACATAATTACAATAGATGGCATAGCAATTTAAAGAATGCAAATTGCATGATGATGTCAGACGTCGTCGATGGCGTCGTCTGACGGGTAAAATCACTATGTGAATGTAACTACGTGATGCGAATGAACCTAGGTGGATGTACGTGCATGAGCCGACTCGTGGGATTCGCCAAACTCCGAACTCCGAAATGGGTGATCAGTGACGGTGACCTTCTGACCCTCGTCGGAGCGACGACGGCGACTACTGCGCCAAATGGAATATTTCTGTAGGGGCTCACACGTAATGGATGGGCTCGGCCTGTACCGAGGAAGATACTCGCAAGTAGTTTTCTCGAAAATAATTCTCTCTCACCTAAACTTTCCCGAGCACGGTGGAGTATAGCCAAAAATATACTAGAAGACATAATGTAACTGACGAGCAAGGGGAACGAAATACCTTGTTTGTGATGGCGCTCGTCGCCAGCTGTCTTTGTCGGTGCAATGACCAGTACGGGCAGGCGCGGTGGAGGTGTGTCGGGGAAGACGGGATATCGCCAGGAGTCGTCGCCAGAAGGTCGGAGGTGAGGGAAAGAGTGACGAAGACGTGCGGTGTTCGGGTGTAGCCTAAGCGTGGCGACTCACAGTGATCAAGCGGCTCAGGAATCAAGTGCGGACGGTGGAGCCGACGGTGTGGTCTTTCACGTTGTGGCCAGGCGGACGGGTGCAAATGCGTGGGCGACGTGACAATGGATGCGGTTTGCTGGCAGCATTGTAGGTGATCCCGTGCGGCTGAACGCGAGGGTTCAGCTACTTGGTGTGCAGGGTGCGCGTGCAGCAACCAGTGATCGGTCACGGGCAGTGCAAATGCGTGGGCGGCGCAACAATGAATGCGGGCTTGCAGGCAGCGTTGCAGGTGATCCCGTGTGGCTGAACGCGAGGGTGCAGCTGCTCAGTGTGCAGGGTGCGCGTGCGGGAACCAGCAATCAGTCGAAGGTGGGCACACGACGGCGAGTCAGATGCATGTGAAGGGTATTCGGGTGAAGACCGCTCGGTGATTCTGCACGAACGGGCATGGCAACGGTCAGCGGAGCCGCGCTGGTAAATGAGGCAGCGACTGACAGTGAAGCGCGGTGCACGGGGTCGACTTGGTGTGGACGTGCACGACGGCAGGCACTAACGAACGAGATGACCCATGGTGGAGCACAGGAGAGAGTGGTCCATCTCGAGGGGAGCGTGCGCGGCGGCGGCAGTCAACGAGGCACTGACGGACGCAGAGAAGGTGGACAACACCGGCTTAGACTGGTCCTGGGCGGCCTGTGTAGATAGCCACTCGGACGACGCCGTGGACGGCCACCAAAGTGTCTTTTCACCGCGCGACGGAGATCGGCGATGACGAATCTCGACCGGCGTTGGCCTCTCTTCCCCTTCTTCCTCCCCTTCCTTCTTCCTTCTCCTTCTCCTTCTTCCTCCTTCCTCTTCTTCTCCAGAATGAGGGGTGAGACCTGGAACACTATGGTAACTGAAAACTTGAAATCCCATATCTAACATTGAACGTGGTCCCATCATGGCCTTATATAGGGCCATGATGGGCCCTTTCAAATAAATGATCATGCCAATCTGTAAAAAGAATTTTGCATAAGAAAGGTTCAACCTCAACTTCATCACAATTTTTTTTCATCCTTGTCCTAGGTTGAAATTTAACTAATTCATTTGGTGTACTGCAAAATTCTTTTTCCATTTCTATATCCATCAATAGCATCCTCATGGAAGCCTTCAAATTGCTATTTTCCTTCACATGATTTCTGTCATCAAGAAACAACATGTAGATGTTAGAGATTATTTCATCCACTTCTTCCATTGAGATCCTTGATTCCCCAAAATTATCCCTGCAAAATTTTCCAAAAGAATCATGTCTTGAAAATTCTTTCATCTCTTCCCCATTCCTATTATATATGGGTTTAGATACAATTCCAGTATGAGGAATAGGAGGTTGATACTCTTCCAGATGAGGAGGGGTGTTTTCAAACTGACCTTCCTCATCGCTTTCCACCGTTTCTCGCATCTCATCCTGAAAATTTAACTTAGAAGCATCTGATTGTGATTCCTCATACCCATGCATTTTCTCTTCATAAAAATGTAAATTCAAGATTTCAGAAATCTGTATCTTAATAATTTTCATTTTTCTGAGAAAATAATCTTCCTCGAGGGGACCACTTTTTGCTAATAAATCCTTCAAAAATTTACAAACATCTTTCTCCATATGTAAGATCCTTAAGAAGTATTCTCCCCTTTCATAGAAATTATTTGTTTTATTAGGAAACCCTCTAATCATATCATGAAGTAGAATCATTTTGGAAAGACATTGATGTTTGGAAATATCCTCATATTCAAGAAAATAATTCATCATAAACTGGTCACTCTGTTCAGAGTCATCAAGTTGAGAAATTTTCTGTTGAATCCTTTCAAACTCATTAACAAACACATGATGCTCCTTGGAAAATGAAGATGATGCATTTTGCAATGAAATTGTAGAGGAAAGTACTAAAGATGGTGATTGCCCCCACTCATAGTGTGGATATTCCAAAGGGGGTATGGCATGAGTGTGGAAGCCATGATCGTGGTTATTATGAAGAGAAAATTTAGGGATCATCGCCTCACTAGATTTACGATAATACGAATGCTCATAAAGATTGGGGAAGGCCTCATTTGAATGGTCACAATCATACGTATAAGGATTGATGCCACAATAATTTTTTTCATCATGATGCAAGGAATCTCCAAGATCAAGAAAATATTCACATTGTGAATTTTCATAAAGACAATGATCATGGTGATAATTTTGATGCAACTCATGATAATAAGAACTTTTTCCATCATAGTGAGACATGGTTGCTTCATAAGCTTAAAAAATATTACCTATTGTAAGCAATAGAATGTAGTGCAATAATAAAAATTAGATGAATACTAAGCACTTTAGAGAAAATTAAACCAAAACGATTTTGAAAATTTTAAAGCACTCAATTGATAGAAATGAAAAACAATTGAATTTCCTTAGCGTTGCTTCCCCGGCAACGGCGCCAATTGATAAGCCGAAAATAGGGGTAAAAACTATGCAATTTTTAGCCCTTGTCGTTGTGGATTTTGGCTTATGCAATAAAATTTATAAGAACTCCACTTAAGACGTATAGTGATAAGTACGAGTGTCGTCCAAGGGAAGCTAGTAAGGAATTCGATTTGGTGATTGTATTGGTCGTTTCACTCTGATTAAACTGAATTTGATCTTCAATGAGGATCAAGTCACCCTAATTAGATGAGAATTTAGAAAGGGGGGTAGAAGAGTTGAGATGAATAGAAGAAATATGGAGCTCTAAATTGGCTTCTTTGATCCTAATAAAAGGATCCAAGAGGTCAATTAGAGAGGTTAAAAGGGAATTTTTAATTTGAGTTTGGTTTGTTTTTGCAACTTTGATAATTCAGAACTGAAATGGGGGTAATTTAATCTCCTAAGAATTAAAACTAATTTTTTTAGAGTTTTTCTTTGGAATGCAGTTGAATGCTTAGTTGAATCCCTCAAATTCTCCTCTCAATCCTAATCAGGGCTTGTACATGCCGCTCAAGCCAAGCGATTTAGAATTTCAGATCAAAACCAAGAAGAAGAAACAAGAAATTGAACTAATCTCCTTCAAAATGCACAAATCCAAATACAATCAAGGAAAAAGTACCAGATAACTTGATCCAGGGTGGGACTCCTCTCTGTCTTGCAGCTGTGATAGAGAACCATCAAGAATGAGCTCTCCCTCTCGAAATTCAGCTTTTATACTTAGGTTACATGGTGAAAATCACCATTTTACCCCCGTATAGTAATTAATGTTTTTCTATCAATGTAGGCTGAATCTGAATAATCCAATCATACAGATAGAAAGAGGGGATCAAGACCAACAGATCCATAAAAAAATCATCTCAATCGGACTTCAGGATCAAAAGTTATTAATAAATCAATTTTAAACCAATTTAATCCATTGGATTAAAAATTGATTTATTTATTAATACACTCAATGACGTGTCGACGTCTCATTGGCAGCAGCATTTCAAATCTCTGGCGAGAAAAAAAAGAAAACAATTAGAATTCACAAGTGCGGGTTTTGCATACATAATGATACGCACGGAAACGTGCATTTTTTACTAATTTCTTCCATTCCATTTTTGCCACGTCACCGCCCGTGCGCGCGCGTTGTACGCGCAGCGCGGGCGGTGAACTTACCTCTTACAGCTGACGTGCGCGTGACGCCGTTGGATTCTCATCCAACGGCTCTCATTGCGCCACGTCGGCACGTGGAATGGACTTGGGAGGCTTTTTTTAGCGACGTCCCTTACAACATAATCTCTTGCAATCCGACGCTTCCCAAAGAGTATTTAGAAATATACCCCTTCTCGCATTCTCTCTCCTCCGCTTTTCTCTAAAATATTAAAAAAATTAATAATTAAATTGCAATTAAACCTTGAACTCTTTTAAATTAGATCTTTACGCCTGCAATGGCGACCGAGAGCTGTTTTCAGGGTCTTTTTGCAACGAAACGTTGCAAAAAGGGCCCAGAAAGTTCAGAAATTGTAAAAATACATTTTTTTCTATTATAAATATGCCTTTTTTCTTAGAATAAATGCATTTTCTCTTGAAATAAATCCCATAAAAATCCTAAAAATTCGTAAAAAATTCTAGAAAATTCTCTGATTCATTCCCATGCTGATAAATGTTGAAATAAAATATTAAATATGTCATTTTCATTCAAAAATTATTATTTCGAGCTTCAATAAATCCTTAAAAATTCATATAATTAACATAAAATTATGGAAAAATCAGAGATTACTTGAAAACATTATTTTCATGTAAATATATGATAACAGCCCAATTTTAAGCTCTTTAAATGCATAAAATCATGCTAAAATCATGAAATAAAGACATAAATTAGGGTGTTATCAGTATGGGACATTAAACATGCTTAAGTTTATTTGATTCTAATTATTCCTAGTACTTGGAATCCTGCATTAAAAATGCCAAACTTTGAATATTCAATTAATAAATCAAGCCTTCATCTCCGGATCTTATATTTTCTCAAGATGAATATTTCGATGTCGTAAATTAGTAGCTATTTTTTTAGCTCGATTGGAATAGATTGAATAAGTAGGTGACAAACTCAGTGCCACTTTATATGAATGATCAATACTGACCAATTCAATATAATATTTTGAAAAGAGAAAATATTGATTAAAACTTGCCACCTCACATCATGCACAACAGATTGCATTCATTATGCTTAGAATCCGCTATTGTATCCTTTACCTAAGTGTCTTGTGTGTCATATTGCATGTAATAAAATTAAAATCACTAATTTTTATTCTTTATCATGTGCCCCTTACATTATAGCATATTCAATTTATACATATCTTAGAATTTTTCACAGAATCCCTTATAATTTAAGTATATCTCAATGTCCATAGATCTTGTGAGCATGATCCTCTAAAACTATGTATCAGTCTAGCTAATAACTTAAATGGAAAAATAATATTTATGTGCCAACCTTATTAATTAGTTATATTTAAATCTATGTGAATTAATTAATGAAAATTTTAACCCAATTGATAGGTTAAGTTTTCAACCTGTGGGATGCCTCTCTATACCTTGGGCTCTAGAAGATACAAAGTAATGATTCAACTCTCTCATGGAAAATTTACCATCATTGGTTTCCATCTATGTATAACCCTTCATTTACATGACTTAGGGTATGGTTAGTTGTTAAACCCTAATTTGTCATTTAATCAGTAAAATGCGTAAATAGGATCATTGGAGAACATCTAATCTAATATCGCCACTATCTTGGCCACGATTTAATGCATCTTCTTCCTTGATTCAATCTCCTCTTATACCGAAGATGGGCAATCCCCTCTTGATTTATTTGAATCAAGGATATTAGAGATAAAATGTATTCGAATCCCATTGTTATATACTCATACATCTTTGTCAAAACATATTGTCAATCCGAAATGTCCTTGGTGTCAGAGGTCAAAGAACCACTTGTATAATTGTGATATGAATCAGTCTAATTGATGTTTAGGAATAATATGCTTAAGGTATTTATAGACCAATTCAGTGAACTCTTTCCCTAAATAACATCGGCTATTTACCCTTCATGTCTCGACTGTAGTGGCACAAAACCAGCCCCACTTATCATCTAGGTAGGATCAAATAGTGTAATTCTATTCATATATTTTGATGTGAATCTCGAAAACTGCTTCACACAAGAATATTTAGAATGCATGTTTAAAGACCACTAGTCAGTATATTATGATATCATCAGAATCCACTAAGTCATTGCTTGAATTCAAGACTTCATAATAAACATCACACGAGAATAATAATATATAAATGTTGATTTCAATGAAATTAAACATGACATGCAAATACTATTGGTTTGATGTCCATCGATAAGGATACTAAAGAGAGAAGGAGAAGAACAGAAGCCCAAAGGAAAACTAGCATGAGCTTTTTTCATTGAGATTTTTCTTGTTTTTGTACATGTAGTATTTTTTCATATAATTCTGGTGCTTTAAATATATCTTATCATGTCCAACAAACATATTATGTTAGTATTTATTTTTTCCCCCTGAAATCTCTTTGTTTTCTACAACTTATATAAATCCTTACTTTCACTGATATAAGCACGCCGCCTGTTAGTGGCCATGCGTATCTAAGTTATCTTCTGGTCAACTGTCCACCCAGTCAATTTCATAAAACACAATGGAACAATGCAACACACGCAGCTGGTGAGCTTCCTGCCCATGGTGAAAGAAATAAAACTGACAAGGAACAGCTTTAGGAATGACTTATGTGGTGGACCCTCTAGGCTCATCAATCCTAGCTTATTATTATACAATCAAATTGATCATCTATATCCAATACAAAAATGAATCTATCATCCATGTAGATGAAGCTACTTTCATCAGTTATTTTGTACTTCTAATCTATCATCCATGCGACACACCTAGAATGCCTTAAGGTACGGTCAACTATCAAACATATTCAACATCGTAGTTAGGAATGATACATCCACAAATCATCAAACTAGTCTTTATCCAGGTTTTCTATCACATAAGTTAGTGCCTTGATTCCATGATCTTTCTTGAGCTATATCCTCTTATACAGAGAGTGAACTTGTTGTTGCACCTGAGCTAAAATTGTTTAAAATCTTCTGCCAGGGACTAGTAGGTCATATTCAAAACACAATTATTCATCCACAAGATTTCCTTGGCATCTCATGCCTAAGGAATACATATCAAAACATGGCTTAAATAAACCATGTTGATATTTAGGTATAATACAATCTAGAATTTTACATACCTATTTAGTGAACGCTTTCCCAAAAGAGTATCCACTATCTATCATTTATGTGTCTACATTACTGGATATGGGATTGAATGCTCACCATATGAGTGATACTGCATAATTTTATTTTATCCAGATATTTGAATTTCATTCTCAAATATCATATGAATATGAATGATCATAATACAACTTATAGATGAGTGATCACACTATCGTGATCTCATCATCGTTTATTAATGATTTCATGTATTATTGGGCTTCATTATAAGCATTTCAGATGGATAATAATGAGTACATTTATATTTATGAATGCCAAAAAACTGTTGGTATGTGTGTTTGCTCGAAGGTCAAAATAATTTCATCATTAATAAGAAAGCTTGTACTACATTGTGTTGCAAGAAGTGTGCAGGTGTACATTCTCACTGGTAATTACAACTGTTTTTGATGGAAATATATGTGGCTAGCAAGCCAATCACACATTCCACATCTCGTTCCATGTTCATTAATAGAACAAATTCATTATAGTGCACGTATGATGCGTATAATGAAGTCCATGAATACATGATGGAACTTAGTGAATTCTGATGAGATCGTAATACGGAGACCACTATTCTTTAAGCATGTGTTCTAAACATTCCTATTCGAAGGATACACGCAAAGGACATCAAAGTATCCAGATAAAATAGCACTATCTAGCCTCACTCATATGATGAGTATGGCAGTTCCTGTAACCATTAGTGTGGAGACACGAAGGATAGATAGTGGGTGCTCTTTAGTGGAAAGAGTTCACTGAATTGATCCGTATGAATCCCTGAATGGTATTATACCTAACTGTCAATCAGGTTGATTCAATTCACAGTTGTGTAAGTGGTCCTTAGACCTGAGAAACCAAAGACATCTTGTGGACGGACGAACAGGTTCCATAAGTGAGTCGATACACACTCCTTCATATCTTCTAGAACACGAGGTGTAGCTTGGCACCCCACGTGTTGGATACTCGACCTATTGATTGGGATAAATCGATCTAACATTAATTAACCTATATGATTGATAAACCAGAATTTGGGTTAAATAAGTCGTTTAAGGCTCTGATTTATGCAACAATATTTATAAAATTTTCCTTACTTAGAATAGAGTAAGGGTCAAATCCTCAAGGAGCCAATAATGAGAGAGTAAATTGTATTTCAAATATATTTTGAAATAACTTTGTTTGGTAATTTTATATATTTTTGGACTTTTAACTATTTTGTAAAGAGAAAATCAACTAAATGATAGAAAATTAGTCAAAACTATTGTAAGGTAATATAATAAGTATTTATTTTGTATTATAACTTCTAATAATTTATTATGAATTTTATGAATTTTTCTAGGGCAATCAAAACTTTAAAGATAAATAAAACCTTAGGCCACATTTCCCACGGTGAAATTGTGGTAGAAATGAGCAGGACGAAAATCGTTGTAACTTTTACTTCAAGAGGAATTATTGAGTGCCGTTTGGTGTGTTGGAAAGCTTGAAGTCTAGGCTATCCTATGGAATTTTTTATTAGATAAAATGGTGAGAAAATTTAAATTCAAGAGATCATACGAACCTTGTTGTCATGTTCCCCAAGGGCCAGGTGGTGCTCTTTCCCCAAGAATCTTCATCACACTTTATCTCTCTCTCCCACACTTTTTATAAGAAGAATGGATCAAAGAAATCTGATGCATTAGGCCTCCAAAAAAAAGTTGGGAGCAGACATCCAAGATGAGATACAAAGAGAGGGGAGAAGAGAAAAAATAGAAGTGACCTAACTCTCCCAGCCATTGGAATTAATTCCAAGGGATTGGAGGGCTAAGATTTCTTGATTTTCAGCCTGTACCCACGTTCCGTCCTTCTCATATTTGGTTTGGGTGAATTTTTTTCAGGGCATTCTCCTATTTATAATAAGTGGGTATTTTTCATAAAACCCTCAAAACAGACCATTCAAATTCAAATTGTGGGTTACTTCCACAATTCTTGCCTTTAGTTGACCCAGTCTTTCAGGAGGTTTGAATGGACTTCTAGATGGACTTCTTGTGTATTGGACCTCCTCTCGTTATCTATTTAATTTCTAATTTCCTCCCATTTGTATCTCAAATTCACCATTATATTTACCTAAGTCCTGTCTATCAAATAAAAATCCAAGAAGATGTGAGAAATCCACTTGACTCTAAAGAGTCAAGTGGGGTTAGTCTAAAAGATCAATAAAATATATAAAAATAGAGCTTAGGTAAATAAATCATAAATTTCTCATTTTATCCTTAAATGGTGAATAATGCTAGTGTAAATCTAAAAATATGAGGTAAAAAAATTAATTATAAAACCATCATTTTACTGATCAAATTTGATATTATCAATGATAATATAGTTAATTAATTTGGAAGGTCAATAAAGGTTATTGGGCCACTAGAGTCGTTAACTAGACTCATACATGAAAATTATAAAACCATCATTTTAATGGTCTTTTGGGCGTCGAAAGAAATACTTAAATTTTTAGGGTCTTATGAAAAATCCCCACTTATTAAAAGTATGAGAAGGCCTTGAAAAAAATTCACCCATACCAGAATTGTTTAGGGGGCTTCCCCTTCTTCTCCCTTCTCCCCACACCCCCTCTCCTCTCGACATAACGATGATTATGGAGGTTGAATGGGCTCATCAACGAGAAGGAGGAGATCCGATGTGTCGAGGACCGCGTGGATATGTCTAGAGGCTGCACACTTGAGCAGCTCGACTCGTCTCGCTCCGGGATCAAAGAAATCACGGATGTGATCCGTACAAAGGTACTTTGTCTCATGGTTTTATCGATGCCATACGATTTTTATTAAGTCTTCCACTATGTATCGTTTCCATTTTTTCATCTATGTCAAGGCCTCTAGAACCCAACAGTTCTAATAGTGAAAACTGTACCAGTATGTAGTCAACGTTTTTGAAAAAGGCCTTCTCAGTTGAAAGGATTTCCATGCTCAACAACAATGGTGAGTAGCTAGCAAACACAGTTGCATTTCAGAATGGATTTAGTACATTTAGAAACACACAGAGCATGTCTCAATAGTGAGAGCTGATTGCAAACTCCAAAAGTGCTGACAACTAAGTTGTTAGCACTTTGAGTTCTCTATTTCAGTAGTAGAAACAAGCACGATAAGTTGCATTGCAGTGCATCAAAAAATCTGATGGAGACTTATTAAATCTCAAAATTCTTAAGGAACAATATCTTGAATCGTCAACTCGAGTCTCTTTGCTCTTTTCCACACCATCAATTTATAAGCCCTCAGGGAAAATAATTATTATTTTTTTGAATTTTGGCAAAAAACACGGTGCCAGGTACGGCCAACCCGAGGGTTGTGCCCGTTGACCGATCCATACGTGCCCTGGACGCCACCCAGGGGGATTTTATTTATAAAGTGTTTGTCAATGTTTATAGGCGTGGAGCGAGTATAAATATCCCAATTACACTCAGATCCCACTCGTCCATGCCAATGATGAGAAAAAGAAAAGATACATAAATGATACCTTGCAGGCGCTCGGGGAAGTGTGCACGTCATCGTCCCACTAGAGCCGCCCCACGATGACGATGTCGTTCAGGAGATGTCCGTGCCTCCGTAAAATGGGGTCGATGAAGGGCGTGGTGAGGGCTCTAGTCGAGGCGGGAGCAGTCCACCCGTCTTGCTCCAGCGTTCCACGCAATCCTCCAATCCCGCGGGCTTACGAGTTTGTGCCGCGTGTGGAGGATCGGCATGCCGAGACGATTGATGCGATAACAACCTCTAGCTGTCTGAGGGAGCGCCTGCCAAGAAAGAAAGATGGAGGAGGGGGTTCGTGCATGTACCGCATGGTTAGCGAGAGCATTTGCTATCTAGTTGCCCTCCCGCAGCTGATGACGATAGCATCATGTGCGAGGTCGGCACCGCATGATGCCTTGCCATACTCGGTGTAGTCGCCACTAGGAGCATGTACCTAGACGAAACATATCAACTAATATCTGTGAGTCCGATTCCACGATGATATTGTGAAGATTTCGTTCCTCACAAGGAGTAGACCATCACGGATCACCATAGCCTCGACTATTATATTAGTCTGTATGCCGTAGAAAGAAGAAAAAGCAAAGAGTATACTCCCCGTACGGTTCCGGAGGATACCTCCTCCCCCCGCTGGCCTCGGGTTCCCTTTGGCCGCACCATCCACATTCAATTTAAGGATGCCTATTGGCGGTGGAAGCCAATAAACAACTCGATACTAAATGCGGATGGGGGCGGGGGTCACCTGAATGCCCACGGAGCAGAGGAGGTTGCACGCGAGTGTTGATCTGCTGGCTCAAGGGGGGATTAGATGGTGGATGCGCCTTAGCCACAGCTGGACTTGACGCATGATATCCACGATGCGCATGGGCGTACCTGCAAAACGAGAAGAATTTCGCCCTTTCCATATCTCCCATAGTAGATAAGCTATGATGATATGTAGGATGGGGCTCCTTGTAGAGCGTGTTGGCGAGATAAGAAACTTGCCAAAACACTCAGACGGGGTCAGTGGGAAACAACGATCAGTGATGACACGCCAGCATGCGAGTGCTGCCTCACTCTAGAAGAAAAGGTGGTCCATGTGTGTGGGGCTGTGGGACAGTAGAGACAGCGAGAACCGAGAGAGTAACCTCTATGGGTCACGCGATCATCAGTCGGTAGGCCGTGATGCAAGAGTCTCTAGAGGAAAAAGGAGACTCTAGGAAGGATCGCCGAATGCCAGATGCGGCGACCCCAGTGCTGGATGGGGGATTTCTCACGAAAATGCTCCCATGAAGATTTGCACGAGTATGTGCCTTTGGGTGTGAGCGTCCAAATGGCAAAATCGGATGTAGACCCCATTGAGGTGCTATGGACCTCAGGTAACATATCAGAAGGGAGGCCATGCTGCTGCAGTAGGTGTTGCGTGTTTCCCCTCTGGGAAAATAATGACAACAAATAGTGCTAGAGGAATGATAAGCTAGCTGAGGCCTACCTGAAAAATAAGTTTGACCTTATATTGCCTTTGATATT
Source organism: Wolffia australiana (assembly GCF_029677425.1). NCBI lineage: Eukaryota > Viridiplantae > Streptophyta > Magnoliopsida > Alismatales > Araceae > Wolffia > Wolffia australiana. The sequence goes on from NC_135847.1 coordinate 8,523,972, forward strand.
GTTTGGGTCATTGTCTACTCTAGGATGAACCTTCTCAAAGTGCATCTAGAATGATAGAGTGATACTGATGGATATTATGTGGCCGTCAAGCCAATCACACCACAATGTTTATTTAAGTTTATTGAATAAAACATTATGTTCGTATTATTCTATTGTGATGTTTATAATGAAGTCCATGAATACATGCAATGACATCGTGAATTATGATGAGATCATTTTTTTTAAACAATAATTATGATGATATCATAATACAGTGAGCACTAGTTTTTGAACATGTATTCTAAATATTCCTATTTAACGGATAGTCGAGAAGGACATCAAATTATCCGGATAGAATAACACTAGTTGATCCTACTTATACAATAAGAATAGCAGATTCTATGGCTATTAGTGTGGCAACATTTAGGACAGATAATAGGTGCTCTTTGGAGAAAGAATTTACTGAATTGATCCATACGAATCCCTTAATGGTATTATACCGAACTGTCAATCAGGGTGATTCATGCCATGGTTGTATGAGTGATCCACTGACCTGAGACACCAAGGACATCTCGTGAATGGAAGACTATATTTTGACTACGACTTACGAGATTCTAATCATGAGATTGAAACAAGTCATGGCTTAGATGTAGTGAGAAGCTCACAGAGAAGATCGAGTGGTCTAGAGGGGATCGTCTGTCCTCGGTATAAGAGGAGATTGACTCAAGGAAGAAGATGCATAAAATCGCTGGCCAGGGTAGTGAGGATATTGGAGAAGCAGTTCTCCAATGATCCCCGTTACGCATTAGTACTAATCGAATGACGGATTAGGGTTTGATGATAAACCATACCCTAAGTCGTTTGAGAGTCTTGCGCAGATGATAGATTATACATATATGGTAACCGATGAAGGTAAAGGTCCCATGAGAGAGTTAGAGACTACTCGGTATCTTCTAGAGCACGAGGTGTAGCTTGGCACCCCACGGGCTGGAAACTTAACCTATCGATTGGGTTAAATCGATCCTTAGTTAATATATATGTCGATATCGTTAATTAATAAGGTTGGCCAATAATTGTTATTGGGCCACCAAAGTTATTAACTAGAAAGATACATGGGCCTAGACAGTCACACGCATAAGGTCATAAGGGCAGTGGTGGATATATTTTACTTTTAGGGTTTTTGATAAAAACATAAAGTAAAATATAAACATGGAAGGGGCACTCATTTCAAGCACCCAGGCCAGCCAGATTTGAGAGCACCTCCCTTTCTCTACTCTCTTCTCCACTCATCCAAGGAGAGTGTCTTTATGATGAGAAGATCTTCTAGATTTTCAAGAAGAGTTGAAGAAGAAAATGTGGAGATCTAAGTGCCGAGTGATCGCGTGGATACTTCTAGAGGCCAGACATGTGAACTGCTTCGGAACGGTCTTAAGGTGGCAAAGTCAAGGGTGGAACACGTTCCCCACAAGGTACATTCGATGTTTGATTTTAAAGATCGATTATGAATAGATCAACACGCTTCCGCATCCATGGAATTATATTTTCCATGGACAAACTAAGACACAAAACCCAATAGATAGTATGTTTATTTTACTAGAATATATTGCTCTTTCCTTTGCCACATAAGTTACAGATTATGTCATTTGACCCAATAATAATCCATCTCTTTTGACTTCTATGTTGTCCCACTCTCATCGCCAACGCTGGATTCAAATGGATGCCCCTGATGTAATGGACCTATCATACAAACTAAGCAGAAAACAAGTTGTTAAATACAAATTCAGGCTCCATAATTGCCTCTACTAAAATAGATCATGCGTGTAATAACTTCACATGGTGAGTAATAAAGCTATATTTAGAATCTACATAGAAATTAAGGCATCCACGCTCCCCCTATTTTTCTCTCCCTGGTCCTTACCCCCCCTTCTCATTATCATTTCCTCCCCTCGTCCCTCCCTCACCAATTCGATTCTTTCACACCACACTCATCATCACTTTCCTCTCTCGTTCTCTCGCTTGCTCTCATCCCCCTCATAACATACTAGCTATTGAAATAATATCATAAATGATCATATATTCATGTTACCAAGCATAAAATGATTTCATCTATCTTAGAATGATTGTTTGGAGTGTTTTCAATCATGAGCCCATGTTTCCCTCTTTTTAATGAGCCGTACTCATCATTAACGAGCCATATTCCACTAAGTAAATATTTACAAGTATTATTCAATAAAACTCAAATATCAAGGACAACATAATTAACACCTCGAATTTGAGTTTATCAATTCTGTGAGTCAGTCCATCACTCCACACTCATCATCACTTCCCCCTTTTGTCCTCTCCCTCTTCCTTTCCGTTAACAGCCCCCCCTCCTCCCTCCATGTCTAAGTCAATCTGTCCCCTTCCCCTCAATTGCACACTCAATTATTGTCTCTCAACACCCGTTATCGCTTGCCCCCTCCTATCCTCTCCCTCTCCCTTTACCCCCTCTCCTTCTCATTCCCTCCATCTCAAAATAAATCCTTCCCCATCCCTCTCTTGCCTGCTCCATTTTGTTTCCTCACACTCATCACTGCTTCCCCTCTCCTCCCTCCCCCTCTTTCTTACTCAATCCCCCTCCCATCACTCTCCCTTCACTCTTCACCTCTCTCTACCCACTTTTCAAATGGAACAGATGGAGAATACTAAAACTATCTTCATGTAACATTATAACATAAAATTCACTTTTACATTTTAGACTGATATGACACATAATAATACTATTTTTGCTTTATGACTGTTCAAATTGATGCAGAAAACTTTTGAGTTTTACCCATATTATGATTTTTGAATGGAAAAATGCAGCCTACTTTGTAATTTGTCGCATCCAATACCGTTGTGCAGAGAACTATGCAATCGAGACTACTGCAATATTGAAAGGCCACTCTGTTGTTCATGTTCAATGGCTTCTTGTCGGGCACATAGCAACGGCATTAGATAGGGATGGGAAAAATGTTTCGTTCATTTGCAACTGTGCAAACGGACAGGGACGAACACGAACAGGAAAAATCCAATCCAAATGGGTTCGCTAAAGGTTCAGGAACAGGAGGCATTCCCAAGGATTTTTTTTATAATATAATAACATATTTATTTTGATAATAATAATAATAGTTTCGCAATATCACAGGTAGTAGGGAATGGCACATTCGGGACGTGACGCCCCGGACGGGACGGGATGGTGACGGTGACGTGACGAATGGTGATGTGATGAACATTTTGTCACGTCACCGTCACGTCACTCGTCCAAGGTTTTTACAAAAATTCATCACCAACCCGTCACTCGTCCTCGCGGTCACGTTTCGTCACGTCACCGTCACGGTGACGGCGTCACCGTCACTAGTGACGTGAATTACAAAATTATCATTTATGTTATGTGACATAATTTCTCCTTCAGAATGAGGCTTTCTCAAACGCTCCCTCTTCTTCTCACGATCTCACCTCGGTCCCTCTCCTCATTCCTCCCTCTCTCTGTCTCTCTCTGGATCGCTCCCTCTTCCTCTTTTGTCTAGATCGCTCCGTCTCCTTCTCCCTCTCCCTTTGTGGATCTCTCCCTCAGTCCCTCTTGCCGTCTCTATTCTGATCGTTCCCACTCCTTCTCCCTCTCTTTCTGTGAAAGTAGTTTATTTTTCTTCTCTCGCGCGGACGGGGATTTCCACGTAGGGCTGGATACCAGATTGGGAGTCGCGATCAGCCTGCTGATCTCTCGGGATATCAATCAGGTAATTTTGTTTGAATTTCATTGTCATTTTTATGCTTGAGTGATTGATCGTCTCGTTTCTTCACCGTTTGTATTTGTTTGCTCAATTGTGCTGATTGCTGAAAACGAGATTGAAAGTAGATTGAATGATTTCTCATTTCTCGTTTCTTCGTCAGGAAGATTGCCATTCTATGGTTTTCTACATCCCCTCCCCATTTGCTTCTCTGATTCAGAGACAACGCACGTACATATCCGTTATTTGTTAAGTTAATTTTTTTATTCTGTTGTGTGATAAACTATACTCATTTTAAAAAATGCTGGTCAACTATAATATATTACTTGATTAAAACAACTTGGCAATATGTTTTCTCTGATAGAATCCCAATTAAAATGAGTTTCATTTACCTTCTTCTAAATACTTCCATTGCATGAGCTCGATTTGTTTAATACACTGCTGATTTAGAGCAAAACAAGTTCGCCAGATGTTGTAAGTGTATTTCCAAAAGGAAAAAGTTCTATTTTTTCTGGACTTTTCCAATAACTGTAAAGTGCTTTGCCTTATTTCGTGAAGGTTGGAAATCTAAGAAAAAGGTCCACATACTGTTGCACATAGTTGATTCAGAGCAAATCTAATAGGCAGGAATATTGTCAATAAACACTCCTTTAGAGGTATGTTTCATCTATCTTTCTGTGTCAATCTAACATATAGAGGTATGTTCCATGATCTCCCATAAATAGATGTGAGTTATAAATAGAAAGGAGAGAAATAAATTAACTCATTATTTTTCCTTCCATATTACAAGAACAAGAAAAGAGGGTAGAGGGGAGAAAGAGAGAGGAGCTGTAGATTTTCAAGCTCTCTCACTCTCTTCTCTCTTCCCCTTCTACTCTCTCTTGCTCTCTCACCCTCTCTCAACTCTCTCTTGCTCTCTCACCCTCTCTCAACTCTCTCTTGCTCTCTCACCCTCTCTCTCACTCTCTTCTCTCCTCCCCTCTACTCTATCTTGCTCTCTCACCCTCTCTCTCACTCTGTTTTCACTCTCACCCTCTCTCTCACTCATTTTTTACTCTCACCCTCTCTTCTCCTCCACGCTACACTCTCTTACTCTCTCACCCTCTCTCTCACTCTGTGTTCATTCTCACCCTCTCTCTCACTCATTTTTTACTCTCACCCTCTCTTCTCCTCCACGCTACACTCTCTTACTCTCTCACCCTCTCTCTCACTCTGTGTTCATTCTCACCCTCTCTCTCACTCATTTTTTACTCTCACCCTCTCTCTCACTCTGTTTTCACTCTCACCCTCTTCTCTCCTCCCCTCTACTCTATCTTGCTCTCTCACCCTCTCTCTCTCTCTCTCTGTTTTTACTCTAACTCTCTTCTCTTCTCCACTCTACTCTCTCACTCTGTCTTCTCTCTCACTCCCTTCTCTCTACTACTCTATTCTCTCTTGATCTCTCACCCTCTCTCTCACTCAGTCTTCTTTCTCACTCCCGTATTTTTTTCTCTTGCTTCTTCTCAATCCTCTTTGCCACTCTATTTCATCTCTTTTTTTCGAAACACGTCTCCCATTGCTTTCTCTCATTATTCTCCATTTTCTTTTCCTTGGTGCTTATTTTATTTCTTTTATCTCTCTCTCTCTCCTTCGCGTTGTTCTTTTTTCTCCTTGATCTTGTTTCTCACTCTGATATCTCATCCTTATTTTTTCATTCTGATGTCCATCTATTCGTCGCGCTAAGCAGAGCACCACGAATTGTGCATATTTTATTGACGATTGAAATGGCCTGTTTAAGAGAACTCTTGTCCGTGAAGGTTTTGACATGTGCTCGTATAGTTAGTTTTCATTTTTCTGTGGAAAATTCTTGCAACTGCCTTACAATTTTTCCTTTCGTTCATTTGTAACATATTTAGAAAGGATGATGAGAAATGAATGTCTGTAGAAGACATGGCGATTGGCCGTTAGAACCTTTTGGAAAACTGCGGTACTTCACCGATCATGTTTCTAGAAGACATGTTTTTTCAGATATGCTATTACAGATCATGACATCCTTGCTTCATTCAAAGATAATTTTATGAGTGAATAAATCACTTCTTTCACCTTTTCCCTAGGACCTAGTCGTCAATGGGCACTCCAACTGGCAATGAGTGCATTGACTTGGCCGTAGAGTCCTCGGATGAGGACATACAAGAAACGACTCTACCGGGGGTAGGGCTGTCACGTCCCAAACGTAAAGGGAAGGCTGAAATACTGTGGTACTTCACCGAGGTCGGCGCAGGCGTGTGGGCTTGCCTACTATGCCGCGACCAAAAAGTGGATCCATTGCGCAATACGTTGAAGCAGCGAAAATGGGTCTACGAACATCTTCTGGAGGCATCTGGAGTGCAGCTATAGCAGAGCATACAACGACATAAAGGGAATTAATCTCAATCAACGTACAATAGCCGAGGCGTACCGACAGGGTGGTGCCGTCAAGAAGACACTGGAAAAAACTAAGGAGATCATAGCGCAATTCATTTGTCTCACAGACTCCTCGTGGGCTATAGTGGACAATGTGGGGTTCAAGATTATGTGGAAGTACACCGCGGAGACAACAGTTGAACCGCCAGGTTCGAAGGCAATCAAGGATGCGACGCGTAAGCTATATGGGAACATGAAGGGAAAGCTCATACAATTATTAGCAGATGTCCCTAGGGTGTCCCTAACAGTTGATGCATGGACCGCCAAGAATTCCTGTGGTCTTCTCGGCATCACGGTTCACTGGGTGAACAACCGGTGGGAACTATGTGAACGTGTACTTGCTATAGGTGAACTAGTCTGCAAACACAGTGGCGAGAATATGAGCGCAGTAGTCATCAGAGCGTTGGAAGACTTCAGCTTGAAGATGAAGGTCGACAACTCTTAAACTGGCTTCAATTTTGGCTCGTACGTCCGGATTGAAAGACTAACAATTTTTTCATGCAGGTTAGTTCAATCACTACCGAAAATGCGTCAAGCAACGGGCGGAAGGTAGGGCTGCTCGCAAAGGAACTAAAGCTGATTAGCGACCGGTTCACTCAGGACCGACATGTCCCATGTGCTGCCCACGTGTTGAACATCATCGTCCACACTGCACCACAGTCATTACGTGTATCAATGACCACAAATCCTCCTAAGACTGTTGACAACAGCGCATCGGACTCAGCGTATGAACTGGATTATGATGCTGATACAGACGACTTGGACACCATGCAGGAGGCTGCAGCAAGTCATGCAGAAATCGTCAACCGTGATGGTGGCCTCATCCTGGGAGATGAGATTGCCCCTGTTCGGCAATTAGTGATGAGTATCCGAGCATCGACACAACGACGACAGCAATACGTGAAGACGTGCAACGACATGGGGAAGAATCACAACCAACTGCCGTTAGATTGCCTGACGTGGTGGAACAGTACGCATGACATGTTGCATGCTGCATTGGAGAAGAGAGAAGTCGTCGATTTGATGGTGTTACAGATCATGCCGGTGACCGACAAGGACATCAGAATCTCACGTGAGGAGTGGGAAATGTTGGCAGACTTCCGCGACATTTTAGGGCCATTTTATCGGACGACAAAGTATGTGAGTGGCTCGAAGACAGTGAGAGTCGTGGAAGTGATCCGCATTTTGAAGGTGCTGATGGGACATATCGACACGATCCTGTTGAAATTTGATATGGCCACAATTTTTACATCGGGAAGGAGGATGACTGCCGCATAGATTACGTCTATCCACAAAGCTTGTGAGAGCATGAAGTCGAAGATGTTAAAATATGAGAGGATGATTTCGAAGAACCGTGCAACGACGACAGTTGCAATTCTGGAGCCTTTCAACAAGGGAGCGTTGCTTGACTCTAGTGACATTCAGGAATCACTTGCATTTGTCTGCCGACTTATGCCCCAACATGGTGAGCAAGACCTGATCCGTAACGACCCCGAGGATGAAGACTGGCTCGCAGAACTTATTGATGGCGTACCACCAGCTAGAGAGAAGGAACGGCGAGTACCAACTCCAGCTGAGGAAATGGAGGCGTATCTGCAATCAACGGAGAGGAAGGACAACGAGACAGCATTGGGATGGTGGGCAGGTATTGGTGCACGAACCTACCCACGGCTTTCTACACTAGCGCAAGAATTCCTCTCAGTATGTGCAACCAGTGCGCCAACAGAACGTTTATTCTCGGTTGGACGTGTAGTTGTCACTTTCAAGCGAGCATGTCTTAGTGCTGAAAGCATAGAGCTTCTGGTCACAGTGAAGTGTTGGTTACGTGCCGAGAACACTCAGCTGTGCGACGGAGATAGGGGGGAAGATTTTCTTGAAGATGAAGACTAGTGTAAGTCTTTGGTCTTATTTTTTTTCAGCAGTGGTCAATTTTTTTGCAACGTAACCAATGGTCAGTTTTTTTGCAAGATCATCGATCTTGGTGGTCATTTTTTTTGCAGCATCGTCAATTTTTCAGCAATGGTCATTTCAAAATTGACATCGTAAGTTACTTCTAGCCGATTACGTATTCTTGTCAAAATTGATATCAAGGATTTATGTTTAATTTATAATAATGTAGTGAACTTAGAAGTGAAATTGTTAATTATTCGTAGAGAAATGCATGATCCAAGCATTCCTCAATCAATTTGATCGGAACTTTGATCTTGTATGAATTGATATATGTAAGTATATATTTTTGTTTTCTATTTACCGTTCGTCTCTATTTTAAGGCTTTAAAAGTCTATAAAAAACTCACCGTGTTAGCTCTGATATATGAGATAATGAGAAGAATGGAGATTGTTTTTTCTCTCTTTCTTTTTAATCTCTCTGTATAACTCCGTCTATCCTTAAGTACTCAACGCCAACGTTCTGCGTGCGTTTTCAGGTGGGTCGACGTCAAATGGACATGTCCTTTTCAGCACCGTGCCCCTTGGAAAGGACCTGATCGCCACAGTCTATGCACCGTCTTTGTTCAAAAATTATATTTTTGTCTTTCAAGATCGGCAACTGCGGTTCTTTGATAGCGCTGCCAATTCCCCTTAAGAACAAGAATACTATGCTCACTCGGTCGAATTTACAGACTTGACTTTCTGAGTCAGTTTAATCTGTTCTCACCCCCCTCTCTCTCTTCTCACCCCCCTCTCCTGTGTGGCCGTGCCCCCTCTCCCATGCTTCTCTCTCTCTCTCTCTGTCTCTCTGTCTCTCTCTCTCTCTCTCTCTCTCTCTCCCCCATCCCTCCCCTCTCTCTGTTAATACAGTGTTTTTACTGTTTTTCAAAACATGTATCGTTTGCAAGCGAAGCGAACACGGACAAGGATTTCTCTCTGCCCATTCATTGTCGAACAGCATTCGATCCACGCAGAACATGGAATTTCCCATCCTGGAAATAGCAGGGATGTAAAGCCACATCAACAGCCCCTCGTGCGATGTGCAGTGCATGCCGACTACTACTTAGAGCTTCAACCATTCATGACCAACAGAGAGTATTGCCAACAATGGTTACAACCCAAGAAATAAGTGAGAACTCAAACAACTCCCTCCATGCACCACACTTGATAATCAAACTAAACTCAAGTCAGCTAAACACTGCCCAAAATCCAGTGAAATTAATAAATGAGGACCAAAACTCCAGGCTCATGGGTGGTGGTAACAGTCAAAGAGCTGAGAGAGCCTGTTAACTTGTGGACTCACGCAGAGGCCGGCACCTCCTTGAAAGAAGACGAAGACGGCGCGTCCACGGGCGGGTTGGCACGGCTGCCGCCGTCCATTCTCTGATGGTAGAAGCTGCCGCCGCGACCACTGCCGCCCGCCCAGCCACCAAAGTCCCCTCTGCCGTATCCTCCTCTGCCGTTGCCGTAGAAGCCGCCGCGACCCCTCCCGCCTTCGCTGCGGTAACCGCCCCTGCCGCCGACATGCCGCCCTCGTCCCCCAACTGAGCAACAGAGGTTACGATTATCTTTCTATCATGACAAGGAGAAGATGTAACCAGAGGAGGAGAGAGAGAGACACACACACACACACAGAGACACAGAGAGAGACAGAGGGAGGGAGAGAGAGAGAGAGACAGAGAGAGACAGAGGGAGAGAGAGAGAGAGAGTGAGAGAGAGGGAGGGAGGGAGGGAGAGAGAGAGAGACAGAGAGAGAGAGAGACACACACACACACACACAGACAGAGGGAGGGAGGGAGAGAGAGAGAGAGAGACAGAGAGACACAGAGGGAGAGAGAGAGAGAGAGAGAGAGAGAGAGGGAGGGAGGGAGGGAGGGAGGGAGGGAGGGAGAGAGAGAGAGAGAGAGAGAGAGAGACACACACACACACAGACAGAGGGAGGGAGAGAGAGAGAGACAGAGAGACACAGAGAGAGAGAAAGAGAGAGAGGGACCGAGAGAGAGAGAGAGATGAAGGGGAAGAAATATAAAGCAAGAAGACGAGAGCGAGAGAGATGAAAGTTGAAAAAGAGTGAGATAAATAAATAAAGGGAGAGAGACAGATTTAAGTTGAAAAGAGTGAGATAGAGAAATAGAGATGGAGAAAGGATGAGACTGAGAAAGAGAGAGAGAGAGAGAGAGTTGAAATGAGAAAGAGTAAGGTAGAGATATAGATATATATAGAGAAAGGAGATATAAATAGAGACGAGTTGAGAAGTCTACCACTAGGGAGAGACTAAATGTGAGAGAGTTAAAAAAGAGAGGCTGGGTAAAAGACGAGTGAGAAAAATAGAGAAAGAGAGAGACATGTGAAAGATAATAGAAAAATTGAAGCTAGAAGAGGGTGACAAACTGACATATGAGATAAGAGAGAGGAAGGGAGCGTGACCAACATTGCGAGAGTGGGAGAGAGATAAATAAAGAGAGAGAGAGATAAATAGAGAGAGAGATAGAGATAAATAAAGAGAGAGAGAGATAGAGATAGATAAAGAAAGAGAGATAAATAAAGAGAGAGAGAGAGAGATAAATAAAGATAAATGCTGAAAGAATTTTTTCATAAAAACACAAGGGACAGGAGAGGATGGAAGTCTGACTTCTAGAACCAGAAGGCCGTTTCTCCTCAACATGGGCTTGGCGACCGCCTATGAGAACCGGAGACCCCTAGAAACAGGAGTGAGAATATCGACAATGTTGAGATTATCTTTTGAATATATTAGTAAAAAATTGAGCAATTTGCAAAAACAAGCATGTTTGATTCAATAAAAAAACCAATTTTGATAATTAAATCTTGAAAGAAGAAAAAAGACAGGAGTACAAATACTACATGACTAATTCACGAAATAGAGAGTAAAAATCCTTTTACTGCGGCTCTATTTAAAATCAAATCAGCCATTTAAATTCAAAATTATGATTCATCGGTCTTGCCTTCGAAAAGGAGAAATAAAGAATTGAAGTGAATGAATTAAGCCGAATTTATGAGCGTAAGAACACCTAGATGACATCTACTACACATTCCATTAAAAATGTACAGAAAATGTAAATATAAAATGAAAGTATACCTCAATAGCTACTTGAACAGAACTCGCACTCTCATATTCAACAAAACCAAAGCAGAAACCTTGTAGCTGCGTTCAGTTAGATTAACAACTTCAATCAAAGATCCATCAGAAGTAAGATGGAACAATAATCGGACCTAAAAATAAATATAAATGAGACCTTGTTGCTTCTGACTTGCACGCCTCCAGGCTTGATCACCCCAAACCTCTTAAATTCCTCTTCAAGTTGCGCAGGCGTAGCATTCAGGGGAAGGTTTTTAACGTATATTGATGAAACATCTGCAAGCCATTTGTAAGGCATTATTTAAAAATCGCACAATATAATTTGATTTACGGTTAACTAATCTTAATCCAGGTAACTAATGATTTGCGGCAGAAAGAAGGTACTTCCTTCAAATAGAACACGGAGAGAGCCAACAGAATTTAAAATAAATATCAACATAATAAATTTCGAGAAATCTGGTTACTGTTTGCTTTTTGCGAAGAAATTAAGGAAGACCAGAAATATATTACTGTTAATTTTTAATTCACACACCATTAATAGTTAACTTCAAATAGAATAGGCAAACTACATGCGTCACTAATTCTGGAACTTGAGGTAGAAAAAAAATATTTATAAAACAAAGAGACCAGTCTAGTAAGATGAGGGAAATACGACTTACTATTGACTGATTTACATACAACTAAGGAATCGGTTTAGATTAACTACATCGCCTACAGCTACCAGTGGAATTTTAAATGCCAGAGAAAGCTATTTCGCTCATTATAATAAGAAGGGGGAGGGCCATCAATTTTTATACAAATGGTCGACTAAAGTAATACGAGGGAAATAAGACTTGCCGTTAATCTTCATGTACATATGTAATGATTAAGCCTAGATCAACAAGGGCGATCGAAAAGCTTTACGAATATTTACCAACAGTAATATGACATTTAAGATACTTAAAAGTGTGGGTATGGGTAGAAAGGACAGACAAACCTTCCAGCTCTCTCACTTCTGAGTTTTCAGAAGCATGTTGAATAGCTGCTGCTGGAGATTCAGATGCTTCAGATATTTGGCTCTCTGGTGGGTTTGTTTTAGTGGGTTTAAGAGGAGGGGCAACAAATGTTGACGACACCACTGCATTCTCTTTTAATACCTTCACCTGCAAAGGTTATGAGTCAACTTGCAGACAATCTCAGAAAACATAGTCTTAAACAAAGTCCATTCCAAAATTGCCCCAGTGTATGCCAGATACATCAGTTTAATTTATCCTAATAGCGTTTCAGCCTAGAGGGATCGATGAACATTCACGCCCAATTTCAAAACGGACTGAATCATGTCTTTAAATAGCTTGCCACTTTTCATGGAAAAAATAGATTACTTTCATATACCAATTCCGGTTAAGGTATCTCTCACAATAATAACCAGAGACCTCGGTAGGATTTAGCATTAAAGCGTTTCAGTCATAGAGAAATCAATTAACATAAAGAGCAATATTTCAAAACCGAAAGCATCAAGCCACAAAAAAAATAACAACGTTTCAAAAAACATTTTATTTTCATAAACCAAGGCTTTGAATAGATACATAGGACTCATTTAAAAAGTGTCCCAAAAAAATACCCTGATGCCTTAGTAAGATCAAAATTTAGGAGCATGAGAGGTATATTAAAAACTTAAGAATCATATCATTAATAAATAAGCCATTTTCAGGAAATAGAAAAATGAGGGCTTACAATTGATGCATAGGATTTTTTGGCACCATCTCCTTGGGATGCAGCGACCTTTGAATCAGGAACAGCTACCTTTTCAACCACACTACTTTTGGAATGCGGTGCTTCCCTATCGACAACTAATGCTTCCTTCAAGTCTAAAGGCTTCTCCACTGCTATCACGCTCGGTTCATCAGCCTTTCTGCCCAAAGACTCGGCTTTTGGCTTAGAATTCTCTTCCACTGCAGGACTCAAAAACTCTACAAGAACAGGAAAAATATTTGAAAAAACTAGAGTAAAAATAATTATAAACTTGCCATTGATTACCTTGCTCAGGCACTTCAGGTGCGTCAGGCTTCACCTGCTTCACCTGATGGATAGTCTCTTCCCCTTTAAATATGTCATTCAGGACAAAATATCCCTTCTCTTGGGGAGCCAGAAAGAAGCTCTGAGCAAAACCCTTGATTTTATCCACGCCAGAAAGATGGCCAGTCATAAGCATGAGTACCCCTCCATTGTATGATTCTTGAGTGTCAACAGTTGGTGGCAATTTAGAGTTATGTTGAGGGCTCGTCGACACATATCTTAAAATGTCATTAAGAACAAAGTAGCCCTTTTCCTGGGGCGCCAAGAAGAAGGTCTGAGCGAAGTTCCTCCTGCTATTTTTCAGACCAGTCAAGAATCCGGTCACAAGAATGAGTACTCCTCCCTTGAACGATTCCTGCGCATTGATCGTCTCAACCTCTGACTGAAACTTGGTGGTCTCCGAAGCTAAAATCTTCTCATCTATCGCCTAACATAAAAAACCAACACCATTACGCCCCGAGAAAATATCGCATCCACCGAAGAACACACTTCACACCTTCATCGTGGTGACGGTGACCATGCTGCCAGATCCGTCGGATCGGCCGAGCTTGCTCTGATCCTGATAGAATCGGTGGACGAGCTCCGGGGAATGAAACAAGATGTGATAATACTGCCGAACAAAAGCGTCTGCGACCTAACCGCATACATTCCCTGATCACGAACTCGAAAAGAAGCATTCCCACGAAAATAAACGAAAATCAAGCGGAGAAAGTACCATAACCGCGTGCGACGCGGGTCTCTGCTCCTGATCCATGGCCATAATCAAGGAAAACCTGCAGAAAACGCGAAAACTCGTCAGGAAACTTCAACAATCGATCAAAGACGACAGAAGCGAAATCAGAGTTTCAAGACATGATCAGACGAGGATTGGATCGGGAGAAAGCAGATTGCGCAGTACCTTGGACAGGATCGGAGAGGGAGACGCCCGGGGAACGCTTCTCGGCCTCTCCCTCCCGCGGAGCTGATCTAGGGTTCGTCTCGAGATGTTTGAAGAGTGCAGAGAAGGAGAATACGGAGATCAGGTCTATATTTATATACTAACGGACTCGACCGGCGACCGTTTTGAAACGCCTGAATTCGTCCCAATTGGGTTCGGGCGGATGACGACTCGACGGACGGGACGGACCGGTGTTTAGTTTCGTCGCCACAATGACGGAATATCGGAACTTCTGAAGCTACAACACGTAGAGTTCCGGATCGTCCCGGACGTGAACGACGGACGGGACGGGACGAATTTTGTCCCGTCCGACTATTGGATTCAGTGCACGGACGAAGGGTGGGACAAATTATTCGTCCGATTGTACGAAAACCATCCCATCCAGTCCACCTTGATGAATTTTAGTCCCGGGAAAAACCGTCATGTCCCTCGTACCCGATAAAAAAAAACCCGTTTTATATTTTTAATATATTAATATAAATTTTTCTAAGTTTTTAGGGAAATACAGAGGAGAGAGAATCCAAAGGGGCATATGTACAATTACTTCTAAGCGACATCACCTTGCACGTGCGTAAAGTTACAGGGACTTTGATGCAAATTGTCATAGCGAGGCCACGTGGTTACATCTCAACTGTTAGATGTGAATCCGGCGGTTTTTTGTCCATATTCATTCGTCCAACATCCAAGAGCTCCAAATGGACGTTTTTTCGTCTCACGGGATGAAAACCGTCTCGTCCAGTGGTCCCTGAGACGAATTTTCATCCCGAAATTCATCCAAACTTTGCACACTATATCAACACGGGACAAGACGCGGACGGAACAAAATGGGGGAATAATCGGAAGAGACAGGACGAGAAGGAAAGGGAAGGTGATGCTGGACGTCGTCAAGGATGTCGTCAGTTCTGTACCAAGTCGATGCTCTGATACCTAGATAGTGGAGTCGGATGTGGTCAACGACGTCGTTCGATGGATAAACCATAAAGGGTATGTAACTACGAGTGAAATGATGTGTCCTACGTGGTCGTACTCACAGGCCCCGACTCGATGACGAATGCCGAACTCCAAGCTCCGAGGGGTTCGCCGGGTGACAGTGACGGTGGGCCTCTTGAACCCTCGTCGGAGGGACGACGGTGTCTACGGCGCCAAATGGAATCAATCCGTAGGGGCTTGCACGTAACAGACGGGCTCGATCCATACCAGTAAGACGCTCAAATTCTCATAGTTCTCTCTCACTTCCTCTCTCACCTATCTAGCCCGAGCGCGGTGGAGACGATCGAATATGTACTGCAATGGGTAATGTAACAAGCGAGCGGGAGGACGGCGTCCCAAACTGCAGGCAATGACGTGGACGGTCGTCTTTCTTTCACTGAGAACGGCTAGCTCGGAGCACCAAGTCACCAAGAATCGGTGAGAGGAGCGCCTAATTCTCACGGGGAGAATGTGTTTCAGAGTTGATCAGTCTGAAACTAAAGCGGCATATAGGCGCAACGAGCCGGCCAAACGCGACATCGTGGGTAGAATCCCACCGCTGAACGTACTTGCTTCTCCTCTACGTTCGCCCTCTTCCTCCTTCCTGATTTAGGGGTGAGACAAAGAAAAAACGATAAACAACTCAATTCGATAAATTCTTGGTCTAACCTCTCTTAGGGCGCCACTAAAGTCGATAAAGGGGAGAGTAAATGGGCCCTAGGGAGGTCCATGAAAAGAAGGCGGTATGGTTCACTAAGGGGGGCCCTTATATATTGGCCCCAATCATAACCAAATAAAAACAAAAATAAAGGACATAGAAGACGGCGGATACTGACGCACGATGGACACTTCGCGACTTGGCGAAAGTGACATGAGAGACTGAAAACAAAAAAAAGCACAACTAAACGAAGAGGACGAAAAAAACTAAACACGATAAAGACGAGCATAATTCCACTCGGGGTGTTCAAATCCGTGTATCTTCTTTGACGCCTTGGCGTGTTAGTCGGGCGGAACGCTACCCGGCAAGCCATCGATGACCAGAAGGACGGCGTTGCAGATGTCTCCGAGGGAGCAGGCTGGCATGCTCCATCAGAAGGGAAGCGAATAAACGCGATGAGACATAACAAGAAGGAACGAGACGGGACGAGAATAAACCGGATGAGACGGGATGAGAAGGAACGGGACGAGACAAGAATATACAGGTTGAGACGGGATGAGAAGGAACAGGACGGGACGAGAATAAATGGGATGAGAAGGGACAAGAATAAACGAGCTGAGACAGGACGAAAAGGAATGGGACGGGATGAGAATAAACGAGATGAGACAGGATGAGAAGGAATGATAATAAATGGGATGGGACGAGAATAAAGGGGATGAGATAGGATGAGAATAAGCGGGACAGGATGGGATGAGAATAAACGAGATGAGATGGGACGAGAACAAACAGGATGAGGCAGGATGAGAATAAACAGGATTAGATGGAATGAGAATCAACGGGTTGAGATGGGACGGGGATGAACGGGATGAGATGAGAATAAACGGGATGAGACGGGATGAGAATGAATGGGACAGGATGAGATGGAAGAAGATGGGATAGTTGGGATTTTTTTATTATTCCAATTTCAGTTGGAATGCATTTCTTTCTTATTTATTCCAATTTTGGACCTTCTAAATTTCTTTTTGGACGGCTACGTCCCAAGAGATAAGTCTCAATAGGTCAAAATTTTGGCACTGAACAAATATCAGTGTCTGCTTCGTCAAGCGTCAAACCCCACATACGGAGTCATCATCAAACGAAATAAAGGTAAGAGCATAAATGTGTTCTAGAGACATCTTGAGAAAGCCCATCGTAAAGTCCACAGTGACAAAGGGGAAGTTCCAACCAAGCAGAAAATACATTTAATACGACAAGTTATATCGTTGAGGTGTCAACCTAGAGCAAATTAAGTAGGAATTTGTTAGACTTATCCGCGATAATAACTTTCCTTTGAGAGTCTTTTAGAGAAAGTCATTCATAATATAGTGGTTTTACATGAGACAATTGGAATGCAACCTCCTTGGTCAGGGGTGTGAAAGTGACAGTTAGAAGGATGTATAGAGAAGTGAAAAGAAAACTGATGTGCATGTTTGCTGATGTCCACAATGTCTCTCTTACTTAGATGCTTGGACCTCACAAAACGACATTGCCTTATTAGTTATTATGGTCCATAGTGGTGCAAACCTGGTGAGAATTATCATGAAAGTCATTTATGAGTATGGCATCGAGTCAAAGTTTTGTGCCATTACTAAGGACAATGCCACTAACAACAAAACAATGTTAACCACCATTGTGGATTCATTGAAGCCCATGAATTCTTACTCAACTATGAAGCGCCACATACCTTTTATTGTCATATGCTCAACCTCATTATCTAGTGTAGACTTAAGAAGATTTATAATCCAAAGGTAACATGGAGCGGTATCCTATAAGAAGAAAGTAAAGATTCACAACCAAGTGCCAAACAACTATTTGAATCACCCTTTAGGAGCACCCATTGCTCAAGTGAGCCCCATCACTAATGACATTCATGACTCCACGTAACAAACAGTTGGAGAAATATGTTGACCTTGGAAAAAGTTTGAAATGACAATTTTAAAAAAAATGTGTCAACTTCCCAACACGTTTGAGCTCCACGCTTGACATGTTGGAGGGCACTCTTGCCAACAGAGAAGTACTTTACACTTTGATAACTTGCAAATTACAATGTTAAATTGATGAATATTACATACATATATGTGTTTTACTAGCCATATTTTTATGTTATCATAATTAAATGGAAATAAATGGCTTGCACTATAGTTTCATGATTGCTTTTAATTTTTTAGTATTTTTTACATAACATTTGACCTCAATGGATTGAAGATTCATTTTTTGCAGTGCATAAAATACTTGGCTAGAGGTTGTTAATGCTTTTACTAATTTTTATGGAATTTTTCCAATTTTTTTTATAATTTTCTGATCATTATATAACCAATAAATAATTTGTAGAATTTAAAGAATATATTTTTCGATTTATTTGGCATTTTAGAAAGGGATTCTTTTTTAATTAAATCACGTAGCATCCACGTCATTCGCCCAAAATTCGGGCGAATGATTGGATGCGTCAAATAAGCATTTTATGGCTCATTATGGCATCGCAATGCGCGATGCCATAATGAGAAAATCATTATCTTAGTTTTTACCTGGTGTGTGCAGTTTGAGGAGAAAAAAGGTATATTTTTTCCTTCCCTTTTGGAATTTTTTGTGCATAAAATGCATGCGGAGAATCGATAGCTGTGAGAATCAATTTTCCGCGTTCAATTATCAAAGCAGTAAGCTTACCAGTCTTTATTTTTTTATTTAAACGAGAAGCTGATGCGGGGATATGGCACTCTCCTAAATGGTATGATTTCTCTTTCTTACTAACGGTATTGATTTCGTTGTTTTCTGTGCACAAAGATGTGGCAGCGCGTGATCTGAGGGTGGAGGAAACAAGTAAATGGCGTCGATGAATCAGAAGACAGCATTTTTTACTTGCGTGGAGGAGAGGTAAAAACATCAAATGGCTAGGATTAATCGCCAATAAAATGGCGATATCTTGAGATCTAGCCATCTGATTGCGCCCAATTTTGAGGGTAGGTTTGTATTTTCATCCTCTATGAGCCATACGGTTGGATTTCTAAATAGTGGTCAGGAAGAAGGGAAAAACCACCGAGGAAGCTCTCTCCCAAGTTGTTTGACCAGGAAGGACACATGATTTGGTTCTAAAGTCGACAGATCTTGCTTCAAGGATCAAAGTTGTAAGTTTCTTCTTCACTATTTGAACTTCTTCTTGAACGATTTCAAAACATAAAGGCATGGGCAAAATGTACATGCCCTTGGAGATGATTATAATGGTGATTAGCATTGCAATTTGAATTTGATTCAATGATGCTCAATTACTAGGCAAGATATTTCCTTGAGATGGTGTAGGGAGGAGGAAGTTACTTCCTTGAGATGGATGGAGGAGGTTGGCAATTGACACTTTCCCAAGATGTCCAAAACTACGCTCATGGTTCTTCTCATGGACCCATCAAGTGCATTGGTGAAACAACCACTTTGCGTTGGTTGTTGCATCATCACATATTATAGATGAAAACATAATGTAGAGAGTATAGAGATGATGATCATGTTGTGATCAAGGTTCCAATCATTATGACCAATGCTCAGACTCTGATGATGACTTCAAACACTTCAAGAGTTGGTACGTTATGTTCCATTACTTTTGAAGATTAAGTTTTAAGGGCATTTTAGTGAAACAATTTAATAAGTATTTTGATGAATTTTTGAAGTAATGTATGCCTTAATAGGGGTTGTGATCAGGCATAATAGTTCCTCAATCAACTAGTTGACTTATTGTAAGTGAAGACCAATTAGCGTCCTTCGTTATATTAAAAGGCCACTTAGTTTGACCATATAGTGAACAAGAAAATCATGGATTTAGGACTTCAATTTTCTATGACATAAAGATAAACATTATCCCTAACAATCTTCAAATATTTGTGTGGATTTAACATCATTTGACTGGTTTAATGACTTAGTCAAATTCCTAGTTGCTATCTTTGGGTATTTAATAGAGATTATTGATGATTTAATAGAGATTAAATACAAGAAGATTTTATTGTCGAATGGTGATATATAGAGTAAAATGATTCAAATAAACATAAATAAAATTCCCACATTTTTTAGAGCTGAGGTTGTTGGTATAACGGTTAGTTTTTAGTCTTCACACTTGAGTGGTGTTATGAACTTATGGCATAATGGTAAATATAAAATTGTGAATATAAGATGTGTTCATTTGATATGGTCTCTTTATGATTTCAAATTCAAATATTTTAAGATATTTCAAATGGATCAAAATTGCCCTCTAGCCCTAGGAAGCCTCTATAAGACTTTAGACTTTCTCTCTCCTCGAGGTTTTGATTTCCTCCCTCTTAGCATGCGGATATTGATAAGCCTAAAGAGTGGATACTCAAATTCAATTGATTATGTCGTTAGTATTAGACTTATGCAATATAATTTGTAATGTTTCCCTTTATCAAAATATAACAAGAACAGGATGAGACAGGGATCAATCCATAGGGAGGCAACTTTTAAGAACTTTTCATGTTTTTGTTTTGAATAAAGTTTGAGAAACCAAAGATGTACTTGGTGAGCTTTCTCTTTATGACTTATCTTGTTGTGTAGTAACTGGAGTGTATTTTTTTATTTGAAGTTAAATTTTTGGTCAAAGAAGTTCAAACATGAAATTAATTACCTAAAATTTTAGTAAAACTGAGATCAAGATGCTGCTGCAAAAGGATTATATGAAAAATCTTTTATGGTATTTAATTGAGAACTATTAAGCAAAACCGTTGAATGTAAAATTGGAATTCAAGATGCATGAATTTTCGTGTGAAATTTTACGGTGAGGTAGAGTAGATATCAAATTGCATTGTTCAAAAATTAATTCTCAAGTCTAGAGGGAGAAAGAAGAGGAAACGACCAAGAGACAGAGAGTAGAGAAAATTGGGGAAAAGGAGTTTTAGGTTAAATTTGAATTGGATCTACAGATCTAATATAGCAGATGAGTTGAGAAACAGAGTTGGAAAATATTTTTGCACTAAAATCTGAAACCAGAATCTATATGCAATGTTCTTCACCATTCAAAAAACCTCCAAGGGCATGCATATCTCACCCATGCCTGGCATTTTAGAAAAATTCAAGAAAGTATTCAAAGGTGAAGAATAAACTTATAAAATATACTTAGGAATCAAAAAGACTTGAGTTCAGAAGTAGCTCCTATGTCCTTCCTGGCCGAACAAGTTGGGGAAGAGCTTCCTCGGTGTTTTTCCCGTTCTTCTTGATCTGTGTTATGATCCAACCATATGGATCAGAGAGGGAGAAAAGA
This sequence comes from Wolffia australiana, assembly GCF_029677425.1. NCBI lineage: Eukaryota > Viridiplantae > Streptophyta > Magnoliopsida > Alismatales > Araceae > Wolffia > Wolffia australiana. The sequence goes on from NC_135847.1 coordinate 8,545,076, forward strand.
CAAACATACTCACCAAATTTGGGCGCAATCTTATAGTTAGATCTCAAGATATTGTGATTCATTATCTATCTACTCCACGCGGCGCCACTTAAAGAAAAATATGTGTTGTGATTCACCAACGAGTTTACTTATTTTTTCTGCCATTAGATCATGTGCCGCCCCCTGTTGATGGCGCACGCCATCTCCAACCGTTGATGACGCCGCCCGCTGCCCGCCACCATGGTCAACAACCGGGTGAAATATGCTTGTTCATCGTTTTTGATTTTCATCATCTCTTTAGTTGTATTTTTGTGATTTCCGCACTCGTTGTCCTGTTTTCGTTGCAATAAGGTGCGTCCTGTCTATGCCGCATTATTGTCATCATGTGGGAGGGGGTCCTTAGCAATTTGGACTTCCCCTCCCTTATTCCCCCTTGTCTTTTCTTTTATATTTTAATTTTCCCTCTATTTGTAATGGGGGGCCCATTATATAAGGGCCCCCTAATGGACCTGATTTCCCCTTTGTTGACCCATTTAGGGCCCAATTGACCTCCCCCTTTATAAGGGAAGAGGGGGGGCACCATAAAACTTAGACCAGGAAGAAGAAAATAAATTTTGTGTTGTTTTTTTTCTGGTCTCACTCCCTTGTTCAGAGAAGAAGAAAGAGGAAGGGGAGTTGAAGGAGAAGAGAGACAATGAAGCAAGGGAAAGGATAGAGCCGGGATGGTGGAAGGATCCCTCGACCACCCAATTCTGAGCCAATTTCACGGCGCCGCGTCATCTAGAGTGTTCACAAAATTGGACTCAAATTTTCCTGTTCTCGGCGGCCCCTGCCGCGCCTACATCTGGCGGTTCACACGGTCCTTACTGTGAGCCAAAATTCAGCCTCGCATTTGACGATCAAGAGGGGGAAAATGCTTCCTGTCAGCAAGCTGATGAGCAGGGAAGGAATCTCCATCTATTCTTGATTGGCTGACTCTACGTCGAGTTTACGCTGGATGATTTCACAAACGGAGAAAGGCCCCGCCCGTCGAACTATAGAATGCCGCATCCTATTGGCAAGCTGATGATCAGAGATGGGATTTCTGTCTCTTCATGACTGGTTGACTCGTCTTCAAACTTGCACTGGTCGATTCCACCCACAGAGAAGACCACGTCCATCGGTCTAGAGGACCCGCGCTACTAGCACTCCCCCTCAATGACGATTGAGATATCACGGCAGAAGTTTTGCTGCTCCATCTGGACGCCCATTGAAGACTATGTCGACGTTGACGGAGTCCCCAACCCGAGCGGTCCGACAACCATCTACCAGTAGATCTGCCGTAAACGCTTGCTGAATCCATCAGCCCTACGAGCTGAACCACCAGCACTACGCCCAGGTCAGCCAGAGATTCCCCACGCCAAACCGCGACAAGTGTTTGATCAAATTGCTCCATAGAGTTGGGGTTTTCCTCCCCATCTTTGATCTCAACGTCGGTCAACGCCATCCTTGGCGACAATCATGGGATCTACCTGCACCCACCAATCACCGTTCGCCGTTGCTCGCATGTTGGTCTGACTCTGCCGTGCACATTCACCTTGGAGTGCATCTTAGATTCAGCCCCTTTTGGAGCCATCGCCCATTGCTCCCCGGCTTCTCTCCATCCTCGACTCCTTCGACCTTTACCCCAGTCGAGCCATTGTTAGCTCTCCAGCACCTCTCCGCCACACCCGCTTCGACCGTTGCAACCATCGATGACATTCTTCATGATGAACCACACACCGACGAGGTACACTGCCTCTCCCGCCGCCCGTTCAATTATCACTTGTAGTATAGTTTCATCTTGACTCCACTGTGCTCGGGCTAGGTAGGTGAGAGAGGTTATTGAGAGAAATTACGACACAATTGAGCATCTTACTGGTACGGATGAGTCCGTCTGTTGCATGTAAGCCCTACGGATTGATTCTGTTTAGCCATAGACATCCTCGCTGCTCCGACGAGGTTCAAGAGGCCACCGTCGCTGTCACCCGGTGACTCCATCCAAGTTTGGAGCTCGGCGCCTCCCTCGAGTTGGAGCCTGCACATATGACATGTAGGACACATTGCATCATAGTTACATAGACCCCATTAGGGTTTATCCATCAGAGGATGACACCGTTGACGTCCGTTACCATTATCACTAGCTCGGTACTGAGCCATCATACTCGGTGCTGACCAGACAACGTCCCCAACGACTTTAGACATCAAATTGGTATCACAGCCTCGTCTCGCTACCTGTCCGGACGACGACACCTATTGGATGGCTGAGAGCATATACCTGGACTTTTAAACGATAAACAAAATACCTGTTGGATGGCTGAGAGCATGCCACCTGTTACGATTTGTGGTGCCACTATAATGTAATTAATGCAAAAGATACTTTTGAATTCTTTATACGTAGAAACAAAGATTGATCTGCCACATGCATTTATTGCATGAAAGACTGATGATTTATTTATTGTGCATGTTCACGTCATCATTGCATTTAATTACAAAAATAATTAAGGTCAATCTCAAGCCCAGCGCCACGTGTACAAAAGAATAGCATTAATTGGATAAATATAGCATCGCGAATCACGATGACATAGTTATTCTATGGCAAATAATTGGCTACGCCAATCTTTGGCTGAGAGATTGGTGAAATGTATGTACACGTGGAGGTAAGTTTAAAACCCTAAAAAAACTTATTAAATGCATTAAAAAATTGTAAAATATATTCCATTGATTCTATAAAACATTTCTTTAGTACTGGCCAGAAAATTGTAAAAAAATATGGAAAATTCCAGAAAAATTAATAAATGCCTTTATAACTTTTGAAAATTATTTAATGACCTGCAGAAATTAATTCCTCAATGAACTAAGGTCAATATGTTATGTAGAAAATAGCTTAAACTATGGAAATATCATGAAATCATATTAAAGGCTATTTTGTATGTTTAACTATGAGTACATGCAGATATGGACATTGGGACGCATATATTTATGTAATATGCATGAGTTTTCAAAGTTATTTTAGAAGTTATCAGCTACCAGAAGGAAAAGGAGAATTTCAAGGCTCATTCCCATCATTTTGTGATGCTTGGGAGTGTAGTTGAAGCAAGATTCAAACAAGGAACATCGTCATAGCGAGTTTAGTGTCACCCAGCCTAGAAAATGATGGAAATATATGAGGCCGACAAGCCAATCACACATTACACATCTCTTTCTATGTTCATTAATAGAACATATTCATTATAGTGCACGTGTGATGCTTATAATGAAGTCCATGAATACACGATCGAACTTAGTGAATTATGATAAGATCATAATACGGAGATCATTAGTCTTTAAACATGTGTTCTAAATATTCATATTCAAAGGATACACGAGAAGGACATCAAAGTATCCAGATAGAATATCACTATCTAGCCTCACTAATATGATGAGTATGGCCGTTCCCGTAACCATTAGTATGGAGACACTAAGGATAGATAGTGGGTGCTCTATAGTGAAAAGAGTTCACTGAATTGATCCGTACGAATTTCTTTAATGGTATTAAAGTGCTCTATAGTGTCAATCAGGTTGATTCACATCACGGTTGTGTAAGTGGTCCTTAGACCTAAGACACCAAAGACGTCTTGTGGATAGATTGTTGTACTTTGACTATGGCCACAAGTCTCTAATCATGAGATTCTAAATGGTCTTAGTTCGGGTGCATCAAGAAGTTCACGAAGACAATTGAGTGGTCAAGATGGGATCATCCACCCTTGGTATAAGAGGTGACAGCTCAAGAAAGACTATGTGATGAAGTCCTTCGCCAAGGTAGTGAAATATCAGAGAAGAGTTCTCTAAGGATTTCCGAATGCGTTAGTACTAACTTAGATGACCGATTAGGGCTTGATAGTTGAGCATACCCTAAGTCATCCAAGGAGCGTTAAGTCGATGAGAGACTATACGTACACATTAATCGATGACGAATAGGTTCCATGAGTGAGTTGATACATAGTCCTTTGTATCTTCTAGAGCATGAGGTGTAGCTTGGCACCCACTTGTTAGAGACTCAACTTATTGATTGGGTTAAATTGATCTGAGGTTAATTAATCTATATGATTATACAGTTAATTAATTTGGAAGGCCAATAAAGGTAATTGGGCTGCTCGAGTCGTTAACTAGACTGATACATGGGCCTAGAGGGTCACACACAAATGGTCTTTTGGACATCGGTAGATATACTTAAGTTTTGGCAATTTTTATGAAAAATACCCACCAAGTATAAATAGGGGAAGGTAATTGGCCTTGAACAAAATTCACCCAGGCCAGCATTGTTCAGGGGCCTTCCCCTTCTTCTCCATGTCCAATGCGGTCGGGATGACGTAACGACGACGATGGAGGTAGAATGGGGCTCGTAAGAGAAGGAGGAGATTGGACATTCCGAGGACCGGGTTGATACGTCTAGAGGCTGCAGACGTGAGCAGCTTGACTCGTCTCACTCCGGGATCCAAGAAATCACGGATGCGATCCGTGTAAAGGTACTTTGTTTCATGTTTTTAATGATGCGGTTCGATTCGTTTAAGTCTTCCACTGAGTACCATTTTGATTTATTCATCCATATCAAGGCATGCAGAACCCAACATAAAAGGCATGTAACAATGGGGTTTGAGTGAGGATTTAGACCCTTTTTAGGACTGGTATCTCTTCAATTCTTACATGAGATGTTGTTTTCTTCTTCAAATCTCTTCAATCTCTTCAATTTGATTTATGAATGGATTACAAAAACAACCAACAATCACTCTCATATCCCTTTTCTTTTTGTTTCTCTTTTATTCCTCACTTCTATCACCGAACCCACTTCAAAAACCCTTAAAACACCACCTCTTATAGCTCATTATAGAAGAATTTTGACGTAGGACGACTATGGGATGGACGACGAGGCGGCGGATGAGGCGATGGTGGGTGGGTTGTTGTTAAAGAAAAAAACAATCACAGAAATCAATCACGATTCTCGGACTAAAAAAAAATGAAATCTGGGTGTGCAGCTCCCATTTTTATTGAGGGCGAGTACTGTCTTCTTCCCGCGCGTGATGCCTAGCACAAAAATCAATACCTCCCCCTTCGCGAAGAAACAAAAAGAGAGAGAAAGAGAGAGAGAAGAGATCTAATTCTTCTGGCGGCGGAAACCGAGAAAATAAAAAGAGCGAGAGGAGAACACGCCCCACACAGGGTTCAGGTAGGTACCAGCACAGAGGCGGCGGTGTAGAGGCTCGGTAATTCTGCTCGTGGTGATGCGGAACGCGTGATACGCTGGCGCGCCCCGTTGGCTTTGTCCGGTGACGTGGCGAAGCGGGGGCGCCCGGGCGCGACGGGCGAACTTGCGCGCGGCGCGCGCGCGGCGCGCGGATGCGCGGCGCGCGAGGCCCGCAGCGCCGCCGCCGCGAGGGCGCCGCGCGCGCTGCGCGCGGCCGCGCGCAGCGCGCGGGCGCGCGAGAAGCGCCGCGGGGCGCGGAAGGCGAGCGCGAGGCGCGACGCCTTGCTCGCGCGCCGCCAGCGCGCGCGCGCGCAGCGGCGCGCGCGCGCGCAGGCGGAGCGCAGGCGCGGCGCGGCGCAGGCGGTGGCGGCGGTAGGCGCGGTATTGGCAGCGTGCGCGCGCGCGCGCGGCGGGCGGCGACGCGGCGGGCGGCGCGGCGTGGCGGCGGTGCGGCGGGTGATGACGACGACGACGGGACGTGACGGGGGGCGTTGAGGGGAAAAGAAGGATAGGCAACCCTCCAAGATAGAAAAAAGAAAAACTCACTCTAAATTATGATTTCCTGAATCTGAGTTGAAAAATGAGTACCTTATATAATGACCTTAGAGAAGAGAGAAGGAAAGAAGAATAAAAGACAAATAAGAAAAAACGTCGAAAACCAAAGGGCAGTTGCGGATCTTGGCAGTGCCTTGGTGGAGCCGTGTCGGCGCCGCCGCGGAGCGGTGACTCGGGCGGCGTGGTTGGTTGTGACGGTTGTCGCGGACTGGTTTGTGACTTCACTGTTGACTGGTGTGGATGACTGGATTGGATCTGATCTGATGTGCTTGATCTGCTTGTGACGCCTGTTGGGTCCCGCGTGACTGCATTGAGTCTCGCCATCCCGCGCACAAATTCCATCTCCATATTCTTTGCCATTCTCTCAACTATCCACTATTTCTCATCTCTTACCTAAAATTGCCTTCCTATAATCATACATATAAGTCTTTCATCACTTAGAAATCACAGACTCATTACCTAGGCTCTATGTGGATTGACCTTTGCTTGCACACTGTACTAAGTGACAAATATAAATGTTTTTCATGACACCCAAATCACAGTAACGATTTAATTAAAACAGCTAAAGTTTGTGTTCAACACTGTTCACAACATGATACAAAAATATAACTGATATACTACATAGATATTAGTTTAAGTATCTAATTCATCACCTTAATAAGGGGAGTGTTTGAATTATGTAATCTAAAAGTATTATATTTAACTTAGTTCTGTAACAGAGGATTATTTGAACTAGGAAATGACGTAGAGGAAATAATAGGCATAATAATTTAGTGATGATGCCCCTAACCTTGTTTGTGTGAATGCCTTCAAGCTAATCACTTAAAAATAGGGCCAAACAAAGATACCAAAAAAGAGGAAAGCTGGTAAGGCTCCATCATCCTTGACCCCAAAGTCTTCCACAGAGCGAGGACAGTTGACCTAGTTTAACTTCGGTCCCCAAGCCTTTTGTACTGTACCCCTATAGTATTCTTTATATCATCCCAAAGCCATGACATGACAGACCACAAAGATCTAGCAATAAAACTATGAACATCATTGATGTTTTTATCAACAATGATTAGAATATAAATAGTCCCTCTGCATAATGTTAAATACAAGGCATAATTACATTTATTTCAACAAAATATTATTTCAGATTACTAATTATTTAATTCAGAATAATAAACTGTAAAAATAATTATGAATTTCATTTTGCAACACCTCCCTATTTGTGGTCACTATTCTCCTCCACGTTTGTCTTTGGATAAAACTTGTTAATCCTGCACCAAATAATATGATTTCTATTTCTATGAATTTCCAACACAATTAACAACATGGGATATCTTAAAAAGGATGTTCAAAGTAAAATTTAACTAATCTCCAGAGATTGATCTTTCCAAAGTCCTTAGTCAACCTGCCATTTACTCAATGTCCAAGTTTAAACCCTTGTAACATTGCCAGAACTCAATCCAAAGTTAAGACTCCAAGTTCTCTAGAGTTGGATGAACATAAAAACTAGCTATAAGTTGAAGGAAATCTCAAAATCAATCACAAATATTTGAACTGTGTTATAGTATATGTTTATCTTCATGTAATAGAAACTTAAAGTTTTAAATTAGTGATTTGACTTGTTCACCAAAAAGTCAAACATAGTAGTAATTTAATATAAAGAAGGGTACCATTTGGTCTTTACTTAGTACAAGTAAACTAGTTATTCAAGACCTATTGTGCGTTATCACTACCCATATTGAGATATATAAAGGCCATATTACGTTGAACCTTCATTAAAAATCATATAAAGGCCATATTAAAATGCCTTTAATACTTTATCTTTAGTAAGAAATAATATCTAATGTTATCTAAAGCGAAAGTAATTGTTAGGTATTTGTTTCCATGTAAACACAATGATCCGAGCATCAACTATTGTCCTGCTAATATCAGTGATAAACACTGGTTAGTTTTAGCCTTCTAACCAATAGCTGTGCCAATTTCAAAGTGAGAAGTGAGGCACATAAATTTGAAGGGTCCATTCCAGGTTGCTGCTTGCAAAATTGGTGCTTTCTTGAAAACATTGTTAATATCAATGAAAAACTTGCTTCCCTGCGTTGTTGATCATAAAATTTACTTGTTTAACTAACAAATTGGTGAACAGCCTAGAAAATTTTGCAAAGCCTCTCATGAATCATCTATAGAAGACCAGAAGGACCAAATAGGCCTCTAAGTTTCCTGTTATTGGTGGGAAGTCGAAGATTCTAGATCACCTCCACCTTGGTCTTGTCCACTTTGAGCCCACAACTCCTGAATAGCTATACCTAGAATATTCCATCTGAGCACTAGTCTTGGATCTTTCAACTTGCCTCTTTCAAGTTGTCTCAATCTCCTTCTTGAACTCTTAAATTTTTCCGGCATCTGAGCTTGCATTGTCTTCGTCTTATCCTATTTTTCTTGAAAATTCCTGTATACTAATAAAATGATGTTTTAGTGTTTGGCCAGAAAGAGTTCAGTTGATTTAGTGGATAGAAATTTGTATTCTCTTGCTGCATAACATGGAAAGGTTTAGCATGATAAAATTTCATTTCCATGTTAGAACTATTTTACGTGATATACCTTAGGTTCAAATAATTTTGACCCATACGTCCATTCATCCTAGATCTATTGATGCTCCTAAGCTTTCGGTGCAAATGACAATGAACTTCAACATCATCAACACTAGGTCAATGATGACTTATTGACATATCTAACTGAGATCTACGAGGCAAATCACAAGTGGTCATCTTATCTAACCTTGTAGTTATATTAGGAACTGCTGTAACTAACTGGTCATTTCACAAATTGGGTTCAAACAAATTAAGAGCTTATCAAAACATTTACGCATTGATGTTTAACCACTTTCCAGTGCAATCATTTTTTGACAATCTCCCTCTCTTCAACACCATGTTGAGGGCACTTCCCATGCTTCACCTAATGATGTCAAGGATTCTTGACTGGATTTACACATAGATCTCCTAATGTATTTGATGGTGAATGGAAAAGGGGTTGTGATGAAGATGATCGAACCATGCGAGGCAGTAATGAAGGATTCCAATGGAAGGAAGATCTGATGTGGACCTATCTGGATGATGTGTTGAAGAATGATCAATGCATGACAATAAACTAGTCTTAGATCCTTCTGTTCTGTCGTGATAATGTGATTTCCTGATCCAGATCAGTCTCTCCACTTTCCTATTCACCTTTTCCAAATTCCCAAGGAACCTAGAAATCTGTTTCAATCAGCATCACTAGAAGTAATTTCAAAAGTTTTTTCACAAAGAATTGATACACAATTTATAGATCAAAGAATAATGATGGATAAAGCTCATAAATAAAAGTTTAGCCTCTAAATTTTAGGTCAACAGAGTATGAGATTGTCAGATATGAAGCCCAAAGTGCGTGGAGTTTTAATGGAATATTGAAGCCAAACGATTTGCCTCTCTTCACCATTGTTGTGGCCGAGTAACGTTTAGGTTTTTTTTCTTAAATTCATTAAGTTTCAAAGTGATAATTGACCATGATTTGGTCCATTATACCAGATCATGCATTCTCGCTCCACTAGATGTTCTTCCTTATACAAGATAGAAAAAACAAGACCCAATATTACATTTTTAGATTTCGGTATCATATCATTATACCAGTGTTTAGCTTCCGATTCAAATAAAACGACCACTTTACATAACAAAAGAAAAACCCTCTCTACATCATAAAGAAAATTTATTCATCACATAGTGTGCTATCGTCATTTTCTTCAATTTATTTTCTTATGCAAAAATTCTTCCACTCTCAAAGTAGTTTTCTATTTCCTGGTACCACCAATAAATAACTCTTCCATATTTGTACTCATATCTATATGTAATTTATTTATTACTAATGGTATCCCTTATTATTATTATATGAATACCTGTTCTCCCTTATAAATATTTAAATACTTCTAACTATGAATGCCAGAATTTGATATATGATAAAAAATTGAATGGAAAATCATCTGTCAAGACGTCAAAGAATTAAGCACTAGATAGAATTTCAAATAGGATATATTTCTGAATTGGAAAAGCAAACCTTTGCCACGTGTGTGCGCATGGGACCGTGGACTAATACATTTGAGTTGTCTCCAGATAAGGGGTGTTGCCTCTGATGGGTGCACATCCTATGAATTGTGGCTTGAACTGCACATGTGGCTATGGCTACTCCTTGAGGCTATTTTACTGGCTGGTGCCTATGGCTGTTACTGCGCTTGTGCCTGAGCTACCTTTTGCAGCTGCTTTAGTGGTTTGTGGCCACAAAGGCACATTTGCTTATTCCACCAGCTGTGGCTCTTAGGCTGCACCAAGAAGCTTTTATAACTTGAAAAAATCCTTCATTTTTGTAAATATTATGAAGAAAGGGAAATATGCCAAATATGACATATGTTCTTGTATAAGTTTTCTGATGGCGAAGCCCTCAACGTATCCGCATTTTTTTTCCCTAGGTAGTTTAAATTTTCATCTTTCATAAGTTAGGGTTTCCCGTATTTTTCTCATGGGTCCTATATAAGGAACCCCTATGTACTAGAAAGACAGAGATTTTCCCTTTGAGAGAAACCAGCTTTTGGAAAAGAAGAAGAGAGGTTTGAGTGACCTAGAAGAAGGCGGCTCCGTTGGCGCCGGCGCTCAGCGCCCCGCGCTGCGTGCGCGCCTGTGCCACGCGCCTGTGCCACCGTGCCCTGCGCCGCCGCGGTGCCCAGCCGCCCGCGCTGGCCGCGTTGGCCCTCGCCGCGCCCAGCCGCGCCGTGCCTCCGCGCGTCGCCCCTCGCTGCGCCCAATTGCGCCGCTGCGCGCCGCCCGCCGAGCCCAGTCACGCCACGCCCGCCCCATCGCCCGGTGCCGCGCCGCGCCGCGCGCCAAGCCCAACAACGCGCGCGTCGCGCCGCACCGCGCCGCACCCAGCCGCACTGCCGCACCTAGCCGCACCGCGCCAGCCAGCACTGAGCCACCGGCGCCACCGCGCCAAGCGTTCAGAGCGCCGCCCAAATGGGAAACGAGGGAGAACAGGTGGATGGGTTGACGACAGGTATGGGTAATAGGCGGATTATAGGTAGGGATAAAACAGCCCACAGAAATTCATGATCGAATTCGGATTTAAAAACCGATGAAAATCTGGTGGTGTAGCTCCGACCCTTTTCGAGGGCGGGAGTACTATCTTCCCCCACCGCGACGATGCCTAAGCACCGAAATCAATACCCAAATTCATGTCACAAGGGAATACTCGAGAAGAGGAGAGAAGAGATAGAATCTCAAACCAAATCTAAATCTGACGGCGGTGGAAACTTCTCGAGAAAACACTGAACGAGGAACACTTCGACACCAAAGAGTTCAGGCGTACCTCGGCACCGTAGTGCATGAAGAGGTTGCGGGCAATTCTGATAGTGACGAAGTTGGGCGAATCCGGGCGTTGAGGGGCCCACTGGACGAGGACAAGGCTGGACGTTCCAGGCGTTGAACGGCCTTGGTTGAGTGCGGTTGTCGTGGGCGCAACATCAAGCGTGGGCGAACACCCGAGCGCGGAGTGCACCCGCGCGCGCGCAGCGCGCCCGGCTTGAAGCGCCGATGGCGTCTGGACAGGGGCAGCCGGAATGCGGCCTCGGGCGGCCCTGGAGAAGGCTACCTGGGCGGCGCGGGCGGCGCATGGTCGGTTTGCGGGCGGCGCACGGTCGGTGTGCGGGCAGCGCGTGGGGCGCGCGGGCGGCGCGCGGGCAGCCTAGGTGGCCCCTTGGCGGGCTACCTGGGCAGCCTTGGGTGAGAGAGAGGGGGTGAGAGGGAGAAAAAGAGAGATAGAGAAAGAGAGAGAATGGAGAGGAGACGGGAGGCCGACGTCGCGAGGCGGCGGCAGCGGCGGCGATGGCAGCGGCGGCGGCGGATGGTTAAGAGGGACAGGGGAGGCTGGGCAGTCCTCCAAGAAAAGTTAACAAAACTCAATTCTTGAATTAATGACTGCTTGATGTTTCTTGAAAACAATGGCCTATATATAGGCCTTGGAGGAAAGAGAAAATGACGAGAAAATAAAGACGAGAAAATAAAGACGTGCGCCGTGTCACGCCAAAGGGCAGTTGTGGATCTGCCTCTAGCGTCGTGTCATGACGCGCGTAGGGACGTGCGTGGGTGGAGACATGCTTGTCGACGGTTGTGACATGTTGACTTCGGTTGACTCCGGTTGACGGTGGTCCATAGCGGGCGTGTTTACTCCGGTTGACCATGGTGACGCGTTCGATGCTGAAGCGTTGGCGTCCTCTCCATTAGGGCCATTCTGCCTAATGGGCCGGCTCTAGCGGGCCAGGCCCACAAGGCCCAGCCCTAGTGACCACGCCCCGAGGCGCCGTCCCCCGTACCGCGAGGCGTTATCTGCCCTAGCCACCCCGACCTGCGTCGCGAGGCGCCGCTCCTTGGCCACCGGGCACGCTTACCGAGGCTACCAAGTCAGCCCTAGCCCTTTCTAGGCCACTACTATTTGGCCGCCGCCAGCCCATATGGCCATTTGCGGCCGATCTTACAGGGCCATGGCCCACAGACCATGGCCCAACGCCGCGGCCCAGCCTGCGACCCAGACCGGGTCACTAGTGGCCCTAGCCACGGCCCAGCCGCGGCCCTAGCTGCGGCCCTAGCCGCGGCGCAGCCTGCGGCCCAGACCGCGACCCTAGCCACGGCCTAGCCTGCGGCCCAGACCGCGGCCCAGCACGTGGCCCAGACCGCTGCCCGGTCATGGCCTAGCCGTGGCCCATTACGGCCGCCGCCGCCACCTCCGGCCACCGCCGCCACCTCCGGCCGCCACCACCGCTGGCCGCCACCCTTCCCTCCGGCCGCCGCCACTACCTCCGGCCGCCGCCACTACCTCTGGCCGCCGCCGCTACCGCCGGCTACCGCCACCTCCGGCTACGGCCGCTACCGGCTCGCCACCTCCGGCTACGGCCGCCACCTCTGCCTGCCGCCGCCATATCCAATCGCCGCTGCCGGTTGACGCCGCCGCCGCTCATTGCCGGTCGACGCCGCCGCCGCTCGCCACCGCTTGACGTCGTTGCCGCTGGACGCTGCCGCATATGCCACTCGCCGCCCGCCGATGCCGCCGCCGCCACCGCCGCTGATGCCGCCGCCACCGCCGACGCCGCCGCGCCGCCGCGCTCGCCGACGCCGCTGCCGCTGCCGCCGCTCGCCGCCGCTCATCGCCGCCGCTCGCCGCCGCTGTTCGCCGCCGCTGCCGCTGCCGCCGCCGCTGCTGCTCAACGCCGCCATTGTCGCAGCTGCTCGCCGCCGCTCACCGCCACTGCCGCAGCCGCCGCCGCTGCCGCCGCGCTGCCGCCGCCGCTGCATCGCCGCCGCTGCCGCCGCTGCCGCCGCCGCTTGCCACCGCCACTTGCTGGCGCTGCCGCTCGATGCCTCCGTTGCCGCTGCTCGCCCCGCCGCCACCGGCCGTTGCCCGTTGTCGCCTCTGACTGCCGCCCGCCGCTGCCTTTCAAGGTTGCCGTCCGCCGCCATTGTCGACCATGTGAAGATAGAGACACCCTTTGGCCCCAATGAATTGAGGACCCCACGCAGGACCTTTTCGGGACACCCACCGAGAGCGGAACGTGCCGTCCAAGATGAATGTCCTCGAGAAGGAAGAATGGACCTCACGACTCTTCTGCCACAGGACGTCGACGACGTCTTCCCGTCCTGCATCATTTTCATTTATAATATACGTCACCAATGACATATTGTTACTCCATTTGGGATCACACAAAGGGAGAACATATTATACCGTAAAATGATTTATTAAATAGAAACTTGAGCATTCAAGAAAAAAAATTCTCAACACAAGTGACTGTAATGTGTAGGTAAAGTATAGAGTACTATGGTTGGAACTAAGTGTATAAGTATACAATCCAAGAAAGCATGAATTATCAAAATTAAAGTTTGAGTTATAACACTTGATATTATTTACTAAACCTAGAGGAATATCTAAACCCAAGGTTCCTTTGACTTCATAATGGCATCACATTGGATGCATCTTGCTTAGTCTTCTCTCTTCACCAGATACAAAAAATTGCTTCAAATAGTCATAACAAGTAACATTTGTCTTGATAATTGGAATACCTAAGAAATCTAGTGCTAAAGATATTCATTTTTTTCTCAGGGACGAAGCCCCAATCCATTTGTCATGTACTCTGCTATAGGGTAACCTGAGTCTTTTGGAGAATATCATGACAACTTAGATTATTTACTCTCATATTTACTCATCTCTTAATCTCTCAGTCATTTTCTTATTATTTTTAAAAATAATAAGAAAATAATCATTTACTATTTGAAGAATATCATGACAACCTGAGTCATTTACTCATCCCTCCCCATTGATTAACCCCTTTCAAACCATTTACTATTGCCTGTTGATAAGGGACATATAAAGTTTATTACATAAGCTTAAGACACCAATCACACCATTTTAGGCTGCTTTAGTGGTATGAGCACTGGGAACCGAATACGATCAGATATTCCCATTGGTTGCAACTCCCATGTCATGGGTCCTCAATAATATGTATGAATATTGATCATATTAGGTGCCTGGAAGTTATGATTAGCATTGGACAGTCCCGGTCCACTCTGGGTTGTTAGCAAAGGCCTACACCTTACTTAAACTTTGGTCCGGTTCTGTTCCGTTCTTGTTCGATCCTGGTGCAGTACAGACCAGTCCTTGTCTGGTCAGGTTGATTAGTCAATGTCAAAGCCAAAGAAGAAAATTTAAGTTCATAGTAATGTTAAATATCCTCTACATTAAGTGGGTGCCCACACATGGTCAAATATTTGGCGTCTATGTTGAGCTCAATAGAAACCTCTCTGTCGAGTTGATAATTTTAGATTTTTTTTTTAAACTTAAGTAAATTGTATAAAATATACTTTTGGTTCTGGTCCAGTTTGACCCTTGAACCTAAAACTGTTTGACAAACCGGACCACCCTCAAATGGAGTACCTATGGTCCCTGTTCAGTCCAATCAAACCAGTCCTCGTTCCTAAATGTCCAACCCTAGTTATGATCCCTACCAGGAGAATGTTGGTTTCTCTGCTTCAATGCACATGACAATTTTCTGGAGTATTATATTTTAGTAGAATCCCTAATTAATGAATAGAATAGTTGCAAATCTTTCATAGGTTATAAGTGGTCCGACAAACAATTATCTGAAAGTAACCCACTATATTGCAGTTTGATGCAAACATTTTGACGAGTTAATACTTTATGGCATGCTTTAGAACTTCATGATACTCTTTAAATATAAATTTATCCTCATTTGATAACAACTAGTGATCCTAGTGAGCTAATATTTGACGTTGCTAATGGGATATGAGTAAAGAGTTAAAAAGTGAAGAGTTCACTTTGGCATGGTTTTGTGTTAGGCACCCTGCATGAAGCCGCAAAACCTAGGGACATGAAATATTATATGATACTTGTTCAAGGAGTAGTCTAACAGTTATGACTATACAATATCAAGACTTTGTTCGAAGGTGACGGTTGTTGATGAGTCTTTTGCATATGGCAGTCTGCCAAAAATCTGCTGAAAGAATGGTTCTCCCTTCTATTTATCATGGGCCCATCATTTAACTCCTTCATGAATGGTACGTAACCTGATTGGTACCGTCAAGGGAAAACCTTGAGAAGGAAAAATCTTAAGACCCATACTAGTTCTGACCAGCAAGAAAGTGTTCAACCTGATCGTGAACAACAAGCGAGCAAAGGAAAAGAATACAATGAAGCTGATGCATAAATAGCTCAGTGAGCCTGAAGCATAAAGGGCAACATGCAAGCCATCCAAAATTTTTCAAACTTAGTTCTCAATATTCAAATTCTCTTTACCCTCACGCATGGTTGATGCTAACTCTCATCTACTTCAGATGTCCCTAGAATTGACTTTGGGGGGACAAGAGTATACTACATACAACTAACTGTTGGGTTCAATGCTTTGGTTCGTCCATGGAAATCGCGTTTCTATGGATGCGGAAGCGTGGTTGATGGATTCTCAATCGATCTTTAACACAAAAATTGAAAGTACCTTTTGGGGAACTCGTTCCACCCTTGACTTTGCCGCTCCAAGATTGTTTTGAAGCCGTTCACACGTCCGGCCTCTAGAAGTATCCACGCGATCACTCGGTGCGTGGATCTCCACGTCTTCTTCTTCAACTCTTCTTGAAAATCTAGAAGATCTCCTCACCATGAACACACTCTTCCTTGGATGAGTGGAGAAGAGAGTGGAGAAGGGAAGAGGCTCTCAAATCAGGCTTGCGTGGGTGCTTCAAATGATACCGCTTTCCCTCTTTATATTTCGCTTAAGGTTTTTCTCAAAAACCCTCCAAAGTAAAATATATCCACCAATTCCCTTATGATTGTGCGTGTGACCCTCTAGGCACATGTATCGTTCTAATTAATAACTTTAATGGTCCAATAACATTTATTGACCAACCTTATTAATTAACTGTATCAACATATAGATTAATTAAATAAGGATCAATTTAACCCAATCGATAGGTTAAGTTTCTAGCCCATGGGGTGACAAGCTACACCTCGTGCTCTAGAAGATATCGAGTAGTCTTGAACTCTCTCATGGAACCTTTACCATCATCGATTACCATATATGTATAATCCATCATTTGCACGAGACTCTCGAACTACTTAGAGTATTGTTTATCATCATACCCTAATCTGTCATTCGATTAGTATTGATGCGTAATGGGGATCAGTGGAGAACGCCTTCTCAAATATCCTCACTACCCTGACTAGTGATTTTTCTACATCGTCTTCCTCGAGTCAATCTCCTCTTATATCGAGGGTGGATGATCCCATCTTAATCACTCAATTATCTCCGTAAGCTTCGTACTTCATTCGATATATAACTCATTTGAATCCCATGATTAGAGTTTCGTAAGTGATAACACCCTAATTTCGGTTTTTATTTCAAGTAATTTAGCACACTTTAATGCATTTAACAAGATTAAAAGGGTTTGTTATCATATATTTACATGAAAATACTTTTTTCAAGTGATTTCTGATTTTTTCCTAATTTTCTGTTAATTTTATAAATTTTAAGCGATTTATTTGAGCTTGAAATAATTATTTTTAAATGAAAATGGCAGGTTTAATATTTAACTTCAAGATTTATTAGTACGGGGATGAATCAAGGAATTTTTAGAATTTGCTAGGATTTTTTAGGATGTTATTGGATTTTTCTGAGATTTATTTGAGGAATAAATGCATTTTTATGAAGAAAAAATGATATATTTATAAGGAAAAATGAGTACTAAGATTATTTTCAAACTTTGAGGGGCTTTTCGTAAATTTTAGTTGCAATGATGCCCTCAAAAACAACTCTTAGTCGTGGTTGCAGGTGTAAAGATATTATTTAAACTGTTATAGGGTTTTATTGCAATTATTAATAGTTTTTAAATATTTTTAGGAGAAACCAGAGGAGAGAGAGTGCACAAGGGGCATATACACAATTACTTTTGGGCGGCATCCGGCAGCAATTCCAGGCTTTTTAAAGGACTTTTCTGCAAAAAGGAGAATTCAAAATGCGCCAGCGAATAAGAGAGCGACATGTCATGGCGTGTTAAAAAAGAAATGAATAAATAAATGAATTTAAATCCAATAGATTAAATTGGTTTAATAACTTTTGATCCTGAAGTCCGATTGAGATGATTTTTTTATCGATTTGCTCGTCTTGATCCCCTCTTTCTATCTTACGGTTGATCATTCAAATCACCTACATTGATAGATAAAAATTAATTACTAAATGGGGCTAAAATGGTGATTTTTACCATGTAACCTAAGTATAAAAGCTAAATTTTGAGAGGGGGAGCTCATTATTGATGGTGCTCTATCACACCTGCAAGACAGAGATGAGCTCTAGGTTGGATCAGCCTATTTGGTACTTTTTCCTCTTTGTGTTTGAACTTTTGGTGTATTTTGGATGTTAGTTGAATTTCTTAATCTTTGTTCTTGATACCTGTCTGAACTTCTAAATCGCTTGGCTTGAGCGGAATGTACAAGCCCTGATTAGGATTTAGAGGAGAAATTGAAAGATTTCATAGCTATTCCAAGTGCATATAAAAGAAAACTATAAAAAAACTTATGAAAAGGGTTAACATTCTAGGATATTAAATTTTCCATTTCATTATCAAATAGAGTAGTTATTACTGAATTGTCAAACCTAAAGAACCAACGAAAAGACTTTTAAATTTTCTTCTTAATCTCTGTAATTGAATTCTTTGATCCTTTCAATTCGATCAATTAATTCAACTTAGAGCCCCTTATTTCATCTACTCCTCTCATCTCTTCTACCCCCCTTTCGAACTTCTCATCTAATTAGGGTGATTTAATCTCTGTTGAAGATTAAATTAACCCCAATTAGGTTCAAATTATTCAAGAAGAACATCAATTGGATTCCTTACTAGCTTCCCTTGGACGACACTTGTACTTATCACTACACATCTTAAGTAGAGTTTTTATAAATTTTATTGTATAAGCTAAAATTAAAAACGACAAGGGTTTAAAATTGCATAAAATTTACCCCTATTTTTAGCTTATCAGTAAGTCATAGTCAAAACGTAGTCGTCCACTCACGAGTTGTCCTTGGTGTCTCAAGTCAATGGATCACTTATACAATTGTGACTTGAATCAACCTGATTGACATTTAGGTATAATACCATTCAGGGATTCGTACGGATCAATTCAGTGAACTCTTTCTCCAAAGAGCATCCACTAATAGCTACAAGATCAGCTAGACTTATCGCAAAAGTAGAATCAACTAGTGCTATTCTATCCGGACAATTTGATGTCCGTCTCGACTATCCATCGAATAACAATATTTAGAACACATGTTTAAGGACAAGTGATCACTGTATTATGATCTCATCATAATTCACTAAGCCATTGCACGTATTCATGAACTTCATTATAAACATCACACATAATAATAATAAATGCAAGTATTTTATTCAATGAACGTAAATAAAAATGGTAGTGTGATTGGCTTGACGGCCGCATAATATCCATCACTAATTATTGCAGATCATGTTGTATTGCTTAAATTGCATGGTTTTAGGTTATATCTAAAGTGGCACGATTGATCTCCATTTATCTCCATTCACTTCACATGGATTACAACTTTACTAGAGTTAGGAGTACATCTTAAGTAAATTGATCCAACAAGGCAATTACATCAACCTGAAATAGTATTATTATCATTTTCATTTGCACAATATCATTGCATTAGTTAGAGTATGTTATGAATTGTTTAACATAATACACTAAACCATTCTTGTGTATAGCAGACATTTTACCAAATCTCGTTGAAAACTGAAGTTCATTGAATTACATGAGAAGAAGGGATTGCAAAGAGTAAATCTGGACGATAAGGATCAGGAAGGAGATTGAACGCATGTGACCATCCAGAAGCAAACGAAGATTGCCGGATGTACTGAACAAAATGGCAGGCTGCTCGTTTGTTTGTGCAGGAAGTTATCTGTGTCGTTCGACAGTGGACAGTGACACTGAACTTGACGATGGGGCCGAGTTATGTGCGTAGTGATTAGAAACTGAATCATTCGATTGTGCTCGTTTATCGTCTGTGGAGACAGTTCAATGAAGTTATTTTTGTAGAACATATTCATCGGCTCAAAAAATTGTCTTGGTGTTTGACTAATTGAGATGTGTAATCAGAAAATCCAGCAATTAATATTCGTTTCATTTGATTCTTCCTCTCTCTCAGTCTCCTTGGGTGCGTGTTGGAACCTAGCTCTCTCACTTCAGCAACTCACACAGAGAAGAGAAGAGGAAGAAGAAAGAGCAACAGAGAACACTTGAGAAAAGAAGGAACCAGTTGATGCACACAACATACTACAACAAAAGAGCCCATATATATTCATAGGCGTTCCCCCATGACTGCCTATGGACTCAAACAAAACATGGCGACACACCCGTCCATGTGCTTGGTTTTCCAACACACCTAGTCTTGTTCTCCTAAGACTCAGCTCTAGCCTCCACATCTTCCAATAGACCAGTGATCCATGCTGACTTGGTTTATTCATCGAACCATTCAAAACTAACTCCTAAAAAAACTCAGTCAAGATTATCTTTCCAACATTGGGTTGGGTTTTTTGTATGTTTGCTCCTGGTTAATTTTACATGACCTAACACTTAATCCCAGGATTTTTTCACCGAGGCAACAGCATCGAACGAGTTTTATTTATTCGGCCAACATACGAACACATAGAATTTGACGCAACATGGATAAACAAATTACACGGCCGAACAAAGGCACGAATATCCCGAGTGGGGTATCAAACAAACAAAGGAACTGCGACGATATAGAGGACGAAACAGTTGGCTTTTCCCTGCCAACGTTGGTCTTAACACGCGAAGTTCGCTGGTACAGTCTTACCACAGAATGTAAGAAGCCTGGCGACGTCTTGTGGGATGGTGATTACGTTGCCGAGGAAGCCCCGGTTTGCAGCAGCGCAGGTGCATACTGCGGCCTGGGCGTTGGAGAGTCCGTCGATAATGAAGCAACAAGGGAACCGCGGCGCTGTAGCGTTGGCCCTGAGTGTGCTCAAAGTCACGCCACAAGTTACAAGTTGGACAGGGAAAATTGGGCAAGCCACAGGGGGCGGTGGGGGAGAAGGCGGTGGCGGAGGAGACGGTGGAGGAGGGGGAGAGGGAGGAGGCGGCGGAGGAGGCGATGGCGGTGGCGGAGGAGACGGTGGAGGAGGGGGAGATGGCGGTGGCGGAGGACGCGGCGGAGGAGGAGGCGAAGGAGGAGGAGGTGGCGGTGCAAATGGGAACGGGAAAGGGAAAACGAAAATTGGACGGGGACGACGAGGGGGACGAGGAAAGAAGAAGAAAGGCTGTGCAGAGACCTCTGTTGCCACTAACAACGCAAGCAGGAGGATACCCGTTATCGAACGCCCCCAGGAGGCCATCGTGATTGAACACTTGGCTCCCTCTTAGTCTGCCTCGGCGAGCGGCTACCCTACTTATAAGCTAAGTTGCTGCGAGGCTCATGCCTTCCTGTGGGTGCCATCGAGATTGAACTGTTTTCATTAAGATATTCTTGAACTTGTTTTATGATTTTGGGAATATAGTAACAGTGTGTTTTTGGGCCTTGGAAGGGTTAAAATTTCAGGTGTCTCTAGACCTTGCGCGTTGATGCGATGTAGACCAGACATTTAATGTCTTCCACAGAAGAGGCAAGCTGGCATGCAAATAGATTTAGTCTAGCCATGCCGGCGGCTTGTTTAGTAGGAAGCCGCGAGTTGTTCTTCGCCTCTTCGGTAAAGTGTTCGTCATCTATTGTTTAGTGGAATGCCGCTAACACGGGCTTCCGAGGGTTTGACTTTATTTCTTTAACGATTTTAGATCCGCCGATGATATGGACGTTCGTGCTGTCATTTTGCATGCGAGGAGTTGACTTGTATTTTTTTTTCATATGAATAATGAGAGTAAATGGAGAGAGTTTGAGACGGATGGATCTTCCTTTCAGTCGTCCGTTAGCGGGCATGTTGCATCTTTCCTTCCGTTTTGTTCCGGATTGAGCGGAGAAGTGTTTTCTTCAGTTTTCTTTCCGACCTCAGGAAGGATCACTAATTTTATGGTCATCTGAACATATGTGACAAAAGGATATCGGCCTAACTTATTCCCTGATTTCCCTGATTTAATGATGTTGGTACATGAACAACAACATATATCTTATATCGGCATCTAAAAACGTTCCGTTTTTTCGTTAAATCACCTAATACTTGTCCAGGTATTTTCTAGGACTGGACTCAAAGGTCAAATTCTCACCTGCTCCATCATCACAACTTCGAGATATTCCTTGCAGCCATCACAACTGTCCAGCCTGCCTGGTTAGAATATTTTACTATGAAGTGAATAATTAAGAATTGTGGAACTATCAGACGCCGTTAAGTTGATGGCAATGCCGCAACGGTCACCTCGGGCTTAAAACATGTCAATAGGAATTATCAGACGCGTTAGCCGTAAGCTGAAAATATATGGAATAAATAATTAACATTAGTTTAATGATTTGACGCCGTTCCGTTGGCAGTAATGAATTTGGCAAGAGACCTGCCCTGTCTTCAGGTATATTGGGCTGGCCAGGTAAGTTTTAATCGACGGTCTAACCAAGCCGACCCTTCAGGATTTGTGATGGCAGAGCCCTCAACGTATCCGCAACTTTTTTTCGTAGGTAGTTTAAATTTTCATCTTTTTAGGTTAATTGTTTTTCCCTTATTTTCCTCAAGGTTCCTATAAAAGGAACCCCTCATGAAATAGTAGATAGATTTTCCCTTTGAGTGAAACGAATTTTTTGGAAAAGGTCCGAGTGACCTAGAGCGGCTCTGCCGCCTCTGGCTGCGCCGCCGCCGCCGCCGGCACCGTTCATCTGCCCGCATCGCCTTGCCCGCGCCGCCTCGCCGATGCCTGCGCCACGCGCCCCCAAGACGCGCCCGTGCGGCCTCGCCGCGGCTCGCGTCGCCATGCCGCCCCTGCACCGCCTCGCCGCGCCCGCATCGCCTAGCCGCGCCCGCGCGCTTTAGCGCGCCGCCCGACGCCGCCCTGCGCCGCCCCGCGCTGCCACGCCGCCCGACGTCGCCCCGCGCCGCCCTGCGCCGCCTGGTCTTGCCTTGCACCGCCCGGCGCCGCCCCCTGCCATCCAATGCTGCCCCGCGCCGCCCGGCACCGCCCTGCGCTGCCGGCGCCGCTCCGCGCCACCTCGCGTCGCTCCGCGCCACCTCGCGCCGCTCCGCGCCACCTCGCGCCGCTCCGTGCCACCTCGCGCCGCTCCGCGCCACCTCGCGCCGCTCCGTGCCACCTCGCGCCGCTCCGCGCCACCTCGCGCCGCTCCGCGCCACCTCGCGTCGCTCCGCGCCACCTCGCGCCGCTCCGTGCCACCTCGCGCCGCTCCGCGCCACCTCGTGCCGCTCCGCGCCGCCCCGCGCCGCCCAGCCGCTGGACCAGGCCACGCCACCCTGCGCCCAGGTCCAGCTGTCCGGCCTAATGGGCCGGCTCCAACTGGCCGGGCCCACCAGGCCCAGCCGCCGAAACCGCGCCCTGAGGCGCCAGAATTCCGCGCCCCGAGGCGGCGCTTGCCAGCTGCCTAGCCGCCCCCGGCTCGCGTCTCGAGGCGCCATTTCTTTGGCGAATGGCACGCAACCCGAGGCTGCTGCGTCAGCCCTAGCACCTCGTGGCCTTGCTTATTGGGCTGCTTCCGGCCCAGGCATTCGGCCCAGACCTGCGGCCCAGCATGCGGCCCAGTCCTGCGGCCCAGTCCGGTCCAGCCCGATGCTGCCGCCGCCGCCGCTCGACGCCGCCGCCACCACCACCGCCGCCACCGCTCGACGCCGCTGCCGCTCGTCGCCGCCGCCGCCGCCGCCCCTGCCGCCGCTGCAGCCGTCGCCGCCGCTTGACGCTACCGCCGCCGCCGCCCCTGCCGCCGCTGCCACCGCCGCCGCCGCTCGACGTCGTCGCCACCGCCGCTCGACGCCGCCGCTTGGCGTCGTTGCCATCGCCGCCGCTCGACGCCACCGCCCCCGCTCGACGCCGCTGCCCACCGCTCGCCGACGCCGCTTGCCGCTGCCGCTCGCCGACGCCATTCGCCGACACTGCCACCATCGCCTACACGACTATCCGTAGAGCATCGCCCACACGAAGATAGAGACACCTTCTGGACCGATGAGTTGAGGACCTCGCGCAGGACCATACTGGGACATCTCCACCGACAACTGCACAGGACCATTCCCGTCCTGCATCAATTTGCAACCCCATTTGCATAACCCAAGCAACGGTCAACTTCAGAGTTCTCTTTTTCTTACTTCTCGTGTCATGGAACGAGTGAAAGTTCATTTGGATCAATACTGAAAGAAGCATAAGTTACATTTAATGCGTTGATGATCCTATCAGAGTTGTTGAATTTGTACGCCTACAGTAAATATTTGGATTCCCAAGTGGAGTCTACAATCACTTATTAGCACCAGAAAAATGTACAATCACTTAAAGGTATAGTTCCGGATCATCTGGGACGTGAACGATGGACGGGATGGAACGAAGATCGTCCCGTCCAACGTCTAGATATTTCAACTTCGTCCAAACCATCCTGTCCAGGGATTTGTCCATTGAAGAAAAAAATCCGCATCCCCACTTTGCCAGTTTCATCCCATCCAGAGAAAAACCGTCCTGTCCCTCGTCCCGGATGAAATAAAATCACGATATAAAATTTTAATATAGTTTTCTAAGTTTTTAAGGGAAATATGGAGGAGAGAGAAAGTGGAGGGACATATGTACAATTACGTTTGGGCGGTGTTCAGTTTGTGCGAGTGAAAAAAAGCAGGGACTGTGATGCAAAAGTCTAGGAATTCATTAAGCAATGCCACATGGCGAGATCTCAACCGTCGAAAGCAAATCCGAGGGATTTTCGTCCATCCCTTATCGTCCATCGTCCGAGACCTCCAGACGGGACAGCTTTTTCATCCGACGATAGGAAAACCATCCCATACGTTCGTCCCGGGACTTACATTAACGATGTTTTAGATGGAGAATATTAAAGAACATTGGGTCTCTTCTATGAAGCATAATATCATTTTATCCTTCTAGGATAATCTTAGTAATTACTAACTCCAAGAAACTCCATATGCTCAACGAACCTATGTGTAATTCTAAGTAGAAAGTGATCTTAAATGGAATCAGGCTGACCACACACACACAGAGACATATATATGTATATATTTATATGTATGTATAGATATATGTATGTATGGATATATATGAGCTTCAGGATATAAATTATTTTATTCTGAGTAAATATAGTGACTATGGAATATAGTCATACCCCTTCCGAATTGTTTTTTGAAATAAAATAATAATATAGATGCTAATATTAAGATCTATACAAGTGAAAAATTATAAAATGAAACCTTTATCAGCTAAATAATAGTCTAAAATAGTGCTACATGATGGAGACTGCTATATTTTTGTGAGACAAATTTTTGCTAGATGCATATTGGTACTTGATGATAAATTAATTGAGGATTTTTTTGATAATCTACAATTAATTGTGGGAAAATTATAAATAGATTATTAAGATTGAGATTGTCTATCCTTACAGAAACAGAGCTCAAGTGTTTAGAGGTTGTGGACCAATTCCTGTATTGATTCCTAGTCTGTTGCCTCGCTATCTGTTTGCCTACAAAGTATAGCTTTGCATTTGCTCAACCTACGATAAAGCATAGAAGCATATCCAACAATGAACTATGTCAGAATAAAATTAAAAAAAGAAATTAAGACCATATGAAAAAGACTATATGACCATGTGGAGCTCTTTTTTTCCCTCAACTAGAAAAATCTAATGCATTAAAACTGATGCCCATCAACTGCAGATTTGATAAACCAGAATTTGGGTTAAATAATTCGCTTTAAGGCTCTGATTTATGCAACAATATTTATACTATTTTCGTTCCTTAGAATATGGTAAGTAAGGGTCAAATCCACAAGGATCAGGCAATGAGAGAGTAGATTGCAATTCAAATATATTTTAAAATAAGTTTTTTTGATGATTTTATATTTTTTTTGGATCTTTAACTATTTTCTAAAAGCAAATCAACTAAATGATAGAAAACAAGTAAAAACTATTTTAAATAAATTAAATATATATTTATGTAATTTCTTATAAGTTATAGTAATTTATTATTATTTTAATGATTTTATTTTAGTATTTTTGAGGTCAAGAAATAAATTTTAAAGACAAATAGAACCTTAGGCCCCACTTCCCGCAGCAAAATTGCGGTACAAACAAGTAGTGGATGGAAATCGTTGTAACTTTTGCTACAGGAGGTATGTCTGAGTGCCGTTTAATGCGTTGGAAAGCTTGAAGTCTAGGATATCTTTTGGAATATTTACCTAGACAAAATGGAGAGACAATTCAAATCAAACATTCAGGAGATTACACGAACCTTGTTGTGACTTCCCCCAAGGGCAAGGGGTGCTCTTTCTCCATGAAACATATTGCCCACCTATCCGAAGGATCCAAACCATAAATGGCTGAAAGCATCAGGATATAATCAAATTAGCATAGTGCTCAGTTGGGAGAAATAATTCACAACGACAAGGGCTAAAAATTTGCGTAATTTTCACCCCTATTTTCGGCTTATCAATTCTCGATCACCATTGAACTCTCTCTCTCTCCCACACTTTTGTAGAACAAGAATGTATCAAATACAACTGATCCTGTTGGCCTCCAACAACAAGTTATGAGCACAAATCCAAGATGACATACATAGATAGTGGAGAAGAGAATAAATAGAAGTGCCCTAGCTCTCCAGCCATTGAATTTAATTCCACAGGATTGGAGGGCTAGGATTTCTTGATTTCTAGCCTGGACCCACGTGCCCTCCTTCTCAGATTTGAAAATAGACCTTTCAAATTTGAATTATTGTCAGTTCCACAATTCTTGCCTTTAGTTGACCTGGTCTTTATGTAGAATTGAATGGGCTTCTAGAATGGGCCTCTTGTATATTGGGCCACCTCTTATTATCTATTAGATATCTACTTTCCTCCCATACATATCTCAAATTCACCATTGTATTTACCTATGTCCTGTTTTTCAAATAAAAATCCAAGAGGATGTGACAAATACATTTGAATATTAAAGACTCAAGTGGGGTTAGTCCAAAAAATATATAAAATAAATAAAAATAGAGCTTAGGAAAATAAATCTTCATTTTCTCATTTTATCTTTAAATGGTGAATAATGCTAGTGCAAATCTAAAAATATGCGATAAAAAAGTACACTAGCATACTTTTATTCATCTAATTTGATGTTATGAACATTGAAGTTTTTGCTGTCTTGAAAAAACATAAAATAAGTAAACTGCTCCTATTTCATTCAGGTTTTCATTTTTGACTTCATTAGAGTCAAGATTATCTGTAAATTATTTCTAGGGCATGATGTAGAACGACATTGCTGATATCGTCCTGTGGTGTACCAAGGCGATGCTCAGATACGGGGATTGGGATGGACGTCGTTGAAGATGTCATCCATCGGGGGAACCTATGGAGATGCATCTACATGATGCGATGCAATCCTAGGTGAATGCACGTGCATGCCCCGACTCATGGGGTTCGCCGGGTTTTGTGCTCCTGGGCGGGCATCCAATGATGGTGACGGTGACCTCCTGACCCTCGTTGGAGTGACCAGGAGTCTACGGTGTTGAACGGATTAAACTATTGGTGCTCTCACGTAATGGACGGGGTCGCCCATACCAGGGAAGACGCTTGTTGGATGCTCTCTTTTCTGTTTACCCTCTCACCTGCCGTAACCCGAGCCCGGTGGAATGCCGTCGACAGATATACGACAAAAGATAATTAACGAGGGGCTAGAGGAGGGAGGTACCTCTTGGCAACGTCATCCCAGAGTCACATGTTTGTCGATGTAGAGATATCAGTGGGCGGGTTCTATGGAGCTGAGCCAGAGGCGGCAAGGCGTCGCTCATCTGGCGGTGTGGCGCGACTAAGAGTGGTGACATAGAAGCTGAGTTGGAAGGGTAGGGTTACGGAGTGCGGCAGTGGCGGCGGCAGCACAAGCAGCGACGGCGCGGATGGTGAGGCAGTGCTACGGCGACAGAATGGTGACGCAAGCGATGGCAGCGACGACGGCGGTGACGACGACGACACGTACGAAAGCTCATGCGGTAGTATGGCGGTGTGAGCAGCGACGACACCCAGCAGATGCGTGGGCTATGGTGGCGGCGTCTGGCGGAGGCGCGGGGTGCGTCAGCAGCGCTCTGCAGAGGTGCAGGCCACATCGGCAGTGCCTAGCAGAGTCGCGGTTCGTGGTGGCAGCCTCCTACAAAGGAGTAGATGTGACGGGTGTGGCCTCAGGTGGAGGCGCGAACACTATGGCGGCAGCCTCTGACGCAGTTGCGGGCGAGGTGGCAGCCTCTGATGGATGTTGCAGGACACAACGACGGCCACCGGTAGAGCCGTGGGGTGTGGCGGTGGTCTCTGGTGGGGTCGCAAGATACATTGGCGCCCTCCTTGGGGCTGCGGGATGCGCCGACGGCCTCAGGCGGGGCCGCGAGACGCGGTGGTTGCCTCAGGCAGGGCCGTGGGATGCGGTGGCGGCCTCGAGTGGGGCCGTGGGATGTGGTGGCGACCTCCACTAGATGCCGTGGGACGTAGTGGCAGCCAATTGTGAAGCCGCCGAGCACGACGGCAATCTCTGGCGGGGTCACGGGATGTGGCGGTGGCCTTTGATGGGGCCACGGAATGCAGTGGCTACGGCCAGCGGCGGAGCCACTGAACGCGACGACGGCCACTAGCAAGGCTGCGCGACGCGGTGGCTACCTCGTGCGGGGCTGTGGGATGTGGCGGGGGCCTCGAGTAGGGCCGCGGGATGGGCGGTGGCCTCAAGCGGAGTCGTCAGACGTGGCGGCGGCCTCAGGCGCGACCGCGGGATGCATCGGTGGCCTCCGGCGGGGCCGCTCATGCAGGGGCGGCCTCTAGCGGGGCTGCGGGATGGCGTGGGCAGACGTAGACGGCCGTGGGCAGCTGCTGGAAACCTTGGGGCGGCGCTGGCAGCGGGCGGCGCTGGCGATCGCCCCTTTCCTCTCTCCTTCCTCTTCTTCCTCTCTCTCCCACGATCTTGGAGTGGTGGGCTTTTTGACCTTGACCAAGGGATTTGGGCGCCCAATACAATCCTTACAGGGGGATGGTAATGGGACCCTTGAAAGAGGTCCAACAAGGGGGGCCCGTTAGGCATAGGGCCCCCTTAAAAAATAAAAAAAAGGAAAAATGAAATACAGACAAAATAGAATGAGGGAACAAAATGAAGGGCCTCGCGGTTGGATATGGCCCGAAAATCTAAATTATAAAGATACCTTCGCCTTCGCCTCTGTGTGCTGATCTGGCGGGGATCGAGTCGGCGGCTGTCGTCGGTGATGACAGGGGCTTCGATGTCATCCTTGACGGAGGGGACTCTCCTGCTCCATCAGGGGATGACTTACACACGGACTAAAAGGATGGCCATCGCGGTTAATGACCTAATACATACATAGTTATAGAAACTTATACATAATCAAATACTGCCTTGCAAGAGAAAAATGCTAAGCACGATAACAAAACTTTTACTTTAGCAATAAGTTAGAAGACATGAGACATACAACATATGACTAAACAAGTGTCTGCTTATAATGTGCCCATGGCATTTATGTTTGTCACTTTTAACATTCATCTTAGAAGCAAGAGAGACAAATATGAACTGATCAGCGATTGAGATAGAGGAAGAGAAGGACAGAGAGACATATAACAGTGAAGTGAGAGGCACTATGAGAGACAAAGTGATAAAACATGGTGAGAGAGAGCGAGAGAGTTATAAAGAGAGATAGACATTGAAAACAGAAGGTAGATAGAAAGCGAAAAAGATGGGGAAGGGAGAGAGAGGGAAGATGCAGAGTGCCATTGACAAGAGCATTAGAGACAGATCACATGTGAGAGACAGATAGAGAGTAATGTTCTGTGTAGTTGTTCTCAGCATGCCCTTTAGCAATAGTCATCTCCCATCAATGATGGTCCTCGTCATGATTCGCAATGGTCATTATTTGCATCCATGGCGGTTAATGCTTTTTAAAGAAATTCTTGATGTTTTGATCCTTAGCAATAACAAGATTGGAGACACAGGGTTAAGGAGAGATGGAAGTGAGAGACAAAGAAGAGAGGAGAGAGAGACACACTTTGATACATGGTTAAGATACTTGATTCGACAGAAATTACCATTGGACATTAGTTCTATATTAGTGTTACAATAGAAGGTATTATGCTGGTTTAATCTTAGATTGAGTAGCTAGATTTATGTGAATTCTGACTGTTGGTTTGTTGCCTATCTATAGTTTAATCCTGATAGTCTGAATCTCAGATAAATGAATAGTTTTTTTAGAGGTTCCTGAATCTACTAATTACTGGATGTAACTGGATATTAACTGGCTTATTATAACTGGATAAATGTATAGTTGTTTGTACTTAATGTGATGCATTTGGCGAATCAGCCAAGTGGTCTGAATCTAACCTCCTCTTTGGGAGAATTTTGGACCTTTTTCAGTACTAGGAAAATTGATCTTATGAAAGAACCATGGGACTCATTCACAAAGCCAAAGGAAATCTCATTGGGCTAATGGGTCTTCCTCATGAGAGAAGACCAAAGAAGAAACTCCAAGAGACCCTTTAAAAGGATTCTGATCTTCTAGAATTGGCACTAATGTGCCTATGCCCAATTCTCACCCATCAAGTTGATCCATTATCTATGGCAGGCCTATAAATTATTTATACTCCTTTGTAAAAGACATCCTAAATTTTCATTTGGAATTTTAGTGACAGGGGGAGAGGATTATTTTCTTGCTCTCTCTTTCTCTCTCTAGATTTCTGAGAGTTAGTGAGGGCCCAGTGTAAGGTGAGCTGACAAGGTCTAGGTGGGAAATAGAGGTCCTTCTGTCTCTACTCCCTCTCCCAAGGGTTCCCTCATGTCTCTCTCTCTTTACATTGGAGCTGCCCAAGGATCCAAGAAGTGAGAAGCCTCCAGGACTTGTGGAGGTGGAAGGAGAGGCCTACCAGCGAGGTAACCTAATTTTTATTCTCTACCCTTCTCCTCCTTGACTAATCTTGATAGCTTGTTGTAGAAATCTAGATAAGGGGTTAATTCTCTCTCTATACCACCTGCTTTGTGGGAACTGGGTGTTATTGGCCCAAGAACACACCCGATTCCACTCACTACACTTGGCAGATCCCACAAGTGTGGGGTGAAACAGAATCTCGTACATCTTGGTCGAAATTACATTTTCGACCAAAGTTTGTTCAACAGGAAAAAGTTTATTTTCTTGTGAATTTCTTCCCGATTTAATTTCGACGAATTAAATCAGATATAAAATAAGAAAAATATCTAAAGATCACTAAGACGTGTTCAAAACTTACCTGGATTTTTTACACTTATAATAAATCAGTAAAGCTTATTTAATGGGTAAATTCATAATTCACTTTTGTTTACACTCCATTTAATCAAAATAAAATTGAATAAGTCCTAAAACTCTTACACATTGGTTTTTAGCTTAAATGTCCTCAAACTTGGTCTTGTTGCTCTCTGTTGTTTGGTTCTCAGTCCCCTATTAGTGAAGAATATAAAATAATTGATAAATCTAGGGAACTCATCACTTGACCAAGGTTAGTGATACTTAGTATCAATAACTTAGAATCCTAGTTTTACAGATTATTAAGCATTTACCCGACCTGTATCTGTTAAAGCCTGATACACTTTCTTTGATTCAATTTAAGCTGTGAAGGCTGAATCTACATTATCTCTAAAGGGGGATTGAGTTCTAATTTTCTCAATAGGACTGCCACAAATTTTCTATTGTGGGTGGTCCTTAGGTAGTTTGATTTTTCTATGTTGCTCTCTTAGTTTATTGATCTCTGCACCCATTACCTCATCCTCATCATTATCATTAGAGTTGATAAGATATGTACTTCTTTCTCTCTCAATAATTTATTTATTTAGAGTCCTCATGCATTCATTATTTTTGTTATAATCTAGACTATTAATATCTTTATCCACTTTTGCCTCTTTAATTCCATTAAATTTTATTGTATGGATTCTTGAAATTTTATTGAAGCCTCATTATACACTCGAATGGCTCTTGACATCTCCAAATATCCGCTTAAAATATCCTCACGAGTAGATGGAGCAAATTTTCGTATGTCATTTCCATTGATACTAAAAGATGTAGCATTTGGATCTGAATGTTTGAAAGTATCCGAGTATAGGTTTATTCACTTTCAAACACTCATCTAGAGTCTTCTCCATATGAGATTTCATGAGCATCCTGTTCTAAATGTGACAGTGTGTTCTCATTGTCACTGCCCATAGGAACTTCTTAACCTCATATTCCTCTTGCATAGTCCTCAACATCTCAATGAAGGATTGCTTCTTCCTCTCAACCGGACCATTCTATTGGGGATTTCTATGCTCAGATAACTGATGTATCATCTTATTATCATAAAAAAATCAGTAAATAAACTATTCTAAACTCTCTATTGCTTATCATAATCCTCAATTGGAAATCATATTGGAGTCTATTCAAATTATTTTGGAAAGTTTCAAAGGCTTAGTTTTTATGCGCTAGAAACTCCACCCAGCTATGTCTTGAACAGTCATTAACTATGACCAGATGGTATACCTTTACACTCAGGCTTTGAGTCTGCTTTCGCCTAAATATGTCCATGCGAAACAACTCAAGTGATGTTTCCGTATGACACATAGCATTGATGCAAAATTTTCCTTCACTTCTTTGCTCTTAGGGCATGTTGAGCACACACTCTCCATGTGTTCAAACTTGTTTTGTATGCCTCTAACTAATACTTTGTTAATCAGTATCCTTAGTTGATGACGTCCTATGTGCCTAAGACACCTATGTGATTTGACGATTAGGGTCTCGTTTCCTTTTCCTTTAAGGCATCTGTCTTCTCTACTGATTGCATCTATATCTATTAGATAAATGTTATGTAATCATTTTACACTAAATAATGGTTATAGCATAGTGGACTTAACGACATTACATGTGTCATTTGTGAATTCAGCTCGCTGGTTGCTATTACACAACAAGCTAATTCTGGATAACGTATGACGAAGCCATTTCACTATTGGACATTTCACATAAAACCTTGTGATTTATACTCACTTATCCCATACCTAGGATCTGTCAACATTTGTTGTATCATAAAATGACTTTCAGTCATTTTTTCCTTTTCATGTGTGCAACCATGATGAGTCACCACTCATGTGTCTTGGACAGCCGCTATCTAAGTACCAACTCCTCTTTGACTGTTGTTGACATGAACTAGCTCTGGGTTAATTTCCTAACCCATGTCATCCTAGCAAATGGGATAGGTGTAGTGATATAGACATGATGAAAATCTAACTAGTTGTTAGGTGTGGTATCTCCAGGTGGGAACCTATATCTTTGAGTAGCTTCAGGGATAATTCATTGGAGAAGCATATCTACAGGAATGGTCATGTTCATAGTGTGGTCTCAACATATGACCATATTTATATCCATATGGCATAACAATTTTACTATCGTTGTGTCAGCCAATAGGATGCATGAGCTCACATGGATAAGAATCATACTGTCCATATGTTTTTATCTGTCCATTCACTTTCATGAATGGGATATGACCTCTTAGGTATTCTCTCCCTCAATCGGGTCTACTTGAGCATATTTTTATTAATTTATCCTTAATCTTTTCATCCATTGATGTTGGTGCTCATGTTATCTTCTTCTTTGGAGTATGGGTATCTGCTATTTCATCCTTCTTCTTTATGAGTGTCATTATCTTAGCTGTTGTAAACTTGAAGAAATGGTCATATCCTAGCCCATTCTTGATAAAGGATGGTATGTAAGATCCCAATATCATGTTGAGGACCTTTGAGCTATCTGCATATTTTTCAAATTTCTTACCTGGGTCATCTATCTCAGTTTTGTCCATCCTATGAGAAATCCTAAGTTCTTCTTGTTCTTCAATCAACTTAGAGGGGTGGCCCCAAAGCAGAATTGACCTGACCGGTGGTAGTTTTTATAAGCAAAAGTGGGTAGCCACTCCCTTCTCAGTGAAAACCAAAACCAGGAGGACTTACCAGGTCTCAGATTTGCGAAATCACTTTTGGATCCACCATACCCTCAGGGGTCCCTTGTGGTATGGAGTCTGTCGGTCGGTTGCCTTTTCCTCATTGCGAAAACTTATATCTTTTTCTAACCTCTCACTCTCCTTTAAAACTCTACTGATATCCAGCTATAGTTCATCAATTTTGCTGTTAAGATCAATTTTACTCCAAATTATTTTGAAAGATATACATCTATCAAGTTATTCTCCTAATGTAGCATGTTATTCTTGTAGGCTAGATATTTCATTTGTAAATTTTTTAATATATTTTCTTTCTTTTTTTCTACTATAGCTTAGCTTAGCATTTGGATATTTGCTCAAAACATCACCTATATATTTCTTCAGCTTTTTATTATCGATAAAATCAACTTTAGATGACAATTTTTTAATTAACGTCACCTGAGGATGATTTTTCCATGTGGCAAAATTCAGCCTCTTTCCTCTCAGATCTCAGCTCCTTCCATGAGATGCATGCTCTTCATCTTCTCCATCTTCTTCTTCACTTCCATGAGATGCATGCTATTTTAGATGACTTTTCTTCTTCATTGGTCACCTACATACTTCATCTTGCCTTTCCTTTCTTCTTTATTCTGTTCTTAAAATCACTCAGATAAGAAATGCCACTTTTTCATTCAGTAAAAACATATTTTTACTTTAGGAAGGATAATCTCTTACTTTTCTTCTTGAGCCATCCTGGATTGTGAAAGAGAATGGCCATCTGCTCTCATTCATGGTGGAGTGCTCCATATTCAAAGCTATAACCTTTGTCTTCTCATCCTTTGCCTTGATTGGACTGACCTGTTAATCTGTCTTTTATTCCTTATTGGTGATGAGTGAACGACTAGCTCGCCGATGGGTTTTTCATCAAAGTCTTTTGATTCTTAAATTGTAGTTACCATTATGATCTATTCATCAAAAGAGAACTCAAGATTTTAAAATTAATATCAAATGACTTGATTGAGTTTAGGAGCTTGTCTAGGCGTCGCATCACGTCCTTGATAGTCTGACCTTCATTCATCTTGAAAAGCTCGAACTTAGTGGTTGTAGTTGGCAAACTGCTTTCTTTTATCCTTGTTATACCTTAATGAACGGGTAATAATTTATCCCACATGTGTCGAGCCGCAATAAGAGGCAAGATGTTCTCTAGGTTCATATGGGTGGATGCAACATAACAAAAAGTAAATGAATCTATAGTTGAGTGATAACTCATTTTCATTGCCCTTGTTAAGCTTTGCTCCTCCTCCATCACACAATATTTTCCACCATGCTACATTATTCCCGAAAACAAATATTATCATCATGTTCTTCCAATATGAGAAGCTTGTTCCATCAAAAGAAGAAGGTCCAAAGCCCCTATCCCTAGCCATATGATTTACTCCTAGATACCAATTCTGGTTCTAACCTAAGAGAGGGAATGTGAATTATGTTCTCTAGATTTATTATATTTTTCTTTGTTAATCACCCTATAATTTTATGACTAGGAATTAATATAAAAGAAATCTCAGACAAAACTATTATTTTTAGACAGCTTGGGCTAAGCCTTAATGCTTTTTAGGGGTATATGTTCCAAGGGCTGTTGAGTCGTAGCCATGCTCATGTGAATGCCTCTAAAGCAAATTACTTGGCAATAGGGCTGAACAAGGATGCAAACAAAGAAAAAGGTAGTGAAGTACTGTCATACTCGAACCCCAAAGTATTATGTGAAATGATGGCTCTTGTCCTACTTCAATTTGGCCCCCAAAATATTCTTTTTATGGTCCTCAAATCCTTAACTCGTCGACCAAAAATATCTAACAAGAATAATAAATTTCCCAACAGTATGTATTTCGCCTCAATAAGACTTAGTCTATACTCAATCTCGTTAACAAGTTCTCAAGACCGGGAATAATTTCATGCATTTAAACAAGAACATTACATCAAAGATAACAAATTTCAAATATAATTGTGACTTCCCTACAGAACTACCTCCCTGTTTCTTCTCCGTATTTGTTGGTCCTTCTACTGGTTTTCTTCTTCTCTTGGCTTCTCTTTGCAATGAAATTTGTTGATTCGTATTTGACATTTGGTGCTTAAGCATATCATATGTTTTAAAGGATTTGGATGAAATGATAGTATCTGAATGGGTATAAAATTGTGACACAATTACGAAAAATGTATGTCTTAGACCAAATATTTAAAATTATCTCAAATGACTCTCTAGATGTAAATAATTCTGTGTTTTTAGTTAACTGTCGAATTCTTCTGAATTCAAGATTGAACCCTCTAAATCTTTCAAAAGTCATCTAAAATAAGTGATTCCAAGTTGAAAGGGGTTCTGATTTTAAATTCCAAATTTAGGGGTTTAGTGTCATCATTTCCATTCAGACTTAACCAGCAATATTTTTGAAAAAATTCCACTTAAATACTCTATAATTACTATGGGGCAAAAAATGGGTCAATCCACAGAAACGCAGAAATTGAAGTTCAGAATTGTTCTGAAGCTTGGAGTGAAGGCAATGAGCTTAAAAGTGAGAAATATAATTTTGGGATTTTCTGGATACTTAGTTAATTTATATAAGTTTGTATGATTTAAACTGAAGCAGAAATAGAAAGAAAAACTTTAAAAATAGTTTATACTAATTTACCACCTTTTAATTAATACAAAAAATCAAAAATAAATATACTTTTAGAGTTTTCTGGAATTTAATTTACAATAGAACCTCTATACAAAATAAAAACGAGAGTTATGCATTTATTAAGAAATTTTTTAAATGTTAAAATCACTAGAAATTGATTATTTTAATTTTAGGTATTTTCCTGATTTGTTTTATGTAGAAAATAATTGTATCCTCATTTTTCCTGTTTTTTCCTAATTTATCGGCAATTTTAAAATTTTTAAGATCATAAAATTACTTGCTCCAACAATCGTCGGTGGCGGTAGCGACTGAGCTGCGTCGTTGACTCTGGTTTGGGCCTTAAGGGTCGGTAGGCTTGGTTTGGCCCAGGTCGGGCAACCTATTGGGTCAGCCAATTTAAGTCAACCCAATTAAGTCAGGACTTAGCGGAATTTACAAGGTGCTAAACAGGGCATTTTTTTGGCTGGCGGGTGCACACACCGCACATGCATGGATCGGCAGGTGGAATGACGTTTCTGCGAAACACCGACGGCAACGCATGAGGGCGGCAGCAGGAACCGAAATCTGAAAATTTTAACCTAAATGATAAAACTCTAGTGCGACTTTTTTGAAATTTTCAATGGAAAATGATGGAGGATGTGGAGAGAGAAGAGGGTTTGCTTTCGAGAGAGAGAAGGGCAGATTTTTGGGAGAGAACTTGTTGAAATGAAGAAGGGGTGTAGATGTAGTTTGAAATGAAATTTGAAGGTGCAAATGGAGTTTTTATAAAATTTTGTGGGAACAATTGAGGGATATGGATAAAGATCTATAGAGAGAAAGAGTCGATTCTAGAGAGATAAAGTAGGGAAAATAAGTTTTTAGAGTGATAAAGTGATTGATAAAGAGGGAAAATGGGTAGATAATAAAGGGAAAATGGAAATCTAGGCCTTCTAAAACCTCAAGGCAAGTGGGGTTAGCCCTCAATGATTCCTCTTAAGTCTGGATCCTTATATTTTGCCAAGATCAGGCATTTTTTCAATGGAAACAAGAGAAGAGATTGAATGTAAACTTCAACAAACTTACATTAACCAGGTTGAAAAACCTGGATTCTGAAAATTCCTTGTCCTGTTCATCATCAACTTGCTAGAGCACGTCCAGAATGAGGAGAAATGATAGAGAAAAGAGTATTTATACAAAGGAAGAATTACTAAAATACCCCTTTGCACATTTGCTATGATATTTTCTTGCCATTATGCCTCTTTTTCTTCCTAGATTGAGAGGTTCTCATTGTAATCTTCAGCTTCTTTCTTTGGAAGGCTTTTGAGAGCAAAATGAGCTGGTCGGGGTGAGGCCCATCTTCGTCTGATTTCTCTTTTGAAGGCCCACAACAACATTTGCTTCTTTCAGGCCCCTTTTGAGAATCACTAAATTCCAAAAAAATCTTCAACTCCTTAAGAATTTTATCTTCTCGTTCCTGAAAATTTCTGCACATTTGTAACTATAAAATACTCATCCGTAATCAAACCCCTTAACTTCAGAGAAGTCAAGGGGGTTAGTTAAAAATGACCATAATGTTCAGAAATTGGAATTTATAGCTAATGCATAAATATTCATTTAACTTGAATAATAACATGATAAATTCTCAATTAATAATTCCAGAATCATCTAAAATGTATGCAAATAACCATGCCTTTATCAAGTTGCATACATGATAAAAAACATTTATAAGTTAAGCTTTTTAGGCCAAGCTTCTTTTATTTGAATCTTGATTTACCCCACAAAGATAAAATGATTTTAAGTTTTTTATATTTGGAAGCATGGAGATTTTAGTTATGTATTTTAACATATGTATATTTAAATTGGATTGGAATAACTAGTTTTGTCTAATATATAAAGTCATCAATAAATTCACCATTAGATAACCGAAGGCTGTAATCTGAAATTTGAGGAAGTCCCTCATAAATAAGGTCAAATCGACAACTATTTGAATAGTTCTACAGAATTTGTTTATCTTCATGTTATATAAATTTAATTGTTAATTAGTTAATTGACGTGTTCACTCTATGGTTAAACTAGGTTGCCATTTGATATAACTAAGGACATTAGTTGACACAAGACTCATTGCCCCAGATTACAAACTATATTAAGGCTAGCATTACTTTGAACATTTATTAAATCACATATTAAATCATTAAGCTAAAATGCCCTTAAAGCTTAATCATCGTTTTTCCTTACATTCGGACTGGTTGGTGATACTAGTGAGGTGATGGAGAGTTGTTGACTCTAAGATTTATCTCTGACTTCCTCAGTACCCCCTCTTATGCGCAACAAGCGAGGGAATACATTGAGCTTGTCTTATAACAAACAGAAGTCAGCATTAGAGAGGTGTTTAGTGACTACATCAGTTAGCTGAATCTTGATGGGGACAAATTTATTTTGTATTGATTTTGCCGCATCCTGTTTGTTAACAAGGTGAAAATCAATCTCTATGTGCTTCATTTTAGTGTGGAAGACTATATAGGTAGCGAGATAATTTGCATTGATATAGCCAAACAAGACTACCGCTACGGTGTTCATGTTGATTTGGAGCTCTTTGAGGAGGGATTGCACCCATGGGATGTCAGATGCTGCATTTTAAAATACTTTGCATTTATCGTCACGCTTGATCTCTTTAATATTGGTTATTATTTACAGCTCAAGTAAACTGTGGTGTGACCACTATTGAGTAGATCCCATGGAGAGTTTCTGAACTAGAACACCTATCTACTCTGCATCACAGAATCCATTAGATGAAAAATATTAAGTTTTACAAAAAAATAGTATATCTGATGTTCCATTCATGTTTGAATAATTTGCAATAATCATAAATTGGTACATGCATCTTCTAAAAAGCTTTATTCACTAAAAACAATATGTAATATGATTTTAATTGTGGACTATGCAAAGAAAAGGCAATATTCATGTATATTGTATAATTTGGAAGGTCATTTATATAAGATTAAGATTTTTTTAAAACTACAGGGAGTCAAGAAAGCTTTACTATGTTTCATACTTGATTGATGTAAAATATGAGAGATATAGTTTGATTGTGAAAAAACACAGCCTTTACGATGCTCAGTAAATTGATACTTACAAAACAAATTTCAGGTACAAGATCTTTTACAGCCAATTCAGACTGTAATTGCAATTAGATAAAGGTTTCAAACAAAGATAGATTTGTTTTTTACCCTAGAAAATAAAACATTTGGAGAAATGTAGTTAATATGTTAAAGCAGGCATTTTGTGATTGCTTAAGTCCATAGATACTTTTATTTAGTTGCATGTTATCATAATTAAACATACATAAATATCTTGCACTATTGTTTCATGATTTTTTTTTGTATTTTTAAATATTTTTATATGACATCTTGACCTTAGTGTGTTGAAAGATTAATTTTTGCTGCAGATAAAATACTCGACTAGAGGCTGTTAAGGCATGTACTATTTTTTCTGGATTTTTTCCATATTTTGTTATAATTTTAGGACCAGTATTTAGCTAAGAAGTATTTTTTTTGAGTTAATAGAAATATCTTATGATTTTATTTGCCATTATATTATATATTTATTGGATTTTTTATTGTCTGCCATGTAAGATTTTGGACCGCTCCACGTTTGGCGAATAATTGGTGCATCCAATCATTCTCCAGAGGATAAGTATGGCATCGTGATTTGCAATGCCACAATTATCCAATCATTATGTTTTTATACACATGGCACGGGTGGCTCAAGGCGGTTCCCTCTTTGTCTTTTTATTGCAATGAATGCACGCGACAATTCGTCTTGTATGCACATTAAATAAATTCCACATTTTCCATTAAAAACATGACAGCGCTGATGCGGATCGGGAGACATGGCATGCTCTCAGCCCTTGAAAAGGTATCTTCTCTTTCTCATCTATCGAGTATTAATTCCTTTGTTTTTAGCACGCAGTGACGTGGTGGCACGCGATCCGACGATAGAGAAAATAAGAAAATAACGCCTTGCGAATTAGAAAGTGCCATTTTCACATGGTTGGCTCCCACCTGGAGGATAGATAAAAATAAATGTGAGGGCTGAGATTATAAAATGGAGATATCTTCATATCCAACCGTTTGATTGCGCTCAGTTTTTGAGGGCAGGTTTTTTTCTCACTTTCTACAATCCAGACAATTGGCTTATAAAACAGAAGTTGAGAATAAGGGGAAAACCACTGAGGAAGCCCTCCCTAACTAGTTTTGGCTAGGAAGGATACATGAGCTTATTTTGAAGTTGACATGTCTTGATTAAGAGATTGAAACTTTAAGTTCCTTCTTTACTCTTTGAACACCTTCTTGAATGTTTTCAAAATGCCAAGGCATGGGCAAAAAGAACATGCCCTTGGAGGTGATTTGAATTGTGATTAGCATTGGATTTTGGTTCTGATTTGTGATCTGAGTGTAAATCTTCATTTCTAAATTGTTTCTCATCTCATCTGACACCTTAGATCCATAGATCAAACTTGAATTTCACCTACAACTCTCTTTCCCCAACTTTCCTCCACTTTGTCTCTCTAGGTTGTCTCACCTACTTTCTTTCTCTAGATTTGGAAATTGATTGAGACACAATTCAGTTCCATATTTATTCTTCCATAATCTGAAGTATCATTTGAAAATTCATTGATCTTGAAGTCCAATTTTGAATTCAATTGTTTTGCTTAATAACTCAGTTAAAAACATAATTTTTTTTTGATATATTCCATTTAATTGAGCATGTAGTTTTGATTTTTTTGACCCATAGGTCAGAAAATTAATATCTGTAGTGCTCTGATCGAAAACTTAAATACCAATATAAAGAATCTAAATAGCTAGTAGTAATTAAAAAACCAAATTAATCATAAAAAGGGCATACTAAGTTCATACTTAGTTCATTCTCAAAATAAATTCAAACAAAAAAATGCCTTTCCTTGAGAAAGTGCCTCCCTGTGGTTGGACCCCTTTCTCATTATATTATTTCTAATTTTGATTAAGGGAAAGATTAGAAATTTATTGCATAAGCCTAATCCTAACGACAGTATTTATCAAATTTGATTAACCAATTGTAGCCTTATGACTAAGCCTATGGCATCCAATGACATACAGATTTGGGTTCTTTAAAACCAAATCCCAAGACTTGTTTTGCCTTAAAGCATGCATTAGTGCTGTTATAAAATTCATGCATTCATTTATTTTGGATGTGATACAGAAAGTGGAACAGAACAATACTCAATTCTTGGATGCCGTCGAGGAGGGTGAGGGGGGCCCTTTTATAGGGGTACATGTGTTTGTTTCAGCCATTCTTGGTGGTTGGATCAGGGATGAACGTCCAAGAGTGAGTTCTTGAGCAATCAATCCACGTGATCAGACCCCAACCAACCAGATTCTTTCCCTCCAGGTCGAATTTGGAGGGAAAAGAACAAGTTGGTTAGAGGTAGTTACAAATCATCCGTATCCCTTGGATTTGAGCTGGAATGGATGGATGGATGGGTTCCACCTCATGAATCCAGGATTGGATCCCTACCCTGGGCTCTCCTCCGAACAATAGCTGCCAGCTGGAGTTCTCCTCAGGTGTCTTGATCATCCTCAAAGCCTCCGAGGACCTTCTAAAAGGTTTTCTTCAAGCTCCTTCACAACAAGTCTATTGGTTGAGTCAACTACTTTTGATCTGAAACTTTGTCCCATGCCTCAAGACTCATGTCTTGACTATCTCATAAAATTTCATAATTTAATGATCACTGAAAGTCAACCTTTGACCTGAAAAGTCAACATGCTAGGGAAATTGTTAGATTCATATCCCACTTGACTCATTGAGTCTAGTGGGGTTTAGAAATATCCCTGAAATCCTCTTAACCATAAATCCCAAACTATGTATTTTGGTAAAATACATGTCAGAGCATTGATGGAAAGCTCAATTGAGTAGAAAAATTTAGCTTTTTAATCATTGGAAAAGTGGAAGGCATGATCTCATTATTATGTAAAATAATTGTGTTTGGTAGTGTTGAACAAAATTTCAAGACAGATAGGATGAATAATGCATGAAAATGACTACCCTTATTTGACCTTATCAAAATAACTCTCGAGATATATCTGATATATGTTTAGCAACATCCCTTGAAAGACATACAAGGGTTATCTTCAAACACTTGAAGGAAAGGTGTTCACAATATCCCTTGATCCAAAAATTTATATTGAACTTGAATAATTAAACATGAGTACACTAGATCATTTCCCTAGGCTTGAGAACATTCTGAAAACTTTATAAAGACTTTGGAGTATACCTATCTACAGGAAGAAATGGATCTCAAGGTCCCTAGCCCAGCTAGTAAAAGATCCAAAGGAAAACACTTAACATTCACTGTGGTTAAGCATTAACTCCCATAGTGTTTAAGTGCAAGGGCTGCTGACACAAAGAAACCCTACTACCTTCTCCCTTTATTGAGCTTGTACCTGGGTCCACCTTCATCCTGAAGGTGCAAGGAGTCTTCTGGGAGCATCCTGGACCTTGAAGCCAGATGGTAGGGAGCTGAAGAGATCACCTAGGGCCCCTTGGGTGTGACCAAGAAGGTTCCTTTCTTTTTCTCATTCTAACTCCACCCAAACGTTTCCTAAGCTTCTTGGAAGATATCCAACGTCCTAAGCTTTCCAATGCCTACTCACACGTGTCAAAACGGTTTTGAGAACTCCAGATATTATCATTTTGGTCCACCGCACGTGAGAGCACCTCCGCCGGCGCAACCAGCCGCCGAGTGCCAAAGCCCAGCGCACAAGTGGCACTCTTGCCAACATATTCAGTGGCAGAGCGACCACGACTGCGCTCTCACTCTCTTGCTTCATTCAAATTGTAAGAAATTGTTCATACACTGAGTTAACTCAGTTCGGTAACAATTCAGAGAACTCTCTCTCATAGTCTAATTAACTTTGGGACAATAAAAAATTCTGAAAAAATCTCAAAATTTATTCCCTGTCTTGGATTTTTTCAAAAAGTTTTCCACACCTAGTAAAAATAATATTCATCTTTTTTTCGTTGAAAATAAACCATCTTAACAACTAAAAACATTATCAAAGAGAGTTATAAAATCTGA
The DNA here is from genome assembly GCF_029677425.1 of Wolffia australiana. Lineage (NCBI taxonomy): Eukaryota > Viridiplantae > Streptophyta > Magnoliopsida > Alismatales > Araceae > Wolffia > Wolffia australiana. Next base: position 8,588,316 of record NC_135847.1, read on the forward strand.
AACTTAAAATTCTTATTGTAATTCATCCTGACTAGCTACCTAGATCCCTGAGGGATCGACCCTTACTAAGTACTATTAGTAAGGTAATAAAATGGTTGATTGGTTCCTTACTGGCCTTACAAACGACCTAGTGAGTGCTATATTCATCATCAACTTGAACCTCTAGTTTGGTCCAATCATATTTACATTATCATCAATCAATTCAGCAACATTTCATGGTTCTCAATTATCTGTCTTATTAATGGAAGTGCTTATAGGATGGTTACCAAGTGATCCAACGAGTACTTTACTATTATATGTATCACAAGTAGTAGCAATGAGAAACAAGTTTTCAAAGAACATATCATGCCGAGAAATAAAGAAATTACATGTGAGGAGTGAGAGGCATCAATATTCTATATGTAGGAAGCTGTATACCAAGACTACAATGTTTTTAGGTTAGCATTCTATTTTGTTATTTTTTATGACCTTATATATAGATATCATAAACACCCAAAAGGTTATAATAGCAAAATAGTCTGACCTCATTTTCAAAAGAACTTCATAGGGAGATTTTTTGTATAATATAGGTATAGTTAATCTTTGAGAAAGGCTTTATGTGGTTACCACTATGTCATCCAGAAATTGCTTTTGGATTTTGTGTTTTTTTATTGGCAAACAACATGGTTCTGGATATGGCCAACCCAAGGTTTATGCTTGTAGACCGATCCAACATTGCCCAGGATGCCATCCAGAGGGTTTTATATATTAAGTGAAGGGATTATAAGCATTTACAGGTGTGGAGTGAGTGTAAATGTCTAAATTACACCCGGACCCTACTTGCCCATGCCCAAGATACAAAAAAGTAAAAGATACAAAGGTGATACTAGTGTAATTTCTCGAGAAGGCCGTGGGTGCCCATAGCCTGCTCGTGTCCCTGTGAGGTGGTGATGCATGGAGTATAAGTGGTCATTGCGCCATCATCAGATATCATCATGGAGGTGCGTAGAGAGCATAGTAGTTAGGCGAGAGGTTGCACACTCTCGCCTCTAGTTCTCCATGCAATACGCCACACGCGAGGGCCAACATTCAATATGACACGATGCGTGCTGAGAGCAGGCAAGCTAAGGCTCTAAACGTGTGGCAGCTGCGAGCAGCATGAGAATGCTCCTGCTAAGTGGTGTATGGGTAGGGGTTATGAGAGCATACCGCATAGTTGGCAAGGGCATCTACTATCTAGTTCCGATCGTGCAATTGACGGTGAATGCTGGACAATCATGGTGTCATCCCATGATGCCTTGCCAGACACTATAGGGATACCATTGGGATCATGAGCCTGTACATACTAGATTGACCAAAAACCGTGAGTCCAATTTGAGGATGATATTATAAAGGTCCTACAAGCCATCATGCATCACCATAGTTTTGTCTGTTGTATTCATTTGTAATCCATAGAAAGATGAGAATGCAAAAATGATACTCTATGTGTGGTCTCATTGGTGCCACCTTCATATGTTGGGCCTGTGTTCCCTTTGGTCGCACCATTCACATTAAACTTTAGAAAGCATATTAGTAGTGGGTACCAATGGAGAATCTAGAGCAGAGTGGTAATGGAAGTCAAATCCATTAGGATTCCCTGATGCAAAGTATATCGCAGGTAAGTGGGTAGTATCGAGAAATGGGTGGCACAAGATGGTGCATTCTCCATAGTCCTTGCTTGATGCGTTGCATGACTTCTTCTGCTCTCATTGTAGACTCTGCAAAATGAGAAGAATTTTGCCTTTCCATAGATCCCATAGCAAGTATGCTATGGTGATGTGTAAATAAGAGCACCATTTAGAGCTTGTTGATGAGATAAAGATATTATCAAAAACCTCTATCGATGCCAGTGTAGTATGAGTACGTAAGAGAACATGCCAATAGTGATTAAATGGCGCCAATTGTCTATAGAAATCTCACTATGGAAGAAAAAGTGTTGCATAGTCTCAACTTGGGGAGAGATTGGGCAACAATGAAAGTGAGAACTAGGTGACCCATACGGGTCACCCAATCATCAGTAGGGAGGCCAAAGTGCATGTATCTTCAAATGAAGAATGAGGCGCAAGTAATCATCACCGAATGCCATACGCGGCGACCCCAAGTTTGTGCAAGGAATCTCTCTCTAAAGTGATCCCAAGATGAGTCACATGAAGAATTCCCATCAAGCGTGTGTCCAGATACGACGATCTGGGGAGGTCCCTATTGTAGTAGTCATAGCCAGTAGTACAGAATCTAATTGAAGGCCATGTTGTTCCCATTAGTAATTGGGTCATAGTCAACCGTACGCCATGGTGGACAAAGTTAGGGTGGTAAGCTAAGGGTCTGTCAGTGAGCGAAGTATCATACCCAACACTAAACATGCCTTCGCTGACAGGACAACGTGTCACATTGGATATCTCTAGCCAATGACACTACCAAGTACGCCATAATGGTCCTTGACATCAGACTCCCTATGAGCCCATTTGTCGTACTTGGTTGATATAAAGTACCCAAACAAGGAGGTCCCAAACGAGCCCACACAAGCTTCTTCTTAAGCAAGTCTTGGGCATCTTGAGGGTGCCTGACCACTAGACCCCCCTCATCTGTTAGCCGACATGCTTTTTGCCAAGAGACTTAATGGTGTCTATGGCCTCCCTCGAGATGACCCAACCATACGAAATGCACTCAAAGGCTCTCCATAGAGAAATAATGAGTGTACCGCTAGGGTATGCAAAGAGAATCTCCTGAGGGCGTATCGTATAAGTAGGATGTATCCCCTAGGGGATAGAAAGTGAAGTTTCCATCCATCTAGTTTCTTATTCATCTTGGCCAACAAGGCATCAAACTTATGGTGTCGTGTAGGGCCAAGAAAGATGCGGCATTTAAGATAGTCAAAAGGAAGGCATCCTCATGAGTATTGAGTATTTAGCTAGATGATATCTTAGCACTTTATGGTGGTCAATGGTCTGACCATAAAGCTACTCCTTGAGGCCTTAACAAGCTGGCCGGAGGCTTGCTCGTACGTAGTGAGTACACTTATAAGTCCCTTAATGTACTGTTTATATCCATTGAGGAAAAAATAGCATCGTCTGCGAATAAAGAATCTGTGATGATTGGGAAACCTCTTTTTGAAGAATATGGTTGGTTGAGCCTCAGGAGGTCGCTCGTGTGACTAATCGGCTAAAGTCCTCCTCCATCAGTATGAACATTGTGGGTGAGATAGGGTCACCTTGGCGTAGATCTCGTGTGGTAGTGAAGAAATTAGCGGAGCAGGCATAGCGGCATTAAAAGTGTTTGTTGACTTTTTGTACTTTTCCCAAACGTGGCATTTTTGATGGCCATGATAAGATTAGAATTTTCCTTTGGATCAATTGTGACCATCGGATCAGGTAAATCCATTGTAATGTAGTGGATGCATCCTTTCACCTTTTTAAGGATCATTTAGGCCATTCATCGCAGCAGACATGGATGCATCAAAGGGTAGGAGGCTATCCACGTGACCAGTTGACTGGCTAGCATTTGATGTTACCTGGTTGATGATTTCAATGCTTGAGATGGGTCTTACCAATCCCAAATACATAATGTTGGGATGCTGACACTTGGCATATGCAACGGTCCAGTTAGGGTCCTTAATCATTTATACATATTTTTTAAAAGTATAATGAGAGCTATTGGATGCATCCATGTTGGCGTGGCCAATGAACTGGATGCATTTAATGGCTGATGTGGATGGCACGTGGCCTACTGACGTGTCTGATGCGTTAGAAGGGCGGTCTTTGGGCTTAGCCAGGCTGGCTGAGCCCTTTGACCATTCTGCTGATGTGTGTAACACATCTGGCAGCTGGGGGTCCTGCTGACTGAGCAGCTCTTATCAGATTGTGGACAGCTCAAACCTTATGGTAAAGGTAAATTTAGATCACTAACATCTACAAAAAATTATAAAAATTATGGGGAAAATTATACCAGTCGATGCTCCTCCGCGAGAGGAACAGTGGAAGCCAAAACTTGAGGGGCATAGGACATCGCAGATAGACGATATTAGAGAATAAAAATTTAGGCTAATTTTGACCATTGAGATTTTTGTTCCAATCTTAAATATCCTCAATGTAGAACTGTAGGGATCCATTTGCAATGATTTGGAGTCAAAATTCCAATAGATATTGGGTTTACAAATCCAATGAAACAGGTTTCAGGTCAATTGGAGGTTGGATGAATAAGTAACGAGCAAATATCCACTTGCTCCAACTAATGAGATATTTTTCTCCAACTACAAGACGGATTTTGTGTTGTAGTAGTATATAAGAGCTGTTTCAAGTATGTGTATGTTTTCTTTTGGATTTTGTATTTATTTTAGGGGTTTGCGGACATGATACTCTATGAACAATGCCAACTGTTTAAGATTTGAATGGAGAAATTGATATTCTATATGATTGTCAGATTCTAATTTTTTTACAAAAAAATCATTTCCTTTGTGTGTGTAAACTTTTATACAGGTTTCCAAAATATTAAATTTTTGTTGAGGTGGTTACAGCCAGAAATGTTTATGAAAGTGATCAACCTGTAAAACATAGTAAATAAAACAATAGATCTGAATAAAAAATTCTAGGGTTGTATAGATGAAAATCACAGTTTAAGATACTTTGAAATATTGGACGAATCAGATATGAGTTGTATTTTAGAATTGGAGAAAGGTATAAAAAATTTTTAAATAGTTATTACGAATGTTTAAGATGCGGATGATGTAGTCTTGGGTGCCAAGTTTTTGTAGAAGATTCTCACAGCTGATGATCCAGGAAGTAGACACAGATATAATTTGTTTCTATCAGTAGAGTTTAATTGGCCATTTTGTCAATCAACAGATGACAAGGATAATGAAATTTATTTTAAATGTACTTATCCAATGTTAGTTTATGTATTGATAGAAGATAATTGTGATTTCGGAAATATGTAAAATGCAATTTCCTTGTTGATAAGAAATAGAGAAAGGGGGCAGTCTTCCTTCTAGAAATTTGTTTAAATCATACCCACTTAACAGATATAAAATGTTTTTTGTCCGTTTCTGATAGTTCTCAGAGTGAAGCATCATTGAAATTGATTTTCAACTAGGGACTATGACTACTTGCCTAACAGTAGTCATACTCTTCATGTTAGAGGGGTAGGCAATGATGGCGGGGAGGTTCTCTTCTGCAATACTAAATGTGGACTGGCTGCAATAACATTTAGCGAGAAGAAGGATGGAAATAGAGGACTGAGGAAAAATGAGAGAGAAAAAGACTATGAAGAGAGGGGAGTACGACAAACTAAGATAGAGGCGTATAATCATTGATACTATGAAAATAAGATTGGAGACTGGTTCATCTTTGTAGTGTAATACTAGAAGGTATTTAGCTCATTTAGTCCTAGGCATTATAATAAATTATAACCATTGTATGTTTCCTATCTACTGTATAATGCTGACATGTGGTCTTTGATCGTATCTATGTTGGAAATTAGGGTTAATCCTGATTACTAATTTTATTTACCTAAAAAGAATCCTTTTCATGTCTTTATGAGTTATTATTTTTTATGTACTGATCGGTTAGCTCTTCTATTAAATGTGAAATTAAGCCAGCAAGTCACTGACTTTGTGATTCATTTCGGTCATCCTCAATATTTTTCTCTCTAGGATGGTGAAATGGCTAACCCGATATAGAGAAAGAGAGATATATTTATAGATTGAGGCGGAGAGAGAGAGACAAAGACATAAAGAAAGATAGAGAGAGAGAGAACTAAACAAAGAGAAAATGAGTGAGCATGAGGAATGGAGATATATTCAGAAAAAAAAAGGGGGAGTGGGAGAGTTTGACATTGAGTGATTGAGATAGAGTGATACGGTAAAAGAGAGTTTGAGATAGGAATTTTTTGTCCTAATAACTGCTTAATTGGAGAAAATTTGGGCTTCACAGTTGACTGAGGCTTGAAGGTAGTTTGCTTTCAATTTTTACTTAAGACTTATGTGATTTGTATATTTTTACCTTTCAGAGCATGACAGATTTTTAAAAATGGATTATTCTGCGTTTGTGGTGAAGGATTTAGGAGTCTCCATTTATATGCCATTAGAACAAATAGTGACACATTGCTACTTTGATCACCTCTATTTACAATAGAATGTCTTCAGCAAGCCAATGGTCTCTATGTAGGGCTCTACCACCTTGAAGACCAGTTAAGCCATGGCCAATTAATTTCTGGGAAACCTATTGTACGTCATCTTTTTCAGGGATGAACTATAATGACGCCTTAGTACACGAGTGTAATGGGCACTTGTCTACCATGAAAAATGTGATAATAAATTTAATCACAGGCTAATCAACATGGTCACCATCAAATAATCTCCCATAGACATGATAAGCATCCACTATACTGGGTTCGAGGATTAAAATTCAGAGATCATTAATGCACATATGCAATGATTACAATAGACCTATAAGGCATAAGGCTTAACCATGGGTCAAACACTTATGTAAGACATTAAATATCAATATGAAGAATATTTATGAACTCACATTGTCATGATATGGGTCAAGTTTCCTTCTGACCCTTTTTAAAGAAGAAATCATAATCCATGTAGAATCGATCAAATATACAAAAATGATATCACCTAAAGCACGCTACTACTTTCAATGAGAACTCTTACTGCACAAGTGAGACCAAACGACTGAAACCTATATATTGAAGACATGTGTACACTGAGAACCAGCAGGCAGCGCTTCAGTGAAGGGATAAGCCATCATTGAATCATTCTAGGTGTGCTCACTAGGCCCTAATCCATCTATCATCTTATCATTTATGACCAAGAACTTCAACTCCATTGGTGCACAAACACTTGAGCTCATATTTGTATTGGAAAACGTTTTGGTAACTTCATTCTGTAAATATATAAGAATGTAATTATTTTAGGACATATAACTCCATGGTGTGAAGGTCCACAACCATATGGCTTATGAAGATGCATCCAACAAGATACATACTTAGGTTGCAAGGTAGCTGTTGTGGTCGTCGTCTAATTGGTGCAAGACCATGAGATGAATCCTTAGGAAATAATAAAATACATCAAGATGTATGTCTTAACAAATATGAGCACCTGTCACCATCCGAGTACTTTGAGATAAAGGGTTTGCTTATACGTAAGAAACATATATTTTTATTCGTATAAATAGAGTAGAACCATATTGACAGCTTGGGAGTGCATGACTATGGGGTCACTTAGTATCATCCAAGACACCTTTCAGCAGTAGCAGCGTGAAAGCGTATACACAGTTCATCAGAATTGCGAGCCACAATTATAGCAAGTTTATATGTTTCTATGATATGAAGGTTTTTTTTTTGCATCAAGACAAATGCCCAATAGTTTTATTATTTAGTCATCGTGAATGATAGGAGCATTTACTAGCAAACAAGTTTCAATAAAAAAGATCTGAAACATATTTGATAAATATAACCTTTTTGATCTTCCTAAAGAACCCAAGGATTTATATTGGTGTATTAAAATTCCAGTAGAAAATGGGCTTCACTCCAATTCTTCATCACAAAATTAAGCATATGAAATCTTTGATCTCTCTAACCATTTTAAAACAATATTTTAGACACAAGTACTCCAGGCATAATGCTAGAGAATCCGGCTTCTCCCACATTGGATAATATATAGATTGATCACAAATATTTTTCCAAAATGGAAATTTCTGATTACTTCTTAAAATTTAAAGTATCCTTGCTTGGGAACTTATTTGTTTCCACATCCACTTATTGATAATCTTGACTTTAGGGTTCTTATTTGTCATCAGTAATTGAGATTATCAAATAAAAACTATTAATATATTGCCATCAACTCTTAGGAATATTTAGCTAATGATGTGTATATATTGTCTCCATAGGGCACATTGACTAAGGATTCAAATTTATTACTATATTGATTGACAATACAAGAAAAGATAAAGATGAGAATGTAATAAGAAAGATAGTGATGTCAAGAAAAAGGTTGTAAAAGTTGTAAGTCAAACTTAAAATTAGCAAAGTAGAAAATAGAATGATGAGACATGTTGATATCACTATCTTTCTTATTTCCGGTAGAACCAAATGATGAGGAAGAGGAGGCACCCTTGCTCGTCAGACCAGGAAGAACAAGGAGAAGAATATACGTTATTGTTTCATTCTGGTCTCCCTTCCTTGCTCAAGAGAAGATCATAGAGGAAGGAAGAAGAGAGTGTAGAGGAGAAGACAGACATGGAATTGGGCAGGCAAGGAGGAACCTTATCTTCCTTTTCGGATGAGCCGAATCCACTATCCCCTTTTTTTCCTGAGCGAACGACCAATTCAAGTGAATCCCCTCCTTCCGCCCCGGCAGAATCGATGACATCTTCTGGTCTGGAAAATATATTTTAGTGGACTGAAATTTTGGTCTCCCTACATATTTGGCGACATGAAATCAGCGCCCCCCCCCCCCCCCCCCCACCGTCACTGATCTGATTGAATCCTCCTTGTGCCAACCTACAGGATTCTCAATCATTGACGTGCTCCCAGGTGCGAAATCCGCTGCTGATGACAAGTGGCTCACCAATCGAACAAGAAAAGCCTGGCGACTTGAGATCAGCCCCACCGTCACTGATCGGGTTGATCCCTCTTTGTACCAACCTACGGGATTCTCGACCATTGCCATGCACTTGGGGCATAATCTCCCGCCGACAACTGATGGTGCAGCGATCGAAAAAGAAAGTCTGGCACCACAAGAAATAAGTTAGCAATAGTCCTCCATGAGCTTTCTAAGCTCCACTTGCAGGCCACCGAAACCACCAACCATCATGCGTCTCAAGCGCTTGACCAGTGCCGTTCGGAGCACTGACTGGTATTCATCATTACTTTGATTGAACGTCCGTGGATCAACTTGCACCTTGCCGACACACCAACGCCGCTGCTTGCAACACGGCTACTTGATCCTGTTTGCGCCGTGCCGCCATACGGGAACATCCGAGCAGCCCACGCTCGAGCCGGCTCTTTGTGGCTCCTCTGCACTCTCCTCCTCTGCCCTTTACCAGTAGCTCTGGCGTTGCCACTTTGCTCGTCAAGCTGCCATGATCTCTCCGGTGACTCTCTGCCACACCCGCTCTGATTGCTGCCGATATACCGTCTTCTCCTACTGCTCGTTAAATTACCATTTGCAGTACGCCTTTGTCTTGACTCCACCGCGTTTGGGCTAGGTAGGTATCAGAGTAACAATTGAGAGACTACAACAACTTTGAGCATCTTACCAGTACCAATGAGTCCATCCGCTACGTGTGAACCCTACGAATAGATTCTGTTAGGCCGTAGATGTCCTCGTCGCTCCAACGAGGCTCGAGAGGCCACCATCACCATCAGCCAGAGACCCCATCCAAGCTCAAAGCTCGACGCCTCCCTCGAATCAGAGTCTACGCATACGACATGTAGGATGCATTTCATCACGTCATAGTTACATAGCCTGTTAGGGTTTCATCCGTCGGACGACGACACCGTCAACGTTCAATACCACCATTCCTCATCGATATTGAGCCATCATACTTGGTGCCAATAGGATGACGTCCTAGATGACGTCTGACATCACATGTTACAAAAATAAGATAGAGGATATGACAGATACAATAGTGATCGAGTGCGTTAATAGTGTGATGGTAGAGTGCAAGACAAAATAGTGGGTATGAAAGCATGTGGAATGATAGTAAACATATTATAACAAAATTTAATTAAGGTAAAAACGATGTTGGAGAAGAGAAACGTAAGGCGAAGAAACTTATCTTAGATCCTTATGCTCTCCCATGATCACCACAATTTGTGAGTGCCGGTAAGCTCCACCTATTCCCTAATGCTTCTTTCCACACACCCAAGATGCTAAGAACACGCCTAATGGATCTCAAAACTCACTATCTTTCAATCAGCCCACATAAGTAGGAACCAAGTTCAACATGAATTTCATAGTGATCCAGGCCTCTATTTATATATCAAAGGGTATGAATGGAAATAGGAGGGAGAGAAAAAGCAATGCTAATAGTTTCAGCTCAATCGGACCTGTAGATTTTCAGATATCATCGTTTGAGGTTGGAGCAATCCTAGCCCTTATTTTTTTATATCTCCTCGTCATCGGCTCTGACGCCTCCTCTTTTTTCATTGTTGGTTTTTTTTTTTTAATTGGCAAAAAACACCGTGCTGGGTACGGCCAACCCGAGGGCTATGCCCGTAGTCCGATCCAGCCGTGCCCTGGACGCCACCTAGGAGGTTTTTATTTATAAGATGTAGTGTTTTTCAATGTTTATAGGCGTGGAACGAGTATATATATCCCAATTTTACACTCGGATCCCACTCGTCCACGCCCATATTTAGGGAAAAGAAAAGATACATGAGTGATACCTCGCAGCCGCGCGAGGAAGTGTGTGCGCCTTCGTCCCTCCGGAGCTGCTCCGCGATGTCGATGTAGTAGCTGGTGACGCTCTATTCGGGGTGTGTCTTCTCCGTCGTCAAGTGTGCTCGAGGTAGTGCCCGGTGATGCTCTAGTCAAGGCGGCCGCTGTCCACGCCTCGAATGCCAACACTCCACGCAATCCTCCAATCTCGCGGGCTTGGCTTCATGAGGAGGCGGCGTGTGCAGATGGAGGGCATGCCAAGACGATCGAGCCGATGGCATCCTCGGGCCGTGGTCGGGAGCACCTGCCAAGAATGGAAAAGAGAGGAGGGGGTGCGGAAATGTACCGCGTGGTTGGCAAGGGCATTGGCTGTCTGGTTTGCCTCTCACAGCTGGTGACGATAGCACGCTATGCGTGAGCGGCACCGCACGATGTCTTTCCACACGCGATGTAGCCACCACTGGGAGCATGTGCCTGAACGAAGCATATCAACCAATATTTGTGAGTCCGATTCCATGACGATATTGTGAAGGTTTCGTTCCTCACAGAGGAGTAGACCGTCACGTATCGCCATGGCCTCGGCTACTGTGTTAGTTTGTATGCCATAAAAAGAAGAAAAGGCAAAAAGTAAACTCCTTGTGTGGTCTCTGAGGATACCTCCTCCCCCTGCTGGCCCTGGATTCCCTTTTGCCACCCCATCCACATTCAGTTTGAGATAGCCTATTGGTGGCGGGAGCCAATAAACAACTCGATACTGGATGCAGGTGGCAACGGGGGTCACCGGGATGCCAATAGAGTGGAGGAGGGCGCACGCGAATGCTGATTGGCCGACTCGAGAGGGGAGTAGAGGATGGATGCGCCGAAGCCACAGCTGAACTCGACGCATGATGTCCACTGCGCGCATGGGTGTACCTGCAAAACGAGAAGAATTTCGCCCCTTCCAAATCTCCCATAGAAGATAAGCTATGGTGATGGGGAGGATGGGGCTCCAGGCGGAGCGAGTTGGCGAGATGATAAATTTGCCAAAACACTCAGCCGGGGTAAGAGGGCGAAGATAGTCGGTGATGAGGCGCCAACAGTCCACTGTTGTCTGGCTGTGGAAGAAGAGGTGGTCGATCGTCTCCGTGTGCAGGAGATTGGGACAACAATGGCAGAGGGAACTAAGAGAATAGCCAATCCGAGTCACTCGGTCGTCAGTCGGGAGGCCTCGGTGTATGAGTCTCCAAAGGAAGAAGGAGACTCACGTATGGATCGCCTGATGCCAGATGCACTGACCCCAGGGTTGGGGAGGAGATTTCACACGGAAATGCTCCCAAGAGGAACGACATGTGTAGGCTCCATGAGGTGTGGGTGTCTAGATAGCACTATCAGGACTAGAGGCGAGGGGCGTAAGCTGGACCTCAGGTAGGGTGTCTAAGGGGAGGCCATGCTGCTCCCATAGGTGTGGCGTGTTGCCTCTAAGCAACTGCGACACAGTGAGTCGCACATAGTGTGGAAGGAACTGGGGGTGGCAAGCGAGTGGCTCATCAGCATGCCAAGTATCGTACCACGCGCTCATGTCTCCTTGTCTGACGTGCCAACGTGTGACTTGAGTCATCTCAAGCCAATGGCGCTGCCATGTCCGCCATCGCTTCGGGCCCCGAATATCTAACTCGCGACGGGCCCATTCTTTGTATTTGACTAAGATGAAACTCCCCAATGGGGAGTTAGTGGTATGCATACGCCATACAAGTTTCTTTTGAAGCATGTCCTGGACGTTCGAGAGGCGTCTGATCCCTAGACCCCCTTCATCTGTCGGTCGACACACTTTCGCCCAAGAAACCTAGTGGTGACGGCTCTCTCCCGCGAGGTGACCTGACCATAGGAAGCGTGCGCATAGGTGTTCCACAGAGCGGAGAACTGTAAGAGATAGTGAGTGGACCGCTAGAGTATGTAGCGGGATACTCATGAGGACATGCAGGATAAGCTGGATGCATCCTCCTGGGGAGAGGAAACAAAGTTTTCATCCCTCTAGTTTCTTTTTGATCTTCCCTAGCACTGCATCAAAGTAGTGATGACGAGTAGGGCCAAGAAAGATAGGGCATCCAAGGTAGTCGAACGGTAGGTATCCTCGTGTGTATTGTGTATAATGCTGAATGATCTCAAAGGGCCTCATAGTGGTGGAGGGTCCTACAATAAAGCTACTCTTCGAGGCGTTAACGAGCTGGCCTGAGGCTTGCTTGTACGCCATTTTTTCATTGTTGGTTAAATTGCCAAATTGTTCAAAATTCAATGTATTCTTGTTTTCTTCCCTCATGCTTTTCACGAGTGCCACATGTACCTGTAGTTAGAAAACGACAGAAGAAAATAATAAGATTTTATTATTATGATATTTAATTAGATATAAGCTCATGGCTGACGTGGCAGCGGATCACTGTGACATGTCAGCATTTTTCTTCTTCGTCCAATCAGCCGCTGACACGCACGTGCCACATGCACACGTGTGTGCCACATGTACACATGGTGCCGTGTTGTGCGGCCACATCACCCACCGTCCTTGTTGAATATTCCAATGAAAAAGAAGGAAAAGTCATTTTGTCATTTTTGGGCTCGACCCACGCATGCATTGAGTGCAAATAAAACTCTCCTTTTTTAGTCATCGACATCACCTGTGGCCCAAAAAAAGGAAAAAAATGATGTGTTTGGTTAAAGCCATTATGGATTGCTTTTTGGGATGCCATAATGGCATAGCCAAATGATTGTTGACTCCAATTATTCATTGAGTTAATGATTAATTGTGGCCAATCATCACCTTATGGGTATAATTTGTTAACGTCTGACGAGTCAAATGGCTACTCGTGGTGACGCTTAAAAATATTCTTAAAATAACCAAAGTTCATATTTAATAGAATAAAAACCCAACAAAATGAATTAATATTTATTTTGACTCAGAAAATTAGATCTTTACAAAATGAATGTTGAACAATTCCTGAAAAATCATATTCTGACTCAAAAAATTTATTTTTTTCAGAATCTATTGTCAGAAAAGTCCCAAAAATATATAAAAATGGCAAAGTTCATAATATCATTCTAAAAATGATTTTAATCACTTTAAGCTTCATAACATACACATATATAGTTGAATTAATTCAAATAATATGTAAATATAGTCAGATTAAGGTACTAGAAATGCATGTTATGAAATATTCAGCTTGAAAACATATTTCATCTTTGTCAATTTTAAAACATCAAGGTTGCGTCTTGTACACTTCCGAACTTGAGTCACAAATTAGGAAAGTCATTTACATATTCCTTTGATGGAGTGGATCTATTAATTCCCTCTTGATCACGCCGCGATTTTGTGGTATCTCGTACCATCTCCATAAAGATAGAGTCCCTTGGTATACTTCCATTGACACTACCTTCTTCTAAGAAAACAGTTCATCAATAGTCGATGGTTGGTTTGTTATGTGAATGAGAATAAAACTTGTAGCTTCTTGAACTCTCAGGGTAGCAAAAAAAATAATCACTGAACTCCCTCAATCAAGAGACCTCTAATTTGGATTGTATGTAAAGCTAGGCTCCAGCTCGGTAATCCAGAATATGGATGTTACAGGGAATGTATTTTACCAGTCCATAATTCATTGGGATTATTTTCTACCTTCTTGGAAGGAATCAGATTTAGTATATGCATTGCTATTGCAAGCATTTCATCTCCGAGTTGAATTTTCATAACTCTAAAAATGTACTTAAGTATTTGTTTACTACACCTTGGTACCCCCGTTCATGTGAGGATTTTTTTCGAACAACGTTGGTTTCTTTTAGCAATATAACTGGGGGTACATGCGTTACTCCTTTATCTATATATGTAACATAGTGCTCGCCTACTTTATCTATATTTTTATATCAACTTTCAAATCATTGGACATTGCAAAGAACTTTGATTTGTTATGTATTAGGTGTAGATACTATATGTGGACTATTCATCCGTGTAAGGTAGTAAAGTTTTTCTGGTTGGTGAAGCAAGATTCATAGGGCCCATGGACACTTGTGCAAACGAAATGTAATATATTTCTCAAAGACATGGGGTTGCTTATCATTGGTATAGTCAAGACATATGCAGAAGTTAGTGAAATCTAAGGAACTTATAGGTCCCTTGTTCAATAATTATTTCACTCTCTCCTGGAATATATATCCCAGCCTTTTATGACATAGAATACCAAAACACTCTTGCAGAATTGTGTTGATATTTAATGTAACAAGAGGAGAGAATAATTTAATTGAACAAAAGTTTAATTTGAATAATTCAACTATTATTTTAATATACGTTTTAGTATTTCCTCTAATCATGACATCCCATAATGAATTAAAATAAACTATATGGTCATGTTTAACAAATTTGGTTACAGAGACTAAGTGATGCAGGACGGATCGCAGACGTGGCCCGGGTAGAGAGAGAGAGGGGTTTAAAAGGGAGAGAAAGAGAGAGAGAGTCAGAGGAAGAGTAGTGCAATTGTGAGAGGAAGAAAGAAGGCTTTAATAAGAGAGGGATCAATAACGGACAGAGACAGAGAGATCTAGTTATAACGAGTGTGGATGTGGGAGACAACGGGAGAAAATAGAGATGACAGAGTGAGAGAAAATAGGGGAGATAGAATGAGAGAGAATAGAGAAGGAGAGCATGAATGACAGGCGTGTGACCAAGAGAAGAATTAGGCGACAGAAGGAGAGGGAGTAGGTGGAGAGAGAGAGAAAGGGGGCGCGATAGAGAGATAACGTTAGAGAGGATGCTCGCCGAGAGAGAGATAAATCTAAAGAGAACTAGAAAGAGAGATGATTGAGAGAACTAACTGGAGAGAGCGGGACAAATAATAGAGGGGGTCTGATAGAGAAAAAGAGTGATGGAGAGAGGAAAAGAGATAGCCAATAGATAAAGAAGAGAAACGACGATTAAGAGAGAGCCCGATAGAGATAGAGAAATAAAGAAGAGAGAAGGTGAACGAGAGAGTATCGTAGGAAAGAAGAGAGAGAATGTGAAAAGAGAGAGAGCGATGAGAGAGAGAACAAGAAAAGAGAGAGAGCGATGAGAGGGAGAATGGGAAAAGAGAGAGAGCGATGAGAGAGTGAACAGGAAAATAGAGAGCGGTGAGAGAGAACGGGAAAAGAGAGAGAGCGATGAGAGAGAAGAGGAAAAGAGAGAGAGCAATGACGACGGTAGCAGGAGGGCCTCCCCCGAGTGGCAGCGGTGGCGGCCCTTACGGCGGCGACGGTGGCGGCCCTTCCGACGGCGACAACGGCGACGGCTGAGGAGAAACTGATGGGCGAGATTTATCGAAGTAATATTTTCTTCAAATTAAAATCGCCCCTGAAAACAATGAAAGTTTTGGGATCTTATAGATCAATAGAGGAAAAGAAGAAAGTGGGAAGCGTGGGGGAAAGAAGAGGGTGTCGGCAGTTGCCACTCCAACGGCCACGAACGTGTAGTCCATCATGCGATCTCCACCACCAAGTTTCTTTTGAGAAATGTAATGTGAATCGACTCCTTCTTAATAAGCACTTATACTTCAATTGAATTGTTATTTTTCCCATCTCAAACTTGTTTTTTTTAATTGGCAAAAAACACGGTGCCGGGTACGACCAACCTTGCGGTTGTGCCCATAGACCGATCCAACCGTGCCCTAGTAGCCACCCAGGGGGATTTTAGAGATAATTGGAGTGTTTATAAGTGTTTATAGGCGTGGAATGAGTAAAAATATCCCAATTACACTCGGATCCCACTCGTCCACACCCATATTCAGAAAATGAAAATATACATAAATAATACCTTGCAAGTGCTCGGTGAAGTGTGCACGTGGACGTCCCACTAGAGCCCCCCACGTTGATGATGATGGAGCGGTATTGGAGCTGCCCTCGCCGCCATCATATGGCATCGATGAAGTGTGTGGCGAGGACTTCCATCGAGGCGGGCGCAGTCCACTCCTCTGGCGTGAGATGTCATCGGCTAGGCGGGAGGGTAAGCGCTCCCATCTCAAGTGCTCCACGCGATCTGCCATTCCTGCGGGCCCGCCGTCGAGAGTGTCAGTTGCGTGCGGAGGGTCAGTAAGTCGAGACAATCGACGCGATAGCATCCCCTAGCTGTCGTAGGGAGTGCCTGCCAAGAAAGAAAAAGAGATGAAGGGAGTCGTGTGTCTACCTCGTGGTTGGCGAGGGCATCTGCTGTCTGGTTGCCTTATCGCAGCTAGTGTCGAATGCTAGTTGTGCGAGGGCGGCCCCGCATGATGTCCTGCCAGACCGGGTGTAGTCGCCACTAGGAGCATGTACCTACACGAAGCATGTCAACTAACACCTGTGAGTCCGACTCTACGACAATATTATGAAGGTTTTGTTCATCGCAGAGGAGTAAACCATCATGTATCGCCATAGCTTCGGCTACTGTATTAGTTTGTATGCCATAGAAAGATGAGAAAGCAAAGAGGATACTCCCTGTATGGTCTTAGAGGATACCACCTCCCCTTGCGGGCCCCGGGTTCCCCTTGGCCGCACCATCCCCATTCAATTTGAGGATGCTGATTGGCGGTGGGAGCCAATAAACGACCTGTAACTGAATACGGATATGGGCGAGGGTCACCGAAATGCCCTAGGAGCAGAGGAGGTCGCATGCTAGTGCTGAGCTGCAGGCTCGAGTCGGGATGAGATGGTGGATGCGCCGTATCCACATCTTGACTCGACGCATGATATCCACAGTGCGCATGGGCGAACCTACAAAATGAGAAGAGTTTTGCCCTTTCCATATCTCCCATAGTAAATAGACTTTGGTGATGTGTAGGATGGGGCTCTGTTTAGAGCATGTTGGCAAGAGAAACATCCTGCCAAAACACTTGGATTGGGTTATTGGAGTGTGAAGTAGTGGACGCCAATGGTGTGTGATTTGGCGCCAACATTCGAGGGTTGTCTCTCTATGGAAGAAAAGATGGTCCATGGTCTCAATCTGTGGGGATATGGGACAGCAGTGGCAACGGGAACTGAGAGAGTGACCTATACGGATCACTCGATCATCAGTAGGAAGGCCGTGATGTAAAAGCCTCAAGAGGAAAAAGGAGACGCGAGTAAGGATCGTCGGATGCGAGATGGGGGATTTTTTATGGAAATGCTCCCAAGAAGAGCTGCACGAGTAGACTCCATCAAGTGTGAGTGTCCAAATGGCATGGTCGGGACTAGACAAGATTGGAGTACTTTGGACCTCGGGTAACGTGGCTGAAGGGAGGCCATGCTGCTCCCATAGGTGTTGCGTGTTGCCCATAAGCAGCTGGGCCACTATAAGTCGCACTTGATGGGGTACAAAATGTGGATTGCAAGCGAATGGCCCATCAGCGTGCCAGGTATCAAACCAGGCACTAAACTCTCCTCGGCCAATATGCCAACGTGTGACCTGAGCGATCTCAAGCTAGTGGCGCTGCCACGTCCGCCATCTTTGATGTCCCCAAGATATCTATCTCTCGATAGGCCCACTTGCCATACTTGGCTGAGATAAAACTTCCCAATGGGGAGTGTGTGGTGCGCATACGCCATACTAGCTTCTTTTGAAGCATGTCCTGGACATTTGTGAGGCGTCTGATCCCCAAACCCCCCTCGGCCATCGGTCGACATACTTTCTCCCAAGAAACCCAATGATGGCCACTCTCTCCTTTGAGGTGTCCGGACCATAAGAGATAGTGGGTGGATGGCGAGGGTATACAGCGGGATACTCATGAGGATATGTCGAATGAGTTGGATACGCCCTCTAGGGGAAAGGAAACAAAGTTTTCATCCCTCTAGTTTCTTTCTAAGTTTGCCCAATGATAACACCTTAATTTCGGTCTTTATTTCATGTTATTAGCATGATTTATGCATTTAAAAGGCTTAAAATTGGGTTGTTATCATATATTTACACGAAAATAATGTTTTCAAGTAATTTCTGATTTTTCCCTAATTTTCTGTTAATTATATGAATTTGTAAGGATTTATTGAAGCTCGAAATAATTATTTTTGGATGAAAATGACACATTAAAAATGTTATTTCGACATTTATCAACATGGGAATGAATTAGGGAATTTTCTAGAATTTTTTTACGAATTTTTAGGAATTTTCTAGTATTTATTTCAAGACGAAATTCATTTATTCTATTAAAAAAGGGCATATTTATAAGAGAAAAAATGTATTTATGCAATTTCTAGACTTTCCGGGGCCTTTTTGCAACGTTTCGTTGCAAAAGACCCTGAAAACAGCTCTCGGTCGCCATGGTAGGCGTAAAGATCCAATTTAAAATCATTCAGGGTTTATTTGCAATTGCATTATTAATTTTAGAGAAAATCGGAGGAGAGAGAGTGCCGAAAGGACATATATACAAATACCTCTGGGCGGCGTCAGATATCAATAATCTGTTTTATGAAGGGCTTCGTTGAAAAAGCGTGCCGGTGCCTTCCGCCGCGTCGACGTGGCGAAATCATAGCCGTTGGATTAAAATCCAACGGATATGAGATGTGCGCTACACGCAGGAGGTAAGTACACCGCCTGTGCAGCGCATACAACGCGCGTGCACGGTTGTTGACGTGGCGACAGTTTAATGGATAAGGTATAAAGAAACGCACCGGTACGTGCGTAGCGATGCATATGCAAATCCCGCTTTTCGATTTTTCTTTTGTTTTTCTTTTTTTCGCAGGTGGGGTACGTGGCGCGATGAGAGAGAGCCCGCCAAAGATATTTGAAATGTGGCAACCAATAGGCTGCCGACACGTCATTGCGTGAATTAAGAAATAAATCAATTTTAATCCAATGGTTAAAATTGGTTAAAATTGATTTATTAATAAATTTTGGTCCTGAAGTCCGATTGAGATGATTTTTTTATGGATTTGATCGTCTTGATCCCCTCTTTCTATATATACAGTTGGATCATTCAAATCTAGCCTACATTGATAGATAAATATTAATTACTAAACGGGGGTAAAATGGTGATTTTCACCATGTAACCTAGGTATAAAAGCTGAATTTCGAGAGGAGGGGCTCATTCTGGATGGTTCTCTATCACAGCTGCAAGACAGAGAGGAGCCCCAGCCTAGATCAACAGTTTTGGTACTTTTTCCTTTCATTGTATTTAAAATTTTATGCATTTTGAATGAAATAGGTTGAGTTGTTTGTTTCTTCATCTCTATTCTAATCTGAACTTCTAAATCGAGGTTGAGTTGTTTGTTTCTTCATTTCTATTCTAATCTGAACTTCTAAATCGCTTGGCTTGAGCGGCATGTACAAGCCCTGATTAGTTTTAATTCTTATGATACTCAATTAACCCATTTTAGTTCTGAATTATCAACTTGCAAAAATCAACGAAACCCAAATTTAAAATTCCTACCAACCTCTCTAATTGAATTGTTTGATCCATCCAATTGAATCAATTAATTCAATCTAGAGCCCACATTTCTTCCATTCTTCTCACCTCTTCTACCCCCCTTTCTCAATTCTCATCTAATTAGGGTGACTTGATCCTTGTTGAAGATCAAATTCACTCTAATCAGGATTAAAATACCAAAAAGATAATCACATTGAACTTCCTACTTGCTTCCCTTGGACGACACTCATACTTATGACTATACATATTAAGTAGAGTTTTATAAATTTTATTGCATAAGCCAAAAATTCACAACGACAAGGGTTAAAAAAATTGCGTAATTTTCACCCCTATTTTCGGCTTATCACCCAACAAGGCATCAAAGTAATAATAACTAGCGGGTCCTAGAAAGATAGGGCATCCAACATAGTCGAACGGGAGGCATCCTCGTGAGTAGGGGGTATGGTGCTGGATTATCTGAGAGCACTTTATAGTGGTGGAAGGGCCAACTATAAAGCTACTCTTTGAGGCATTAACGAGCTGGCCCGAAGCTTGCTCATATGATGTGAGGACACTCATAAATTCTTTAATGGTTTTTTAAGATCCATTGAGGAAGACGATGGCATCATCTGCAAATAGAGAGTGTGAGAGGATCGGGCAGGCCCTTTTCATAAAATATGGTTGGATGAGGCCCTGGTCAATTGCACGCATGAGCGATCGGCTAAAGGCCTCTTCCATCAATATGAAAAGGGTGGCCGAGATAGGATCACCTTGCCCTAGACCTCTCGTGGCCGTGAAGAAGCCAGTGGAGTTTCCATCCATCAGGAGAGAAGTGATTCTGTCTAATGCAAGCATCGACGAGATCGATGAATGCCGTGGTGAACCCAAAGCAACGCAACACTTGGGTAAGGAAAGTCCACTCGACTCGATCAAAGGCCTTCTCCATATCCAATTTGATGATGACATTTGAGCCCGGAATATGAGCGTCGAAGGACTGGGCTAGATCGTGAATGGCCATGATATTGTCATGGATCTGTTGACCCTTGACAAAACCACACTGTTCAGGCGAGATAAGTCTATCAAGGAAGTTCCCTAGTCGATTTGTAATGAGCTTAGATCAACTTTGTAGCATACATTACAAAGACTAATGGGGCGAAAGTCTCTAAAAGTAGTTGGGGCACCCACTTTTGGAATGAGCGCCAAAAAGTGGATTTCCAACTTCAATTGAAGACTTTGCGCGTAAACACCTCCTTGATAGCGAGCACCAAATCTGTGCTTACGATATCCCACCATGCGGTATAGAATTCTGTTGAGAATCCATCTAATCCTGAAGCCTTGTTCCTAGCCAAGGAATAGGCGACCTCCTTGATCTCTACTCGAGTAGGAAGAGCTGTGAGGAGGGCATTTTCTTGGTCGGACACCAAGTGAGGGATAGAGGCGAGAAGGCCCTCACTCACAACAGTTGGTTGTGAGGAGATGAGCGAATGATAAAACTCCACTTCTGCTCCTGCTAGCTGGGCGGGGTCTTGATCATATGTCTCTAAGAGGGTCGTATAATTAGCACGGGCTCTATGACAAATCGAGGCGTGGAAGAAACGTGTGTTTATATCACCTTCTCGTAGTCATTGGACATGTAATTTATGGAGATAGAAGATCTCGTGACGTCGCATAGCGTCCTCGAGCTGCTCTCGAAGTCAAAGCTGGCGCTCTCCCACGTCGTTTGTCCAAACATCTTGCAACTGTCGATCGACAACAGCTAGTTCCTTCTTGAGTGCTTCGACCAATGCGTGAACATCTCCGAAGACCTTTCGATTTCACCATTTCAGGTGGAACTTGAGATTCCTTAGTAGATAACTGAAGTTCTCCATAGGTGATGTCAAGATCGTTCCATGCCAATGGCTGTGTACAAAATGATGAAAGTCGTTATGCTCTAACCACATGGTTTGGGAGCAAAAATGGAGGTCGGCGAATTCGAGTACTCGAGTCTGCGAGGAGGATTGGTGAATGGTCCGAGTAACATCTCGGTAGGATCTCAATTATGATGGTGCAATGCATCAGTGCAGTGCTGTTAGTAAAACAACGGTCTGTCTGTTCATACATACGCGCATCTGCTTGACGCCCATTACACCAAGTCCACTTCTTCCCGATGGTAGGAAGCTCCACAAGTGATGTCTGGTGAATAAAGTCGTTGAACGCTTGCATAGCCCGTGACCTAGGTGGGCGGCCTCCCTGGCGTTCTCTAACTGCTCGTATGCAATTGAAATCCCTAGCTAGAAACCAAGGGAGATCAACAAGCCCAGAGTGGGAATGGATATGTGAGGTGAGTTCCTCCTAGAGGGCCTCCCGATCTAGGTGTCTATATGAGGCATAGACTATGGTAAATATGTAGGGCTTCAGATAGTATGGTACGTCAAAAGTGGTGACGGACTGGGTCCCTTCAACCAGTAGTTCCAACGAATAATCCCGCTTCCAAAAAAGCTAGAGCTTATTCGAGGAGTGACAATAAACATGATCCATTCGAGTTTCCTAGTAATGGAGTGGGAGTTATCCGATGTAGCTATCGGCTTCAATAAGTCCAACTATTCCTAAGTTGTACTTCTTGATTAGGGAGAGGAGATGTGATTGGGTTAGAGGGTTGGTGATCCCTCTATAATTCCAAACAAGACTTGGAATCATAAAGCTATCAGCTCGCATGACGCACCCTCGATCTAGTGTTATAGATGTGACGTGTGTAAGGAGCATCCGAGTGATGCTCTAATGGGGTCTCGAGGTCTGATTCCTCAGAGATGGAGGCATCATCCTCCTCCCCTCCTGTGGAAGCGTGGTCACTAGTATCCTCACAAGTATCCTCCGAGCTAGGGAATGGTGCTTGACAGTTTGTCAAGTGGTCATGCTCAAAAGGGATGTGTGATGGGTGGAGGTCTGGCAAGGAGGTGTGTGTATCAGGTGGTGGGGGAGTGCAGCTAGGGTGGGGCAGTAGGCTAGGAATAGGGATGGGCGGAGAGAAAGGTAGGGGGAGGGGTGGTTCCAAGGAAGGAGGGCAAGGGGATGGTAGAGTGGGGGGGAAGAGGAGGTAGGGGGAGGGGAGCGAGTAGGCAGGGATGGTGGGGGAGCGGGTAGGCGGGGATGGTGGGGAAGGTGCTAGGAGGGGATGGGTGTGGAAGGGGGGTGGAATGATGGGAGGAGAGTACAAGAGGGCGATGTAGGTTGGGGAACTAGGGAGGGACGCGAAGAAGGACGGGGGGATGGTATAGCAGAATGGATATGTTCAACCTCCGTGCAATCTCCATCATGTCTCCCTAGCCCATATAATAAGGCAAAGGTATTTGAGATAAGTGGGGCACTTATCTCCTTTGGCCGATCGAGTACTAATAATAGGGGCCCCCGGAGTTTGGGTTGGAGGGCGCTTATTAGCACCCTTCTTCACCCATTGTGACGTAGGCGGGCCAAGCTTGGCCTGGGCCAGCTTAGCCGACATAGAATCTCGTGGGGGTGAGACACTAGGTACACCCTGCGATACGGGGGTGGGACAGGTGCTCGGGGGTGGCCCCTAGATATGGCAATGGTCATGGGTAGTGGGTTTTTCAGGTAGTATATAATCGTTGTACGGCAAAGGGGGAAGGTAGTCCTACATGGGGGTTGCGGTGGTCGATGACGCCTTTTGGCGGCACGTATGAAGGGTATGGCCAAGGAGGGTACAGCGTGTATAGAACTGTGGAAGGTTATCATACACGATGGGCTGGCGTATCAACTCATCTCCGTTCCGAATGAGTATCATGCGGTGAATGGCTTCAAGGAGATCTATCTCGACACATACCATTGCATATCTGGGGCGATAGAACAAATGTACGTTTTTATCAAGACGTATAAATATTCCAGCTGCACCAGCTAAAGATTCGAGAGCAGTGGGCGTGAAGAGATGTGACCGTAGCACTGGGAAACCTATCCATATCGGCACGGAGTGAGGACAGTGCTCTCAGGTGGTACTCGATCGTTCGGCCATCCAACGATAGGTGTGCATGGTGGAGCCACTGATTATCCACGTAGTTTGACTCCAAGCCTTCCTAAAGTCAGTTTCCAATTGGAAGCGAATGAAGACACTCCGATGGTTGCGTGCGCTAATAACCACCGATCCGAGAAAATTATCCGGCGCTAAGTAAACCCTCATGATATCGTCAATAAGTGGGCATTTCATAGCAAATCTCCCTATCAATGTGTAGGCAAATGGTAGTGCCATCCTCAAGACCTCTTTGGAGAAGGCTATGATTCACATCCCCTCCGAGTCAATGTAAACCCATTTGGGGGTCGTGTCATCATAAAGTGGTGGAAACATGGATTTGGGGAGGGGTTGAGTGCTAGTCGTGTGCGTAGTGCCTATTACTTTTGCAGCCCAGGTCATCGGTGGTGGTTGTCCAGGTAGTGTCGTATCATGCGTAGGGCTGGTTTGGACGGCAGCATCCGGGTTGGTCAAGGCTACTCGGTTGGAGTCCTACGACATTGCCAAGTCACTTCGATCACGGTCGCTATGGTCGACTTGGGTATAGTCACCCACAGGGACTCAATCACTATCAATCGAGTCATGTGTGGCGACCCGGTCACTATCCCTCAAGTGAACATGTTCTACTTGGTCGGTGTTGACTGGGTCAACTATGGCCATGTTGTGCTGGTGAGTTCCGACCGGGTTGACCGAGTCAATAGGATTGAGGTTGACCAAGACAATATGCACAGGGTTGACTGTGGCATCCTAATAGTCTCGATCAGTGTTGACCGAGTTCCCCTGGTCGATCGGGTCAAGGTTGATCGAGTCAACCTTGGCAGGAATAACGAAGTCAAGGTTGACCGAGCCAGTATTGACCCAGTGGGTGTCATGGAGTCGGTTAGGGTTGACTAAGTCATTCTGGTCAACTAGGTCGAAGTCGACCAAGTCAACCTGGTCAATCTTGACCAAGTTGACCAAGTCGAGGCTAACCAAGTCGAGACTGACCAAGTCAACTTGGGGAGTCTCGACCTGGTTGTCCGAGTCAACTTGGGGAGTCTGGACCTGGTTGACCCAATCAACCATGTCTCCTCGATCTGGATTGTCTATATAGTCGTCCTGGCGAGGGTTGACCAAGTCGACTGGGTCAACTCGATCAGGTTTGACCGAGTCAACCAGGTCTCCTCGATAAAAATTGACCTAATAGTAAACCGGAGAGGGTTGACCAAGTTTACCAGGTCTCCTCAGTCAGAATTGACCAAATGGTCAACCTAACGAGGGTTGACCAAGTCTCCTGGGTCAACTCGATCAGTTTTGACCCAGTAAACCTTGTCGACTGGGTCAACTCGGCCGTTGTAGACTAGGTTGACTCCATCGAAAATGGCCAAGTCGATCTGGTCGATTCGGCCATTCGCGACCCGGTTGACTTGGTCGACTTGGTTAGAGTCGGCTGAGTCGACCCGGTCCGGTCGGCCTGGTCGACTCGGGCTGAGTCAGTCGAGTGACTCAACCAAGTCACCTTGACCAAGCATCTCCACGTCAGCCTTGTTGGTGTTCCGATGTGGAGAAGTGTGCGTGGAGGGATCTGAGCCTTTGGTGTGGTAGACGATCGGAGCACCTTACGGCTGAGAGTGCATTGAATGGTAAAAATGGTGGGCGGCGGCAAGTGGGGTAAGGTTACTAGCAACGCACTTAATGCGTTGTTTGCGTCGTTGTGTTTTGAATCCTCTCAGGATGAGGTGGCAGATCTGACGGTTGTGAATAAATCAATTTGGAGAGGAGATTCATTCACGGCCGTCAGATCTTACGTGGCTAAGGAGCCGTTCTCAAGGCAAAAAGGTGTCTTAACTGAGCAGTTGGCATTGATTGCCAACGGCTCATTTTTTTGAACCGGCAATAGGTCCACCATGATTCCATCGTGTGGCCCGTCACGATCGCGACACGTGGGCGTCGTGACGGTCCATATGGACTTGGGAACCCCTTGTTCAATGCTGTCGAGATTCTGTTTTTTTGTTTTTTTAACTTTTTCTTTTTTTTGTCTTTTATGGTATTAAGGTAGCCGTCGGATGTGTCCACGCTGGCGGATCCGATGGCGTGGACACTTCCGATGGTTGATGTGGGCTGAGACGGGTCGACTAATGTATTAGTGGATCCATTTTTTGCCTCCACATGGGCTGCAAGGGTCGCCAGCCCCTCCGACATAGCAGCCACGTCGGATGGGCGGCCCGGGCACCCATGTGACTCTGCAGCCCGCATTGGATTGCGGGTTGCGAGTTAGCTAATACGGCGAGGGAGATTTTAGATGCCAATTTTCTGTTTAAAAATGCAGATTCATGGGTAATCGATAACTAAAAAAGGATGTGTCTCGTCAAGACGAACAGATCAAGTATAAATTTAGCATAGTTCGAGCATCAGAATCATCTAAATTATGGAAA
The DNA here is from genome assembly GCF_029677425.1 of Wolffia australiana. Taxonomy (NCBI): domain Eukaryota; kingdom Viridiplantae; phylum Streptophyta; class Magnoliopsida; order Alismatales; family Araceae; genus Wolffia; species Wolffia australiana. The sequence continues at coordinate 8,614,470 of NC_135847.1, forward strand.
ATAAAATTCGGACAAGAAAACTTACCTCTTGGAATCAAAAGCCTCCAATTTGAGCTATAGGAATCTGTTGATGGTGTTCTTGTCAATTCCCATAGATTAAGGCCTTCTGAATCCAATGAAACAAAAATCACTTCAATCCTAGTACTGTAGTGAACGTTAGGATGAAATCGCCGAATTCGGATGAGAGCGAAGCTCTGTTTTGGTGTGTTTGTAGAATATCCTGTAAGATCTGTCCCTCGAGATCTTAATTTTAGTTCACTTTGTATCAAAGACAAAACCAGAAGTGATTGTTCACATATTTTCATTTAGATTGAACAGTCGTTCTTACGAAAAAACATATTTTTATCAATTCAAATAATCAGTGTACAAGGTAAACAAAAATAAAAATTTGCCAAAGATATATTAGAAAAAAATCTGTATGTGACGAATAGTGTCAGGTCTGATATGGTTATAAGGATATCATATTTTGGCTTTTTATCTGTGATTGTCAACATCTAGCATATTCTTAAGCTAAGCATTCCTATAGATAAAATGTGATGAAAAAGTCACAAATGAAGCAAAAGTTGGGCTGTTGAAACATCATTCACTAGCAGATCATGAAGTAATCACTATCACACAATATTTGTATTGGAGCTCCTAATGTATTTAATTAACACTATCCATCGAATAGGAAAATGATCTAAAATTCAACTTCTGCTGGTGAACATCACTCAACCTTTTTTCTCAATAAAATGGACCACTTGTTCCCCTTTGTTTTTGGCACCGCTAGTTAAGGAGACAGATGGACAAAAGTATCATTCTCGTTTGTGATGCATTTTCCTTAATTTGAATCATTTTCCTTAAACTGTTTGGTCTGACATTAGATATTTGATGATTAGACTAACAGCTATCATTTTTAAAAGATATGTTGAAAGAGGTAACACTTCCAGTATTTTGAGAAAGTCTCTATTTCATGTTTGTAGGGTTTTCAGAGTATTTCATGAAAGATTTCTTTGTAAAGTTGTTTTGAAAATGGTGTAATTATGGACTATAAATCTGGGGTTACTGAATTTTTTTGGAAGAGGTGAAGTTATTTCATTTCTCCATCCCCCATACTCTTGTGTCTCTCTTTCTCTCTAGCTAATAAGCAAAGATAGACCCATTGTGTGTCTTAAAGTTGGGTATAGGGGGCTTCTTTTTCTTAGATCACTAGAGCCATGAGAAGAGGAGAATAAACATCATCTGATATTTGAAATATGGGAGGGGAAGTAGTTGTTCCAGGCACTTTAGGGCCAACAAGACGTTGGTGTTGTCTTCCTAAAGTCAATGTTAGTCTTATCCAAGGCCAAGAATACACTATGGGCCAGACGGATGGAGATTAGGCTTAAGGAACGTAGGTTAGTAAAAGCTATTGAAGGACAAAGCATGTGAGGGAAGATGAATAGACAATCCCTTTCCATTACTTTGGTACTAATTAATGATGAAAGCAATATTGGAGGATCGTGATAGAGCAATTTTTTGTCTTTTTTGTTCTAAGTTCATTACTTCTGTTTTACCCTTTCTCGAATGGACCCCTCATATGAACACATGCATGCGATTCTTATTAGCCAATAGTTAAGTGGCCTGCCATAAAGGCAGCCACACCGACTTTATAAATCCGTTCCCATCCAATGATAATGCATAATCATACGTATTTTATTTTTCTTCCATTATGTGAGTCTGACTTTCTTGTTTTGTGTGAATTAGAAATGTTCTTGCATTCTCATATGTAACATGACGCGACGGAATCATTGGCTCGTGTTACACCACAAGGAGGGCGGGAACATCAAGTTATTCAACGGTGATGTAATGCGGGCATAATGCAAATGATAAGTCCACAATAAAATCAGTGAGAAGTACAACACAAGGTGTCGATGGACACCAACAAACATTAAGCCATTAGGCTTCCGATGATCCGGACGTCAGGGTTGAAGGCCGACGGTGCGAGCACAGCTACTGTCGCTAGTGCGCACGCCTTCGACAGTCCCAACCAAAAACGTATCGATTGAAATCCTAATCCTCAGAATGTGAATCCTAGCTATTACTAATCTAACCCTCGCACTGGAGAAAATGTTTAAAGGCACTGAAAGAAATAATATAACATGGAGAGGGAGTTTGTGAGCATACCAATAGCGGTAGGCAGGGGCCATGTCTGATTCAACACCAATGCAAGGCGAGCAGCATGTAGGCTCCACAATGTCACAGGTAAGTGCAGCGGCACGAGTAGGCATGGCGGCGGACGTATTACATGGGTGACTGGCAGCTACGGCTGGTGGCTGGGACTGTGGGTGCGACTAGCGAGCTGGCGACCGCGACACGCAAGGGGGTGGCGGTGACTGGTGCTGGGTGAGGGCAATGACGATGGCTTAGGGTTTCAAATACTTCTTTTTTCAATCTCAAAATTCACAGTGACAGTTTTTTTAAATAAGTGGAAAACCTTAAAAAACTAAATAATAACCAAAAACTCAAAGGAAGTTAAGCCAAAAAATCCAATTTTCTCGATTTTTTTCTTATCCCTCTTCCTATGGGTGCCCCCCCCTCCTTATAAGGGCATATATGGGCCTTCCCCCTTAGAAATAAAGGGAAGAAGGCCTAATTAAATGGCCTTAGGGGCCCCTAATAGGCGAGAGACCCACTTACACGCCCACACATGGGTTCGCACAAGCACATACATGTAGATCCATACAACGGCCAAAACAAGTGCAACAAACAAACACAAACACATACCCAACCAACATACAAGGCCTACTAAACAAGGAAAAAATAAGTGAAAGATAACCTCAAACCTATGGAGGCCCGTAGACGAGCTCGAGTACTTTGAAGGCCGGATCTCACCTCAACCTTCGCTTGACGAAGTGGTTGAGACTGAGTCTTCAAAGCTAGATGATCCGCCAACATTCTCTTATTGTGTTCTTTTCATCAGTATGTACTAGAGCCATGGTGAAGATCAAGATAAATTAGGAGGATGACGAGGAGAGAAAAAAATGCATCATAGGATGCATCTGGGTCTTTCATGGACTAGGAAGCCACTGTCATGAGAATTCGAAGCTCAAGGCAAGAGTCTTCAATGCCAGTTTTAAGTCTGATTCCAAAAAAGACAAACTATCCTCTATGATCCATGAGGATAGAGTTGTTTCTAGAGGCGCATGAACGCTAAAATGCAATCAGCAGTGGTATTGTGGAAAAGAAAAATGATAGAAAAGCCTCATAAATTCTTGAAGGTAGAATTATTGATAATATTCTTGGTCAATTAGAAAAAAAGAAGACACCAAAAGAGCTGTGGGAAACACTTGGGAATATGAACCGTGGAGGTGACAGTGTTAAGAAGGCAAGAATTCAGTCTCTTAGAGGGGAATTTGAGCTGCTGGTCATGTGTAGAGATGAACCAGTATCCGAATTCACTGTAAAGCTCAGCAAGGTGGTGAATCAGATGGAAACCATGGTAGAGAATCTTGATAAAGGGGTCATTGTTGCATAGTTCCTCCGTACTCTTTACATTCCAAAAAGATGAAGAAAAGGGAACATCACTCCTTGATATCAAGATGGTGGAACAATGGCTCTCGGTATTTGATGTAATACGACGATGTGCCGGGATCGGGCGGCTCGTATTACGTCACAGGAGAAGATGATCGGTTTGTAATTAATATGAATGAATGCCCGTTGAGAGAGAAAACCCTTGGATGAGCAATAATGGGGCGACCTCGAATAAGGAGGAAAAGTTGACGTCAATCAATAAACAAGATATTGATCAGATTAAACTCCCGCTAACCCTTGGGACCAACTACGACGTCTAAGGAGTAAGGGGCGTTTAACGGCCCGAAGATGTTCAACGTCTAAGTTGTCGATTAAACCCTTTACTGCAAGAAGAATCATATCACTCGACAAGCTGGCTATCCTATAGATGATGTCGTGTAAACCCGACAAAGGAAGTGATAGGGGTGACGGCACTGTAGTAGATAATAATGCTGGAAATAACGGAGGGGAGACGGGTAGGTACCTGATTGATGATAGTCCACTGTGCAGTCCGTTGTTAGAATACCAGGGGACGAAGATGAGTTGACGGTAGGACCGTAGGCAAGAGGCGCGTGGACGAGGGATCACACGGGCACACGCAGACGTCCAGTAGTTTGGGACACGGTTGGGCGCCGGAGGCGAGCGCGGGCGCCGCACGATTGGGGCATGCGCGGGGACTGCGCAGGCGCCAGTCGGCGAGCCGCGCGCAAGGGTTGCGCGGCAAGGTGATGGCGGGCGCCGGGGCGCTCGCAGGCGTCGGACAGCTAGAGCGCTCGCAGGGGGCCGCGCGGGTGCCGAACGGCGGGATGCGCGCGGGAATCGCGCGGGTGCCGGATGGCTGGTGTGCACGTAGAGGGCCGCGAGGGCATCGGTCGGTGGGCGCGCACAGATGGCTTTGCGTGCGCCGGACGGTGGGGTGTGCATGGTGGCCGCGCGGGCTGGGTGAGGATGGGCGCCGGGGCGCGCTCAGACGCAGGATGGTGGCGCAGCAGCAGGTGGCGCACGGCAGTGGGCTGCGCTTTGAGCTGGGCGCATACGGGCAGAGACCGGCGGCGGCAGCCGGCAATAGATGGCAGCGGCGGCGGAGCAATTACCTCCAAGAAGGGACGTTATTAGAACTAACCACCCAAGAAGCTTCCTGGAGATAGAATTTCTTGCTCTTCTTGGAAGGATTTTGGAGAATTCTTCACGAATCTTGGAGGAAGGACGCCGACAGCAACTCGGAGTGATCTCAATGAGGCAAAATAGGCGTTATATCCCCTTTGATAATGACAATTCTTGAACCTTCAATCACCTTCGGAGTGATCTCGACGAAGGAGTTTTCGGGCTTCAAGAGATGTTGCTTTCTTGAATATTTACTCGTCCCCGGAGTAATCTCGACGAGGACGTTCAGACGCGTCACCACAGAGTGATCTCGACGTGACGCCGTGGGCTCTAACCACGGAGTGATCTCGACGTGGATGAGGATAGCCACTCCTCTCTACACTCTAGGTCCGATCTAAACTAAGATGGAGACAACTTGTAAATTTTCTTCAACAAATGCCTCAACCTTTCACTTGGGCATGCTATCCCCTTATATAGTGAGGATAGGTGCCAAGTGACATCGTGGAGAGGATGAACTGTCGCGAGACATGGTTCGGCCTCTCTTTAACAGTTACAAGCAAATAAGAAAAACAGAACAAGGACGAGGCCCAAACACCGGCCCAGCCCATAAAATCCAAGAACGAAAATAACAAAAGACAAAACATTAAGATTAGGCAAAAGAAAATACTCCAATATTCAAGCCTGCTGAAGGGTCGGGGCAAGTTGTAAATGAAGCTATGCCTGAGAGATATAGAGAGTGCCAACAAGTCTATAAAGATCCGGATAGAATTGATATCCCACCTGATATGATGCAGTTCATCTCCACAAAAGCACATTTTGCTTGACAAGAAGCACAAGAGGAAAATGTGTAGAGAAAAGCTACAAAAGAAGACATTGAAGCCACTAAATGAAACTGGATATGGAGTCTGGTGCCTTTGAAAAAAGGCTACAAACCTATAGGTCTGACATGGGCTGTCAAGATCAAGAGAAATCCATCTGAACAGATAATAAGGCACAAAGACACGTTACCTACAAAGTGTATGTAAAATAACGCGGATTTTATTTTGAAGAAGCTTTTGTCTTTTTAGCAAAAATGGATACTATTCGAGTTCTAGCAAGTCCAGAGGCACCTGGAGGCTGGGAAATGCATCGTTTAGATGTGGAATTGGTACTATTGAATGGTGATATCATGGAGGAAGTCTATACAAAGCAGACAGAAGGTTTCATTCAAAAAGGAAAACAAGATCAATCCCTCAAATTGAATAGGCTTTATGTGGACTTAGACAAGCTCCAGGTGCTAAGTACACTATGGTGGATAAATTTCTGGTTTGAAAGGGTTTTACAAATAGTATTCTAAACCACGTATTCTACATGAGATTTTTTTATCTGAAGCTGATGGTAGGAGTAAATGTCGATGACATAATTGTGACTGGACCTGAAAGTCATCGCATTCAATTTTTCATGAAGGAGATGAAGGACAGTTTTGACACGAGTGACCTCGGACTCCAAAGTTCCTATCTTGGAATTGAGGTTATCTAGGAATATACAAAAATCAGTTTGCCCAAAAACGCATATGTACTGAGGATCTTGGAAAGCTACAAAATGTTGGATTGTAATCCATTACTAACTCCACTAGAGACCATATTAAAGTTCAAAGGTGATAAATGCACGCAAGTTAGCTCCACCCAGTACAAGAGCATCATTGCAGACATTAGTTATCTCACACACACACTACCTGGTCTGACTTAGTATGTTGGTTTTTTCAGCTGATACACAAAGTATCCGATCTTTGATCATTTGGTAGTAGTCAAGAGGATCACACGATATATCAAGGGAACCCTAGGTCTTGGACTGCTCTATAAGAAAGGATAAAGGAGAGTCGATGCTAGAGGGTTACAGTGATTGCGTTCACGAATGTGACCATGATGACCTGAAGAGTAATACAGGTATGTCATTATTTTTTGGACAGATTTTGATCAACCGGAGGTTGTTGAAGTAGAGGACAGTGGCACTATCTTTTTCCAAAGCAGATCATATGGCAACCAATGCACCTGAGTGTCAAGGAATTTGGCTTGCATGAACTATTGGTGAATGGAAAGATCAGACCCAAATAAAACTGAAGATAATGATGGACAGCCAGTCTCCAATCACATTGAGAAAGATGCAGGTGTTTTATTGTCACTCTAAAGACATAGATATGAACTTGAATTCATCAAATACTGTGTAGCGGAGAAAAAGGTCAAGTAGAGCATGTTTATACAAAGGGTCAGCTGGCAGTTTGTTTTATAAAGCCTTGGGGAAGCCAAAAGTTTATTGAGCCGAAAAGAAGACTAGGACTTTAGTACGTGATTAACCTTCAAGATTATGGCGAAGAATAATGAAAGTAATCTAGAAGGATACTTATTACAGGAAAAAAAGATTATCCTCTTTTTGTAAGTTTGTTTTCCGCTTTTCTATGCAGATGACTCAGGTGATCACAGATATGTGATTCGTACTTGTCAACGATTAAGTGGCATACCATGCAGGCAGCCATGTCAACTATATAATCTATCCCCTACCAATGATAATGCAGAACGGTAAGTGTCTTCTTTCTATGCTGATGTGTCGGTCTGGCTTTGTATTTCTGTGTGAACCATAAACATTTTTTCAATCTCTAATTGTATTCCTTCCATCAATTATGTGGAGAAGGCAGGGGTTTCAATCCTTCAGGTGGGAATTTGAAAATGTCACGATGGGCAAGCAAAAAATGTTGACAGAATTTATAGTGAAAGTCTCCTGTTTCATCTCTCAATTACGAAGCTATAAAGATATTGATGTAGAAGACCAACGTAGTCAGACCGCTACTCCTAGTGGTACCTAAATGATTTGATATTCTCACTCCAATGCATAAATACTTTGGATACATCATGTCAATGATGCTAGATGAAGTAGTTCGATCCTTCAAATTCCATGAATGAAACGTTTGTAATTGTCAAACTAATGATGGCGAACAAGGTCTACTTGCATGTGCAATGGGGAGAAGTAAAATCCATGGAGAAGTAAAATGACATGGAAGAGGTACAGTGATGGATGTGTGTGGGGCAAGAGCAGGAGTGATCAGAGAAGGAAAATCAACGAGGCGCCTTGTGATAAATTTTGTATTTAAAGTTAAAACTGCATAATTTTGGACACGTCTTATATTAAAGTCTAAGTGACAAGAAAAAAGAGAATATGAATACGGGCAAGGTGCAAGATAATGAGAAAACAGTGTTGCTCAATGATTTCACCTTGCAAGATGCAAAACTTATTCTATAGGACGAATGCCAACATTCATTTATTGACACCGAATCCACCAACCTTGTGACTAGTAATAAATCCCAGTTCCAAAGTCTTGAAGATTTTTACAAATGGGTGGTTAGCTTTGATAAGGCTTTCTAAAATCACTTTATGGGAGATGAAATATACATCTTCAGACAAGTACTAGTGCCACTTAAATTGTCAAATCTTCTCAATATTGCTTAGTTACAACATAATATCCTTTATCTGCTCTAGCTCAAGAATAAAGGGTGTAAAATAGTAATGCAAAAGGATGCATTGTCCTCTATAATTATGGTGGTATACCATTAGCCCAAGTGCAAAGGGAAAGTAAAAGATTATGCTTGTTGAAGTTAAAGCAGTCAAGCTGTGCATATCTACCAAAAAAGTTCAAGACAAAAGATGGATATGGCATCACAGACTTTTCCATGCAAATTTCCAAACAATAAAAAACTATCATCAAATGGTGGATGGTCTTCCTATGCTTGAATGTTTATATAGAAGCTAGAGATTGTGCAGCAGAAAAGCAACACCGGCACCATTCCCCATTGGCCACGTCATGATGATCAAATTATCCTCTACAGTTGGTCCATGCACAAACATATGGTCCAATCATACTGCAACTCCTTAGTGGAGGAAAGTACTCTATGCATATGAGTTGATGATTTCTCTCAACCAACATGCGTATTTATACTTAAGCAGAGTACAAGTGCATTTAATTTATTTTCTAAGTTTATAGTCTTGGTAGAACTTGAGAAAGATGCAAATATAGGCTTTTTAAGAAACGATTGCGGAAAGTTATTGTCCAATGACTTGATGGAGTTTGGTGTCTAGCATGACATTATGGGACAACTTACTGCTCCCAGATTCCGAGGAGAAATGTAGTCAAATGGCAGAGTTAAGTCATTTTCTCCACAGCCGGGGGCATGCTCAACTAGAATTAAATGACACTAGAATACTAAGGAGAAACTGTCAACACATGTCCTAGTCAGTCTCATATAAAGCATTTTTTCTCATGAGACACATCTTTCAGTGTGAATTTGGATGAAGGCAAACATCGGTCCTCTCCAAGTTTTTGACTTCATTTCTCACATCAACACACCTGGACAAAGTTTAAGGAAGTTTGATGATATATCTAAACAAATAGTAGTCGTGGGCGGTGAAAGTAATTCGATAGCTTATAGCTAGTATGACCCAACTGAGAATGAAGTCCATGTGGAAAGACATGTCATATTTGAAAAACAAGACCAATCGAAGTTGGATAGTTCAAAAAATCAACTGAATCATGTTTAACTTGAAATTTGTGATTTTTTAGGACTAAAAATAGACTGTGGTGATAGCCTAAATGAGTAACTTTTCCTAGAGATACGTGTTCAAGAAGAGGGAGCTAGTGAAGATACTATCGTCCAGAATAAGCTGCATTATTGTCAAGAATAAATGATCCTAGTGGAAGGGACCCCACAGAATCCTAGAGAAGCTTATAAGGTGTATGGTGACAAGCCAGGTTAGAAGACATAAAGGCCACTCTGAAGAATCAAATTTGGGAGCTTGTTAACCCACCATTCGAGTGCAGAACAATTTATTGTAAGTGTGTTTATAAGGCAAAGAGGAGTCACAGAGGGGAAATCTGAAGGTACAAACCCAAATTGGGGGTCAAGTGACATGTAGAAAATGTGAGGTTGACTTTATTTAGGTTATACTTGATAAGCCAAAAACAAAGGGTGAATTATCCAATTTTAATCCCTTATCATTGTTGATTTCAACTTATGGAATAAAATTTATAAATCCCTAAACTTAAGATGTATAATGATGAGTATAGGGATTGTCCAAGGGAGGCTACAATGGCAATCCAAATTTTAATGGAATTTAGTTATATGACCCTAATTAGGGTTAATTTAATCTTCAGTGAAGTTCAAATTACAGTTAGTATCTGAAGATTTTGGTAAGGAGGGCAGAAGAGATGGGAAGAATAGAATAATTAGGGATTCTCTAAATTGTCTTCTCTGATCCAATAAAAATGATCAAAGTAGTCGGATAGAGGGGTTAAAAAGAAATTTTAATGTTAAATTGTTTTGGGGGAAACTGGTTATCCTGGCTAACTTACCACTCTCCCATAAAAACGTAATATAATCTTACCTAGAAATTGAGCTCCTTTTTGGTTTTTTTTTTTAATTCTCAATATGCAAGTGGAACAGTTAGTTCAATTCAATAATCACTCCTATTAATCCTAGTAAGGACTAGTACATGCCACTCACGCCAAGGGTTTTAGAGTTTCAGACTAAGATCAAGAAGAACAATCAAGAAATTCACTAACAAATAATCACAATTACAATGAAATTCAAATAAAATGAAGTAAAAAATACCAAATAGGGCTGATGCAAGCTGTAGCTCCTTTGCTTTGCAACTGTGAAATATCCCCCTTTAGAATGACCTCCTCAACTCAAACTTCTGTTTTTATACTTAGGTTAAATGGTACAAATTACCATTTTTACGCCCAATAATTATTTAATTTTTTTCGTCGACGAATGCTTGATTTGAATGATCCAACCATATGATTGAAAGAGGAGGTTGACGTGAACAAGCTCCTAAATATTGAGTTCAATCTGACTTCAGGACCAAGAGTAATTAATAAATGAATATTGACCAATCCTAGTCGTTCGATCAATATTCATTTAATTAATTCAAATTTCAAAAAACCTGCAATGTGTGTTAATTTCTCATTGGCTATCAAAATTTATATACAGTTTTATGGGTTTTCTCTTGGCGTACCACATACCCGCTGGCTGAAAATAAGAAAATAAAATAAATCAGTAAACATACGAATCGATTTTCACTTACCTATGTGTTTTTACAACCGACACCATTCAGGCGTCTCCATGTCACCTCCCGTGTGCGCATCTTTGTATGCACTGCACGGGTGGTGCACTTACCACCCAAAAGAGATGCCTCCGCCAACCCCATTTAAGCCGTTGGGTTCTCTCATGACGACCGAGATTTTGCCACGTGGCTCTGCTAACTCAGTTTCTTGACTTTTTTGGCAAAAGTCCCTGATTTGATTTGCGCACGCAAACTGACGCCACACAAAAGTAAATGTAAATAAGCCATCCGCTTCTCCCTCCTCCATATTTCCTAAAGAAACCATATAAAGATCCTTATTAATTAAACCAGACCTTACAATTATATTTATTGGAGATTTATGCTTGCACGCACGAGTGAGAGAGTTTTTAAGGGTAAAATTGCGATCACAATTTTATAAAAATCCCTCCAACTTTAGAAATTACTTTAAACTCCTATTTTCCTTATAATTATATCCTTTTTATTTACAAATTCATTTCTTCCTCGAATAAATTCCAAAAAATTCAACAAAATATTAGACAAAATCTAGAAAATTGAGTGATTCATGCCCACATTAATTAAAATTAAGTCTAATATTTTAACGTGCCATTACCATTTAAATTTAGTTATTCCAAGCTTCAATAAATTCCATAAAATAAATGAATTAACAGAAAGTTAGGGAAAAATCAGAATTCACTTTGAATAGTTATTAACATGTAAATATATGATAACAACCTTATTTAAACTCTTTCAATGGATAAAAATATGCTGATTACTTGAACTAAACAACATATTTAGGGTGTTATCAATATTTATTCCTGCGAGAATGGAGAGAGTTCGAGATTTGGTATTGTCAAGGTGGTTGCATGCATTTACTCTATGTGTTCCTGAATGGGGTGGAATAAGACTTCTATGAAAGACCACCAGATGACTTAGTTCACAGGTTCAACAAAGTTTTTATCGGAAAAAGCATGAAATGTCAAGCTGGATTACAGTATTATCTCTAGTTGATTTGAAAATATTTTCAAGATTGTATTCTTTATACCAGACATTGCACCATGTATATGCTGGTAGTTGGAGTTTATTTTGACGACTCAGCTGTGACAGGGATTGGAGACTGTCAAATTGAGCAGTTCAAGGGGTAAACGAAGAAGACCTTTGAGATGAGATACATAAAGTAGATGGGCAGAGAAAGTGGAACCAGAATGTTGTGGTTTAAGTATGATAGAGCAAAATGGGATGGAAAATTCAATCCAGCACAAATCCCTCTTGAAACTAAACATATGCTTTGTGCAACTAGATCATCTGTACATTTGATGTCACATATTTAAGGAGTTTAATAGAGAGTGTAAGGTATGTAATGCATACCAGATCATACTTGACGTATTATGTTGGAATTTAGAGCACATATGCATAGAGAAAATGGAACTACTGAAAACTTAATGTAGTCAAAATGAGCCTTAAGTATATTAAAGGCACCTTGGATACTAGGCTCAACTAGAAGAAGCTAGGAGAACAAAAACAAATTTGGGTGCAGTGGTACTGATGATGCTGGTGGTATGGAAAATAAGAAAAGGACTTAAGGAGTTGCTTATTAGTGGTCACTGCCATGGTTAGCACAGAACGTTAATTTGTGGCACTGTCATCTTGTGCAGCTGACCACGTAGCTATCACATGAGAAGCTTGCCAAGGGATCTTGTTGGCAGGAATGATTCCTAAGGTAAACAATGAGGGTTTGAAGTTGGTGAATCTTAGAGTGGACAAAAAATGCTTCTGTCTTAAGCAAGAACCTGAGGTTTCATGGTTGTTCAAAACACATCGACACAGTATTTCATTTCATTAGGTCATACTTGGAAGAGAAGCTAGTTACTATAGAATATGTGATCTCAAAGGATCTGCTGGCAGATATGTTTAGTAAATCACAAAGAAAAGTTAGGCTTCTGGAACTACGTTTACAACTTGGTGGTCCAAATATTAGAGCAGGACATCAAGATTGAAGGTGACGTTGTTGCGACTAATCCTTGATATTTGACAATTAAACTGATATTTATCATTTTGAAAGGTCAAGGTGAAGATATGCAATGCTCCAGTATTTTCAGAAAATTTCCATTCCCTGCCTCTGCGATATATTTTAAAACTATCTTTGTAAAGTTATTTTGAAAACGCGTAATTGTGCATTATAAATGTGAGGGAAATGTGCTTGTTTATTAGAAGTGAGGTTCTTCCATATCCACATCTACCTTACTCTCTTGTGTCCCTTGTTCCCTTGTGATAAACAAGGATAGCCTTGTTTGTTCCTACAAAGACGGCCATTCACGATACTCGAAAGAAAAGTCGTAGTGGCCCCCGGGGGATACCATCCACTTCATGGGAAAGAAAATGATAAAAAAAAATTGTCGCTTTTGTTATTTTTTTCTTTTAAGGACCTCTTCACGGAAAACATGATCTGTTTAAGAAACGGAATCACACGCTGTCTTGTGGCCATTACACAGTGCTATTCTAGCTCTGTGGTAGTGCATCTAAATGTCTTCTATAAACTCTTTCCATCGATAAGTATGAGAGATTCATGACTTCAATTGGAATTTGCGGGAGCTTCTCTCAGAGAAGGTGGGTAGTGGCTTTCACCTTAATGAGATGGGGTCAACTTCTATTTTCTTAGGTGTGCGGGTAGTCATAAGAGTTGAAGTCAGTCCTCTATTATTATAATGAATGCACATGTGCTGACGTACTGTCAGGATATTTTTGGGAGTCAACATTGAGTTTAGAAGGACCCCATCCATTCGGAAAGTCATTAAACTGTAATAGTAAATTTTTTTTCAAATAAGATGTAAACAAGAAATTCTTATGCTCCAGGATGGAATCCCACTCAAATGAGAGAGTGAAAGGTTCTGATTTATCAGAAACATAAACAATCTTCACTTCGATAAAAATCTTTTCTTTATCCATTCCCATCCAATCAAAAAGCTTTCTTCTTGTATGGGATCGTTGGTTTTTAATCGATCGTGAAATATCTCTGTTCTAAAAGTTTGGATAATTCTGAGTTCCAACTTTAGTATTTTTATTTATCATGGTACCAATATGCATATTAATTGAGGTATTAATATGGATACTTTTCTGGAAAAGAAAACCGGAAACTCCGTTCCTAAGTATTGTTGAGATATTTTTGGGAGTGGACTAGGAGTTTTGAAACAGCCGATCCATTCAAAAAGCTAATTAACTGTAATCATTGTCCACGTATGCAGTTGACCATAAGAGGGCAGTAAGTTGGATGGTGGGCATCATATCTCATGGTTGGTAAGATCAAGGATATAAATAACTTCTGGTCATGACTATTGATTTGAGTTACTCTTAATGTGTGTACACGAGGCAGAATGTGGCTGCCCGAATGGGATGAAGATTCTAGCGCAGAAGCTTGCTATTTGTGAGGCGGCATCATAAGTTAACAAATGAAAATATTGGTTTACAGTTCTGTTCGCTTTAGAGTGGTCAATAGTAGAAGGTAATTGATTTGTGTGCACTGTTGGGGGTGGGGGGTGCTGGAAGGATAAGTATCGATGAGATTGTGGAATATGATATAGCTAGCTGGAATGAGGGCGAAGTATAAAATTATTAAGGCGTAGAGATTTTGTGTAACTTAACGTGTGACAGTAACAGCTGCAGCCGTGTGATTGGACCCGAATTTCAACGGAATCTGTATTTATTACTTCTATTTATCCATCCAGCTGGATAAATTTACATAGTAGAATGAGTACTTTTTTGGGGTTCACGCAACCTAGTTGGGAAGAAAGGTCAACACCTACTTCCAGCATCTAACTTTTTGAGTCGAACTGAAGTTGTATGTTCATCGGAATAATTTTTTTTTTCTTAAACATCTCCACAACTACAGGCATGCGAAGCAATTAATTCTCATCCGAGATTTTTATGTTTCACCGTATTGCCTTTGGTTCATGAACATGATTAAGAGGCCTTAAGATTAATGTTGTTGTAACTCGTTGAAGAGAAACAATGACCCAAGACGCTACGGTGAAATGCGGAATCAACTCGGACGTGATAACTGTGTCGGCGTATAGAGACAGGAAACAAGAACCTCTTTACATCACCGGCGTGACGTCAACGTGCAAGGCTCTTGGTGCAGGGCAACGACTTCTTGTATAGTGCTGCGGAGCAACTCCTCAAACTCCCAAGACAAGGGAGCGGCCACCAAGGAGTGATGAAGACAAACCAAAGGAGAGAGAGAGAGGAGAAGAGAGGAAGAGACAAGAAGAATGAACAGAAAACTCATATGCCTTTCATTTCAGAATAGATTTGCCCTCTATATATAGAGGGCCAATTACAGTTTCAGGGAATTTGAAAGGTCTGGAATATGAAAAGCCAAGAGCCTTTTCATATTCTCCAAAGAAGCCTCTTCATATTCCCACGAAGAGACAAGAGGAGGGGGGTTAAAACTTTTCAACTCCCCCTTCCTTTATTGGGGTTTGACTAGTCAAGCCCTCCCCCTTCACATTCCCGTAATGGGGGGGCTGACACACCCCAACAAACTCCACCTTGGCAGACACCCCAGTCGCGCTAGGTGTTCTTGTCGCTTTCCCACGTCGCAGGCGCTCCACCTCCATCAGGGTACCTGCAAGATGCACCAAGTCCAAACAATGTTTGAACTTCTCCACCGTGACAACCTTCGTCAACATGTTTGCGACATTCTCCTCCGTGTGCACCTTCTGAAGGATAATCTCCTCAGAATTCAACAACTCCCGGATCTTGTGATACCGCACATCAATGTACTTCGACCGTGCATGGTAGACCTGATTCTTTGCCAAGCAAATGGCACTCTGACTGTCACATAACAGAGGAACTCCACCTTGAGCAATGCCGAGTTCTTTGAACAAACCCTTTAGCCATAAGGCTTCCTTAGCAGCTTCCGTGGCCGCCATGTACTCCGCCTCCGTTGTAGATAATGCCACAGTTGACTGGAGTGTTGACTTCCAGCTCACAGGTCCACCAGCCACCGTAAACACATAACCGGTCGTGGATCTTTGATTGTCAATGTCACCTGCAAAATCAGCATCGACATAACCACATACTGAAAGTGAACTCCCTTTGTTGAAGAGAATTCCAATATCAGTTGTGCCCTTCAAGTATCGAAGAATCCATTTTACCGCACTCCAATGCTCCTTCCCCGGATTGCTCATAAATCTGCTCACCAGTCCAACTGCGTGAGCAATATCCGGCCTTGTACAGACCATAGCATACACGAGAGAACCAACGGCACTAGCATAGGGAATAGACTTCATTTCAGCGATGTCTTCAGCAGCTTCAGGTCTCTGCACAGCGGACAACCTGAAATGGTTAGCAAGAGGACTATTCACTACTTTAGCATTCCTTGATGCGATACGCCGACGGCCGGGATCGAGCGGCACGTTTCACGTCACAGGAATAATGATGATATGATGCAAACACAATGAGATTTTATGATCGAGCAGTTAAGATACAAGGAGATAACGCGATGGACGATGACGATCACCAAATAGATTGATCCGAAAGTCAGACTCCCAATGACCCTCAAGACCACTAGACGTCTAGACGAGAGGGGCGTCTAACGGCCCTGATAAGTTTGGAATTTAAAGATCAAGTGACAGACCGTTTAGCTCAAGAAAGTCCTGCTCCCACAACAGTGGCTTGTTCCTAATCCGTCGTCGAGTGATGAGTGGCGGCAGAGGATGCGATAGCGGAGGACGGCACTGGAACAGGTAATAATACTGGTTAAGGAGGGAGAGGAGACGAGCTGACCTTAAAATATGTAGTCCACGGCGTATCGAAGACGGGCGTAGAGATAGCGTTACGGGGACGGATTCATCTTGTCGTAGGCCGGAATGCCGGGAGGGATCAACGTGGCTTGGCGCAAGTGACGGGGTGGCACCGGTCGCAACTGACAGTGGCGGTGGTGCAGAGCCACGATACAGGGCAGAACGGCGGCGCAGGGGGGTTGATGACGCGGGGCGAAGCCTCGGCACGGCGTGGAGCCACAGAGTGCGGCAGAACCGTGGCGATTGGCAGACCCGCGGCGGGGCGCGAACTCGCGGCGCACGGTCGGATCACGGCTGGCGCGAGTCCGCGGCGCTGGCGGCGCGGCGCGGCGCGGAGTCGCGGGCGCGAATGGGTCCACGGCGCGGCGTGGGGTCGCGCACAGAGCGGGTCCCCGACGCGGGCGATGATGCGGGGTGGTCGGGAATCGGGCTTCGGGGCGGGACGGCAATGGGAGAAGTGGCGGTCGAATCAAGAAAAAGGGGGGGGGAAGCCAAAGGGTGATGCAAGAATGGGGTGGTTATGGTCAAGAACGATGGAAGATGGTGGGGAATGGTCAAGAACGATGAGGGTGAAGAGGAAGATTCAAGAAACGATGGGGAAAGGAGGGTGGGCGATCAAGAAAGGCAAGAGGAGGTGGTTGGGAATCAAGAAACGATGGGGAAAAGAGGGTGGGCGATCAAGAGAGACAAGAGGAGGCGGTTGGGAATCAAGAAACGAAGGGGAAAGGAGGGTGGGCGATCAAGAAAGACAGGGTAGGGGGAGAGCAATCAAGAAAGGCAAGAAGTGGTGGTTGGGCGATCAAGAAGGGCAGGGGAAGGGGAAAGGGCGATCAAGAAAAGGGTAGGGGAAGCGGTTGGGCGATCAAGAATTTCAAGAAAATGGGAGATGAGAATGGGTGGCGTTCAAGAATCGGCGGGAAAGATCAAGAAATGGGGTTAGATGATCAAGAAGCGAGGGTGAAGGGGTGGCGTCCAAGGAAATGTGGGCGAGATGGGCTGGATGAAGGAGGAGGGGTGGATGGGTAGAGCCAAGAACCTGGCGTGGTGAGTTCTTGGTGGGTCGCGGGTGGTTCTCCTCGTTGGAGATGATTTCCCGAATGCAGCGCGGCGCCGTAGTCGTCGCGAACCTTCGAGGACGCCCAGAGTGATCTCGATGGGTGCTCTCTCGATTCTTGATTTCAACAGCTTATTGAAAATCTTTAACGTACCAGAGTGATCTCGACGGTACGGTTGAACACATCACGCCCGGAGTGATCTCGACGGACAGGACGTGGGCTCTACTCCTCGGAGTGGTCTCGACGAAGAGGTGGGGCTAGCCAAACCCCCTATGCTACGACTACGATAGGGGGAAGATTCTTGAAACAATTTCAATTCAAAAACTTCCAAGTAGTCCCTTGGGCATGCCCTCCCCTTATATAGGGAGGAGGGGTGCCAAGGAGACGTGGGGAGAGGTTGAACCGTCATGAGACGTGGTTCGACCTCTCCTTACAAAATCAAAATACAATCTTAAAATGAAAATAAAGACGAGGATGGGCCCTACGATACTGGCCCAATCCATAATTCGAAATGCAAAGAAAATACACATAGAAAAAATATAAATTGTTCGAACCTACCCGGAGTACTTAAACCCCGGGTTGCGGACGTCGGCACGAGCTGTCCGACGTGGCTGCTGGCGAGTCGTCGTCGGTCGTCTGGCTGATGTCATCATCGTCATCAGGTCGTCGTCGGCACGATGGTCCTCCATCATTCCTCTTGCCAAACAGATCAACAATCTTCTCAAGATAGCTCCTCTGAGTCAACCATAGACGACCATTCGCACGGTCTCTATGAATCTCCATTCCAAGGATCTTCTTCGCAGCACCTAGATCCTTCATTTTAAATTCCCTGCTCAACAATGCCTTCAACCGTCCAATCTCATGTAAATTCTTTGAAGTAATGAGCATGTCATCCACATAGAGCATCAAATATATAGGAGAACCATCATCTCATATCTTCATGTAGACGCAACAATCAAATTGAATAGCCAATGCGCACCATGAATGAGTCGAACTTCTTGCACCACAGCCTCGGAGACTGCTTCAGCCCATACAAGGACTTCCTCAGCCTGCAAACAAGGTTCTCTGCCCCCGGTACAACGAAGCCTTCAGGTTGCTGCATGTACATCACTTCCTCCAAATCACCATGAAGGAATGTCGTCTTCACGTCCAACTGCTCCAGCTCCATGTTTTCATGCGCAACAATAGCTAACACCATGCGAATAGATGTATGTTTAACAACAGGTGAGAAGATCTCATTATAGTCAACTCCTTGTTTCTGAGCAAAGCCCTTTGCGACTAGCCGTGCTTTGTATGATGGCTGCTCTGCCTCGGAAAGTGGCGCCTTCTTCTTAAACACCCACTTGCATCTGATGGCTCGCTTCCCAGCCGGAAGCTCCACCAACTCCCATGTTTGGTTCTTGTCCAAGGATGTGCGTTCCTCGGACATCGCCTGCAGCCATTTCTCTTTCTCGGGGCAATTCAGTGCCTCCTTGAAAGACGTTGGTTCTCCATCTCCTGCAAACAAAGCAATAGTCACATAATCCTCCAGACGTGCAGGTGGCCTCGTCTCCCACCTCGCCCGCCTAACAGCAATGCTCTCAGAATTCTCTACGGCCCCATCAGCTGATTCTCCACCATCAGCTGAACTGGGTGGAATCTGCACATTCTCCACCTCCACCCAAGTCCTCTCTTGGACATTGCCGCCACCTGAATTCTGATCTCCCTGCTCATTAGAAGGCTTCACCATGTGATTTTCGTCAAAAACCACATCCCTGCTGAACACAATATTTTGCACTTCCGGATCCCAAAGCCGATAGCCTTTCACTTTGTCGCTATACCCCAAGAAAATGCACTTCTTGGACTTTGGATCAAGCTTTGACCTCTCATCAACAGGTGTAAAGACATAACGTGGACATCCAAAAACACGCAACATGGAGTAGTCCACAGGTTTTCCAGTCCATACCTCTTCAGCCACCTTCCGTCAAGAGCAGAATTTGGCGACCTATTCACCAAGTACGCCGCCATCTGAACTGCCTCTGCCCAGAACTCCTTGGACAATTCAGCATTCAACCGCAAACACCTTGCTCTCTCCGCAATGGTGCGGTTCATGCGTTCTACAACGCCATTCTGCTAAGGGATCTTCTTCACCGTAAAGTGACGCTGAATGCCATGCTCTGCGCAGAACTGATCAAATTCAGAATTCTTAAATTCCGTACCATTGTCAGTCCACAAGACCTTGATCTTCCTCCCCGTTTGGTTCTCAACTCTTGCACACCAAGTCTTGAACCGTGAGAAAACGTTCGACTTGTGCTTCAAGAAGTAAACCCAAACTTTCTTAGAAAAATCATCAACAAACGTTAGAAAATATCGAGCACCTCCACGGCTCATCACGTCAATGGGCCCCCAAACATCAGCATGGATGTAATCCATGACACCGCCAGTATCATGTTTTGCCGCCTTGAACGTCACTCGGCACTGTTTGGCCATGACATAGTACTTGCAAAGGTCCAATTTGCAAGACCTCATGCCGGGTAGTAGACCTCGTGCATGTAGCTTCTGCATGCCGGCTTCACTCATGTGGCCCAAGCGCAAGTGCCACAAGAGTGTGTAGTCCGTCCTTGGCTCCCGTGGTGTAGCAACTGCAGCTCCACCGATCACAGTGCTCCCTTCAAGCTTGTAAATGTTGGCTCGTAGACGTGCCCCCTACATCACAACGAGCGCTCCTTTACAAACTTTCAATACTCCATTCGCGGCCTTGAATGTGGAGCCATTCGCCTCCAAGTACCCGAGCGAAATCAAACTTTGCCGTAGATCCGGCACGTGCCGCACATTACCCAGCATTCTGATTGCCCCATCGAACATCCGGATCTTCACCGTTCCAATGCCAACAATCTTGCAAGGAGCATCGTTCCCCATAGAAACAACTCCTTAAGCACTTGCATAAGAGTGAAACCAGTCAGCGTGAGGGCATAAATGGTAGGAGCAGCCAGAATCCAAAATCCACGAGTCTACTAATTCATCAGCCGCGACCAAGGCAGAGTAGACGTCTCCGTCGCTACCCTCTTCAACCCTCGCGACATTAGCAGTGCTCGTCTCTGCAGCATCCGTCTTCCCATTCTTCAACTTTGGACAATCTCTCTGAAGATGTCCTTTCTCGTGACACTTGTGGCATGTCATGCTCTTCAACCAATTGGTCCGAGACTTGGACCCATGGTTCTTCTCTCCCAACTTCCCCTTCTCCTTCTGCCGTCCACGTTCCTTCCCGTTCTTCACGTAGAGTGCCTCGCCATGGGTATCTTCAGCTCCTTTCTTCTGCTGATAATACTCCATCAAGGTTGTAATAACCTCCTCAAGACCTGGTGCTTTGCTTCCATGCAACAAGGTCATCACGAGGTGATCGTACAACTCGGGAAGAGAAACCAGCAGAAATATCACTTTGTTCTCGTCAAAGAACACCTCCTCAATCTTCATCAGATCTGTAATCAACTGATTAAAACAATCAATGTGAACAGATAAATCAGCACCTTCAGCCATTCGTAGCCCGAACAATCTTCTCTTCAACGCCAACTTGCTCATCATCGACTTTGATGCAAAGCGCATCGCCAACTTATCCCAAATCGCCGCGGGATCCTTGTCGCCGAGAACATGATAAAGAACACTATCGGACAAGCATGATCAAATCGTGCTCACGGCCTTCTGCTGATACTTGTGCCAATCCGCTGCCGTAACATTATCAGGCTTCGGCCCGTCCAAGGTCAACGTCAAATCCTGCTGGATCAACAGATCGTACACCCGCTGCTGCCACAAGTTAAATTTCGACGAGCTGTCTAGCTTCTCAACATCAAAACAAGATGAAGACGACGTCATATCAAATCCGAGTAAAACAGCCAATAGCTCTGATACCACTTGTTGTAACTCGTTGAAGAGAAACAACGACCCAAGATGCTACGGTGAAATGCGGAATCAACTCGGACGTGATAACTGTGTCGGCGTATAGAGACAGGAAACAAGAACCTCTTTACGTCACCGGCGTGACGTCAACGTGCAAGGCTCTTGGTGCAGGGCAATGACTTCTCGTATAGTGCTGCGGAGCAACTCCTCAAACTCCCAATACAAGGGAGCGGCCACCAAGGAGTGATGAAGACAAACCAAAGGAGAGAGAGAGAGGAGAAGAGAGGAAGAGACAAGAAGAATGAACAGAAAACTCATATGCCTTTCATTTCAGAATAGATTTGCCCTCTATATATAGAGGGCCAATTACAGTTTCAGGGAATTTGAAAGGTCTGGAATATGAAAAGCCAAGAGCCTTTTCATATTCTCCAAAGAAGCCTCTTCATATTCCCACGAAGAGACAAGAGGAGGGGGGTTAAAACTTTTCAACTCCCCCTTCCTTTATTGGGGTTTGACTAGTCAAGCCCTCCCCCTTCACATTCCCGTAATGGGGGGGCTGACACACCCCAACAAATGTCACATGATGTTTTTATGGATATGCCATCTTTTTTTCACATATCCTTCTCAAGATATCCATAAAAACCATCCGTTGGAATTTTTCCCCTCTATTGACTTCAAAGTTTTCTCTCTCTAGAACAATATTCATATTTGTTCTCTATTTTCCATTATATAGCGCTACAACTTCATACACATGTTCCTTCATTTTGCTTAAATAATTTGAATCCTACTAGACAGGCGGATCGTTGGAACATTACCATATTGGAATCAATATGAATATGTTTTTATGGATATGTCATATCGGAATCAATATGACAGCATCTGATAAGTCAACAGTTCTTGGTTATTTACTTCATTGTAAAAACTGTAACCACGCCAGGTTGGCAGATGTGACAGTAAGAAGGGATGTCTCCATGCAGTGACGATGGAGCCGTTGAAACTAAGACTCGCTGATAGTAGTATTTGACTTTCGATACCGGTCATATTAAATACCTTAACAAGTGGTGTAATGTTTAATACCGGTGATAGAAAGTAAAAACGGAAGGGTGCTTCATGCTGATTTCTGATTGACGTTGTTCTCACAGTACCCTTATCATTAAGGGAAGGATATCAGGATCAGTTGGGCCCATATCTTTTTGCCTTTTCCATGCAGTGATATGTTGAGATGAGTGTAAAATCCGATTAACCTTCCTGAGCTTGAAATGAAAATAGATCTAAAATCTTCATGATCGTCCCGATGGGATGTGGGATAGTGCAGGTTGACGCCGCGGACGTCGTCCCGATGGGGTGTGGGGGGTATCCGAGACGAACCTCTGGTATAGAGGGAGATGATACACGGACGTCGTCGAATATGGACCTACTGAGATGAGACTACGTGATGTGATGATAACCCTAGATGGCAGTGCGTGTAGGCCCTGACTCGTGGGGTTTGCTGGCCTCCGTCCTCCGAGGCGGATGACCGATGACGGCAATGGTGACCTCCTGATCCTCGTCGAAGAGACGAAGGAGTCTACGGTGCCAAATGGATTAAATCCGTTGGTGCTCTCACGTAACGGACGGGCTCGGCCTGTACCTAGGGAAGATGCTCGTTGGACGCTCTCGTGTCCGTTTATACTCTCACCTAATCTATCCTGAGCGCAGCGGAGTGCAATTGTAAATGCATACGACAAAAGATAATTAACGGGTGGGCTAGAGAAGCGAGGTGCCTCTTGGCAACGTTGCCCCCGAAGTCGTACACCTGTCGATGCGGAGATACCGGCGGGCAGGGTCGGTGGAGCTATGCCAATATGCCAAAGTCGTACATCACTTGACTTCTTAGTTAGTCAAATCCCAATTAATTTTGTCCGAATATTTGGAGAGCATAACAACCGCAACGAGCAGCCCTCGAACGGATGACAGAACGGAAGTTATCTGTGACAAATTTATCTTTTTCAACTGTCATTGTCCATCCAAATAAAATATAGAAGTCAACTCCACCCATGCAAAATGACAGCAGAAACGTCGAGATCATCGACGGATCTAAAATCATTGTAGAAATGAAGTCAAACCCTCCAAAGCTTGTTTCTCTCTGTGAGATAGAGAGTGAGAACTTGAATCTTGTTTCTATGTGTAAGATCATGAGAGTGAGAACTTAAATATTTTTTTGTGTGCAAGATAAAGAGAGCGAGTGCTTGTGCTTTTTTTCTCTGTGTGATTTGTTGAAGTGAGAGAGCTAGGATCTAACAATTGACGGGTCCAATCCTTGATATTTGACGATTTAACTGACAGTTATCATTTTAAAAGGTCAAGGTGAAAATATGCAATGTTCTAGTATTTTCAGAAGGTTTCTATTCCCTCTCTCGGCGATTTATTTTAAAACTGTCTTGTGGCCATTACACAGTGATATTATAGCTGTGTGGTAGTGCATCTAAATGTCTTCTATAAACTCTTTCCATGGATAAGTATGAGAGATTCATGACTTCAATTGGAATTTGCAGAAGCTTCTCTCAGAGAAGGTGGGTAGTGGCTTTCACCTTAATGAGATGGGGTCTACTGCTATTTTCTTAGGTGTGCGGGTAGTCTTAAGAGTTGAAGTCAGTCCTCTATTATTATAATGAATGCACATGTGCTGACATATTGTTAAGATATTTTTGGGAGTCAACTATGAGTTTTGAAGGACCCGAACCATTCAGAAAGCCATTAAACTGTAATCTAACTGAGGATGAGGATAATAGTAATAGTAATTTTTTTGTTTGACTTAAAGTAGTTATAGGACGAACTTCTTATGCTCCACGATGGAATCCCACTCAAAGGAGAAAGTATAGTGCAGGGACGCAGACAGGACTAGTTTTTCATCCTAGGACGAAAAAATCGGCCCGTCCCAGGATATGGACGAATTTCAGGACAAAAATTCTTCCCGGGGACCATTGGATGGGACGGTTTTTGTCCCATGGGACGAAAAAACTGTCCGTCCGGAGGTCTCGGATGATGAACGGATGAATCTGGATGGAAAACCGCCGGATTCACATCCGAGAGTTGAGATGTTGCCACGTGGCATCGCTACGACAACTTGCATCAAAGTCCCTGTATTTTTACATGCGTGCAGACGGACACTGCTCAGAAATAATTGTAAATATGTCCCTTCGCGTTCTCTTTCCCCCGTAATTCCCTAAAAAACTTGAAAAAATCTATATTAATATATTAAAAACATAAAATGGGTTTCTTTCGTCCAGGACGAGGGCTGGGATGAAAATTCGTCCTGGGCGGACTGGACAGGACAAAAGCCGTCAGGGTATGATTAGATGGGACGGTTTTTTATAGGTTTGAAGAAAAACCGTCCCGTCCTTTATCCCTGAACTTCGTCCCTGGACGTAGGAGGGGATGAAATTCATCCTGTCCCGTCCATCGTCCACGTCCGGGACGATCCGGAACTATAGGAGCGAGTGAAAGGTTCTGATTTATCAGAAACTTAAACACTATTTACTTCAATAAAAAGCTCTCTTCTTTTATGGAATTGTTTTGGTTTTTAAGGAATCGCGAAATATCTCTGTTCTAAAAGTTAGGATAATTATGAGTTCCAACATTTGTATTTTTATTTATCATGGCACCAATATGCATATTAATCCAGGTATTAATATCGATACAGTTCCGAAAAGAAAACCTGAGTCTTGTTGAGATATTTTTGTGAGTGGACTAGGAGTTTTGAAGCACCCGATTCATTTGAAAAACTAATTAACTGTAATCATTGACCACGCATGCTGTTGACGAGAAGAGGGCAGTAAGTTGGATGGTGCGCATCATATCTCATATCTCATGATTTGAGTTACTCTTAATGCATGTACACGAGGCAGAAAAAGGCAGCCTGAATAGGATGAAGATTCTAACGTGGAGGCTTGCGATTTGTGAGACCTCATCATAAGTTCACAAATGAAAAGATTGATTTATAGTTCTCTTCGCTTTCTAATCGTAAATAGAAGAAGGTAATTGATTTGTGTGGGCTGCGGGGGAGGATAAGTACCGATGAGATGGTGGAATATAATATAGCTAGCTGTAATGAGGGCGAAGTATAGTATTATCAAGGCGTAGAGATTTTGTGAAACTAAAAGTGTGATAGTAACAGCTGCAGCCGTGTGATTGGGCCCGAATTTCAACGGGATCTGTATTTATTACTTCTATTTATCCATCCAACCGTATATATTTACATAGTAGAAATATAACGATGATTTCGTTTTGGGGTTCATACAACCCAGTCGGCAAGAAAGGTCAACACCTACTTCCAGCATCAAACCTTTTGAGTCCTTGAAGTGAATTTGTATATTCATGAGAATAATATTTTTTTTCGACATCTTACATCTCCACATCTTCAAGGCATGCGAAGCACGTAATTCTCATCCCAGATTTTTTTGTTCATCGTATTGCCTTTTTTCACGTATCCTTCTGAAGATATCCATAAAAACTATCCGTTCGAATTTTTTTCCCCTCCATCGACTTCAAAGTTTTCTCACTCTAGAACAATATTCGTATTTGTTCTCCATTTTTCCACTATGTAGCGCTACAACTTCATACACGTGTTCTTTCATTTTGCTTAAATAATTTGAATCCTACTAGACAGGCGGATCGTTGGAACATTATCATCAATATGACAGCTTCTGATAAGTCAACAGTTCTTAATTATTCACTTCATCGTAAAAAATGTAACCAGGCCAGGTTGGCAGATGTGACAGTAAGAAGGGATGTCTCCATGCAGTGACGATGGAGCAGGTGAGACTAAGACTCGTTCATAGTAGTATTTGGTGTAATGTTTAATACCAGTGATAGAAAGTAAAAACGGAAGGGTGCTTCATGCTGATTTCTGATTGACGTTGTTCTCACAGTACCCTTATCATTAAGGGAAGGATATCAGGATCAGTTGGGCCCATATCTTTTTGCCTTTTCCATGCAGTGATATGTTGAGATGAGTGTAAAATGAAAATGAAAATGGATCAAAACTCTTCACTTCTTAATTTGTCTAATCTCACGTCATCCCGTCTGAATGTTTCGAGAACGTAACAACCGCAGAGAGCAGCCCTCGAACGGACGACAGAATGGACGCGCTCTGTGTCAAACTTCTCGTCTTTTACTGTCACTGTTCATCCAAATAAAAAATAGAAGACAGCACCTCGCATGCAAAATGACAGCAGAAACGTCCATATCATCGGCGAAACTAAAATCTTTTTAGATATGAAGTCAAACCCCCTGAAGCTCGTGCTTACGGCATTGTACTAAACAAGACACGAAGAACAACTTGCCTCTCTCATGTAACAATAAACAAACATCTTACTAAAGAGGGGAAGAACAACCCACGGCTTATATTTCCATGTCAGCTTGCCTCTTTAGTAAAATAGCATCACGGCTTATATTTCCACATAGCATCACTGCGCAAGGTCTAGACAGTCTACACATGAAATTTTTCATCTTCCGACGCTCGAAAATACAATCAAACCCGATTAATCTATTCCTAAAATCATAAAACAATTTAAAGAATCTCTTAATGAGAACAGTTAAATCTCGATGGCACCCACCAGAAAGCACGAATCTCGCACCGAGTTAGCTTTGAAGTAGTGTAGGCGCTCGGCGATGGAGCCTTAGAGAGAGCCAAGTAATTAATTACGATGGCGTTCTGGGGGCGATCTACAGCCGGCATGATCCTGCTTGCCCTGTTACTGGCAACAGAGGTCTCTGCACAGTCTATCGCCGTCGTTCCTCCTCGCCGCCCAATTTTGCGTGTGGTTTGCCCGATTTTCCCTGTCCAGCTTGCATTTTGTGCCGGCACAGTGCGGGCACTAAGGGCCAACGCTACACCGCCGCGGTTCCCTTGTTGCGTCTTTATCGACAGACTCACCAACGCCCAGGCCGCAGTATGCACCTGCAAATCTGCGATTCAAGGGTGGCTCGGCAACAGAATCAGCATCCCACAAGATGTCGCCAAGCTTCTTCGATTCTGTGGTAAGATAGCACCAGCAAATTTCGCGTGCTAAGGCCAACGTTGGACGGGAGAAGTTAAACTGTTTCGTCTCGTTTTATTTCTTTGTTTGATACCCACTCCCGGTAGCTCGTATTCGGCTGCGTATTTTGTCTATCTGCGTTGCGTGAAATCATGTGTATGTTTAAACGTTGGCCGACGAAAAAAACACCTTTGAGGCTGTTGTCTCGGTGAAAATAACCTGGGACTTGGTCCTTCACACCAGACATATGTTGGATGGTTAATCTTGAGTTAGTTATTTTAGGAGTTGGTATTTTGAGTCAGTCAACAAAAAAACAAGTCAGCATGGTATAGGGTGATGTAGAGTGATGGCGCGCGCCATCCTGAACCATCTGCGACGTCGTCCGCGCCACCTGCCAGCGTCATCGGATAGCCGGGTGAAGATGCTCGTTTATGGCAATTTGCTTTTCATCGTCTTCCCTAGTATTTTTGTGTTTTCGTACTCGTCGGTTTGTTTTCATCGCATTGCGACTCGTGGCGTCCCATACGTAGGTTCTTTCCTAGGTGCTTTCGTCGTCATGGGGAGGGGTCGTTAGTCATTTGGACCCCCTCCCTTGTCTTTTTTCTCCGTTTTCTTTTTATGTTTTAATTTTCCTTTACTTTGTAATGGGAAGCCCATTATATAATTGCCCCCTAATGGACCCAGTTTCCCTTTTTTTTGACCCTTTAGGGGGCCCAACTGACATCCCTTTTTATAAGGGAAGAGGGGGGGCGCCCTATGAATCGGACTAGGAAGAAGTGTGAAATTGTTGTTTTGTTCTTTCTTGTCTCACCCCCTCGTTCAGAGAAGAAAGAAAGAGGAGGGGGAGTTAAGGAGAGGAAGAAGAGAACGAACGGGAAAAGGGGAAGGAGATTGAATTCTTCACCCGAAGTGGGCGTCCGTTAGACGTGGCCGTGAGGGGGAAGCAGCAATCAATCAATTGCTCTCTCCATTCACCGGGACGTACTCCGCCAGCAAGGTATCCGCCGATCGCCAATTTCTGATCGGTGACGTCCCCAGGATTCTGGAACGGACGACCGCCGGAGACTCCTCCGTGTAAGGGTCTCCGAGGCTTCAGTGTTGCTGAAAAGAACGAACGGGAAGCAGAGGGGGAAGAACAAATTCCTCACCCGAATCTGAGGACTTTGTTCAACCGGCACGCTGAATATGGGTACACAAAATTATAAAAATTATAAAAATATAAAAATTACCCGCCGACCGCCAATTTCAGCTCGGTGCTGTCCCCAGACTTTGGGAACGACCGATCGCCTTAAACTCCTCCGTTTGCAGGTCGCCATCGCCTCCGTATTGCTGAAGAGGATTCGACTGACCGGTTCCACCCAGCGGTGATTACCGGTCAATCGGGGTTGGTTTGGGTCCATGTGGAGAGTCCATGCTGGCAACGTGAAATCCTGTATCGCATCGCGCAGTATCGTGCCGATCGATCGGTACTTGCACGATTGCCCTGCACCACCGTCGTGATGGTCCAGCCTGAGGCAGTCAGTCCGCTCGGATTCGAGAATCAAGCCGTGGAACTCCAAGCTCCCATGGGAACCAGCATCCTGAATCGAGCTCCCATGGGAACCACCGCTAGTGCAACCGCTGGTGCAACCGCCGATACCTTTTGACCGTGCCACCCTCGAACCCGGACGTGCCTGCTGGTCCGTTGTAGACGCTCAAATCGGTGCGAGTGTCATCGTGTTCCTCGACGCATTTTGCGCGGCTCACATACCTTGCACCGGTTGCCTACCGAGATCATTAAGCATTTAGCTCGCGTCACTCTCTTCCTCACGGCTCCTCCCCTCCAACCTTTACCAAGCGCTCCTGTGTCATATCGTCAGTAGAGCCGCCGTCGCTCTCCAGCTCCTCCCAACCACACCTGCTCTGGCCGCAGCAATTGTCGACGAATCTGCACGACGAGCCATGCGCCAACGAGGTACGCCATCCTCCCACTTGTTCATTATATTATCCGTTGCAGTATACTTTCCTTTTGATTCCACCGCTCTCGTGCTTGGTAGGTGAGAGAGGAAAATTGAGAGTTAACTACAAACACATTTGAGCGTCTTACCAGTACGGACGACTCTGTCCGTTACGTGCGAGCCCTATGGATTGATTTTTTTTTGCCATAGACGTCTTCGTTGCTTTGACGAGGTTTGAGAGGCCACCGTCGCCGACACCCGTCGACCCCTTCAGAGCACGGAGCCCGGCATCTCCCTCGAGTCAGAGCTTGCATGTACAACACGTAGAACACATCACACATTGCATTGTAGTTACATCACCCAAGTAGGGTTGATTCTCAGTCGTACGACAACACCATCGACATTTGATACCACTATTTATCTAGGTACCGAGCCATCATACTCGGTACCGACCGGAAGACCAAGTACATGGAAAGGTGTGAGGCCATGATTTGTTTAATTCCATAGGCAGTCATGAGGGAATGCCTAAAAATATGTGCGAGTTCTTTTGTGGTAGCATGCCGTGCGCATCAAATGGTTCCTTCATCCCTCGAAGTGTTATTCTTCTTGTTTCTCTATGTGAGATCAGGAGAGTGAGAGCTTAATCTTTCTTTTTTTGTGTGAGATTATGAAAGTGAAAAATTAATATTTTCCCTCTGTTCCCTCTATATGAGATCACGAGAGTGAGTGCCTGTGCTTCCCTTCTTTGTGTGAGTAGCTGAAGTGAGAGAGCTGGGTTCCAACAACATGTTGAGTAGAGATAGGGCACCCAGGCCTCTCTCCAGACTTGGTTGATCAGTCAAATTTTTAAAGCTATGTTAGCCATTTAAGAAACGTCCCTGCTTGTCACTTCTGCATGTTGACGCCTTTGATGGACCCTCGAGAGAAATTATCTGATATCAGTACCTAATGAGGAGCAAGGATATGAATATGGTTCCCGTAAACGAGTCAACCACTGGAAGTTTCGCCATCAATCAAGTCCCCAATCAGGAGCATTACTTGCACTAGTGCGGTATGAAATTAGTATTAGCTAGTAAGAAGTTAACACAAACCCCTCACACTCGTTACCAGATTTGGCTGATCCTAGTTAGAAGTTAATCAAACAGTACGACTTTATCATCGTGGAGGTTTTATGTTTATTATAAAGCCATGGATTTATTTGTAGATAATTTAGCACCATATGATAATACAAATAAAAACCAAAACGTAGATTCAAAATTACTAAATATACAGATATTAACTTTGTCTCTCTCCCTCTCTATCATTCATTTTCATTTCCCCCCTTCCTAATATTGTATTTCTTTATTGTTCTTTTTGAATGATAATGATTTTCTATAGGGTAATAGAGCCATAAGGAGCTAAAGATGGCGAAGGGAAATTCTCTTGCTGCCGACTCAGTCATATAAAAGTGCAAAATCATCGAGAGACGCTTGGGAAATAGTTAATATAATGTTCTTTTGTTACAATCATGTTCAAGTGATGGAACATCACTGTCAGTTCCAGAACATGGAGGTGTAATGACAACAAAAGAATAATTGTAACATTTGATGTAGGTGGTTGATTCTCTTCGATTGGTTGGGCAGCAAGTAGGCGAGGAAAATATTGATTTTATAATCTTGAACGTAATTGGTTCTGATAATGCCCAGATCATGGTAAGTATTATTGCCAACATCAACCAGCTTTAATTTGATGAAGTTGTGACAAACTTGAAGGCACGCGTTACTCTTGCAATGCTCTCTTTCCATGGTGGCTAATAATAATCAGGCTTAAAGATGTCATGTATCAAGTCTAAGGCTGAGAATATACTATAATCAACACATAGGATACAATCTTAGCTATGGTCAAGGAATAGGCATGAATGAAATATTTTGGATAACATGGTAGTTGCAAAATCAATTGGACATATAGCCAGGGAATCCTTGACTTTAGAATGAATTTTCAATGGTCAAGGCATATGACGCACAAGCGAACATCAGATATCACTGCAAAACAACCATGCACTGCGAACTCATTAATAATGAATGATGATTATCGTCATCGTGTCGGGATAGAGGCAATTGATAAACCTTGAAAAACTCTTTTCATAGCAGCCGGAGTTGAGACCAATTCGAAATCAGTGATTAATCTAAACATAACTGTGTTGATTTTCTTGCAATGCAGACTCTGTTATTGGTTGATGGAGAAAAGAATAAATTAGAAATGGACGATGCAGATCTTTCTGCCATGGATGCATAAAATGGGTGGCTTTTTTGAATTTAAGTTTACTCTATATGCTCTTTTTGTCAAACGTGCGTGACAATCTATACCCATGTATCATTTAAGTCAATAACTTTAATGTACCAATCATGATTACTACTATTTAAGCTTGTGTTATAGATATTCACATTTAAAGGATACCGGAAGAGGGCATAGAAGTATCCAGCTAGAATATCACTAAACTGTCACATTCATATGATGGCTATGCCTAGTTTTATAGCCATTAGCGTGGAGACATTAAGGATATGTAGTTGCTTTTTTGTTTCAAGCGGGGACTGAATTTATTTGTAAGAATAGCTGAATAGTACTATACTCAACTGTTGAGATGTGATGTTCTTTCCTCAATATAAAAGGAGACATCTCAAGGAAATCGATACGATAAGGTTATTGGCCAAGGCAATCAAGTAATTGAGAAGAATTGCGGTATGATTTTGAAACTCATTGGTACTACCTCAGTTAAGAGATAATAGGTTAATAGTTGGCCATATCCTAAGTCATTTTAGGAGCATCAAGTGTCTATGAGATTTGTAGTTCCACTTGTGAAGACTTAAACAATAAAAAAATGATCAGTTTTTAATGACTCATAGCATTTATAGGAACATATCGATTCGTAAAATAGATTTCAATAGTAAAGTGTTGTCTTGGGCCCCAAGACAACAATTAGAGGAAGATGAGTCACGAAAATTTTTTTTCCTCTGGATTTCAAATCCCCTATAGAAAGGGCAGCTGAAATGTACAAGGAAAAGCTCTCAACCTATGACAAAAGAGGGAAATGGCAATGAAAGAGAATAGAAAGTCACAAAAGGCTACTTCATTAATTTCCCCAATGTATAAGTGCTCTCTTTCTTCCTCTTCTCCCCCCATTATACAGGCGTTGTAGGAAGGAGATAACCAATAGGAGAAGGCATTTTATAATGAAAGTTCAGTAGACCGACAATATAGCAGATCCGCTGGCAAAACCATTAGCTCAATGTATTTGGAGCATCCCTCTAAAACAAAAGGTTTGCTCACTAAGCATAATTGGGTTAGTCAATGTGGATGATTGATGGAGATATATTTGGTTGATAACCCAACAACACATTCTATATCTCATCCCATAATCATTAATGCAATGCATTATTTACAGTGCATGTGTGATGCTTACAATGAAGTTAATGAAAACATTACTGGATTCAGTGAGTCATAAATAATTTGCAATAGTGAGAGTACCATTGTTTATGAATGTGGTATAAATAATCATTAGAGAAGGTGGTCAGGAAGTATATAAAATTTTAAATATATAATAAGACTTTCTTCACTCGTTCATCAGATTTGTATGACTAGTCTTATGACCACTAATTTGGTGTCATTAATTATTGACAATGGGAGGTCTATAGTCCAAAGATTTCACTCAGTGGATTCATAAAAATCCCTATATGAGATGATACTAAATGGTCAATCAGGTTAACTCACGTCACAGATTTGTTAGTGAGCTTTAGGCCCGTGACACTAAAGATGTATTCTGGATAGACAATTATAGATTGACTATGACCTTGGAGTTCCTAATTACAAGATTCTAAAAAATCTTAGTTTTGTTCATAAAAAAGTGCATGAAGATGAGTGGTAGGTCAAGATGGAATCGTTCGGCCTTAGTCTATAATCATGAAGTCTGATGGAGATGTTCAGAAAGTTGGGGAACCATTTAACAAGGCATGGGGTGACTGAGGGAGTACGCCATAAATTGCTCACACAATGGAAAATTTAAGAGCTGTTAATACATCGGTTACACCTGAGATTAGGGGAGGTGTCAAAGCCTCTATCTTCCAAACAGATACGATGATGAAAAACATAAAAGATGTGGCTTATTAACTGGAACTTCCCCCAATATACCTGGAACTTCCCCCAATATAGCACTGATGAACAAATCATTAATAATTGTTTTGATTATGTGAAGAATTTCCAGAATTGAAAAATAAATATAAAAGTAGGGATGTCAGAACAAGAGTTACAGAAATAATCTTTTCATACTTTTCTAGCTTATTGTAAAGTTCTATTACAGTTAAAATAGAAAGGAGAAATGAGCTTTGATATAACCTATCAGATTTTGCTTCAAAGATTCGTTGCTTTAAGTTGCTATTTTTTTTTCTGGTAAATTTTTTTGGGGGAAAGAACCAAGGTAAAATATTTTTAGCTGTTAATGGCATATTTTAAATCATTAAACGAGTAAGAAGAATGAGATAGAGGAGAAGAAAATATGAATCACTCCCAGAACTATAACAACTTAAAGTAGGGCCACCAAAGTTCCAACCATGTCTGCAGGGTCTCCTACTTCTCAATAGAATTTGTAACCATCTCGTATTGCCAGTTATCCTTCAGGTAATCATATTTTTTGTGTGCAAGAAGAATGCATGAGAAAAAGAGAGAATGTGATAAACAAGACAATGGAAAAAATGAATGGACTTAGAGAAGCAATTTTGGAAATATCATTTCCAACCTGCCAAAAAAAAAGAAATAATCCCTATTCTTAATGATAGTCTTTGACCCTGTCGTGTTATAATTTAATTTTTCATTCTAAAACATAAATGGGGAATTATTAAAATTGTCGCATCTATAAATAGTTAAAGTGATTTCATCTCCACGTGGATTAGCCTTTCGACATTGATCGAATAATTCATTCAGAGTTAAAGAAAATAAATGGGCATAGCACATAAGAGAAATTACTTTGAGACTATAATCATAATAATGATAAAGGTGTAATATGTATTTAGTGGAGAGGTGGAATATAAGTAGTAACAGAAAATAAACAGGGAGAGTACACAAAGAAATACATAAAACTAGTTCTAATGAATAAGTGGTTGAACAGAAATCGTGGAAGTCTATTAACAGTATCATAATAAAGTAGAATATTAAGATATGTGGTGGATGAATTATGTTTTCATTTTTAATTAATATCTAAGACAAAAAAACGTCTTAGTATGATTACTTATTTTAAATGATATTTATGTGGGTACGATAGTGAATTGCTATATTTAGTTAAGGATGAATAAGTATAAAGGTTCATAAAAAATATTAAAGATAATAATAGATATATGATTTAATTATATATACATATTGATTGAGTGAAGTGGAGAAAAATATATGCATATGGTAAGAGTTTCAGATGAATAAGATTAGAGGAATCATTTTTAACTGTTTCAGGGTAATCATTTTTACCTGTAAGAAAATAGGCATAGAGACAATAGTAGAGTAGGGACTAGTAAGAGTAATTAAAGAATATGCCATTATCTTATAGCATTGTTAGATGGTAGATTATAGCGGTAAGATTTGCTTTACATAAGTTTATATATGTAATCACTATTTGTTAGTATTTGTATTGATTATAAAGGAAAAATAAAAATTTTGAGAAAGTCCAAAGGAAGTGGGCAGAACCTATGAGAATCTAGCCTTGACACCAGATCTTCAGCGTTTAAATAACAGATATTGTCTTATGTGGTTATCTAACGTTTATTCCTTGCTGTTAGGTAGTGGATGGACCCAAATATAGATGGATTGGCGCTGATGATTACAGTGGATAAGAGGATTTTTACACACTTGATGAATAGTATTGTTGGCTGATTTCTAAGGCAGAGCCTCAGTGAGCTTGCAGCTACGTGATAAGAGGAGAGGTCAGACATCCAAATATTCACAGAATTAAGATCGTTATACCTCAAGTTCTAACCATTAAATTGCTTTAAAAGTATCAGATTAGCATAGTCTTTTTGTCCTCCTTCAGTCATCATATAAAATTCTACCAGGGTATGTTGGGATGGATAAACAGTACTTGAGGCGTGTCACAAAAATGTTTGGATAGGAATGCACAACGTGCACTAAAAAGCCAAATTACTTCGAGGTATTGAATTAATTCAGTGACTTCCTCATTCCCTCGTTCACTTTTTTTCTAACGGAAAAACAATCCATCTTTTATGAGCGGTCATTTAGGGAGCCCATGATCATAGTGCAATAGTGCATAAAACAATTTCGAAAATCATTGTTAATTGTCATTCATTTGTAAGGCTAGTGTGAAGAAATCTAAATACTGGCATAGTTTTTTATTTACCATTCCCATACATGTTTATGTGAGAGTAGCAAGTAAGATGCAGACGTGTTTCTGTCATCCCCTCGCTCCCCATCGCACGTTTTGATCCTTTAAGCAGGATCAAAGCCCTATGTTATCATCCCAATTCATATTCTTTTGTCAATATATCCAAATATTATACAGAAGGTTCAAGACATCCCATATTCCTTTATCCATCTCGTCCTCTTTACCCTATTTTAAAGAAATGACTACTTCCGAACAATACTATCTCTTGAATGTTACAATTAAACTTAAATTTCACTATTCGTCATAGTATTTTCTTTCGGTTTGATAACATGCAACTAAGAGCTAATAAAAATGCACTTTTTATCATGTCTGTGGGCTTTTAATGTTTTAAAACATCAGATTCTAGTGCATGTTATCACGATTTTAAGTTAAAAAAATACTTTTCTTAATTTCCAATAGAAACAATACTTTTGATAAATAATTAGGATAATTAAAACATTTAAAATAATTGAAATTTATGAGGAATTAAATGTTTTTAATTGACCTAGTTCCATAAACAAAAAATAAGTTAACACTAAAATATAGGTTAGAAATTAGTAAAACATTTTTACGCATTGATAAGTGGTTTTTACATTTGATTTCAGTTGCTTTTAAATAAATCATTTTCTTTACTGAAACAGGCACTTACTGGGCCAGTATATGCACTAACGGAGTTGCGCAAAGCACATGCGGAGTGTGCAAGCCAATCAGGAGCGAGGAAAACACCTTTAGTGTGTGACATGCACGTACACATCAACGTGCGTGTCGCGCTCCACGTGAAGCATTGCGTGGACCAATCCCGTGCGTCTTATCTCGCTGCGTGCAACACAACGAGTTAAGCCGTGTGCAATAGTATGTTGACCAATAGGCTCTCAGATCGCATCCTTATCGTGAAGCTTCGTCCGTGCAAAACAGACGTATGTGGTGCCGTGCGTATGAAGGATGACGCATCCGTGGCACCATGCTGACCAATTATGGCACCCCGGGTCATCTGCGTACAAAGCGAAAAAGACTGAGTTAGTAAAAAAATTGGGAAAATGTGTTCTTCTTATTCTGAAGCGATAAATTGGGGAAAACCAAAAAATTAGGAGCTGTTCTTGATTTGGAAGCTTGAGGAGAGAGTGTCTGGCTCCCTTGAAGAATCAAGAACACCATGAGTGGAATTGGGAGGTTGAATTGGACGATATTTCCAACGATCCGGTGCTGTGTTCTTCTGCAAAATTAAAGCATCAATTCATGGGAAATCATTTTCCCAATTGATTTATAGTCACGCTTGGTACTTCTAGGCTCAATCTATATTAATTTTACGTTTGATTTTGTGTTCAATTTAGCAACTTTATAATTTCCCTTCGTTCAAAGTTTCACTTTAAATTTTGATTTCAATCCTTTTTAATTCCCAAATTTTCATTTGATTTAGAATTGATTAATACACTTCAGTTTATGTGAAACCAACTTGAGACGAATTGAATCTCCAATCACTCGTATTAGCTCATAATTTCCGTAATTAGCAGATCATAGTCACGATTGGCTGAATTTAGGTATTTTTCAAATTTCAATATAAAGTTTGATAAAAAATGCAAAAAACCATAAAAGTCTTCTTATGGCTTCCAATCCGTGAGAACCTGTGAGTAGGTTTTACAATTTTTTTAAAATGAATTAGGATTTAATAACTTTCCTATACCATTTCCAATGCACTAAATAACCCAAAAACATAATTCAAAGTGGATTAAGTTTTTGGTTAAAATAAATGACACATGTTAAGGGTTGACTTTTAATCTAAACTTTTGTGATTTACCCAATTTAGTGAATAGTAATGCTAACATTCTAAAAATCTAAGATCAAATGGACACATAAACAATCTAGTCAGGGGATAAATAAATTTTATTATTTATGCTCGGAAACCCTTAGATAACGACAATATACACACAGTTTTCGAGATTATCGTGGTTGACTAACAATCTATTGAAAAAGGGGACACACCTTAACCATATAACAGAGGCCTGGAATCATAGTTTGTGACTAATTCACATGAATCAAACAATAAAACTTGTCTTATCACTTTTTTCCATCCAACATTATGATATTTATGTCATTGCAATATAAATGATAACTGGGATCTTATGATGGCTGTTAACATCGTGCCTATGCTCGATGCAAAGTTTGAGCAATATTTAGAAACTCAGCACTATATGATTAAAATGAGAAATTGATGGAGGACCATCGAGAAGCACCTATTCAAGCTCGCCGTCAACCGCAATGTGACACCTGAGCCACACGAAGAACCCCACCTTCAGGTACACGGCTTGACCTTCGATTGGGTAATTCACAAGAAGAAGCAATCGAGGGGTCCTCAACATAGTTTCACTCCCGTTCAATCTTCTCGTCCCCCCTTAATCGTGTCGGAAGAACGATTGAAGCCGCTACCATCGATGACTTTTTAGTTACTTTTGATAGTAAAGTAAAGTACCTCATCTGCAAACCACCGTCCTTGTTGTTCGCCATCTTCACTTTGACAGTTACGCTCTCTAACAACATTATTCACGCCGCTAGTCTCACGACTTGCCTAGGTGATTTCTTCATTCCACAATCTATTCGTCATCCGTGATTACCATTATTTTCTGAAGACCTCGAGCCAACCTCTGATAGTTTCACTGGCAAAACCTTCTCCCTCCTCTATAGATTCCCATTTTCTTTTGTGTTGATGAGCTTGAGACAGACCAAAAACTGGGTGTTCGACAATGAGGTGATTATTCCTTATGTGAGAAGTGACTCGTACCTCCATCGGGTTATTCCTTCTTTTGGTGGAGTTTTTCCTTGATTGAGACGGTCATCAAAAGCCTGGTGATAATTTTTAAGTGGGGTGTTCAGGAAATCTGCTAAAGGTGGATATCTTCTATTATTGGGGACTCAATTTCCATTCCGACAAGGAAATTCAACTCAAGCTTATTTCTACCCAACCCTTCCCTTATTTTGATCCTAAATTACCTCCCTCAGTGCTGGAATCATTGGTCCTTTGCCGAAGAGAGTTATGCAAATAACCATTAGCCACAACATCTTTGATATAGGAATTCTTCTAGGGGTCGGAATAGATTCGTTGATGGGGCATCATCCAGCCATAAAGACATATTTTCTATGCTTTTTCGCACGCCCGACGTGTATCTATATATTTTTCCCTAATCTGGGCCCTCTTTTAAACTTTTGGGCCTTCTTTCCTTTTTCTAAGAGGGAAGGGGTGTCCATTGTAAGAAGAAGAGAGCAAGTGAAGAAAAAAAGATAGTCAAAATGTAGTATTTTGGTCTTTTCTAGGTTATTTTTGGTGCTTTTTATTTTATTCTAGAATTCCGCTTATTTATGACAATGCCCTTGAAGAGAGAAGTTAAGTTTTCATTGTGACCTTTGCTAGAGCACCGCCGCCACCTCCGCCACCACAACCGCTGATGTTGCCGTATACAGGTTTGCCACGGTGCTGCTAGATGCATTCGAGAAGCTCGTTGCAGCCGATTTTAGTGGTCACGACCGACCACAGCAGCCGCGGCTGCAGGCGCTGCATTGGCCTCAACTGATCGCAGCGGTCGTAGCCGCCACACTAGCCCAAGCCACCATAGTGGCAGCAACCACTTGTTGTGGGCGCAGCTGACCACCTTGACAACCGTCCGTAGTGACTGCGGCCTTCTAGCGCTGCCCTAGCTCCCAATGGGGTAGGTGCCATCAGCGTGGGTGCCACAGCCAATAGCCGCACCCACAGCCGTAGCCACGTAGCTGCGCAGCTACAGCTGCATAGCTATGTAGCCACAGCCGCAGTCGCACAGCTGTACATCTGTGTAGTCGTGTAGCCGCAAAGCCACAGCTGTGCAGTGGCAACCGCACAATCGCAGCCGCGTAGTTGCACAGCCGTGTAGCAGCCCCAGCCATATCCACAGTCGCGTAGCCACAGCCACAATCGCCTACATTGACTACATCCACCGCCACGTCATGTTGTCGTGCCCGTAACCGCTCCTTAGAGCCCGTAACCGCGCTTAACTCCGCTAGTGCCGTCCTCGTCACCCTGCTCACCTCCGAGCCTACTGCCACGTCTAAACGCGCTACATGTGCGTCTAGTGTTCTCCAGAGTAGTTTTGAGGGGAGTAATTGCCAGACGACCTACTGCCAGTTCATTGTCGTGAAGTACATGCTGCCACATGATGAACCGCTGTTGTTGTGACCGCTGATGCCTACCTCCGTTCACAATAGCTAGCTTTAGTAACTCACAACCAACGTCATTGTAGCGATGCCTAACCTCATCGTCGCTGAAGTCCGAAGTTCACCAAATCAGCATTACCAACGCAGCCGACCTGCGCTCTGCCTGATGATCAGCCCTCCTTTCTTGTGGCCTAACACTAGCTGTTCAATCCCAGCACGTCATGTTATATCATTCGTCAACGACGATGGTTGGGCCACTTACGGGCAGTCATTGGCCCGTATGGAGCTGTGTCGGGAGTGTGTTGCAAGTAAGCAACATAGAAGTCCATTCCCCTCTGTTGCCTCATATAGAGCAAGTAGGCCTGTGGAGATGATCCATAGAGACATATGTGGACCTATTTCCCCAGCCACATTCGGAGGGAGTAAGTATTTCTTGCTACTAGTTGACGATTTCTCCTGACTCATGTGGGTGGCAATGTTGAAACAAAAGAGCGAAGCCCTCCAGGGTTTTGTCAAGTTCAAGAATTTGGCTGAAGCAGATAAGGGAGTAAAAGTAGGATGGTTGAGAACTGACCAAGGAGGAGAGTTCACGTCATCAAATTTTTTGAAATTCTGCACTGAGCATGGAATCAAGCGACAGTTCTCTGCACCTTACTCTCCTCAACAAAATGGAGTGGTTGAGAGGAGGAATAGGACTATCATGGATATGGTAAGAGTATGTTAATATATAAGAATCTTCCACAGGAGCTTTGGGGAGAAGCTGTTAATACAAGTGTGTATATTTTGAACCAAGCTCCTACTCGAAGCTTGGATGGAGCCACACCATATGAGGCATGGATAGGAGTAGCGCCGAATGTGGAGCACTTAAGAGGTTTTGGATCTTTGGTGCACATTAAGACCTTGGGGGAAAGATTACAAAAGCTACAAGATAGAAGCACGCCAATGGTGTTTTTTGGTTATGAAGTTGGCACTAAGGGCTATAAATGTTACGACCCTGAGTCAGCAGATATATGGAGAATCCAACTACTGAACATATGGCCACAACTAAGAGAATTTGGAGATATGTAAAGGGCACATTGGGTCTTGGTCTAGTCTACAAGAGAGGAACACAAGGAATGAAGCTTATCGGTTGCAGTGATAGCGACTATGCAAGAGACCCAGATGACAGGAAGAGCACAAGTGGGATAGTTTTTTTCTTGGGATCCAACATCATATGCTGGTCTACTCAAAAGTAGAA
This sequence comes from Wolffia australiana, assembly GCF_029677425.1. NCBI lineage: Eukaryota > Viridiplantae > Streptophyta > Magnoliopsida > Alismatales > Araceae > Wolffia > Wolffia australiana. The sequence goes on from NC_135847.1 coordinate 8,655,709, forward strand.
GATAGTTGCTCTTTCATCATGCGAGGCTGAATACATAGCAGTGAGCACGGCAGCTTGTCAAGGATTATGGTTGGCCAGACTGATCGGTGAGCTAATGCAAGTGGATCCGATATCAATGACACTTTTGTTGGACAACAATTCAGCCATTCCTCTGTCAAAGAACCCAGTATTTCATAGCAGATCGAAGCACATTGAAACTAAGTACCACTTCATAAGATCTTGCCTAGAAGAAAGAAAGATGGAGCTAGAGCACGTCAGCATGGAAAACCAGCTTGCAGACATACTTATGAAGGCATTAGGAAGACAAAAATTCAAAGAACTCTGTCAACGATTGGGCATACGGAGGATCGGAGACGGCATCATGCTTGGGAGGGAGACTGAAGGTATCAAGCATTGACGCTGGATACTTCTGGAAAAATCTGGAAATATCCAAAAAACAAAGACCTTCCAGAAGCAACATGGAAGTATCTGGAATCTCTCTTTCTCTCTCCCTCCCTCTCTCTCTCTCTCTCTCTCTCTCTCTCTCTCTCTCGTAGGATATTTCTAGAGATCACAATGATTTTCTAGAACCATCTATTGGTGCCTATATAAGCACCATAGAAGCCCCTCATTTGAGCTAAGTGATAGCACAAGTCAGTGTGTGCATGATAAGGAGCAAGAGCAAGGAGTGAGTGAAGGTCTCAAGTAAGTAGTTGAGAGCTTTGTACTTCATCTCCTGTATTTTTCTGTGTAGTGAAAGTTCTTCTTCAACTAGTTCCAAGTCTCCATCGCCTACAGCGATTACAACCAGGAGAAGGATCTTCCTTCTCGACCAAAGGGAACTGTCTTTTTTTGGTGAAAGAAGGTTTGACTATTACTCTATGGATCGAACTACAGGGTGAGATCGATTTGCTGTCGTTTGGATTTCTTCTCCATTGTGGGTTCTCCCTATTTCTTGCATTGAGCAATCTCGTGCAAACAGAAAGAATTGTTAAAAAAAATCGCAATAAGAAGCAACCGACGGGTCCTCAACATTGTTTCAGTGTCGTTCAATCTTCAGGTCGCCCCTTAATCGTGCCAGAAGAACGATTGATGCTGCTAACGTCGATGACTTTTCGTTACTTCTGTTATTAAAATAGAGTACCTCGTTTGCAAACCGCCGTCCTTGCTATTAGCCATCTTCACTTCGACGGTTACGCTCTCAAACAACATTATTCCTGCCGCTTGGTCTTACGACCTGCCTGGGTGGTTCGTTCATTCCACAATCTATTCGTCATCAGTGATTACCATTATTTTCTGAAGACCTCGAGCCAACCTCCGATAGTTCCACTAGCGAAACCCTCTCTCTCCGTTGTTGATTCCCTTTTTTTTTTTCGGCGTTGACGAGCTTGAGACAGAGACCAAAAACTGGGTGCTCGACGCTTAGGTGATTATTCCTTATGTGGGAAGTGACTCCTATCTCCATCGGGTTATTCCTTCTCTTGGCGGGGTTCGTCATTGTCTGAGACGTTCAGCAAAAGCCTGCCGATTATTTTTAAGCCGGGTGTTCGGGCAGTCTGCTGAAGGTGGATATCTTCTCTTCTTGGGGACTCAAGTTCGATTCCGACCAGAAGAATCAGCTCAAAGTTATTTCTACCCAACCCTTCCCTTATTTTCATCCTAAATTACCTCCCTCAGTGCTGGCAACATTGCTCCTCTGCCGAAGAGAGTTCTTTAAATTAGGATATGCCACAACATCTTTGAAATAGGAATTCTTCTAGGTGTCGGAATAGATTTGTCAACGACAACGGTTGGGCCACTTGCGGGTAGTAATTGCCCCCCCATCTTCCTAATTGTTCGAACTGATTTAGTGGGTCATCGTGTCACCCCCCCTGTCGCTCGATCTATTCGGCAACAATCTATTCGATCTATTCGATTTTGCCTCGTTGTTTTAAGTGTTGCATTATTCGTTTACTGCATTACATTCGTCTATTCTCTTTGATGTATTTCAATTCGACGATACTTGCGTTGTATTACATCAGAAATTACATGCTTGAAGAGAATTATGTGATGATCGGATTATGTAATTATCTTTACTCCTAAAGACTTTTTAGTCAAAGCGACTCCATTGTATGTTTTTCCGAGAAATGTAATTTATACTGATGGATATGCGGAGAAGTAAAAAAATGGCCCTTTTTTGCGTCCAGTAAATACAGCACAGTATATTGTTTCTAGTTCAGACTCCATTGGGGCACACAAGATGATTGAATTTGGTTAAACACATAATCGTAATGGGATTAAAATTGGATCCAGAAGGTGATATTTTTAAGAAATCACCGTACCTTTTTCTACCTCTGGGGGACCTTCTTATGACTCCATTAAGCACCAATTTCACCTTTGTGAAAGCAATTTGATTGGCCTGTATATTTATTTAGTATAATTATATTTCTAATTGTACACGAGGCAGAACGTGGCTGCCTGAATTGGATGAAGATTCTAGCGCGGAAGGTTGCGATTCGTGAGAAGACATCATGAGTTAACAAATGAAAGTACTGATTTACACCTCGGTTCCCTTTATAGTCGTAGATAGTAGGTCCCCCTCGTTTCGCGTTGTAACTTCTCACTTTAAATAACCATTTCACAGTCATACGGTAACCCATCCACTGCAGGGAAAGGAAAGTGATAAAAGATATTGTCTTTTTTATTGTTTGCTTCTCTTAAGGATCTATTCACGGAAAACATTGTCTATGAAAGGAACGAAATCGCCCTGTTCGGATTATATTTTCGCCCCTCCAGGAAAGCAATCCACAGCTACTTTGGCCCTTGTCGGAAAAATTACTCTAGCGATGATGCGTATATTTTAGCACAGAATGACGTATAGAATGAATGTCCGTTACACGTGAATGAACTTTGAACTAAATAACTTCTTCATTCTCTTTATTAATTAGACTATTATCTCTTCCAGGCAAGTTATATCGGGACCGGTAAAATCACATGGAAGCTTACATTTATCCAAGAACTGCGACACCAAATGACCTCTAAGAACAGCAGCGCAAACCCCTCTCTCTCTCGACGGCCGAGACGTTGATGAAAGCGGTCATATTTGCTTCCTTGTGTATGATCCAACGCTGTTCAAGGGCATTTGAAATTCGGCGGCAGAGTTTTGTTACAAAACTGAAGAATCCGGACGATTTCCTGACGAAAGGAGCCCCGAATAAGCAAGATGCCTTGAGCGTAAGCCCCGCAAAGGCAAACTGGCCCTGAATCGCCCAACTCTCCCAGCGCACCACAGCAAAGGCCTGAAGCGGTTAGCCGAGTTGAGCCACACTCTGCCAGAACGCCAGGAACAAAAGGACAAGTGGCCGCTGGAGGAGGCGGAGTGCATTTTTCTGTTGGTGAGGGCTTCACCTCTGGGAAACGACGAGTGGGAAACTCTGGGTTCTGGGAGAGCGTAGGCACAAAGAGAATGGTAATGAAAAGAAGAACAGAGATTGCATCCTGTATTGTGCCCATTCCGCAGTGGTATTGTAGCTCTGCGGTACTGCATCTGATTGTTTTCTATATACTGTTTCCATGGATAAGTGTAACGGATTTATGACTCCGTTGAAAATTTGCGGAAGTTTCTTTCAGAGGAGTTGGGTTGTGGTTTTCACCTTGATGAGATGGGGTCTACTTCTATTATTTATAAACTCTTCCAATAGATGGGCGTGACGGGTTAATGCTTCACGACTTCAATTCGAATTTTCAGAAGTTTCTTTCAGAGTAGGTGGGTTGTGGCTTTCACCTTGATGAGATGGGGTCTACTTCTACTTTCTTAGGTGTGCGGGTTGTATTAAGCGTTGACATCAGTCCACCATTATTATATTGAATGCACATGTGCTGACGTATTATCAGGATATTTTTGGGAGTCAACTATGAGTTTTGAAGGACCCCATCCATTCGGAAAGCCATTAAAGTGTAATGTAACCGAGGATGAGAATTATATAAATTGTATTTTTTTTTTCACTTAAACTAGATGTAGCAAGAACTTCTTATGCTCCAAGATGGAATCCCATTCAAATGAGAGACTGAAAGTTTCTGGTTTATCAGAAAATTAAACAATCCTCACTACAATAAAAAGCTTTTCTTTATTCATTCCCATCCAATCAAAAAGCTTTCTTCTCTTATGGGATTGGGTTGGTTTCTTAATTAACCGTGAAATATCTCAGTTCTAAAAGTTTGGATAATTATGAGTTTCAACTTTGCTGTCTTTAATTCATCGTAGTACTGATATGCATATTAATCCAGGTACTTTGATTTAGTTTTAAAAAAACACTTGTAGTTCATTTTTATACTATATTTTGAGGTACTCTTATTATCGTGAAAAACATTAACACATAATTGCTTACCTAGGCACCACTAAGAATCTGGACGTCTATTCATCTATTGAAATATATAATTTTAAATCTATCTGATAACATAGTAAATGCATGTATATTTTCATAGATTTTAGATTTTTTTGCATATTATGGTTATTTTTTTACTTTACTTCTTTGAAGTAAAGCAATTGCAGTACTGATGAGTATTCTATAGTTTCACATATGCAGAAATTTACATGAATGAGAAGATGGTAACTCATATAGAGTTGGAGAATTTGTGTGAGCTTAGTGATTCTACAAAGATGCTTGAAAGGATCAAGTGGAGTTGTGGACCTTCAAAAGAGAAATCTGAAGAAGATGAGTCACTGCCTGACCTGTCCATTAGGCTATCAAAAGCCTTATAAAGAAAGAAGCTAAAGATTAGAAGGGGAAGCTCCCGTCTAATGGAGAAAAAGAGGCAAAATGGCAAGCAAAAGATAATAGAAAATGCCTAAAAGGGTATTTTAGTAATTCCCCCAATGTATAAATAGACTTTTCCTCCGTCATCTTCCCTCATTATGGGCCTACTTTAACAAGTGGCTGGCCAGCAGGACAAGGCATTTTTCAGAATCCAGGTTGTTCAACGTGCTTAATGTAAGTTTATTGAAGTTTTCTATTAATCTCATCTCTTGTGCATTAAAGAATACCTTATCCTGGAAAAATATAAGGATCCATACTTGAGAGGAAGCATTTAGGGCTCAACAAAATTGCATTGAGGCTTTAGGATCTTAGATTTCTACTTTCTCCATCATTTCCCATCCATTTACCCCTAAAATCCATCACTTTCTCACTCTAAACACTAGTTTTCCTTCTCTAGAATAGGATGTCTCTCTCTATATACCTTGATCCACATCCCTGGTTACTCCCCTAAAATATTCATAGAAAATATTATTCACTTGCACTTTCAAATTTTATCCCAAACTCCTACACTCTCTCTTTATTTTTCTTTTTCTATCTCATTGTTCTGGCCTTCCTCTATCTAGAATTGTTTATTTATCTCTCTAGACCATCATCCATACCCATAGTTTATTCCCTGAAATTTTCATGAAAAACTCCTTGACTTACACCTTCAAATTCTCTCTCAAACCCTCTCTATGCCATCTCTTCATTTTCTCTCTCTATCTCTCCATTTTCTTTATGTGTCCTCTCATTTCGACCTTTTCTCTCTCTAAACATGTTTATTTATCCGTCTAAAATATCTCCCTATCTCTCTCCAGATCCTCAAGCATTCCCCACTTTGAATCCCAAAAAAAGTTGTATTTAAATATCACTTTTTATCATCTCAAAAATCAAAATTTCCCTCTTCTAGCTACCATCATGCGCTGCCGTGCGGCACTTGTGCGGCAGGGACAGCTCTCTTCCCGCCGATCTGCGCGCAGGCAGCACACACGATTGCATGGCACATGGTAGCCTAGTGCAGGGCTTAGCCAAATCGGCTAAGTCCTGACAATTGGGTTAAGTTCAGTAGGGTTGAAGCCCATTTGGCTCAGTCCCCGCTTAGCCAAACTAGGCTGAGCCTTAGTGGGCTAACCCAATAAGGCTAGCCCTGTACGGGTCACACCAGGCCAACCGGCCAAACTGGTCCGCTGCCGCTGCAGCTGCTTCGCCGTTGCTGGCGCTCTGCCGCCACCGCCACCACCGCCACTCCACCACCGCCGCCTCCGGTGCTCCGCCGCCGTCGTCACTGCTCTGCCGCCACCGTCCCAGCTTCGCTGCCGCCACTGCTCTGCTGCCACCGCCGCCACTTCACCATCGTTGCAGGCGATGGCGATCACTGGAGCAGGAAAGTTTTATATTTTTAGTATTCCATTATTATTAAAAAAATCAGTGAAAATCAGAAAAAATAGAAAAAACTATTTTCTATGTTTAACAATTCTGAAAAATGAGGAAAAATCCAAAAAATTCATATAATCAAGTTACAGTGATTTTAGCATCTAGAAGAAATTCTAAAAATATCTAACTCTCGTTTTTAGTACTTCTAGTGGTTTGTGATATAAATTAAATTCTAAAGAATTCTAAAAATATTTATTTTCGATTTCATTTGTTAAGAAAAATCAGTGTTTTGTGTTTTTCTCTGTATTTTAGCTTTGACATTAATCATAGGAAATTATATTAAATACCTAAAAAGTCTAGAAAAATCCCAAAAATTGTGTTTATCACTTTTAAAATCATTGTCTTCAGCCCAAGCTTCAGAAACAATACTGAACTTAAATTTCAGCCTCTCTTTGGATCGACCCCTTACTTTCCCTATATTGATTATAGCCTATCTAAGCGGAAAATTTTCATAAATATTTTTGGCCAAGTCTGAATCAGAACAACGACATAAAACTATTTTGGACTTATCACTATGTCTGCATGATTTTTCTCTCTGTACATGCCTTCGTCACAACCTATATGTTAATCAAAACTGGTATCTGTATATCTCTATGAAGAATTGTATATGTGTCTTATTCAAAGTATAAAATAGTTGCCTATTGTATCTACACTGAACTTCGTATATGATTAGTTGGAGAAATGGTGAATAACGTTTCTCGCTTTATCGCATTTCTGCCTACAAGTACCTTCCTTCATGCTTCCTTCTATATACCCTTCAGTATCTAAAATATATTTCCTGAATATCATAGCTAAAGATTTTTCCACAGAAATATTAAATATCCAAAAATGAAATTTCCTATAGGTATTTAGATGGGGTTCAATAGTTATATGTGTCCATCGCTCTATATTTCCCTTTAACTATATATTATCATAACTGTGTATGTTTATCTTAATCTTTATCAAAACAATTATTTTTATATCCCACATTCCAATCAATATTAACATAAAAAGTCTGGGTACAAAGCCTCTGGTTCCATATGTACAATCACTTATTGATGAAATTTTCTCTCTCGAAAGTTTCACCTATCAACTCTTACATATCACTGTTGTGTGTCTGTCTCTAACTATGCCTACTAATCTTCATAAGTTACCATCTATTGATATCTTTATATGTATCGATTGCCTCCATCTTGACCCTTAATACTTTTTTTATGAAGTATGCTTTCTAACTACCTATGTTCTATCTATCGCAAAGTGGAATAAGAAGAAAAAATATCACATGGATATCACAAATGGGAGGGTAGACAGACGTGGGAAAAAAACATATAAGTGATAATAGTGGGAAGGTTTAGAGATGGGTTCGTCAATGTTATAAAAGCATATGGAGGATGATTTTAGGTAGGCTATGAGAATGGTAAAGAAGGTAAATATATGTCCTCTGAATTCAGGTTTTTGTGGATCAAGAAAAAGTGATTTCGTGCTCAGGAGTTGAAGAAGTACCAATTCCTTCCATAGTAAAGGTTTCATTTTACGAAGGAACTAGACACTCAAAGTTGGTCTGGATATCAATCACATGATGTGGAGGTGATCGTATATTGCTTTTACTCACTCTCATCAGTCATACCCAATGAATATCCAGCCTTCTATTTTTCCACCCCTCCAACTAAGTCCACTAGTTATCCTTGCTATTTTGGAAGTACCACACATGCTGTCTAAAATCAAGGTTGGTACCATTTTGGAAAGCCCGTGGTGCACCCGAGCAGTTGAACTTCTCTACTCATGCTTTTTGGATCAAGGATGGAATGAACTTGTCAAGATGGGGTTCCTACCACATATATTTGTTTCACAAAAATAAATTCATCCCCACTATAATGATGTGTTGATGTTATAGATTTTTAGTTTGAAAATATCACATGATTTTCAACCCCCAACTTAAAAGTGCAAGCGTAGTCCCTAATGCCTTGAAAAATCCAAATAAATTAAGTGTACCTACTAGAGGGAATCTTCTCTTCATTTATCTTTTAATCATTATTTGTAGTCATGGATCCTAGTGCATTACAAGTCCTATGAGTTAAATACCTGGAAAAAAGAAACACCGCCTAAAGAAAGGGGAAAAAAGTAAATGAGATAACTACATCATAAAGAAGTTATTAAGTTTGGCTAAATGATCATTTGGATCCTTCAAAAGGTTCTTCAAGGTAAATGGCGATAGGATTATGAAGTGGTTTGGCTTCTAAATAGGGCTTCATACTCTGTCCAATTACTGTAAAATACTGGTCTGTCTTGGGATTCATCATCGTCACATATCAACAATCCAACAATTTAGTTACACTGAACAGTTTATCTGATATGTCAAAAATTGATGTGTAAATATGTTGTTGTTTGGGCTTTTCGACTTATTGATGAAATTTTCTCTCTTGAAAGTTTCACCTATCAACTCTTACATATCACTGTTGTGTGTCTGTCTCTAACTATGACTATTAATCTTCATAAGTTACCATCTATTGATATCTTTATATGTATCGATTGCCTCCATCTTGACCCTTAATACTTTTTTAATGAAGTATGCTTTCTAACTACCTATGTTCTATCTATCACAAAGTGGAATAAGAAGAAAAAATATCACATGGATATCACAAATGGGAGGGTAGACAGACGTGGGAAAAAAACATATAAGTGATAATAGTGGGAAGGTTTAGAGATGGGTTCGTCAATGTTATAAAAGCATATGGAGGATGATTTTAGGTAGGCTATGAGAATGGTAAAGAAGGTAAATATATGTCCTCTGAATTCAGGTTTTTGTGGATCAAGAAAAAGTGATTTCGTGCTCAGGACTTGAAGAAGTACCAATTCCTTCCATAGTAAAGGTTCCATTTTACGAAGGAACTAGACACTCAAAGTTGGTCTGGATATCAATCACATGATGTGGAGGTGATCGTATATTGCTTTTACTCACTCTCATCAGTCATACCCAATGAATATCCAGCCTTCTATTTTTCCACCCCTCCAACTAAGTCCACTAGTTATCCTTGCTATTTTGGAAGTACCACACATGCTGTCTAAAATCAAGGTTGGTACCATTTTGGAAAGCCCGTGGTGCACCCGAGCAGTTGAACTTCTCTACTCATGCTTTTTGGATCAAGGATGGAATGAACTTGTCAAGATGGGGTTCCTACCACATATATTTGTTTCACAAAAATAAATTCATCCCCACTATAATGATGTGTTGATGTTATAGATTTTTAGTTTGAAAATATCACATGATTTTCAACCCCCAACTTAAAAGTAAGCGTAGTCCCTAATGCCTTGAAAAAAAATCCAAATAAATTAAGTGTACCTACCAGAGGGAATCTTCTTCTCTTCATTTATCTTTTAATCATTATTTGTAGTCATGGATCCTAGTGCATTACAAGTCCTATGAGTTAAATACCTGGAAAAAAGAAACACCGCCTAAAGAAAGGGGAAAAAAGTAAATGAGATAACTACATCATAAAGAAGTTATTAAGTTTGGCTAAATGATCATTTGGATCCTTCAAAAGGTTCTTCAAGGTAAATGGCGATAGGATTATGAAGTGGTTTGGCTTCTAAATAGGGCTTCATACTCTGTCCAATTACTGTAAAATACTGGTCTGTCTTGGGATTCATCATCGTCACATATCAACAATCCAACAATTTAGTTACACTGAACAGTTTATCTGATATGTCAAAAATTGATGTGTAAATATGTTGTTGTTTGGGCTTTTCGACTTATGCAATAAAATTTATAAATACCCTTAATGATTAAATACTGTGTATAGAGCAAGAAAGGGGTCGAACCACAGGGAGGCACTAAGCAAGAATTTTATCCGATTTTAAATAACTTAATTCAATAATGAATTAATTTTGCACTTAATAGGCTATAATTATATTTATAATTAATCAAAATTAAGTAGACACTTAATTTTGATTTTTATTATTTTCGGCAAAGACACTTAGGTAGGATAATTATGATTATAATATCAAGTCAATTCGGATTATCAATTTTCCACTCAAAATAGTTTTTATAAGTCAATTTTTATATATTTAAAATTGGGAATTAATAGATACAAAAGGGGGTTTTGAGATTGGACTTCAAGATGGACGAATTGTTCGATAAAAGTTTCCAAACAGTTGATTTTGAAACCTAGAGAGAGAAAGTAAGCGAATGATCCTAGAGAGATAAAGTAGAAGAGTTTGGGGAAAAAGTGAAATTTTACCCTAAACTGGAAATCTAAAAATGCAGAAATGTTTCGGATCAGTGTAGAACTAAAGATTAAAAATCCGATCATGAATCAAAATCAAAATGCGATACTACTTTCATTTCAAAACAACATCAAGGGCATGTACATTTCGCCCATGCGTTGGGGTTTTAGAATCATATAAGAACAAGTCAAAAATTAAACTAGAAACTTACAATTCTCAATGATGAACCAAGATCCGTTGACTTCCAAAGCAACTCCTGTGTCCTTCCTGGCCAAATGCTTGGGGAGAGATTTAAAAAGTGATTTTTGCCTTTTGCCAGAAATTTATTTAAATATCTAACCATATGGATTGTAGACGGGTTAAAGACAAACATGCCCTCAAAATTTCAGCTCAATCAAACGTCTAGATCTCAAGATATCACCGATTTATTGGCGTTTAATCTCAACAGTTGGATCTTTTCTCTCTCTTCAAAATATCTCATAAAATGACATTTTCTCATTGGTTGGGGCTTTTTTTCATTTTCCCCATTCTTGGATCTCCTTCTAACACGTACTTGCACGCTTCCACCAGCCGTAATCATTGAAAAATTATGCTTCATTTAAATGGCCAAGAAAGCGCCACGTCGCCTTTTAAAAAAAAAATAGAAAAGACAAAAGTTAGCTGAGCTAACCAAAATTTTTTTAATACACGCATTGTCGATTTTGGCATGCATTTTATGCACACGGCGAATCGACGCGTCATGTATTAAATAATGGACGTCTTTTTCATAATTATAAACCCACGTGTGTCGGTTCCCGTGTGAAATAATCGCACGCGGCTAACCGACTGCGTACGAGGTATATATTTTAATAAATGCTCGCAGCGATCGACTCTCCACATGCATTTATTGCACGAAAAGAATTAAAAAATACCTTTTTCTTCTCGCCCTACGTGCCAGGTTGTTCTTTTCAAACTAATGATTTGCTCATTATGGCATCGCGCATTACGATGCAATAATGAGCTTATAATATATCTTTCTCTTTTTTTATTATTATTGCTTTCATTGTGTCCACTTATTCGCCCGAATTTTGGGGCGAATGACATGGACTTCTCTGAATTTAATATATAAAATTGCATTTAAATATTAAATAAATTAAAAAATATCAGTTCTTTTAATTCTAAATTCATTTATTGGATAAATAATGGTCAAAAAGTTATAAAAAAATATGGAAAAATTCCAGAAAAATAGGAAAACCCTTACCAACCTTTAGCCAAGTATTTTATGCCCTGTAAAAATTATTTCTTTGATGCAACGAGGTTTAATACCATGTAAAAATATAAAAAAATATAAAACAATTGTAAAATCAAAGTGTATGTCATTTATGTCCATATATATGATAACATGCAAATATGGCCATAAAAACACCTAAATGGTATGTCATATACACCAAATTAACATTATAATTCGCAATTTATCATACCCCCCCACTTAAATCATTGCTAGTCCCTTAGCAATGTACCATAGTTACTTTAGATGACTTCTTCATCCATTAATCCTTATCCATCTGCATGAAGTGTTAGAGATATCAGTAACATGCTCAAAAGGTACTCCCCTCGACAATTTGGATTCCACCTTGTCAGGAATATTGGTGTCATCCTTCTTGGTTCGGGTAGAGCTAATGAAATGATATAGGAAGATGTACTTCTCTCTAGATTTGACACTATGATCTACAGGTTCCTCACTGCACTCTTCAAGTGATGGTCCTCTCTCCTCTCATATCAAGGTACTCTCTTCTGGGTGGCGATTACTTAATGTTGAAATTCTCCACTAAGTTTCCTCCTACTTTAAGATAAAAGCTAGACATTCTCAGCCTCCCATTTAGCACAGAATATCAAATGTTGTATTACGGAAATCAGAAACGATGGCACGGGTAAGAGAATAAGAACGGACGAAAGATGGAATGCTCAAAGGGGAAGAGATAGATTTGGAATGTATGGTTTCATCAAAGATATATCATTTCAGGTGGCCCTCTCCCAAGACTTAGACGAATGAGATGGACATAGAAAGAAAAAAATCATGTGTGATGCCCTCACTAGATTCAATAGCAATAGATTGTATCAAAATTGGTGTACTAAAATGCCTAAAACAAAACAATCCCCAAATATTTTTTTTGATTACTCAGATTTTGCTTGAAGTTGAGGATTTTTTTTTTCAAGGGGTAAAGAACATACTAAAACATTGTATAAAGGTAGAGAGAATAGAATGATCATTGACTCTAATGAGGGCATTATGTAAAATCATTGAAGAGAAGAAGATGTATTAAGAAATTGAATAGCAAAATTAGGCAGAAATGGTGATAGAGATGGGATATAGGTGATCCCATGGAAAGGGAGATAGAATGGCTTGGAGATGGCTACCATCCATCAAAGGCTGTTGGTTAGAGAAAGGTTCAAAGAAATGGAAAGGTATATGGCATATGGTATGACAAGTGGAATGGCAAATGGAATGGCATGGTGGATGGAGAGTCAAGAAAAATAAAATTATGTACTTTAAGACTTGGCGAAATGCCTATCTTCCACCCTAAGGTAAGATTGAATCAATGAAAGAATAAAAACGTTCAAGTAGGATCGGCTCAGTGAATGGTGGCATGGTGGGGGTCCTCAATTCACTCAACTCTCTACCTTTTTGAGTCATAGTGCTTCAATCCTTCGACTTTCCTATCTCCAACACATCCATTAGATACCCTAGCCATTTCAAAATTGGCACCTACATTATCCAAAATCAAGGTTTGTTTCATCTTTGTATGACCATGATCCGCTATGTAAAGCTAAACTTTCCCACACATGTAATTCGAATTAATGGATGAAGGTCTCCTAAAGGTGGGTTTTCAATTATAAAGGGAATTGATATGATAAAGACCCCTGATGCAGGGCGGACGTGGTCGACGTCCTGCAACGGGAGCGTGGGTCCGCTTGTCCCTCTCGGAGACATTTATCTTGGACTGCACGTCCCGCCTGTCGGTGGGTGTCCCGGAAAGGTCCTGCGCAGGGCCTCAATTCGTAGAAGCTGAGGGTGACCGTTCTCCACTCGGTCAACGCCCACGGGGTCGTCGTAGACGCATTGGGGGGCTTGACGACTGGTGGGCGGATAGGTTCAGCCGGCCGGATGGCGAATACGGCGGCGAACGATACAACGGCTTACGGCAGCCGAGCGCGGCAAGCGGCGCGGCGCGCGGCGGCGCGCGAGTACAGCGGCGCGGCGCACGCGGCGGCGCGAGCGCGCGCGGCGGCGCAGGCGCGCGGGAGGGCGTGGCGCGGCGAGGCAGCGAGGCGGCGGCCCGCGGGCGAGCTGCCCCGGGCGGCAGGGCTGTCCCGTGCGGCGGGTGTCCACCCCGTGCGGTGGTGGCGGCCGCGTGTGAGGGCGGCGCCCCGTGCGAGGGCGGCTGCCCCGTGCGGCGGCGGTGGCCGTGTGCAAGGGCGGCTATCCCGATGGCAAGCGGCAGCCCCGGCGGCGGCTCCACAAGGTGGGGGCGGCCCCATGGCCGTGCGATGGGGCTGCAATCGGAATCCCTGCGGGGCGGCCTACGACGGCGGAGGCTGCGGCGGTGGCGGCTGCGGCCGCCTAGGGTTTCGTCGGGTGAAACCAACGAAACAAGAGGGGGGGGGGTGGAACGGGACGGGCGGCCAAGCCGGCCCCGTTCCGTTCCGCCCAACTCTCTCTCACCCTCTTTCTCTCTTCTTCTCACACGAAAACGGTACGGGATCTCTTCCAAAAATTCGACAAAGACTTGCTCTTGCTCTTACCCTAGGGGTCCTATATATAGGCCCCTTGGGTTACAAAGGAAAAACCCTAAGCAAAAACAGGAAATTTTAACCTAGACTTAGAAAAACAAAAAAATAACTAGATAACTTGAGGGCTACGCCATCAACCCCCCCAATGCTTAGATGATGTCATAATGATCCAATCTAAGGTTTGCAATTCTAAGCACACGAAATGTTCTCTACACGATCTCCTCTCATCCGGTGTCTCTCCTCATCTGAATCTTGGATTTCTCCAAATTCAAAATTCAGAATTTTTCCAATTCCCTCTCAATTTCCAGCAATTCACTCAATTCCCTCTCCATTCCCTCTCAATTCCCCCTCAATTCCCTCTCCATTCCCTCTCAATTCCCTCTCGACCCCTCTCAATTCCCTCTCGATCGCTCAATTCCTCTTGATCGCTCAATTCTCTCTTGATCTCAACTCTCCTTATATCCCCATTGGACCGACAAACTGTCCTTGTGGGTGATTCAACATTCTCGGGCGATTCTTCACTAGCGGCCGTCTCCACTCCAGTTCTCAATCCACCTGCTGGAAAGCACTCTATGGACACCACGCTCACTCGATCGGCCTATACGTTTGACGGGACTAACTACTGTTCATGGTCCACGACCTTCATGGAGTTTCTGAATGCCCATCGTCTTCGCCATCACTTGACCGACCCTCCGCTGATGGAATTTGACCCATCATATGCTGAGTGGAGCTCCCTCGAGTCCACCATGTGCACAGGGATGTGCCAAAGCGCCGTGAATAGTATCATGGAACCGATCAGCCGGACCCAACCAGGGCATGCTCTTTGGCAGCGTCTTGCCACGATGTATGCAAACAAGAGCAATGTGAGCAAGACTGTACGCCTATATGAAGATCTCTTCGCCTGCAAACAAGGCTTGCCGTCACTCTGAGCATACTACGGTGCCATGGAATCTATCTTCACCGACCTAGCTGTATATCAGCCTCCGTCTACAGATCTCGAGACATTGACCCGATACAGGGCTGAACTACGGGCCGGAGCTTTTCTAATCAGCCTACAATCTGAGCTTGTGGATATGATCCGTGGCCAAGTACTCGGAGGTGCCTGGGTTATGCCTATTGAGGATATTTTTTCGGCTGCACTCCGAGTACAAGACAGTGTGACGCCACCATTTGGTGTTCCATCTATTGAGGTATCAGCACTTGGTGCCTCAAGAGGTCCTCTGAAGCCCTCTGGGAAGGGTATTGCATCAGGCAAATCCCGGGATTCCTTTCCTCCCTACAAGTATTGCAGGAAGAAGTCACATCATGCTGGGAAGTGTTGGAAGGAGTTCAGGAAGCCGGCATGGGTGCTAGCTGCTGTTGGGGGCAAGTCGCTGTCTGCCTCATCGAGTGTGTCTACACCACTTATGACAGCAGTCCCAACGCCAGCCACCCCCTCAGTCTCTCCCGCTGAACTGGCTTATCTCCAGGCCTCCCGAGCTTCAGCTATGCACACTTCACTGTCGGCGTCGACTTGCTTGGCCTTGCTGACCACCAGCATTACTTCTTATGCTGGAGGGAATGCATCCACTCCAGGTACGTCTGCCCTCTTAGCTTCTAATAATATGTCTTGGATTATTGACTCGGGGGCTTCAACTCATATGACGGGTACCCCCTCTATCCTCACCTCTTATCATCCTAATTCTTCCATTCCCCACGTCCATATAGCTGATGGACGTTCCTGTCCTGTAAACGGTTCTGGTACCAACCAACCCACCTCCACCTTGCCACTACACAACGTCCTTTATGTTCCTGGCTTTCCCACTAATCTCCTCTCTATTAGTGCTATAACCAAATCCCTAAACTATGGAGTGTTCTTCTATCCTTATCACTACATCTTCCAGGATCTTCGTACGGGACAAAGGATTGGACTCGGCCGTGAGAATGGACGCAACATCTACAAGCTCGTGGCAGACTCTCCTTCCGTTGGCCTTTGAGCTCTCTCTTCACTCTCTACCCGTTCATGTTCTTCCTAAACCTCCTTTTTGTGTCATTGCCGATTGGGCCATCCTAGTTTCTCAAAACTTAAAGACGTCTTACCATGGTTAAATCTGTGTGGTTTCAAATGTCAATCGTGTGAATTGGGGAAACACCATCGATCTACCTACCCAACGCGCACGAGTATTCCCTCCTCTCGCCCATTCGATCTCGTGCACTATGACGTATGGGGCCCTGCGCAGCATGTCTCACCTTCCGGAGGCCGATACTATATTGTTTTTGTGAAGGTTCTTCGTTCTGATAATGCTCTCAAGTTCACACAACATGCTATCAAAGCATCCTTTGCAGAAAAAGGGGATTCTTCATCAGACCACGTGCCCATACACATCTCAGCAAAATGGAGTTGCTAAACGGAAACATCGTCATCTGCTAGATATGGTACGCACTCTGTTGGTTGGTATGAACGTTCCTATGTATCTATGTTCTGATGTTGTGCTTACTGCTACCTTTTTGTTGAACCGCCTACCCTCCTCTGCGCTTAGTGATGCCATTCCAATTTAGAGACTTGCACCCAATGCCGAATTATTTTCTCTACCTCTACGTGTGTTTGGGTGCACAGCCTTTGTCCAAGATCATACACCAGGCCAATCGAAGCTTGCCCCTCGTGCACTAAAGGGGGTGTTTGTGGGCTATGCTAGGACTCAAAGGATATCGGGTGTACTTCCCCTTCACACGTCACTACGCCACATCTGCCGATGTCACATTTCACGAGGATGTCCCCTTCTTCTCGCCCTCTTCTCTAGTTCCTATCCCTCATCTCGTCACGAGTTCTACGTCTTTGGCCCCCGTAGCCCTTGTCCCTGTCTCTCCACCTAACCTGCACCTTCATGATGCATCATCTCCCACTACTACCACCTCTTCACATACTCTGCTTGAGTCCTCCCCAACAGCGCAGTCCCTTCCGGCCATTCCTGAGCCATCGCGGACTATTTTATCTCCTGTTTCCGCCTCCGCTCCCCATCCACCCACTGACCTCCCTTATTCCTAATGCTCTCTGCAAGGGTACTCGCCAATGCACACAAAACCCAATTGGCAACCATGTTTCATCATCTCATCTCTCCTCACCCTATCGCGCCTTTGCCCTCTCTATTCTCTTTGGGTCTATTCCCAAGACATATCTAGAAGCTTTGTAGGTATCGGAGTGGAAGGCCGCTATGGACACAGAATATGCTGCGTTTCATCAACCAGAGACGTGGATACTGGTTTCTCACTCGACGGATGTCAATATTGTCTCTTATAAGTGGGTGTACTCCCTTAAGTACAATCCTGATGGCTCTATTGCTCGCCACAAGGCACGCCTTATAGCTCGGGGATTTTCTCAAGCCTATGGTCTCGACTATACTGAGACTTTCTCTCCGTCACCCTTAATCAGGCCTGAACTCTTCATCAACTTGACATATCCAATGCTTTTCTTTATGGTGATCTTGTCGAGCTAGTGTATATGGAGCAACCTCCTGGGTATGTTGCTCAGGGGGAGTCCTCGAAGGTGTGTCTCCTAAAGAAGGCGATGTATTGTCCGAAGCAGAGTCCTCGTGCCTGGTTTCGTGAGTTCTACAAATTGCTGTTCGCGTATGGCTTCGTCTCTACTGTGTCTGATCCTACAGTGATGCGCAAGCGTACTTCTCGCGGGTGATGATATCATTCTCACCGGCAGTGATGAAGCCGCACTTGTTGCAACCAAGGCCTATCTACGTCTACATTTTGCGACGCGTGATATCTCTCCACCACGGTATTTTCTTGGCATTGAAATTGCTTATAGGCGGGATCAGGTGGTATTATGCCAACGGAAGTATGCCTTAGACCTCTTGGAGGAGATGGGCATCCTCAGTTGCAAACCCACTGCCTCTCCTATGGAGGCGAATATCGATTGGTGGGCCGAGTCGACAACACTACAAGAGGACGTAGGCTTGTACCGTCGCCTAGTGGGTAAGCTGATATATTTGACCGTGACATGCCCTCATATTGCATATGCAGTGAGTGTCTTGAGCCAGTTCATGCAAGCTCCTCGGATGGTCCATCTTGACGGGGTGTATCGTGTCCTCGCCTACATCAAGTGAGCCCCTAGAAAGGGCTTGCTATACCAGAGATTGGGGCATCTACATATTGAGGCTTACTCTGATGCAGGCGATGCAGGTGATAAAGCTGATCGGAAGTCTCATAGTGGTTATGCCACATACGTTGGGGGCAACCCCATCACTTGGAGATCATAAAAACAATCTGTGGTGTCTCGCTCTAGTGTGGAATCAGAGTACAGAGCTATGGCTGATACCACAACAGACACGCTTTGGTTGCGGTTTTTTCTTATCGAGCTTGGTTTCTCCCTTCCAATGCTTATGAAGATGTATTGTGACAATGAAGCTGCCTTCATCGCAAGCAATGAGACTTTTGACATGAGGACTAAACACATTGAGATTGACTTTCATTTCATTCGGCAGTATGTTATTGATGGCACTATTTGTACTCCTCATGTTGCTTTCACACATCAACTTGCTAACATCTTTACGAAGGCACTTGCTGGGACGACGTATGAGACTATTGGAGGCAAGCTGGGCATGTTTGATCTCCACGCGCCAGCTTGAGGGGGAGTGTTAATGTTACTCTCCTCTCTCCTCTCTCTTCTCTCTCCTCTCTCTCCTCATTCCTCTCTCTCTCCTCTCCTCCCTGAGTCACGTTTATATTTTCCTCTTTTTCTTGTCTTCGGGACGTATCGGCAGAATGCCCTAAAAACACATTCATCTTCTCGTTGACTTTTTTAATGGCCAATAAGCTATAAATATGTTCTATTTCCACTGGAAGATGACATGCCTTACCCAAAAGAAACCCTATAAGGAGACATCCCATAGGGTGTTTTGGAAGCAGTTCTATATGCCCAAAGAGCATAATACAACTTTTTTGACCAATCTTTCCCATGAGGCCAAATAATCTCTTTTATAATTTTCTTAATCTCTCTATTTGAATTCTCAATTTGACCATTGGATTGTAAATGATATGGGGTAGTGATTCTATGTTTAACCCCATATTTCTTTAACATGGTCCTGAATTGAGAATTATTGAAATGACTTCCTCCATCACTAATAATTGCTCTATGACAACCAAACCAACAAAATATGTTCTGTTGACTGAATTTAAGAACTACTTTATGATCATTTGACCTAGCGGATATAGCTTCAACCCATCTGGATAGATAATCTACTCCCATCAAGATGTACTCATGTCCATCTGAATTTAGGAATGGTACCATAAAGTCAATCCCCCATAGGTCAAAGGTTTCCACTTCAAATATGGGTTGTAGTGGCATTCTATCTTTATTTTTGATATTTACTACAGCTTGACTTTTTAAAAAACTAGAGCAGAACTTAAAAACATTAGAGAATAAGCTTGGCCAAGAAAATCCACAATTTAAAAATTTTAAATGCAGTTAATTTTGGGGCATAATGTCCACCACATAAAGAAGAATGACAAGCATCTAATATACTGCATTGTTCTTCCTCGGGTATATATCTTCTAGAAACATGGTCAACACCTAATTTAAAAATGTAAGGTTCATCATAGTAGTAATAATTAATATCTTTACAAAATGTTTTTCTATCATTAACATCCCAATCACTAGGTAATAACCCTGTGACAATAAAGTTTACAATATGAGCATACCATGGAAGCTTTGTACCCTGAATTTCTAAAATGTATTCATCAGGAAATTCATCATGGATAGGCATGGATAACTCTGTAGATAATCTACAAAAATGATCTGTTATTGTATTGTCTATTCCACGTTTATCCTTGATTTCTAAGTCAAATTCTTGTAAAACTAGAATCCACAGTATTAACTTAGGCTTGGTTTCTTTTTTATTTAATAAAAACTTTAAAGCAGCATGGCCTAAAAAAATAATTATTTTACTACCTAGAAGATAAGAACAAAATTTTTCTAGTGCAAAAATAATTGCAAGCAATTCTTTTTCGGTTGTTGAGTAGTTTACCTATGCTCCTAAAGTTTTGCTTGCATAGTAGATGGCAACTGGTTTCTTGTCAAATTTTTGTCCTAAAATAGCTCCCAGTGCACTGTTAGAGTCATCGAACATGATTTCAAAAGGTTTACTCCAGTCTAGAGCTTGTAAGATTGGTGCTTGAATTAAAGCCTTTTTAATCTGCAAGAAGGATGCTTTAGCATTTTCATTAAAAACAAACAATGTATCTTTAAAATGTAAATATGTTTAAGGTTTAGAGATTTTAGTAAAATCTTTAATAAATATTTTGTAGAAGCCATCATGCCCTAGAAATCCCCTAAGCTGTTTTAGGGTTGTGGGCAGGGGGAGGTTCTTATTGATCTCAACCTTGGCCCTGTCCACCCTTAGTCCATCCTTGCTGATATGGTGCCCTAGGACATTTTCCTGCTCCATCATGAAGTCAGAATTCTCCTAGCTTAACACCAAATTGTTCTATACACATATCTGCAACAGCTTGGTTAAATTAGAGAAACAGATATCAAATGATGAACAAAATACTGAAAATCATCCATAAAAAATTATAGGCAATCCCCTACTAAATCAGAAAACATATCAGGCATACACCTTTGGAAAGTTGCCGGTGCATTGCATAACCCAAAAGGCATCCTTTTAAATGCAAAAGTACCTACTAGACATGTAAACGTTGTTTTTTCCTAATCACTTTTGTTAATTTCAAGTTGGTTATACCCGGAATATCCATCCAGAAAACAATAAAAGTTTTCGCCTGAAAGTCTTTCAAGAATCTAATCAATGAATAGTAATAGGTCGTTATCTTTTTTTGTTATAGAGTTAAGCTTCCTGTAATCTATGCATACTCTCCAACTAGAAGCCACTCTAATTTGAACTTCGTTTCCATTTTCATCCTTCATCACTATTATTCATGTTTTCTTAGGTACTGCATGCATAGGACTTACCCATGGGTTATATGAAATGGCATAAATGAAATCAGCTTTTCGCCATTTCATGATTTCTTTCTTAACAACCTCTAAGATGTGCAGGTTGAGTCACTGTTGAGGTTGTCTTGTTGCTCTAGAATTTTATTCTAGGAAAATCCTATGCTCACAAATGTTTGGACGAATGCCCCTAATATCATCTATTTTCCATCATATAGCAGATTTGCAAGTAGATAAAACATCGAATAGCTCTAATTCTTGTTCATAGGATAACAATAATGGTATAATTATGGGAAAAGAATTACATGGTCCTAAATAAGCATACTTCAATAACGAAGGTAAAGGTTTAAGCTGAATTTCAGAATGCAATGAAATATTTGCTAGCATAGATGATTTTTCATTCAAATACTCATTAGATTCACAGTAAAACAAATCATAAGAGCACGGATCAAAATCAAAATTTTCATCTTCTACCAACCCTAGAAAACAAACATTCTCACTTTTGTCTTTTGGATACTTCATTAATTTTGAGATAGATAATTCTATATTTTTCATCTCCTACTCTAAGTTCAACTGTACCCTTATCCCAATCCATGGTAGCTTTTGCCGTGGCTAGAAATGGTCTCCCTAAAATTATTGGTGCATGACTAAGATTTCCTATTATTTTCATATGTGCAACTATGAAATCAACAGGAAATTTACAGTTTTATAATTTCATAATGATATCTACTAATTTTCCATAAGGTTGCCTAAATAATCCATCGGCTAATTGTAATTGAAGAAAAATGGATTCAAGTTCACCTAATTTAAATTTGTCATATAAGGCTTCAGGCATTATGTTAACAGTAGCACCTGAATCAAAAAGTGATTTACTAAAAACCGTTCCCCCTATTTCACATTTAATTAGCGGAGCCCCAGGATCTTTTCTTTTTCTAGGAATACCATTCAAAAGAATTGAACTGATATTTTCAGAAAGTTGTACTCTTTTCTGTTTCCTAGAAGGGGTACACAATTCCTTCACATGTTTTGCATATGAAAGAATGTTTTGTATTGCGTTAGTAAGAGGAATAGTTATGGTTGCATTTCTAAATATTTCAAGCAAATGAGGATTTTCTGGTTTTTGCTTGGTCAAATTTAATGCACTAGGAAAAGGAATGGGTGGTCTATAATCAACTAGATTAGGGTTTACCATTTTTATATGCCTTTCTTCATCCGAGAAACCCTCATTTTGTTGATCATTTTCCATCTCTCCATGTACTTTCTCTTTAGCTTCATGCATTTCTACACCTTTTTCATGAGGATCTAGTAGAACTTTTCCATTTCTAAGTTTTAAAATTGCATGAAATTGATCATCATCATTTTGTTTATTCATATCTTCTTCACAATTATACCAAAAACTATTCATAGAACTAGTGCATGATGCAAAATTATTATCTTCACTAATGCAAGATTCATTTTTATTTTCAGAAGATAAAAAACATGATGATTCTAAATTCCTATCTACACACAACATGATATTTTTCGGATTAATATTAGGCTGACTAGGGAGTTGACCGGATGGCTTTCTCTTAGAAGGATTTCTTCTAATTTACCTTTCATTCTGACGGCAGGTTGTTATGCTTGTGTGCCTTGTCCTCGCTTGAGGATTTCAATCTATATTGTTCTCTTCTAAAGTTTGCATCAGCATCTTCCTTTCTCTATGCATGCTCTTTCTCTCTTCCTGCATTTCCCTGATAAAATCCATTAAAGTTGAGTGAGTTTTTTCATTATTGTTGTTAGGATAAGAGTAAAAAGGCTTAGAAAAATTTTGAAAATTTTGTGGATATTTCTACGGGGCAAATTGCTTTGATGCGAAGTTGTTGTTTCCTCATTTACTCCAACTCTAATTGGCAAAATTAGGTATTGCATTCCATTGAGTGCGTCATGCATCTTGGCTCCAAAATGCATTAACCTGTTTAACCATGGGACAAGATTCATCAGAATGTTCTTCACTAGAACAAAAATAACAAGGGATGTTAAAAGATTTGTTGCTATCATATACATCT
The DNA here is from genome assembly GCF_029677425.1 of Wolffia australiana. Lineage (NCBI taxonomy): Eukaryota > Viridiplantae > Streptophyta > Magnoliopsida > Alismatales > Araceae > Wolffia > Wolffia australiana. The sequence goes on from NC_135847.1 coordinate 8,678,850, forward strand.
GCCTTTCCCTTGATTTCTTGCAAAAAAGATTTAAAAGTATTATTCATATCTTCCATTGTTTTACCAATCTTGCTTATGTCTCTTTCCAATTTATCCATTCTGATCTCTGGTTCAACTGCTTTGACTTCAATGATCCCGCCACGCTTTGGACCTGCATTTCAGTTAGTGTACCAAAAACTTTGTCGATATGTCCAATCTTTCACTAACGTTTCCATAAGTTTCATAGATTCATCTGCATGAGTATCAAGAAATGTTCGTCCACTAGATATATCTACTAGGTGTCGTTCATGATCATTTAATCCCCAGTAAAAAATTTGAACTAACTCATGAGATGGAATTCCATGATGTGGACACTTTCTAGTAAGTGCCATGAATCTTTCCCATGCTTCTCCAAGGGTGTCAGTTCCTTGATAGAAATGGTTTTTCCACAAGAATAAAATTTCTTTAAAAAACTAGATTGCATCTGACTCCATGATTGAAAATTTCCTGAGGAACACCTACATAGTTATAACCAGAACATATATGGCTCTACTCTTTTAAAAACTCATAAGGCTCCTCATTGAATCGTCCATAAAATGTAGGTAGTTGATTGAGCATATTTGGGTCAATTCTAAAGTTAACATTTTCAGGAAGAGGAGCAGCAATTTTAGTGTAAGTTTTACTCTCTGCAAGATCAGAATACTCTCTCAATATCATTCTTCTCATTCCTTGTTCAACTCTACAATTTTGGTTGTCCTCCATTCTCTCACCAATTTGTTAATTTTCTCCTTCAGAACTGTCAAAAATATTATCAATACTAGGACTTCTTCTACTGATCATCTTAAGGTGCACTAAACGGGGACTTAAAGATCTCCTACCATTCATGCAATGTAAATCACACAAATAGTAAAGACAATCAACCTAGCCGAATAAGAAAAATCCACATAAGAGAGAAAGAAATGCCAAATTCGCAATTTTCACTATTCGTTTTGAAAATTCTAGAATAAATGCAAACTTAAATTCAAATTAAGAATGTATCAAAAACAGTTTGGCACACTAGATATAAATATTTTTTATGTATAATTTTTAAAATTCACTGTGCCTCCCCGGCAACGGCGCCAATAGATAAGCCTAAAATCGATGTGTAAATATGCTGTTGTTGGGCTTTTAGA